>NC_057844.1:66456071-67122500 GCF_910594005.1 Cervus elaphus
CACAGCATGGGCTTCACAGATGGCGCTAGTGGAAAAGAATCCACCTGCCAATGCAAGAGACATGGGTTTGATTCCTGGGTGAGGAAGATCCCCTAGAGAAGGAAATAGCAACCCACTCCAGTGTTCTGGCCTGATGGACTATAGTCCAGGGGGTCGAAAAGAGTGGACACCACTGAGCACCCAAGACAGCACAGACAGTCCGCTGAAGGTGCTGCAGACGTTGTCCTGGAAGGCTGAGGCTAGTGGCATCTATTGAAGATCTTTACATTTAAAGATGTGAGGGCTTCTCACTTGTTTTGTTTTGCCAATCTGTGCTATAAATTTATAGCTTTGGTGTGATAACCAGTGCTATTTTTAAAAGAAGACACTCATTCCTTTATTCACTCACCTAGCAAATATTTATCATACATACTGTGGATCAAGCTCTCAGGATATGCTGAGAATTCAATAAGATGCAAGACAGACAGCACTTGGGCTGAGGCCAAGCTTCCATTTTAGTGGTTCTATATTGTCTAGGTGTCGTTTTACAAGGGATAAATAACCTGCAGGACTTTCAGCGTGTGTGTTAGTTATACCCCATGTACTGTAGCCCACCAGATCCTCTGTCCATGGAATTCTCCAGGCAAGAATACTGGAGTAGGTGGCCATTCCCTTCTCCAGGGGATCTTCCCTACCCTGGGATTGAACCCAGGTCTCCTGAGTTGCAGGCAGATTGTTGACCTTCTGAGCTACCAATCAGTAGATGCACTTATTATATACTTTTTCTAGCCTGTTTCCAATTTCTTGGGACTTGAGTTTGATATAAATGTTGACTTTTCATTTTTCAAAGTAGTACAATGCCACACGAAGCCCTTTTTTGTGTGGCTCTTACTGGCGTTTCCTGTTTTGTCTCACATCTAACCTCTTTCATATTGCATCATTGTTGCTGCTGTTTAGTCTCTAAGTGTGTCCAACTCTTTGTGATCCCAGGGACTGTAGCCTTCCAGGCTCCTCTGTCAGTGGAATTCTCCAGACAAAAATACTGGAGTGGGTTGCCATTTCCTTCTCCAGGGCATCTTCCCCACCCAGGGATCGAACCCAAGTCTTCTGCATTGTGAGGCGGATTCTTTACCACTGAGCCATCAGAGAAGCCAACATCGCACTCTGAGTTCCAGCTGTCCTTTCTGTTCGTTTGTTTTTTTGCCACACCATGCAGCATGTGGGATTTCAGTTCCCAGGGACTGAACCCATGCCCCCGTCTGTACTGGAAGTACAGAGTCTTACCCACCAACCACTAGAGAAGTCCCTTCAGCTATTCTTAATTGTTTGCATTTCTTAACTTCTGTTGCCCCAGATCCTCTGATCCCTTTAACAAATTAAGTTGGATTAACCTGGTCTTTGTCAAAATGTGTTTTTAGTTGTGCTAGTCACTAATGAGCAAACAAGCATGGTTTAGGAACTTAGGGTTCAGGGATGGAATTATAAATTATATAACCACACAAATACGATTTTTCAATTGTAGTTACGTAGCAGTGATAGAAGAATGACTGGAATTTAAAATTTAAAATATTTTTCCCAACTTCATGGAACTACTTTGACTATTTTTCATGAACCTTATAAATATTACCTCAACAGTTGCTTCTGGGGCTAGGAAGTAGAAAAACTGGTACATGTCTATGTTGTTGTCATTCCCAGAAAATACGAGTGAAAAAGCAAATGGCTATGAGTGAGTTTCATCATGTTGAGATAGCTTAAGAAAACTTAGATTTTTTTCAGAGGAAAGTGAGGGAGTAATTTTTTTTTAATAAGCCCCAAGCCAGTCATTTTAATCAGCATATCGAATCAATTGTGATTTCCCTGTAATTGTTTCCTGGAATCATCCTTACTTGAAATCTGACATCTTTCCCCAACCACTTTGTAGTCCACAACGGAATGAGTTTACTGCTAAAACTGCAATTTCCCTGAAAATACTTGGAATGGTATAACTTGGAATGGCATTATGGTATGACCATGTAATTATAATCTAAGGGTGAAAGTGAAAGTGTTAGTCACTCAGTGGTGTCCAACTCTTTGCAACTCCATGGATTGTAGCCCACCAGGCTCCTCTGTCCATGGGATTTCCCAGGCAAGAATACTGGAGTGGGTTGCCATTTCCTTCTTCAGGGATCTTCCTGACTTAGGGATCAAATCCAGGTCTTCTGCATTGCAGGAAGATTCTTTACTGTCTGAGCCACCAAGGAAGCCCATAATCTCAGCGTTCACAAAGTAAATACAGAAGAGAGATGAAGGTTGAGTTGTGAATGCAGACTTCATTGGGAATAGTTTCTGTTCATTTCAGCTACTTCATTATTGGGTATGAGTATTTATTCTGCAGGAAAGATCTCTCTCTCTCTCTTTTTTTTTTTTTTTTTTGCCACACACTGCCCTTGAGATGATCAGACTTGGTTTCCATAAAACTTTTCCATTGGTGTAGTGAGCTTCCTCTCCAAAAAAATCACAGTGACATACCAATGTGGAGGCTTAGAGTTCTTAGGTGCATGGACCCGAGAGAATATTTTTCTCAATGGATAATGCTTTCTTATTTCCCCTTGCCTTTTTTTTTTTTTTTTTTTTGAAGCATCTAGTAGTTGAAGAAAGCAAACTGGTTTCCTGATTAGATAAACACCACTCCAGCACACAGTAAGAGGCCAAAGTTATAAACAAAATAATGTTTCAGAATTCTGTGGAGTTCATGCCAACTGGTCCAAAGAAACAATTTAAACTAAGAGATCCTGTGTGGATTTCAAAATGCATCTTTACTCTCGGGACTTCTTTCATCTTTCCATGATACTTAAGTAGGATTTTGCAAGCTAGTCATTTTTTAGCTTGTCTAGAAAAATAGCCGCATGTCTAGAAACAGAGTTGTAGCGGTCCTGATTTAGAATAAAGAAAGCTGATTTCTGACCCTGGGCTTGACCACTAACTTTTTGACAAAGTCATCTGTCTTTTGGGGGAATTTCAGTTTCCTCATTAGAAAAATGAAGGGGTTGTCTTGCAGGGGTGGTATTCAAACTATGATCATTAGAAACCCAAAGGTCCTAGCGGGGGTCAGGACCAAGGAGCCTTATAAGGGATGCCCTAGGTCACCTCCCCCCATCTAAATCCAAACCACTCCCATTTTTCCTCTCTTTTAAGAATGTTCTTTTTCAGTCACAGCTTTTAGACTTGGATTTCACTGATGAGTGAATGAATGAATGAATAAAGGAACAAATGTTTCTTATTGGCTCTAAAATTCCATACAGGGCATGTTATTAGGCCAGATTTATGCCCTTCACAGGGCTTCCCTTGTGGATTAGCTGGTAAAGAATCTGTCTGCAATGTGGGAGACCTGGGTTTGTTCCCTGGGTTGGGAAGATCCCCTAGAGAAGGGAAAGGCTACCCGCTCCAGTATTCATGCCTGGAGAAATCCATGGACTGTATAGTTCATGGGGTCGCAAAGAGTCGGACATGACTGAGCAACTTTCACAACTCACAACAACATGCCCTTCACATGCAAGAAGTGGCAAGTATATACTTGCTCCTTTATCTGTTAAAAGTAATTGGATTCCTCCTTGTGTATATTTTAGAATAAATTGGACTTCCTTCCAAGCATCTTTCCCCATTGGCTAAACAGCTACTGTAGACATCAGTCTGAAGACAAAATTGTGACTTTGTGGGGGGAAATTGAGGAGTTCTCATCCCTTGGTGCCCAAAGCACTAAGGCTGTGGTAGAAACTCTATTCTGTAAACACAAAGAAAGAAAGTCTTTACCTCTATCACACTAACCTAAAAAGATGGATGATTCTGAATGTGTATGTATGTGTGTGTGCTTGTGTTTAAAATTCAGAAATCTACTAAGATTTCAAGACTTTTAAGGAAGGAACAGAGTAATATATTGACTTTATTCAAAAAAGGCAAGATTTGTCAATAAAGTAGTGAAAAAAGTTGATAATTAAAATGAGTTAGAAAAGCTGTATTTGCTTTGTATCTGAGAAGTGTTCATTAAATGTTGCTGATACACAGGTGATTTTAAAAGTGGACAGCAGCGGCACTACAGTTTTATCAAGAGAAGCAAAGTGTATGGGGAAAATCAGGAGAATCAGAGAGAGCACAATGATGAGTCCTTCCCTTCCTTTCACCTCCTCTTTCCATCTCTAGTGCTGCGTCAGACTTCAGTATATTCCGGCTGTGTTGATTTTGGATATGGGCACATGACTTACTATAGTCAATTTCTGTAAGTAAAAGGTATGGCTAGAAATATTGTGCAACAACCAAAACCCTCCTCTATAGAGTCTGCTGATTTCTGTCATGCAAATCAGCACCAGCTATGGAATTTGGAAGGGATGTGGCATATAGTGCACTTCCACCATATGGATGAGACAGATGTGGATCATCTCAACAGCATAAATGATGGTAAAACATAGTAAACAGATTCACAGGTGATGGGTCTTGACCACTTATTCTTTGATTTTGATGTAATTTAAAGTTTATATAATTTAATTTTTAACATCTCACTCACCAGATTTCCCAACACTTAGCACTGTCTCTTGCAAGGTGATACAAGACAACTCCAGCACATCCACCGTGCTGCGCTGTACCTAGTCGTTCAGTCTTGTCTGACTCTTTCTGAGCACATGGACTGTAGCCTGCCAGGCTCCTCTGTCCATGGGGATTCTCCAGGCTAGAATACTGGAGTGGCTTGCCATTTCCTCCTCCAGAGGATCCTCCCACCCCAGGGATCAAACCCAGGTCTCCCGCGTGGCAGGCAGATTCTTTACCATTGAGCCACCAGGAAAGTCCCTTTGTAGATTACTGATGCATATTAAACAGCAAGGCAATAAAACTCGGTTTTCTCCCAAAATAGCCGTCATCTTGATTTTTCTTCATTTGGCAACTTGTCCCAGAGTCCAATTTATACTTGGTTCCCAGAATTTTGGGACTCTGCAAATTGGAGACTTTGCTAATGACCATTGTATGGGCATTCAGTACTTCCTTGTCTCCATGCTTTTCCTCCATCAGTTCCCCCCTCCCTCAATACTACACCCCTCTCTTTTCTCCTACAAATTAGCTCCTACAAACTCTTCTGTAAAGCCCCCAACTAGACATGTAGACAGTAAGTTCCATGAAATGAGGGATTCTACCCATTTTGCTCACTACTGTATTCCTCAGTTTAGTTCAGTTCGGTTGCTCAGTTGTGTCCGACTTTTTGAGACCCCATGGACTGCAGCACACCAGGCCTCCCTGTCCATCACCAACTCCCAGAGTCTACCCAGACTCATGTCCATTGAGTTGGAGATGCCATCCAACCATCTCATTCTCTATTGTCCTAGTAGCTGGCAAATAATTGGTGTTCAGTTATGCTTGCCAAATACATTTTTGAAAATAAAACACTTTTCCAAGCTGTTTACACACTAATGTATGTGTTGTTCTATTTATCCTTATATATTACATTGAAGGGACTCATTTATGTGTGTTAGCATAAGCCATAAGTCCCATCCATGAGGCCAGTATCACTGTCATCTTTCTATATTAAGCCATGGCAATGTTTAGCACTCCCATCAGGAATTTAACGAATGTTTATTTCTATTTGAACATCTCCTATACTTTCCGTGTATAGCAATGAGATGTCTTTGCATGAATATAAATTTTATTCACAGTTGGAAAGTTGGGGTATGGGGTTTAAGAATGACAAGACTAAGGAGAGGTGCTAACAATGGGGTAGCATCATAAAATGTCTACAAAACAGACCAGGTAAAAACTTAAAAGGGTACATGAATTCAGTTATCATAATAAAGATAATCACTTTGCATTTACATAGCACTTTGCAGCAAAATGAATTTCAAAGCAATTTGCCAAACGTTTTTACAAAGGATCACTTGGCTGGGTCCCAAAGAGTTGTCTTCTGGGGTGGGACCCTGCAGCTGTTCACGGGGCATATCTAGAAACCAAAGAGCTGGTTTACTGAGCTGAGCGGGAGAGAGACAGGCTTAGGAGATGCTGCCAGGAGACACACATGGCCCGTCTCATAGGATGCCAGGTCCTAGTCCATCCTGAGGGCTTGTCTCCCTCAGGTATATGCTGCCATTTCTCAGAAAGAACGTGGAGGAAGAGTCTCTGACCTCTCCAAAACAGGCGTACAACCCAGCTTAGGAAGGAGAAAGAGGCAGAGTAATTGATTTAGTGCCCAGAGGACAATCTAAGTCATTACAATTCAGTCCAACATTTATTGAACTCCTCGGATAAGTTACTTGAACTCTCTAAGCCTCAGTTTCCTTATTTGAAAAATTCTTTCCTCAGAAGTTATTATGAGGATTAAATGAGGAATGAACGTTAAGTATTGAGCATAGAGTACACCATATATCTGGCTTACCTGGCATTATTTTTATAATCATCATTGACCCTATACCTTGCATTTCACTATGTATATTTGAAACAAGATATTTTATTTTTCTTTAAAATACTGTGTTTTTTTTATTGCAAATAGCTTCCACATGCCTTCAGATTATTTTTATAAATTGAAAGAGAATTGTTCAATATCAGTCTTATCAAATCATGTATATGCTAAATTCCTATATAAATGTAGGCTTTTGTTCATCTTATATGTAGGGTTAGAGTTATAATGAGTAAGAATTATGACTGCGTTTTGCTATACAGTAGAAACTAATATGACATTGTAAAGCAGCTATACTCCAATAAAAATAAACAAGTTACCAAAAAAAAAGAAATAATCATGACTATATTAATTCAGATCAAGCTAAATACCTTACCATTCTCTAAATTGTTGTGCATTCCAGCACACAATGAAAAGAACCCCAGAAAAACCTAAACAGGGCGAGAATAGATTGGCAGATTCAAAAGTAGCATGTTATAGATTTTTGAATGTGAAAATAGATGATTTTATTCAAAACTAGAGTTTAGTAAGTTAAAGTAAATACATTGTCAAAGAGAAATTGCACCAGATGCAGTTAAACAGGCATGGAAAATTTTATTTAAGACTATTGCAGTAGGGGAGAGAAATTGAACTCAATGCCTCAGAAACAAAACGCAGGAGAATTTTTAAACACTGAGGTGAGCTATTGGAAAACTACTGGAGGAGGTTGGTGGAGTGGGGTGTGGTCAATATGATTAAGCCATTTTATGTTTAGTCATTGGTGCTTAATGAAGTGGGGGTTCTTACCCATGAGACTGGGAGACAGCAGCCCTTCCTTTCTTTGTGATTACTTCTCAAAGGAATGGCCCCCAGGTCCTTCAGAAAGATATTCCTGGCCTATATAAAACTGTCAAGAGGCTAAAAGAAGATTTACATTTCAAAGGGACAAAGAAAGAATTTACAATTCCACATTTCCTAAAATACATGTTCTAAGGAAAGGGGGAAAATTAATAGGAAGAAACCCAACTAAAGCTTCATCAAGTTGAGTGGAATGTTAAGGCCATCTTGGTCAATATCCTCCCATAGAACTTGGTCAGCTTTCCTCTCCAGAAGTGTCTTACAATGAAGAAGAGTCAAAACATGTTAGCAATAGGGTGTTTCCCCCCCTGCCCCCCATACCTGCTGATCATGTGAACTTCCTTGTGGCTCAGATGGTAGAGAGTCAGCCTGTAATGCAGGAGACCCGGGTTCCATCCTTGGGTCAGGAAGCTATCCTGGAGAAGGGAATGGCTACCCATTCCAGCATTCTTGCCTGGAGAATTCCATAGACAGAGGAGCCTGGTGGGCTACACTCCACAAGATGGCAAGCTGTTGGACACGACTGAGCAACTCTCACTTTCACTTGCACTGATCATGTAGCTGGGGAAAGAATGTAACAGATAAATGTATTGGCAGAAATTACGAATGATATTATTTCAATATTGACCTAGATTCATCTTAATTTATTCTAGAAATTAATCTACTAGAATTTACAAATGAATTATCAATATATTATAGAAGCACACTTGGGGTAGTGATGTAAAGCAAGCAGAATGATGGCGTAAAATGTTGAAGAACCCTGGTTTCTATACTTTCTTGTGAGTTTCATATTTCCATATATATTCAGAAGAAGGATAAATTCTCACTGTCTTAAAATATGTAGAGACAAGTTTAGCAAAGATTTTTGTATTTTTTTGTAATTAATGGGAGATTTGAATGGACACGTGGATCTCAAATGTACTTTGTAGAGTTTGACCCTGAGTTAGCTCAATTTAGGCTGAAAATATCCTTCTGAAGCCTGAGAAAGGGAAAGGGCAATTATAAAGAGCTTTAATTTTTCCTAAAAGACTTTGCAAAGCACTAATGAAAAATCATTTTCAATGGACCTTTCGTTGGATCCCGCTAGTGTTTCCGATTCAGGCAGTTAAAGAAATCAACAATAATACAGTCATCTTGAAAGAGGTAAAAATCGACCAAAGATAAGTGAATAATTCACATCTAGCTGTGAACAAAAACTAGTCTAAAGCCACAGCTCACTAAGCCACGTGCTTCTTTTCCAACGCTGTCAACCATGGTCAATAATGAGCCACAGCAAAGAAAGTCGTGTGTGCTTTCTCCAATGTTGGCAACTTCCATCAATAAAGTATAATTGGAAACTGCCAAGAAAGTAGTGTGTCAAAGGTGTATTTAGGCAGAAACTTAGATGTTGAACTGTTTGTGTAAAAATTGAGCACATAGTCTAATTATAAGTTTAAGAACTTTAAAAAGTTGGAACATTGTAAATCTGCCACGAGAGTGACTTACGCTGTTGGAACATGACAACTGCATCAATAAGGCTCAGTCAGAATTGGGGAAGAAGTATCAACATTACAAAGAGGAATGTTGCTTTCAGTAAGTCATTAGAGAGAGGGGTGAGAGAAATTGACTGTGCCTCTTTGATGGGGATAAGCAAGAAGATGAAAATATCATTTTAGTTTATCTCCTTAAAAGAGACACAAGTGAAAATAAGACTACTTTTTGTTAAGTCAACAAGTAGGAATTTTATTATCTTTTGTTTGTTAGGTGTTCAGTGTACCATCATATAGGCTACAATACTATTTAATTGAAACTTTCTTGACACTCAAAAAAAAAGGTGATATGGTATTAAGAAGAAAATGGAAAATTGCACAAGATGTGCAATCCATTTCACTGTTGATTGGACAGGTAGAGTATAGAATAAAAGTTAAGTCAGTTCTAAAGATCATGGATATTTTGGTCATTGTAATTATCCCTTCCTGTGACTCCAAATTCAGATGCTTCAACAGTAGCACTGCATGGCTTTCTCTGGAAGCCTTATTTGGAAGCCTGAAAATATGTCAGATTTGTATATCTTAGCTCTGCCCTGCTCTAGGAATCAAAGAATACAGTTTACTACTTGTAGTACACAGTCAAGGATATAAACTGATTAATGGGTTAGTTTGCTTGTTTGCTTCTTAATGTGGGCTATTTTAAATGTCTTTATTGACTTTTGTTATAATATTACTTCAGTTTTATGTTTTGTTTTTTCGGACAAAGCATACGGCATCTTAGCTCCCTGACCAGGGATCAAACCTGCACCCCATGCATTGGAAGGTAAAGTCTTAACCACTGGGTTGCCAGGAAAGTGCCCTGTATTAGTGTGTTAAGTTGAATAAATGAAATAGTGTCTGGGATCAATTTTTTACACATCAATTTGCACGTCATCAGCAAAATTGCATTAATTATTCCAGTATTTACATAGAGTAATCTTGATTTTCCTCCATGTAATTTTGTAATAGATGGACCCCTCGTCTATAGTGAATGCTGCTTTGGAGAAGAAATTTGTATCTATAGCATAGGTAAATTTAACATGTATTAATGCAGCTCCTTAGAAGAAAAGCTATGATCAACCTAGACAGCATATTAAAAAGCAGAGACATTGCTGTGCCAGCAAAGGTCTGTCTAGTCAAAGCTATGGTTTTTCCAGTAGTCGTGTATGAATGTGAGAGTTGGACTATAAAGAAAGCTGAGTGCCAAAGAATGGATGCTTTTGAACTGTGGTGTTGGAGAAGACTCTTGAGAGTCCCTTGGACTGCAAGGAGGTCAAACCAGTCCATCCTAAAGGAAGTCAGTTCTGAATATTCATTGGAAGGACTGATGCTGAAGCTGAAACTCCAATACTTTGGCCACCTGATGCAAAGAACTGACTCATTTGAAAAGACCCTGATTCTGGGAAGGATTGAAGGCAGGAGGAGAAGGGGACAACAGAGGATGAAATGGTTGGATGGCATCACCAACTTGATGGACATGAGTCTGAGTAAGCTTCGGGAGTTGGTGATGGCCAGGGAAGCCTGGCGTGCCACAGTCCATGGGGTCGCAGAGTCAGACAGAACTGAGCGACTGGACTGAATGCAGCGAAGGCCAAAATGTCATTTGCACATTTTTCTCTTATTTGCACTTCAGGTCATGTCAGATCATTGAGACCAGGACGTGAGACACTAAACAGGCAGCATCAATGACTGACTTACTGACTCATGTGTTACAAAGTTGACTTGCAGTGGGGTAGCCCAGGGAGGCACTCTTCCACTCCAACACCTCTGCCCCATGTCCGTTTCTGGTGGGTTGACAAATAGCACTTGAAATATTTATGTTAGAGAATGTAGATATTTTAATTGAACCTAAATTTTCTTTTTTTATATCAAAGAGCACAAACTTATAATGATCAAATGACAGATTTTTTAATACTTTTGTTTTCAAAATAATTCACTGCACTTCTCACTGGGCTTATCAATAAATAAGACCTGTGATACTACAGTCCTCCGCTCTACCAGCTGAGCTATTGAAGGGTGAGATTTCTTAAAAAACTGGAAATAGAACTGCCATATGACCCAGCAATACCACTCCTGGGCATACACACTGAGAAAACCAGATCTGAAAGAGACACGTGCACCCCAATGTTCATCGCAGCACTGTTTATAATAGCCAGGACATGGAAGCAACCTAGATGCCCATCAGCAGATGAATGGATAAGGAAGCTGTGGTACATATACACAATGGAATATTACTCAGCCATTAAAAAGAATTCATTTGAATCAGTTCTAATGAGATGGATGAAACTGGAGCCCATTATACAGAGTGAAGTAAGCCAGAAAGATAAAGAACATTACAGCATACTAACACATATATATGGAATTTAGAAAGATGGTAACGATAACCCTATATGCAAAACAGAAAAAGAGACACAGAAGTACAGAACAGACTTTTGAACTCTGTGGGAGAAGGTGAGGGTGGGATGTTTCGAAAGAACAGCATGTATATTATCTATGGTGAAACAGATCACCAGCCCAGGTGGGATGCATGAGACAAGTGCTCGGGCCTGGTGCACTGGGAAGACCCAGAGGAATCGGGTGGAGAGGGAGGGGGGAGGGGGGATCGGGATGGGGAATACGTGTAAATCTATTGCTGATTCATGTCAATGTATGACAAAACCTACTAAAAAAATAATTAATTAAAAAAAATAATAAATAAGACCTGAAGTCAAGTTTTTAACTGAAAACTCTTTATGTTTAATTGTGTATAATTGATTTCTTACTATGTCACAAAGTAAAATGCAAAAATCAAAAGATCAAATTCAAGCTTAAGGTTTGATACAATGCATGGTGTTCTGTAGGCCTTTAAGTCTGAATATACATTAGGAACTGGACTCACAGGTGGCCCTAGTGGGAAAGAACCCCTGCCAGTGCAGGACATGCAAGAGACATAGGTTTGATCCCTGGTTTAGGAAGATCCCTTGGAGTAGGAAAAGGCAACCACTCCAGTGTTCTTGTCTGTAAAATTTCATGGACAGCACACAAACAACTATTTGAGTGCAATTAGAAGGTAAAATTGATTTGGAATTTAAGGAGGCATGGGAAATGACTTTGGAATTTCAAGATAGAATTGATTTTTATTTGGATTGTTCTAAATACATATGCTTCACTTCATTTACATAATTCATGGAATTATGTCCCAGTTGGCTTGCATTTTAATATGTCAACATTGGCGCCATAGTTTACAAAGGTCATTTCAGGCTTCCTTGATAAATCTTGTAGGGAGTTTTGTGATGACCTGTATAAAATAGGAGCCTCTTGGAAATACAGACTTTTCTTGTCTTACTGGCTTATCGTCCCGTCTAATTACTTGACCAAGTTGTTAAAGGACTCTCTGCTTTAAAAGGTGCAGTATCAGAATCACCATGAGCTGACTCTTTGCAAGGTTGGTAACTTGGACTTACTAACACTGTGTGAAGAAAAATTGGACCAGGAAATGAAGGCTCTTTTCCTAGTTGTACAAGTAACTAATCAGTCACAAGATATAAACAAGCCACTTCATTCCCAGGACTCAATTTTTATCATCTGGAATTCCTTTACTCCCTTTTTTTGCATCAACTGTTCAGCAAAATATGCAGTGAGGAAAATGAGCTCTAGAAGATTAGACTGTTTTATTATTTTACTCTCAATCCATTCTATCCAACTTATCTATGTCTGGCTTTTCTGATGTCTTTTCTCAAGGAAAACTGTATATCTTCTTAAAATAAACACTTTCTGAGAACATAATTTATTTCTGATAAGTGTCTTAATTAGATCTTTTTTTTCCAGTAATCTTCAATATCCTCTGCTTTTTTTTTTTTTTAAGGCATATTGTGCTGAGGTGCTTTGATTTAGAAATGCAAATGGTATTGAAATTCTTTCTTTCCTAAGGGTAAAAAGGCTATTAACCACCCACTTGTTTGTTTGGCTCTAGTTAATAGCTACAGTAAATGAACATGACAGATAGCTCCAAATTTCAGCATTTGAACATTTTTACATAGACAAAGCTGGCACTTTAAAACAGAATCTCCATTAAATTAACCCATGTCACTCACTCCTCAAAAACAAACATGTAGTTCATCTGAATGGATTCTCATAGTGCTGCCATGGAAATAGGTATAAACCTGGAGATTTCTTCTAGTCTGCCTATTTTCCTAGTTGCAAGACTTTGGACAAGATATTTGGCCTTTTTTCTTTCCATTTCCAGAGATAAACTGGGAATCTTAAAGGTTCATTGCAAGTTTCAAATGAGATCATATGAGTTTGAGTATTTTGGAATCTGCAAAGTACTACATAAAAAGTTATTACTATTTTGGATTGTGTCTGCAATTTATTTATTATTCATCTTGGCTTGAGAAATGTTCATATTCATGTCTTCTAATTTCTGGAAAAATAAACAAAATATCTTTTTTTTGAATCTTAATTCCCTCTCTAGTCACTAAGTTATTTCCTTGTTTGAAAATCAAATTTTGGAGATTTCCCTGGTGGCTCAGTGGTAAAGAATCTGCCTGCCGATTCAGGAGACATGGGTTCTAACCCTGGTCCGGGAAGATCCCACATGCCGCATTGCAGCTAAACCCATGGACCACAGCCACTGAGCCTGTGCTCTAGAGATGGAGAGTTGCAACTACTGAACCCGTGTGCCCTAGACCCTGAGCTCCGCAACAGGAGAAGCCACTGGAATGAGAAGCCCGCACATCGAAATTAGAGAGTAGCCCAGGCAGCCGTGAAGACCCAGCATAGCCAGAAATCTATATAAATATATAAAATAAATAAAATTTTTAAAAGAAATTAAAAAAAAAAAGAATCAGCTTTTGAACAAATAATCCTCCAGTATTAACTTAAAAATCACCCAGATGGGCTTCTACGTCCTAGATCCAGTCACCCTCAGCATTTACACCAATGGCACACATTTTTTGCAGTGCCTCCTTTGGCTTTCATGATCCATAATACTGTACGCTGTAGTCACTCATTCATTCCTTTATTCAAACACTCGTTCATCCAAGGAGTCAACGTATGTTGATTTACCCCTGACTGTGGTTAGGCAGTTTCAAGGCCTTAGAGGTGCGCAACAATGAACAGTGAACACAGCTCAGGATTCCCTGTCCTCTTGGAGCTAACATTCCATGGGAGAGATGGACAGTCAACACATGGATCTTTACAGCTATTGCTTAAGTGATGTCTTTGCATTCTGCCCTCATGTGCCATGACTGCAGTCGCTGACCACAGAGAGGACTTGGAAGGTTACACGGAGAGAAGTCGTCCACCTGATGCTCTCGGTCCTTCTTTATGAGTCTCACTGGCCCCTCCTCTATTCCTACTGCCTTTACATGGAAATTATGTGATGTTTGGTCTTTGTCATTCTCTTCTCCCTTCAAGTCTTGTTAGAAGAGTTTTGATTTTGTGTTTTTTAATCAATAAAACAATTTTCACTGCTACGTTGAGCCTTAGCGGCTTGTCAGCATGTTTAAGTCCTTGAGACACAGAACTTTTAGCCCATTTAGAGTGCTAACTTCCTTCTCATCATGGAGTCCATTTATACATGATGCCAATAACTTATGTATGTGTGTGTGCGTGAGTGTGTGCTCAGTCACTTCGATCCTGTCCAACTCTTTGCAACCCTATGGGCTGTAGCCCTCCAGGCTCCTCTGTCCACAGGATTTCACAGGCAAGAATATTGGAATGGGTAGTGATGCCCTCCTCCAGGGGATCCTCCCAACCCAGGGATTGAAACCACATCTTCTGCATTGCCGGTGGATTCTTTACTGCTTAGCCACTGAGGGAGCCAACTTATGTATAAAGTTTTTTTTTTTTAATGTTTAAAGGGACATTGTTTTTGGTCTCTATATGTGCCTCTAACTTACATTTGTTAAAGAAAAAATTTATATACTTAAGCTTAAAGTAACTTTAAAAAACAGAGGAAGAGAGAAAATATATTAATAATGCAAAGCACCTGTTTTTATTTTTCTGGGCTCAGTTTATGCCTTTGTCCACATATATTCCAAAATGGAAAATTATTTTTCTGCTGTCTGGTAAATGATAACAGCATCTGATTCCTTGCTTCTTTGTACAGCTCTCCACATTGTAACAAGAATCATCTTTCTAACGCAGAGTACTTTTTTTTCACATCTCACCAGGTACACTCACACATGTACACCTCTCCTCTACCCCCAGAAGCCCCCAGTGATTTTGACCTTTATGCTCACACAAATCAAAAACAGGATTAGAGGTGGAGATATCCCATACAGTTGTCTTCACACTTCTTTGCTTGTGTATTCCCTAAATCAATTTTAAAAGAACTGTATGTTCTGCTTATATAGGGTCACAATTATTTTTAGCTAGCTGAAATATTTAAAAAATAGATTTTTAGTTCAAATAATAGCAAAGAGTGTAATTTCTGCAATATTGTAAATACTGACAGGATAAAACATTGCAGTACTCGTTTAAATAAAAATCTAAATATCTCATTATACTAATATAATTCATTAGCATCCATTTAAAAGGACAAAGCAAGTTTTCTTTCGCAGTTGTTTTTCTTTCTCCTGAACTTGTATTTTCATTCTAATTTCCCCACATAAATTTATGCTAATATAGTGCATTTTTATGTCTTAAACAATTTATTAACAACCCTATCATTTCTGTGGCAAATGTATATGCATAAAGTGAAATTAATTTTCTTTGAATTTCCATGGTCATGAGGCTCCAAGTGCTAACGTTATCTTCTGGACTGAGTTAATATTATAACTATTGTTGGTTTTAAATTCATCAAAACCACACAAATATCTTATATTCTTTGATAATTAAGGTTGAAAAGTAAAATTTTATTACAAATTCTTTCTTTAGTGAAATGGGTGAGATCCCCCCAGCCACTGGTTCATGCTACTTTGGATAAATTACTTCTTTTTTGTTTTTTAACTTTTTTATTTTACACTGGAGTATAACTGATGAACAATGTTGTGCTATTAATAGTTTCATGTGGACAGCAAAGGGTCTCAGCCATACACATACATATCCATTCTCCCCCAGCCTCCCCTCCCATCCAGACTTCCAAATAACACTGAACAGAGTTCTCTGCGCTATGCAGTAGATCCTTCTTGTTTGTCTATTTTATATATAACAGTGTGTACAGACTGATGCTGAAGCTGAAGCTCCAATACTTTGGTCACCTGATGTGTAGAGATGACTCGTTAGAAAAGACCCTGATGCTGGGAAAGATGGAGGGCAAGAGGAGAAGAGGGCAACAGAGGATAAGATGGTTGGATTCCATCCCTGACTCACTGGATATGAGTTTGAGCAAACTCCTGGAGATCGTGAAGGACAGGGAAGCCTTGTGTGCTGCAGTTCATGGGGTCACAAAGAGTCAGACACGACTTAGTGACTGAACAACAGCATGTTTATAGAGGGTAATTCTGCATCAGTTCCACTTTTTTTATTGTTAAGGAGTAGATGTTAAGAAACATTATCCAGATAAATGTTTAATGAGAAATAAAAGGAATGTTGCTAGAGGAAAGTCATTCAATTCTTTGAACTTCTTCCAAGATATAGGCCAAAAAATGGCACAGTAGCTGTCTTCAAAGCTTATTTTTAATAATCTAGCAACTGAAAGTTTGATTAGGTCCTTTTTCAATTCTCTTGAAAGCAAAAACAATGAACAACTCTCTGCTTGTAAATGATATGTTACCCAGACATTAAAATAATTTATTTCTCTACAGAGATAATAATATTTTGAATTGTTCCTAGCATCATATCCCAATAACTTAGACTGGGGTGCTGTGCATATTACTCTTTGGGATGGTAGAGAACAATGTCACTTTTTATCACTGGTGAGAAGTAAATGGTGAAAGAGATGACCTTGACCGTAGACTCAGTCTTGCAGATCTGTTCTAGGAAAGAATTCATTTTGGGGATGAAGATGTGGAAATGGATTCACATAAAACCATCTCTGCTCAAGTATCTCTTGGAAAAGGTTTGTGAGTCCTACTTAAGGTCTAGAGGATAGGGGAACAAGAACCATATGTTTATATATAGAACTGAGATGATGAGTTGAGATCTGTTGTCTTTGGGCAGAGAATGGGCATGGAACTCAGGAAGACTCTCCTGAGAGTCATATGTGTTCAGTGAAGAGTGAGGAAGCAGAAGGTACCATTTTTCTCCATCTAGGTCTACATGACATTGACATTGATAGCTAAGGTTCAGTACCTGTTACACACATATTCGTAACATAAAGGATAAATTCAGTTGACATTGCCATTTTAGTTGGTATGGTATATTTTGATAGAAATTTTCATGAGAAATAAAGCTCTGTAGATTATAGACCTCTCAATTCATTTTCCCAGTCGCACAATAAACAGACAGTATTTGAATCATTTAAAATATCTTCATGGCCTGCAAAGACAAACACAAATTCAAGGTCAAATCATCTATGCATATTATAAGAGAAAAATGTGTTTTCTGTTATTCAAACACATTACGCTAACAGGACTCTTCTGATGAAATCTGAGAGAAAAAAGTTTAAAATGTGAATGCTAGTAAAAATTTAGAAAGGACATCTTCAAACTTCTTTCAAGAAGGACTTAAAAATTCATTTAATTGTTCTTCCTAAGTATGACAAGCACATTTAATATTCCTCTATTTAAAACATATTAACACCAGAAGGTCAAGAGTAATGAGAGTGACCTCCAAAGGATACTGCAAAATCCAGTTTTCACCTATGCTTAAGTTTTTCCCTATTAACACAGTAGGATGCCTCTAGAAGCTGAATTAATTCTATCAAATTGCCAAAGTTAATACAATGCCCTAAAAGGTATGCTTTATAACATATTAGTTTAATACCAATGGACTCCACCTGTGTGGTTGTGGGAATACTTCTTAAGGTATTCGCCCTTCCATGGCATATTTAAACTAATTGATTTTGTTATTAGATTGAAGTGTGTTTATAGTAACATGAAAACTATATAACATTAGCATTTAAGTGCAGAAAACTCCTTGGGAGAATTCATAAGTTACATTTTTTAGTTATGTACAGGACTTAGGACAATGTGAGACATAGTCTTTAGAGCTTATATTGTATTTAACATTTTAATTTCAATTTTGACCTAAACTTAATCAGTGGTTTTATAAAATTCTTTAAAAATACACCAATTAATGGTGCATGATATTTCTGGAATTTGCACTGTGAATTGAAATAGCATGAATCTAATAGCATTTTTCATAAGAAAATGGTATTATGGAACATATACCCCTTGATAAGGCCTCAGTGGCTACAACAGAAATTAATAATAGCCTCATATTTTAATCACTCAGAAATGGTACTGAAGTTTTCAAAATGTGTATAACATCACCAGTTTAGTAATCACATATATTTATTGATAAACTATTGTGATATGCAATGAAGCACTTCTCAACCTAAAAGTATCTTTCTTTTTACCTAACGACAGGCACATCAGAGCTGTAGAATTGGAAGGGCCTCTTCAGGGGGGAAAAATTCTATATAGTACTGTTGGATGATATGTTTAGAACAAACTTAGTCATTTCTCCTTACATTTTATCATTCTTTAAAGTAATCACTATAAAATAAAAGTGCTTATTTCTATATCAAATATGCCATAACTTACACATTAGCTTCATCCTGCAAAGTCAACCTCTTTTGAGACAAAAGAATTACTCAAGTGCTTCTGCATTATTTGGAGGAACAAAGTTTTAAACTGCCTTGATATGAGAAAATTAGAAATATTATTTTTATATCACTCTCCTACAAATTCTCCTATACTTCATGGGATTTTGCTTTTTTTGGTATCCTCTCGCTCACCCATCCCCAGAACTCTGGGGAAATATCTAAAGTGCTAAAAGTCATGATATGCCCAGTAATACTCTGTAGACTCTTACCAAGTTGCGCATAGAAGATGTTTACTTAAGATAAAAACAACAGACATTAAGCAAGTGAGTAATCCAAGGTTGCTGAATTCCCCATGATCCTGACATTCCATTTTCACTTTCTTCTCCTGTTCGCTGGGCATTTCTGATGGTCAGCTTCCCTCTGGCCTCTCTTAGATGAAATCATGTTTTTCATGAGCTCTACTTCTTGGCCAGTCATTGGAGTACCAGTCACTTCTCACCTGCCTTTCCTCAACTGTGGATCTTGCTTCCTGGTAACTTTGAAATTCATCATTTGTTTCCATTATAGCACCACAAGCAGTGTCAGCACATGATGATGGTTGTTAAATATTTATTCTTTAAACTGAGAGAATGAATAGCCTTCCATTCTATTAGTACTGGAGGAAGAGAGGAGAACTCTTTCCCTTAATGTAGCACTGTCTTTTTCACTTTCAAAGACCATCATCTTAGATGTTTTTCTGTCTTTTTTATTATTATTATTTTAAAGATTAAAGTCACCACTGGCCAACCTTGGGACATTCCCTCCCAATTAAATTTCCCCATGCCCATAGAAATCTCCGTGATGTTCTCTTCTTTGCTGATGACAGTCCATGGCTCAACCATCAGCCAACTGATGAGAACATGGCTAAACTTGTGTTGTGTAATCTCTCCAAAACTGATATTGCTATTTTTTTTTCTTTTCTTCCTTGTTAAGACTTTTTCTAATAAAATTTGTGCTGTTACTTTGCAGGATGAAGTGAAGAATAGAAATTTTCCATGGAAGCACTAGTGTTTTGAGCCAGGGGAATTCTCATGTAGGGCTCATCAGGAATTAGAGTGACTAATGTGAATTTCTTTGTGTGCTAACAACTGTATTGTCCATAAACTCCTTGTCCATGGAATTCTCCAGGCAAGAACACTAGAGTGGGTTGCCATTTCCTTCTCTAGGGGAACTTCCTGACCCAGGGACTGAACTCGGATCTCCTACATTGAGGCAGATTATTTACCATCTGAGCCACCAGGGAAGCCCTTTAAAACGATTGTCATTCAGTCACTCAGTCGTGTCTGACTCTGCAACCCCATGACTGTAGCCCTCCAGGCTCCGCTATCCATGGGATTTCCCAGGAAAGAATACTGGAGTGGGTAGCTGTTCTCTTTTCCACAGGATCTTCCAGACCCAGAGATTGAACCCAGATCTCCTACATTGAAGGCAGATTCTTTTTACCATCTGAGCTAGCAGGGAAGCCCAATCCATAAACTAGGTAACATCCTTTCTAATGGAAAGAAGGTATATTGCTGGTCATGGAGAACTATTAATAGGTAGAAAGATAGATAAATAGGTGACATAGTAATAACACAAGTTCCATATCCATGTGTTGTGCATCAAAATCTACCAAAACACCACAATATGGTGTTAGTCTATATTCCTATGTGTATGGGACATATTTTAATATTACTCACCTCCCACCATATGCCAGCTCCTTGTATTAGGCATTTAAAGTTGTGCATGTTCCTGAGAAAATGATTGATTTGGTTTTACATTCTTGAAAATGCCACATCCCTTTGCTTTAAAACCAGATTGTGTGTATTCCAGAGAAGATACATTAGAAATATGTTAGTTCCATGATACAGAGGCTGGAAATTCATAGCTTTTACCAAAGTGGATTCTCACAGCAATGACTCATATTTAAAGTCACCACTAAAACATTGCTTCTAAGTGAAGTAATATTTAGGCTATAATTTCATAGGAAGACAACCACTACCTGAGGAAGCACTTAAGGATCTTGTTTTACATTTCATGTTCCCGTATTTGAAATTTTACATTTCGGTAAAGTTTGGAATGTCAAGCAGAATGCTCAAATCAAAGACAGTATCACCAAGACCGCAGGATGATAGAGCAAGATAAAATTAAAATGATATTGTGTCCTACCGGGTAAACACATTAGAAAGCCCTCTGAAGTATGTATTTAACTAGTAGAAAGAGCTGGTTTATACTAATGGGTGAAAAATATTCATTTCTGTGTGTGTGTATGTATGTGTATAATTTACTTAAGTGCTATTTGGAACTATTCCAAAGTGAATAATAACACACATTTACTAACTTCTCTGACAGTTTTATTTATGTTTTAAGACATAAAATTAAATATAGAAAGTGGATCTAGGTAACATTGAATTTATGACATAATCTGACAAGGACTAACAAGGCTGGCAGGAACTGATATAGACCTTAACTCACCTTACTTCCCCATGGCCTGGTTCTGTTCCACAGCATTGATGATGCTTAAACTCGACTTTGGAAATTCTGCAGTTATGGTTATTAGGTATGCAAATTATATCTATTTCTTTTCTCCAAGACCCAGCAAGTTCTATCATCATTTCCGCAAATGTTTCATATGCTTCATGCTTTTCTGGGGAGGTTTCTGCTTAATAAGTAAATTACATTGTTAAAAATAGGTTGATTTTTTTTTTTTATCAAAGGGGTGTTATAAATATTTGTCATCCAGATAGAGAACATTTTTCCTTCAGACTCTGATTTGCAATTTGTAATTGTTTACTGCCTTGTTCTTTCTCGGTTGTACATGATGGACAGAGATACTCTTGGAGCATACACATTTTAATCAACATTCAAACTGAATTGAAAGGCACAAAGGTTTTCTGTTTGTATGCTCAAAAATTAATATCTGCCAAGCCACCATTAACCAATAGCTGAAATAATAGGTGACTTCTCAAGAGAAAGTATTAAAATATCATTCAGGTCACATATATCAAACTAATTTTTGAATCTGTAATTCAAGGATAATATTAAACCACATGGCTAAATTAAGCTTCCTGTAAGTGATTAAAAAAAAAAAGTCTGTAACTCTGTAATTTCCCTTAAAACTTACAAATATGGTAGTAGGAATTTATTTGTTAAAGGTACTTTTTTATCCCTGAAATGAAATTTTAGAACATTTCATCACACAGAAAATGTGTACCTATTAGCAGTCACCCTCCGTTCTCCACATCTGCTTCTCCCGCTCCCTCACCCCAGCCCCTGACAATCACTAACCTACTTTCTGTCTCGATGGATTTGCCTATTTGGGGCATTTTGTATATAAATGGAATCATAATACAAGGTCATCTATGACTGGCTTCGGTCTTGTAGCATGATATCATTTCAAAGTTTATCCATGACGCAGCATGTATCAGAATTTCGTTTCCTTTAGTTGATGAACAACATTTCATTTTACGGATGTACCATGTTTAGTTTATCCATCCATCAATTGATGGACATTTGGATTGTTTCAAGGCTTTGCCTATTATGAATGATGCTTCTATAAACATTTATGTACAAGTTTTGTGTGGTATATTTTTTCATTTCTCTTGAGTGTATAACCAGGAATAGAATTGCTGGTTCATGTAGTAGTTCTGTTTTTCTAAAATGGCCATCATTGTACACTCCTATCAGCTATGTTTAATGATTCCAGTTTCTCTATATCCACATCAACACTTGTTACTGCCTGTATTTTTTATTATAGTCATCCTATAGGTATGAGTGATACCACATTTTGATTTGAATTCATTTGTTAGCAATGAATGATGTTGAACATCTTTTATAAGCTTGTTCAGTTCAGTTCAGTTCAGTCGCTCAGTCACGTCCAACTCTTTGCGACCCCATGAATCACAGCATGCCAGGCCTCCCTGTCCATCACCAACTTCCAGAGTTTACTCAAACTCATGCCCATCGAGTTGATGATGCCATCCAGCCATCTCATCCTCTATCGTCCCCTTCTCCTCCTGCCCCCAATCCCTCCCAGCATCAGGGTCTTTTCCAATGAGTCAACTCTTCACATGAGGCGGCCAAAGTATTGGAGTTTCAGCTTCAACACCAGTCCTTCCAATGAACACACAGGACTGATCTCCTTCAGGATGGACTGGTTGGATCTCCTTGCAGTCCAAGGGACTCTCAAAAGTCTTCTCCAACACCACAGTTCAAAAGCATTAATTTTTCGGCGCTCAGCTTTCTTCACAGTCCAACTCTCACATCCATACATGACCACGGAGAAACCATAGCCTTGACCAGATGGACCTTTGTTGGCAAAGTAATGTCTCTGCTTTTTAATATGCTATCCAGGTTGGTCATAACTTTCCTTCCAAAGAGTAAGCATCTTTTAATTTCATGGATGCAGTCACCATCTGCAGTGATTTTGAAGCCCCAAAAAATAAAGTCTGACACTGTTTCCATTGTTTCCCCATCTATTTCCCATGAAGTGATGGGACCAGATGCCATGATCTTAGTTTTCTGAACACTGAGCTTTAAGCCAACTTTTTCACTCTCCTCTTTTCACTTTCATCAAGAGGCTTTTTAGTTCCTCTTCACTTTCTGCCATAAGGGTGGTGTCATCTGCATATCTGAGGTTATTGATATTTCTCCCGGCAATCTTGATTCCAGCTTGTGCTTCTTCCAGTCCAGCATTTCTCATGATGTACTCTGCATAGAAGTTAAATAAGCAGGGTGACAATATACAGCCTTGATGTACTCCTTTTCCTATTTGGAACCAGTCTGTTGTTCCATGTCCAGTTCTAACTGTTGTAAGCCATTTGCATATCTTCTTTGGGGAAACATCTATTCAAGTCCTTTGCCAATTTCTTTTTCCAAATTTTTAATTGAGTTGTTTGTCTTCTTGCTATTGTGTTGTAAGAGTTCTGTACATATATCCTGGATACTTGACTCATCAGATCTATGATTTGCACATATTTTCTCCCCTTTGTAGAGTATCTTTTCACTTTGTTGATAATGTCCTTTGATGCAAAAAAGCAGCATTTTAATGAATTCCATTTTTTCTCCTTTTGGTGTCATATCTAAGAGTCTGTTGCTAAATTCAAAGTCATGAAGATTTATCCTATAGTTTTCTTTCAAGAGTTTATATATTTCTGCTCATATATGGGTCACTGGATCCATTTTGAGAAATTCTGTGCATAGTATGAGGTAAAGTCTAACCTTGTTTGCACAAACATATCCAGTTGTCCTAATTTGTTAAAGAGTGTTATTTCCCTGTTGAATGATTTCCCACCCTTGTGAAAATCAGTTGGCCATGAGTATATGTGTTTAGCTTACAACTCAACTGCACTGATCAATAGGTCTATCCTTATGACAGTATCATGGTATTCTTTTTCTTATTATTGATATAATTATTGTGTAAAAAAAAAACATGAGCTCTATTTTCTTCAGCTTTTAAATGCAGTGTTGTTAAGTGCATGACATTGTTGTATAGCAGATCTCTAGAACTTTTTCATCTTGCCTGATTGAGACTCTATATCCATTGAACAGCTACTCTCCTTTACCCTCTCCCTGTCAGCTCCCGACAACCACTGTCCTGTTTCCTGCTGCTATGAATTTGACTATTTTAGATACTTCATGTAAGTGCAATCATGAGCATTTGTCCTTATTTCTGGCTTATTTCACTTAGCATAATGTTGTCAAGGATCATCCATGTTGTTGTGTATAGCAGGGTGTCCTTTTTTAAGGTTGAATAATATTTCACTGCATAAATACACCTCATTTTCTTTGTCTATTCATTTGTTCATGGACGTTTAGTTTGCTTCCCCCTCTTGGTTGTTGTGAATAATGCTGCAGCTATTAACATGAAGTGCAAATACCTCTTCCAGAACCTGTTTTAAATCTCATTTGAATGGATACTCAGGAGTGCGATTGCTGAATACAGCACCACAATGTTTTGGTTACTTTAGCTTCATAGTAAGTTGTAGGAAGTTTTGAAATTAGAAAGCATGGATGCCCCAAATCTGTTCCTTTTTTTTCACAATTATTTTGGCTATGTGGGTCCCTTGTAATTCTGTAAGAGCTTGAGGATTGGTTTTTCCATTTTTTCAAGGAAAAACTGTTGGGGTTTTGGTAAATTTTACAGAGAGTATATAGTTAACTTTTAGTAGTTTGCCCACCTAACAACTTTGCTTCCAATACAGGAACACAGGATATCTTTCCATGTGTTTAGGACTTCTTAAAGTTCTTTCATCAATGCTTTATAGCTTTCAAGTGTAAAATTCTGCCGCTTCCTTGGTTAAATTTATACCTAGGTATTTTATTCTTTTGAATAGTATTGTAAATGGAATTTTCTTAATTTCCCTTTCAGATTGCTCATTGCAAGTGTATAAAAACTTACTGGATGTTTACATGTTGATCTTGTACTCTGTGATTTCATTTATTAGCTCTAGTAGTTGTTTTTGTAAGTTATTGGGATTTCCTATTTATAGGATCATGTCATCTGTGACTAAAGGTAGTTTTAATTCTGCTTTTTCAATTTGGGTACCTTTTATTTCTTTTTCTTGCCTAGTGACTCTAGCTAGAATTTACAGTGCAGTCTTGAATAACAGAGGCCAAAGCAGGCCTCCTTGTCTTGTCTCTGATCTTAGGGAGAAATCTTTCAATGTTTCACCATCAAGTATGATGTCAGCTGTGGATTTTTATAAATCCCCTTGATCACCTTTAGGAAGTTCCCTTATATTCCTAGTTTTCTGGAAGTATTATCATGGAAGAGTGGTGAACTTTGTCAAAAGCTGTTTTGGCATCAATTAAAGTGATTGCATGCATTTTTTTCCCTTTATTCCATGAATATGGTATATTATATTGATTGATTTTCTTTTGATGAACGTCCCTTACATTCCTGGGATAAATTCCACTTGGTCATGGTTTATAATATTTTTAATACATATTCAGTTTACTAGTGTTTTGTTGAGGATTTTAAAACTACATTTAAAAGGTATACTGCTCTATCCTTTCCTTTCCTTATTATGTCTTTGTCTGGCTTTGGTATCAGGTAATGCTAGTCTCTTAGAATGAGTTAGGAAATATTCCCTCACTTTCTATTTTAGGAATAAACTTAAGAAGGATTTTTGCTAATTTTTCTTTAAATGTTTGGTTGAATTAACCAGTAAAGCCATCTGGTTCAGGGTTTTTCTTTGTTTGGAGTCTTTGTTTACTATTTCAATCTCTTTACTTGATATAAGTTTCTTTCATATTTCCTATTTTTTCTTGATTCAGTTTTGTAGGTTGTATATTTCTAGGAATTTGTCCATCTCATCAATGTTATCTAATTTGTTGGGATATAAATTAGTTTCCTAGGGTTGCCATAGCATATCATCACAAATGAAATGATTTAAAACAACAGAAATGTATTCTCTCACAGTTCAGTAGGCTGGAAATCTGAGGCCAACGTGTCAACAGAATTGATTCTTTCCAGAAGCTCAGAGAGAGAGACTATCCCATGCCTCACTCCCCACTTCTGGGAGAATAAAGATCTGAAATCAAAAACTTAACTCTATGCCTTAAGGAACTTTTCTAGTTCTTTTTCTAAGAAGAGTGAACTAAAACCAAAATGTTGCTTATCCCCATTCCAATCTTTATTGGTTTCTTCCCTTTGCTAACTTTGGTTTTGATTTCTTCTTCTTTTTCTAGTTTCCTAAAGTTTAACATTAAGTTATTGATTTGAGATATTCTCTTTTAAGATAAGCATTGGTGGTTATAATTTTGCACGTTATATTTTTATTTTTTGTTTATCTAATTATTTTCTAATTTCCCTAGTGATTTCTTCTTTAATCTCTCGGTCAGATAAGAAAGAGTGTGTGATTTAGTTTCCACACATTTGTGAAATTTCAGGTTTTCCTTCTGACACTAATTTCCAGTTTTATTCTGTTTTGGTCAGAGGAGATACAGTGTATGATTGTTATCATTTTAAATTTCTTGAGACTTAAGATTTAGCAATGCCTTTTCACTGAAATTTAGAAGTCCATTTTATTTATTTATTTTTCTTTTTCTCCCCAAAGTTTAAACTTTTATTTTGTATTGGGGTATAGCTGATTAACAATGTTGCGGTAGTTTCAGGTAAACAGTAAAGGGACTCAGACATAAATAAACATATATCCATTCTCCCCCAGCCCCTCTCATCCAGTCTGCCACATGACATTGAGCAGAGTTCCATGTGCAAAACAAGAGGCCCTTGTTGGTTGTCTATTTTAAATATAGCAGAGTGCACATGACCTTCCCAAAGGCCCTAACTATCCCTTCCCGCTGGCAACCATAAGTTCATTTTCTAAGTCTGTGAGTCTCTTTTTGCTTTGTAAGTTCATATTTATATCATTTCTTTTTAGATTCCACATATAAGGGATGTCATACCATATTTTTCCTTCTCTGTCTGACTTACTTTACTCAATATGACGCTTTCTAGGTTCATGCATGGCACTGCAACTGATATTATTTCTTTCTTTTTAATGGCTGAGTAATATTCCATTGTGTATATGTACCACATCTTCTTTATCCATTCCTCTGTCAATAGACATTTAGCTTGCTTCCATGTCTTTGCTATTGTAAAGAGTGCTACAATGAACATTGGGGTGCATATATCTTTTCAGATCATGTTTTTCTCTGGATATATGCCCAGGAGTGGGATTGGTGAGTTATATGGTAGCTCTATTTTTAGATTTTTGAGGAACCTCCATACTGTTGTCTATAGTGACTGTAGCAATTTACCTTCTGACCAACAGTGTAAGAAGGTTCTCTTCTCTTCACATCCTCTCTAGCATTTATTGTTCATGGATTTTTTGATGATGGCCATCCTGACCAGTATGAGGTGATATCTCCTTGTCATTTTGATTCGCATTTCTCTAATAACCAACAATGTTGAACATCTGTTCATGTGCCTATTCACCATTTGTATGTCCTCTCCTTGGAAAAATGTCTATTCAGGTCTTCAGTCCATTTTTTGAGTGGACTGTTTATTTTGACAGCAGTCCATTTTATTTTGAAACACTCTTTTAATTGCTTAGTTGCTATGAGTTCTTTTTTTCTAATTAGATTCTAGAGTTTCAAGAAAGTGATTGTGTCAATTTTTGCTAGTGTTATGGTTGCTTCAGTGGAAGGACTGATTCTTGGAGTTTCCTACCTAACCATTCTGTGATGTCACCCTTCCCCCATGCTGATCTTGCTGTTACGTGGCTTTCTTCAGAAGTCATCTCTGTGTTCATCCCTACTTCCCAATTTTGAGCCAAATGCCCTTTTTAGGGTTCCCTTTACACTGCACTTACCAATACAAAGCATTTTTTTCCCTGGAAGTGAATGTATTCTGAGCATCCCAACACTGGTACAAGGTCTCTTTATTCTTCCCCATCTTGTTGTTCAGTTGCTAAGTAATGCCCAACTCTTTGAGACTCCATGGACTGCAACAAGCCAGGTTTCCCTGTCTTTCACTATCACCCAGAGTTTGCTCAAACTCATGTCCATTAAGGTAGTGATGCCATCCAGCCATCTCATCCTCTGTCGCCTCCTTCTCCTGCTGCCCTCAATCTTTCTCAACATCAGGGTTTTTTCCAGTGAGTTGGGTCTTTGTATCAGGTCGCCAAAGTATTGGAACTTCAGCTTCAGTATCAGTCCTTCCAATGAATATTCAGGGTTGGTTTCCTTTAGGATTAACTGGTTTGATCTCCTTGCAGTCCAAGGAACTCTTGAGAATCTTCTCCAGAACCACTGTTTGAAAGCATCAATTCTTCAGTGCTAGCCTTTGTTATGGGCCAACTCACATCTGTACATGACTCCTGGAAAAACCATAGCTTTGACTATAAGGACTTTTGTCAGAAAAGTGATGTCTCTGCTATTTAATACACTGTCTAGGTTTGTCATAGCTTTCTTTCCAAGGAGCAAGTATATTTTAATTTCATACCTACAGTCACAGTCTTCAGTGATTTTGGAACCCAAGAATATAAAATCTGTCACTGTTTCTACTTTTTTCCCCATCTACTTGCCATGAAGTTATGGGACTGGATGCTATGATCTTAGTTTTTTGAAAGTTGAGTTTTAAGCCATCTTTTCCACTCTTCTCTTTCACCCTCATCAAGACACTCTTTAGTTCTTCCCACTCATCACCATAAATGTTGAATTAATGAAAGTTGCATGAGTAAACAAAGAAGAAGCAAATTTAAATTCTCATGAAGTTACTACAAAGCCAATTTATAGATTGCTGATTGTTAAAAGAATTATAATTAAACTTACTTAACATGAAAACTAATTTGAATATAATTTATTCATTCTTGAGGCCTTCAGAAGACACTTCAACATCTCATAATATATTAAGATGATGAGTAAAAACATCTCATTATTTAATCTATCAGTTATCAACTGTGGAGGATAGCATCTACTGTTGTTCAAAAGCATTTTTAATTTATTCTAGTGAAGTCATTCCTTTACATTAACTTGTTCAACTTTTGAGAGCCCTATCTGTCTGTATTCTGACATACATGTTTATTTGATTATTCTAGCTGTTTGATTTCCATAGAAACAAGCTCTTGAGAGGTTATATGTTCAAGTAAAGATTTATCACTTTCACATGCTTTCTTGATTTTTAAAACTACTTTAAGAGAAAATCTTGTTTTACTTTGGCTACTGTTAGGAATTGCTAATGTGAGCACCAATGCTTGAATGTTGCCCCAGATACAGAAATCTCAAGTATATTAAAGACCTTAAATGAACTGTTATTGTATGACTAAGGGTATGCCATGCCTCAAATCACATTTAGAAAACGTAAGAATTACTTGCTATAACATCCTGACACATATAGCTAGCCAGGTAGGTAAGTCTTAGTCTACATCCCAATAGAGATTTATTAAGGATTTGTTTTGTAATCCTTTTTAAAAAGAAACATAGGGTGACTTCCCTGGGGGCCCAGTGGTTGACTTGACTTTGCCTTCCAATGCAGCAGGGGCAGGTTCGATCCCTGGTCAGGGAGTTAAGATCCTACATGCCCTATCCAAAAATGTCAAAACATAACACAGAAGAAATGCTGCAACAAATTCAATAACTACTTTAAAAATGGTCCACATCAAAAAAAATCTTGAAAAGAAATGCAAACAACAACAAAACCTACAAGCTTATAAACTAAGAGATCAATTGTTTATATGTTATTTATTTTTTCAGTAATTTTACAAGGAATCCTTGTTATAAATTGTAATGTTACTCCTCAAATTGTATTATTATTTTTCAAAACGAGTCAACTCTAAATAATTTCATTATATATAAACCACATCAAAAGATGTTAACAGAAGGACTAAACCCAAGATGTAAGGATTTCATACTGAAATCTCATTTGGTTTACTCACAATGTAGTATCTATCTTTCCAGGAGTAGGATAACAGAGTAAGAACCACTGGCTATTCTCTACCCGCCCCACAACCCCAGTACTGTAAATTTGTGACAAAGTGAGGCTAGCGGTGAAGGACGACATGTAAAAGTTAGGTGAAAATACTAATAATTACAAAAAAGGAATGTGTTACCATGAACTTCTTTTTTCTTTGCTTAAAAACATTATTGTATTTTGCCAAGTGGAAATCAGAAATCACTGTTATAAACATCTACATTTATTCCTTTTCCTAAAGTTATTTCCCAGTCTTCTTTGAATATCTAGGAAATTATAGATATATTTTTAAAAATAGTCAAAATTCACATTACCAACTCAAAAAACCTCAACATTTGGTTTCTTAAGGTGAATTGCAGTCTTTATTATTGCTAAATGAGCACAATTTTCTTTAGGAGGCATTTTTTAATAGTTCATAAGATGTATACATTTGAGATCTTATTCTATTGTAAATTTTAAATATGAGTTTTTAAAGTCTTTTCTTTATTTTGGTTTTGCCAAATATACAGATATATCTATTATTTCAGAATTATTGTTAATTTAATGTTTCATATTTTCTAGAGTCCACCTGGTGAATGATTTTATATCTGATGCTTACTAGAGCCTACTGAAGTTAAAATCCCACTATAGATATTACTCAGAGGAAATTCATCATAAATTTAAAAGTAGATAATACACCTATTAAAATGACCAAAATAAAAAATAGTAATAACTCCAAATACTGGCATGGATGTGAAGAAAACTGGATCTCTCATATATTGCTAGTGGAAATGTAGAGGACTTCACTATTCTGGAAAATAGTTTGGCAATTTCTTGTAAAACTAAACACACACTAACTCTTGGACATTTATCCCAAAGAAATGAAAACTTATGTTTATGCAAAAATCTCTGCATTAATGCTTATAGAGGCTTTACCCCTAATAGCAAAGTACTGGAAACAACCCATGTATCCTTCAGTGAGTGAAGAGTTCTACAAATTTCGTATATCCAAACAATACTACTACTCAGCAAATAAAAATACTACTCAGCAAATAAAAAGGAATGAATACATGCAACAACTTGGATGGACCTCAAGGGCATGCTCAGTTACAAAAAAAATGAAGCTTAAAATGTTACATACTAGTTGATTCCTACAATGATAAAGATATAAAGATGAAAAATAGATTAGCCGTTGCTTGGTGATAGGGACAAGGGGTGGGTCAGGAGCACAACAGAATGCTTTTGTGGTGACAAAAAAGTTCTGTATGTTGACTGTGGTATGGTTACACTAGTCCATACATAGGATTACATTGCATAGAAGTATAAACATGCACACACATGCAAAGAATGTAGGCTTAAAAAATCATGAAAACTGAATAAGTTCTATAGTTTCATTAGCAGCAATGTATCAGTGTTGGGCTTTCCTGGTAGCTCAGAAATAAAGAATCCACCTGCAATGCAGGAGACCTGAGTTTGATCCCTTGGTTGGGAAGATCCCCTGGAGGAGGGCGTGACAACCCACTCCAATATTCTTGCCTGGAGAGTTCCCATGGACAGAGGAGCCTGGAAATGTCTGTGAGACTTTGATATGGTTTTATGAGATGTTTCCATTGAGGAAAGATGAGTGAAGGGTACCCAGGACTCTACTGGTTTTGCAACTTCTTATGAGTCTATATTGATTTTGAAATTAAAATAATTTTTAAGAATAGTAGCACCATTATAAAACACTATTATACATTTTAAAAATAGGCATAGCCTACTGGTATTTGAATGCAATTGGCATCTGAAACAACCTCTTTTCAAAGGCTTGCTTCTAAAAGTCTTCAGTTTGAAGTGATTCATTTTTTTTTAATTTTAATTCAAGTATGCAGTTGTGTCACTTCAAAAAATATGGTCTGTGAACATAAAAGTTTCAGCTCTGTCCTCCACACTTTTTCTTCTTCTTCGAACGCCCTTTATTTGACCAGGAAGGATGTCATTTCCTAGAGCACTGAGAAAGCCACATTTAACTTGAACAGCATTGTTCTTTTAGGTTATTAAGGGTATTCAATTTTCTCTGATGGTTGCTACTCTGAGTTGGAGACTCTTCTGAAAAGTCAGACTGAGAAAATTGCCCTAGTTCCAATACTCACACATACACACAAATGCCACAAAACTTTGGAATTAATACAATCAATAACCTTTGAAAATGGAGTTAAAAGCAACAATTGAATGCTAAGATGTAGCAAACTATCTTGTTCCCTTTTTCTTTGAATATCAATGTGGCCAGGGAATTGAGAACCACAATAGAGAGTTCAATTGAACAAGCATTTATTGAGTACCTAAATCATAATACCTTACAATGATGTTCATGTTATGCAGAGCAGTACAGGTTATAGTGATGAGGAAGAGTCCATACCATCCAAGCGATGTCAAATTTGCATCCCCACTATTCACACAATGCTGGATACCTGGGGTCAGTCCCCGGGTCAGAAAGATCCCCTGGAGAAGGGAATGGCTACCCACTTCAGTATTCTTGCCTGGAGAATTCCATGGACAGAGGAGCCTGGTGGACTAGTCCATGGGGTTCAAGGAGTCAGACACTACTGAGAGACTAATAACTAGGCTTTAAACTGGCACATTGAGTAAGAAACGGCAAAGCTTTATATAACACCAGTGACAAGGAAATCAAACATTCAGCAGAGTCAAGGGAAGAAATAGCTTAGCTACCTTTGGTGAAAATAGGGTAGGTCTCTGGAGAAAGGCATCAGGTCAGGAGAGTAGTTGCAAAGCTATGAAAATTAAAGTGCTATGAACAATGGTTTGCAGGACTGCAACCATACCAAATGAGTAAAATGTATAAGAATTTGGAATTTCACATACAGAATTTCTCTATTTTCTGTGAATGATATGGGATACATGTGGATAAAGTTTTTTTTTTTAAATTCTGCTCAATTGTGGATAAAATTTGGCATTTTCAACAGAATATCCTATTTCAAAAAGTGAAACTTAATTGCCCCGTCATGTCTGATTCTTTGCGACCCCCATGGACGGTATCTTCTGTCCATGGGATTCTCCAGGCAAGAATACTGGAGTGGGTAGCCATTCCCTTCTCCAGGGGATCTTGCGAACCCAGAGATTGAACCCAGGAAGCCTGGCATGCTTCAGTCCACGGGGTCACAAATAGTCCGACACAACTCAGCGAGTGAACAACAGCAGTCCTATCTGGAGAGGTAGATATGGTGGAACTGATAAGAGCTCAGAAGAAAAGTCACCAGACTCCTCTCTTTTGTTCTCATTTCTGTTGGTTTTGTTGATGGAAAGTAAATCCTAGCATTAGTGGATACTAAACCATTCTCCTTTTTTTTTTTAATGTAAAAAAGCCAATTATATTCTACTGTGCTTATTTGATTTGGACTACTTAAAGTGCTAACCTTCTATCGTTGATCAGGTTAATTCTATTTTATTAAAGCCAACATTAAATTATCAAGAAAATTAAAAATCAAAATGATAATCCTTTACTATGAAATGCATTAAAACTAAGGTGGATTAATGGATGGATGAGAAAGAGAGATGTGTGAAAAAAAATCAGTGAAGAAAATTTTCACAAAATTTTGGAAAGAAAATACAAAAAAATGAAGAGGATAACAGGAGCTTTTGGTGCATAGATAGATGATAGATGATAGATAGATAGATGATAGATAGGTAGATGATAGATAGACAATAGATGGCTTCATTTCTTGAAATAATAACTTAAGGACTTTGTCATTTTTCTTGGTCTGAATCAAATAGACTGCCAAATATTTCTCCAGCACAGATGGGTTTATTCAGGATCAGCAGAGAACTCAATTCAAAAAAGAAAGGAGGGCACCTTTTTGGAGGAGAAAAGGAAGTTGGGAGCTCTGTTCTAGTGAATAGAGTCCTTGGCTTTTCATTGGCTGGGTCCTCGTCTCTGCTATTGTTGCAGGTGTGATAGCTCCCCCTTCTGGTCTCCCAACTCTATTTAATTGAGGGTTTTGTTTATTAATTTTTTACAATGTACACCAGAAAATTAAGAAAATGTTACAGAAACCAAATTCTTGCATTAGAAACCTCAAATATAGTTTCCAGGCAAAGGATAAAATGATGGAGATAAGCTGTGGTAGTGGAAAATATCCATTTATATGGAAATACCTTTTTACTGCCCTATCTTTACATTGGCGTCATGCTTTGTCAGTATCTGAAGTCTCTGGGCATGTAATTGTCACCTGGGGCCCAGGTCTAGCCAATAAGACTTTAACTCTCCAGAAAATCCAAACAATAGAAATTAGACTTGTCTTCAGAGCAAGAGCACAAGAACAGAAACAGGTAGTTACTTGACTAAACCGTCGATGTTATATGGAATGTCTGAAAAATACGTCACAAATGTTTGTATCTGGCTTCCCTAGTGGCTCAGTGGTAAAGAATCAGCCTGCAATGCAGGAGACACGGGTTGGATCCCTGGGTTGGGAAGATTCCCTGGAGAAGGAAATGGCAATCCACTCCAGTATCCTTGCCTGGGAAATCCCATGGACAGAGGAGCCTGGCGGGCTATAGTTCCATAGGACTGCAAAGAGCTGGACATGACTTATTGACTAAATAACAATGTTTGTATCCAGACATGAAAAAGGGCTTTCTGTATTTTTTTTTTCTGGTTTTGGTCCATTCCATTTTAAATATTCTGTCCTCTTAAAAGTCAGATTGGAATTTTCAGTGAGTCTAAAAAAGACCTGATTGGTTTAGAATGGATTAACTTAGAACCATTCACTGCTTATCGTATTCAAGGCAAATAGCACTTCATTATAGGTGGATTAGTAGCTCCTCTGAATTGCTGCAAGAATTTCTCTTCATAGTCAACCCTGGATCCATCTTCCAAAGTTCCCAGAACTGCAAAGCTTCAGATGCCTGAAGATGATGTCTTGGCAGTTCCACTGCTTCTCAACAGGCCTGGATCTCAGAAATCCCAGACAAGTTGATATTGATCCTTTTTAAAAAGTTATGTACAAAGGAAGTGTATCTGCCAACCTCCTTTAGAAACAGGGTCAAATAACCAGTTGGAAAATTTTCCAAAGGTGTCACATTAAACTTTAATAATACCTTCATTTTTATGGGGCTGTTAACTTTGGAAATTGCTTTCACATGCATTATCTCATTGCATGTTCTATTTCATTGAAACAGTGTCTAGGTTTTAGGGCTAAATTGCAATGACATAGATATCAAAATGTTGGCAAGGACAATTCAAGAAAAATGATTATTCCTATACTGAACAGAAGTATTAAAGAGGAATTGGCTGACTTCATGATTAAGTACTGCAAAGGACTAAGATTCTAATGGCTCCTTTAGCCTGCTGCCCAGCTGTTGAAGGTTTATCAGAGCCATTTCACTGTTCTGTTTTGTTTTTCGTTTTCAAGGAGAAAATGAGTCACTTCTTTTTTGTCCCCTTCCATCCTTCTTATTCCTGATTTTTTTTTTCCAATAAATCTTTAGGTCAGCCCAACCCCAGGCTGCATCCGTGCCCTTATGAAGATGCTATACTGCGCTTATTGTCGAGGACTCCCCACTGTGAGACCATGCAACAACTACTGCCTCAATGTCATGAAGGGCTGCCTGGCAAATCAAGCTGATCTCGACACCGAGTGGAACCTGTTTATAGGTAAGAAGCATCCCCATGGATTCAAGCAGAGGGATGTGAGGATAGCAGGTGTTCATGGGGCCTGATGGGCAGGTCCAAAGTGGTGATGACTTGTAGAGACTAGGAGGATTGAAACACAGAGAGAGAGTGTGTGTGTTTAGAAAATCATAAATATTATGTTGCATTTTTCTTCATTTTTTTTAATCCTGAAAAATAAGACTTCTTGGTCTATTGTGATGGACAGTCCTGTTGAAGATAGTAGGAGCCAGCTGTATTGCAGTAGCTGATCTGTCTGATGAAGATAGAAGTAATCTTGTTGAATTTCTGGGAGCACCTGTGAGTAAGGGACACATTAGAAAAGAATCTTGTTTTAAGAAAAAGCCCACAGTCCTGTCTCTTTCTTATTGTAGTGTCTCAGCATAATCACAGATATTAGTAAACAGTTCCTGCCTTAAACATCTATGGTGAAAATAGCTCAATATTTTTGCTGAAATATGCAGATTTTCTTCCTCAGCCTCCAGAGAAGAATGTTTTCAGCACAGCAGCATGAAACAGCCTTCCCGTCTTTAAAAGGGAGGCGGGAGGGAGGTGGGGGAGTTACAGAGTAGGTCTGTGAATCACTGCTGTGGTCTGGAGATGTAGAAACCACTCAGGAGACTGCACTGCCAAAAGATATTTCCCAAGTTGCTATCCAAGGATAAAAGGACAAATTTCATAGGCAGGCTTCTCCCAGGAAAATACACAGGCCTTGAAAGAGTAAATGTGTTTTCTCCCCCTCTGTCAAATGGCCTTCAAATAAAAGTAGTTTTCAACTGCATTTACTGGGGTTGCATTGTGACAAGCAGAGTGGGGCCAATAACAGTGGCATTCCTCAGCCTCAGAGGGACTTCATCATTTATGCAACCCTCTAAACTAGAAGTCTTGCGTAAAGCCTTCTGACATCTCAGATTTGGGTAGGAAAGGAAAAAGGTGCATCAGAATGCAAAGAAACCTTAGCAAAAATGTGCAGTCAGCCTTGGCAGAAAAACTCATTAGCTAACACACTGCTTTCCTTATGAAGGCCAAAGAAAATGGTTGTAAAGTTTTAGAAAGATTTTAGAGTGGGTAGATCCAAATGGAAGTAATCTAACAAAGATCTCAGAAATCATTACCGAGAGAATAAATTGACATATTCTACTCTTTCTCTTCAGTGGGAGGACAAAATCTATTTGTATAATCTTGAGTTACTTCATTTGAGAAATGAGGGGGTTTTTTAAAGGTTAATCATTAAGGTACCTTTCTAACCCAAAAAGGTGTGATTCTTTGCTAAGATTTTTGTCCTTTGCTAAGATTTTTGAGAGGAGTATGAATTTTTTAGACACATAAGCCTGAGCTTCTAAAATATAAGTTTAGATGAATTTTGGCAAAGACGTTCTACCTAAATAATGCTAATTTAAAAACACTTGCATCCTTCATTAGCCTACTCAATTCAAAAGGAAAAAGTAATTCACATGTAGTATATTGGTATAATCATATTATCACTTACATATGTAAAGCCTAAACTGAAACAACTGTATAAATCATTGAGTGGTAAAAGTAAAACAAATCTGTAAGTTAAATGCAAACTATAAATAAAGAAAGCTTAAGGTTACCACATTAAAGTACTCACATCAAGAAATCTAAAAAGGTGTACCTATTAAAAAAAACAGATAGTCTCATAGCATCATCACTTTTGAATCATAAAAATTATTCATACTGTTGGGTTAAAATTGCCATAATGCATAACGCAGTCAAACTGTTTTGGTCAGCTTGCAATTTACTGATGAAAGTAGGCATGTGGATTTTGTTAAATAGAGCAGGACATGATCAAAAATGAGAATATGAGCTTGTTAACTTGTAAGAGCAACAGTGACTTCTTGATTGACATTTTTTCTCAGTGTTGCTGGCTGTTTCAACATGAAACAAATCCTTATACTTCAATCAGCTGGTTTTCCTAGGTGCCAACTTGATGTGAAATGGAATGCCTAAAAAATCATTTGATTTAAAAACTAAAATTTGAACTTTGAAATTTGAATCTATGATGGGGTTACCTGTGGTGTCTTACCATATGTTTGAAGGGAAGCTGGTAGTTGGGCCTACATTAATATATTTCATAGCCCTTGCTCCGCTATATCCTTTTTTATTAGTCCTAGAGATCGCTAAGAAAATTCTTCCAGTTTTCTTACCTTGGGTTTGGCTGCGGCATTGAGAATTGACCACCTGGATAGACTTATAGGGCAAATTCTGTTCTTGCCAATACTTGTCTAGATGTGAGGTGTGAGTTCACCAACTTATTACATGAATTAGTCAAATGTGCCAAGTCCATTTTCCACACAGATACATCCAAGATGACAGTATTACAGTGTTCACGAATGCAGCAGCAAAGATCAGTGAGCAGATTAGTAATTCAACAAAAATTATATATAATAGCCCCCTCTCTGCTCAGCACCTGCATCCCATCGCTCTTAGACTTCCAGCGTTTCGTCATCAAACCCTTCATTCCTACTGCTGTCAACTGCACGTGCTGTCTCTGTCTACCACATTAATGTCCTGGTTTATACATTTTATCGGTTGTTTTTTTATTATGTGCTCATCTAAACGGTTAACAGTGGCACGCAATCAACCAGCAGTCACAACGAGGATTGAATTGGTGGCACATTCTCATAATCTTTACAATGCCACGAATTAATTGAAAGTGATTTGTGACGATTTAGAATTCAGTTGGTGTCTGCATTATGTCAAAAGAAAGACACTTTGCTGATAAAGTGAAATGTTTTAAGTGTTCAGGTAAAAACCCCAGTGGTATTCACATTCACTTATGAAGTGCTGCAGTTTTTTTGTTTCTTTTTTTTAATCCTAGGGAAAAAAATCAGGAGTGCTACTTGTGGTATATTTTCATAGTTCTTTAGAAATTTTAGCTCTGTTAAAGTAGGGAAGACCCAGCTCAAAAGATTCTTATTATTATTTAAAAAAGAACTTATTTTTTCCTTCTTTAAGTAAGGAGTTTGTTTTTCTTTTTTTTTTAAGTCGCTGGCAGCTTTGAAGAAGATGCTGCCAGCTCCACTGTAGGGTACATGAAAGCCTGGGTTCGCCTCTCTCTGGAGGTGTCCGCTGCTGCCTAGGTGCATGCGGGATTCCCCAGTACAAAAGCCCAAGCGGGCTTCAACCCACTGTATCTCCCACTTGCTGCATCCAAGCCCCCTGCCCCCCTTCCCACAGCCCCCAGGAGCAGAGGGATGTGAGAGTGGCTTTTAGCTGGTTCCCTCTTTGAAACAGTGCAGTAGGAGAATAATTTGAGGGTACTGACAGTCTCTTTTAGGCACTTACCCCAGGTGTTGCTGTATATTCATAGTCAGCTTATTCTAGCCTGGTTTTTAATGGTTGTCTAAATGCAAAAGGGTTTTCTTGAAAAGTGTTTATGTAAATTAAAATTTCCTAGAGGGAAAACATAAATAAATAAAAATAAATAAAATTTCCTAGAGGGAAACGGATCGTGGACAGAACGTGCCATTTCAGTAATATCCTGTGGTTCTTTTGAGTGTTTGGCATGGATACCAGCATTCCACAGATAAGAACAGTTTCATTGACGAGTAACCACATTGCAGATTACACCTAGCTGGTGAGCACAGAAGTTAAGGCTGAAGTTACATTATATAGCTACAATAGATCTTGCTTCTATTTTAAAATCTAGGATGTGTGGAACAGCCTCCCCCAAACATCTGGTACCTTCTATAACGAGAGAATAGAATAGACTGTGAGAATTAGGGAAAAAAAAGTTTTTGTAGGTGAGGAGAGGCACATATTGGTGAGACCAAAGATGGATTCCATGTTGTTCTGTACTTTTTTTAAACACTGAAATGTTTCAGGAGGCTTATTACTATAAATAGAAGGCGAAATTATCTCTATAGTTCCATGTAGAAGTGAGACCTTACCATGTTTTTTTCCCAACACTGGAGCTTAAGGTTTTAGGTTATTCTAGTTTGTAAGATGCTTATAATCTTAACATATTAATTCAAGTCATTATATTGAATAAGCTAGAAACATATTTTTTTTTTTTTGCCCTCAGGGAATTGAATATAGTTAAATTAATTATAATCAACTGTGATGAGGTGTTATAAAAATAGAGACTCAGGATCCTAAGTGTCTACTTCTCTGGGGGACTTAACTTCATCTGGGGGTGTCAGAGAAGCCCTAGCTTGATAAGTATAGAATAAAGTACTCATTCTATGACTAAGTATTGAATTACCATTGTCAAACACAATTGATGTTGAGCAGCCATAATACATACAATTGTTACCTTACAGGCTCCAAGTATTAGCAAATCTTTGTGACAACTTCAATAGGTGTAGCATGATCTATCAGTGGTTCTTAAATACTTATTTGTTTAATTTTTGACATGGTTTATGATCCACTCTCACCACCATTGACATGGACTTGAATTGATAAGATTTGGAAGATGTGCATTCATTTTTGTCCAGAAAAGGTTGAGTTCCCTGATCTATTGATACCCTCCAATGAGAGAGAGACAGAAAGGCAGTTTGTATTTAATTTAGGCCTTTAGGCCTTGCACTCATAGATCAGACAAACCAATGATATCAAATTCTCTGGGCTTCCTCCTTTCAAACAAACGAAGTCTCAAGACAGAAACCTGGCGTGACAACATCAAACATGAAACCTAAGGTAAGTACTACATCTGTGCTAGGCCAAGAGACAATGCAGTGGATACTATTCATTCACCCTCTCATTCATTCATAAATCCAGCAATGTTTACTGAATGTCTAGTATGGACCTTGCTCTGATTTAAGCAAGGGAGTCAAGCCAGTAAGAACCTGCCTACTAAGAACATGGCTCAGTTCATGTCTATTGAATGGAGTAAATGAAAACAAGTAGGCAGAGGCATGGAAGGGAATGCAGTAAGAGGCTATTCTGTGTTAATCTGTAGGTCTACTCGTTTAATGGAAGTATGACTAATTCAGTCATTTAAAAAGTGCATATCCCTGGATGAGTGCAGGGATGGCAGAAACAAATCAGGTAATGAGCCTGGTTCTTTCACTGTGACAGCTGCTATCAAGTTGTAAATTAAAGCCAGCCGCAAGGAAGGTGTGTTAGGTCAGTCAAAGGACTTGTGTCCCATTATAAATGGCCACTTGGGGACACAGATGACTTTCTTAGGACCCGCAAGAGTCATTTCACCCTCAAGGTATTTAGTGTATTTGCTACTTTCTATTTGGGGAAAATGTTGCTAGATAAATATGTATCATTTCTTATAAATAAACTTGGGTTCACTTTTTATAAAATAAGTGGACTGTGAGATGTTGCATTTCAGAAGGATACAGAATACACACAAGGAAGTATTTCAAGCATTTGTGTAAGATGCTCCTCTTTTAAAGACTTTCTTAAGCATGAAGTCCTATAATATAAATCTGATACTTTTTTTAGTTTTAAAGAATTCTATAGTAAATATGACTCTGGCTGATATATTTAAATCCCATGTCTCAAAAACCTCTAGACCCTAAACATAGAAAATCATTTCAAGAACTGTAGTTAGCAGCAAACTTTCAAGACTTCTTCATCTCTGCTTTGTAGAAGACAAGAGCCTATTCAATAAAACAGGCCAGAAACACAACTCTAAAACTGAAGAACAAAAGTCAAGGCAATTATTGTAGAATCTGGTCTCACCATTAGCTACAGAACTTACGTTTGCCCTTGTGCATTCTTAAAAGCACCAAGAAAGATTAAAAAAAAAAAAAAAAGAAAAACAGAATTACTTTATTTTCTATCAGTTGAAATCTAACCCCTCCCAAACCCCTGCCTTCTTTCTATAGTTATTGATTCAACATTTCTCGTTTCTCCTGGACATTTATCATATGCTGTGTTCTCTCTGTAATGCTGGCAGAATGCATAAGCAGTGCTAACTACTCATTGAGAAGGGAAAAAAAAAAAAAAACAGAAAGAAAGAAAACAGTTGGCTGGTACCCAGAAGCCTTTCATGAGCAGCATTTGTTATCAATTTCCTACTTTTGGAGAGTGGTTTCCTTCTGAACTCTACATATGTGAAAATATTGCTATGTGGCACAGTAGGGTTAATGTCTTAAGGGTGGTTTAATGTAGGGGGCGACTCAGCAAACACAGAGGGAAGGAGGCATTTCCCAACCTCTGAACACTTACTATTGCTAATCTTGAGGCAACAGCTCAAGGGATTCATGGCACTGCAATTTCCATTCTGAAAGTCTCAAGCAGACTTTCCCATGGATCAAAGCAGGCAAAGCACATGAAACTAAAATTACTTGGTGCAGTAGACAAGTAGTCCTTCTAAGGTATGCATATGTATTTCCTGGGTCCCCAGTGCCAACTTCTGTTCATCCATTTCTTCCAGTTCCCACACACTCAACTTCTATACAACTTATAATTGTACTTACTCCATTTCCCACAAATACGATATTCTAGAGTTTCAAGTTGGAATTCATGGTGCAGTATAATATGACACCACCAATGGCCTGCAACAAGGCATATCAATTATTGCAAGTACAACATTCTTTAGGATACAAGATGTTCCATTTACAATGGGAAGTTCACTGAAATACCTCTTCTGCCTTATCCTGCTCTCCAATTTCTATGAGAACCAGGGACAGAAGAATTTAGTTTACCAGGAGCAAGCCGAGCACATCAAAATGATTGAAAGTGGCTAGAGAATTTCCTTTGTGTTGGCGATTTCACATTTTGCTTTCAATTTCAGTGTTTCCCATAGAAATGGTTTAATTTGATAATTATAACAGAAAGTACTTGTTTTTAATAATCGACATCTGATTTTAGTAATGTGATAGTTTTCACTGTCATGTTTTCAAGTTCAAGCTACAACACAAGATGTCTGGTTTGGGGCATGCCACGAGAAAATATTTGATGATTCTTTACAATGGAATTCAACAGATTTCAAGTTAAATAGCTCCCAGAAATGCAGACAAAAATCAAACACTACCATTAGCCCACTGACAGTCTTAGCAATTCCAATTTCAGGAAATAAGAGGAATATGAGGTAGAAAAAAAAGGGTTCTGTTGCAGAAACTAGAAAACAAGAAATATAAATAGGGTGAAGTTAGCGAATTGTTAAAGACAACATTAAAACACTGTTGATGCTATGTATAAAATAGATAACTGCTGAGAACCTACTGTATAGCACTGGAAATTCTGCTCAGAGCTCTGTGGTGACCTAAATGGGAAGGAAATCCAAAAAGAAGAGGCTGTATATGTGTATGTCTAGCTGATTCTTTGTCGTACAGTAGAAACTAACACAGCATTGTTAAGAAGCTATACTCCAATAAAAATTAATTAAAAAATTAAAATAACACATGATTGCTTACAAATAATGACCTTATAACAAGTCCTAGGACCACTGTGACCAAAAATCCTTCATGTGGTGAACAATTTAATGAATAAAGGGAGGAAAGGAGTAAACTCCTAAAATATGCAAATCCCTTTGAGAGTCTTGATTAATAGGGAAAATCTTTATTTTAACCCAAGTAATAGGTCCTTGTATGATGCTGCCATACTTTATTAAAACATCTTAATAATAGTATTGTTAAACCAGGGTACTTGGACTTCATTTCCCATAGACATAACATTTATGTTAAATAGATATAATTAGATCTTAAGTAGAAATACATTAGGTATAAATATGTCCTCCAATTGTTCTAAAAGTTCCTTTAATTCATTATTATCTCAAAAGTAGAGCTACTGTAGTTCCCTGGTGGCCTAGTAGTTAGGATTCATACTTGCACTGTTATGGCCCAGGTTCCATCCCCAGTCATGTAACAGACCCCACAAGCTGTGCAGCCAAAATTAAAAAAAAAAAAAAAAAAGATAGAGCTGCTAATTATGCCTTAATGCTTTAGTCGTTTTTCCTCAGGCTTATTTCTTTAACAAATATAAAATACCTCAGTTTGTAAAGAATCTGCCTACAGTGCCAGAGACCTGGGTTCGATCCCTGGGTTGGGATGATCTGCTGGAGAAGGGAAAGTCTATTCACCCTAGTATTCTGACCTGGAGAATTCCATGGACTGTGTAGCCCATAACGTGGCAAAAAATCAGACACAACTGAGCAACTTTCATTTTCACAAGCTGTGCAGCCAAAATTTAAAAAAAAAAAAAAAAAAAAGGTAGAGCTGCTAATCACATCTTAATGCTTGTCATTTTTCCTCAGGCTTATTTCTTTTACAATTATAAAAAATCTTTTTGAACTGTTTTCTTTTTATCTTCTTTTCTTTGTGGATTGTTTATCATGAGCAAATACTCCAAGGAACCAGAGGTGAAGCCAGGTTAGAAGAGACGGCCCTAGGAATTATTCTGATGGTTAAAAACATGTTTTCATTGGTTACTCTGAAAGGGAAATTGGTAAAAAATGTCCTTGGGAGTAATTGAAACTTTTGAAATCCTTCATGGTATATGAAAACTGTGAACTGGTAAGTCACTTAAAAATATTGTGTCTAGATATGTAGTAAGATAGCCAGGAGAGAATTTAAATTAAAATAGAGCATGAAATATGACTTGTCCTTCAAATAACAGCTTATATATAAATCCCACATAAAAAGATATATCCTTGATTTTTTTTTCCTTTGCATGGATTTAAACAATTTGCTACACTAAGAATTTCCTTTATTATAACCCCTGAATAAGTGAAAATTAGAAAGAGAAGTGAAAAAATAAGCCAGTGAATATTTGACATTACCCCAAGAAGAGATATAAGTATCATATTTTCATTCTTTAAAGTGCTGGGATCTTCTAGAAAGATAACACTGATAATTAATGTCAAAAAAAAACCCCAAAAGACAAAAACACCAAAAACCCAGACAGTATTCACCTCTAAAATCTCAATGCTCAGGAAATTAACTGATTTAGTGAGAGACCTCAAAATAATATCAAGTGGGATGAATAAGCTAATAGATGTAATAGAGTTTTGGAAGTAGCAACTATCACCTCTTTGGCCGCCAGAGTTGATGTGGTTTTGAGATTGACTAAGTCAGAAAGTGACTCCTGTCTTACCTCAGCCCTATATCTATCACAAGTAACTTCATACTAGCTTGAAAAAGTAAGGTCTCCATTGGAAGCAGAATCACTCTTCTATAAGAGAGTTTACTGACTTCAAGAAAGGGAGTTTTCTGAGAATCCATGACAATCAGCGGGTGAGGGCAGTTTGGAGTTCTTGATCTTAAAACTTATGCATATGGCTCCTGGTTTGCTAAATTCAAAGTCTTAAACTTTTTTTTTTTAGATGAGTTCTTTATCTTACCGTAGTTTTGTGTTCCGAATTCTTCTGGGTTAACATAGTCATAGAAATGTATTCCATAGTCCAAAATCTATGTATAAAACCCAACCAGATGGGAAAACCGAAATCAACAATAGTCCTAAGAATATCCGGGAGGAGTAATTCTACAAATACCAGTACACAGTGCACTTGGAAGGTGTGGATCATGCATAGGAGCTGACTTCTAAAAAGTGATTCCACAAAGTGAAATATATATATACATACATCCCTTCATTCATGAGCCTTGTAGTATTTTCTATTGAACTGCTGTTTCTGAATATAAAATATTTGGCAAGCTCACGGTAACCCAATTTAATATATGTCTAATACTACCATTTATTGGTTGAGATCCACATATATACTCCTCAAGGGTGTCTATGAGAGGTTGAATGTTGAAGTGTGTCTTGCTACTTACCTATGATTATAGTATCCAATTCTAAAACTATGAGAGAGTTGTAAGAAACTTTATTCCTCTTTTTATATGGTTCTTGGTTCCATTTGGAAAACATGACATACATAGCAATAAAAGCTAACAGATATTGGACATTTACTTTCTATCAGGCAATACTGTAACCATTTTACCCTTTTAATCCATATGATAGCCCTATTAAGTAGTCAATATTATGATTTCCATTGTACAGATAAGTGACATTTCCAAGGTCATACAACATGTAAGTTGCAACTATCAGGTTTTGGTTTCAGAGCCGAGGTTTTACTGTTTAGGAAGTAACTCTGAGTCTCTGGCTATATGAATTGAGGTGGGAAATATTGGGAGAACTTGAGTATTTACTATAGTGAGCACTGTCCGATAGAATTTTTTTGCATCAATAAAAATAGTCTATGTCTGAGCTGCCCAACATAGTAGCTAGCCATATATAGCTACTGAGTACTATAACTATGTCTAATGAGACTGATCAGTTGAATTTGTATTTTATTTTGATTAATTTAAGTTCAGTCACATGTAGCTTTTGAGCACTTAAAATGTGACTAATATGTCTGAGGAACTAAATTTCTCATTTCATTAATTTAATTAATTTAATCACTGTAAGTGGGTAATGGTTATGCTATCGGACAAGTTTAGACCATTGAAATATCTATAATTTTCATCATGTAGCTCAGCTTCTGAATACGTCTAATTCTCTTCAAAGAAGTGTGCAATTAGATGCCTTTTTGTGCTTAGATCAAGACTGGGCATATAGTAGATACAAAAGAAGCAAAAACTGCACTCCCCATTCCTGAGAAATTCTAATTTTCCAAAGAGATGCCATGTATGCTTTCAAAGTGGGAGTTTAATTAAGTGCATAGTTATGAGCAGTAGTCCTTGAATCACTACATGAGTTTGAATCCTGTCTCCACTGTATATTATTATGTGTGACTTGAAGAACATTATTTAACCGTCATAAATCTCCAGGTGTTTTCACATCAATAAACTGGAGATAATAGAACCCACCTCTTAGCTTTGTGAGAGTGAAGCTAGATAATGCATCTGAAGGATCAGACATGTCCGCAAAGGTAGCATGGAAGAAGAAGCCATGTGGCTTTCCATTGAGGTGAATAACCTATGAAGGTATGAGCAGAAAATAGAAAGCAACAGAGTAGGCAAGGAGACAGTAGAAGATCAAGGTAAGTAAGTCCACCATGTATCAACCTTCAAGTCACAAACTTTCAAAGATGAGACCGTGCATTTCATCACCGTCAGGTGTGCATGAAATTGCAGCTTGCCCTCCATCTCCTACTGCTGACCATCCTTCAGCTCCACCATCTCCCACCTTTGCACCATCCTCCAGTCAGTAACTCTTCTCTCCTCTTCACCCGATGCCAGCCCCAGTATGCCAGCAGCTGTACTGTACTACTGTACCTTTCAAGGTACTGTACTCCAAGATTAAAAAGTCTTCCCTACTTTTGTTTGTGCTTTATGTATTATTTGTGCAAAAAGTATTATAAATCGATTACAGTATAGTACTTTATAGCCAATTGTGTTAGTTGGATACCTAGGCTAACTTTGTTGGACTTACAAACAAATAGGATTTATGAACATGCTCTTAGAACAGAACTTGTTCATATGTAGGGGACTTGCTATACTAGAGTCATGCATACAAAAGAGGTAACCAGGGCAGGCAGGCCAAAAAACAAAGGGAAAATGGTAAGAGGATAGTTAATCAGAAAGAATCAAAGTGGACAAGATTAGAGAAAGTGCACTTCATCACACAAGCTTCCTCTTACCCTGTTTCTGGATTTTCCTTAGCTCCTGGGAAGCAGAATCCATCCCATCAGAGAGGGCCTTGCTCTTGCTCAGGTGAATAAGAATCTGTTGACACTAAGATGGAAAAAGAGTCGTGCAGAGATAAGAATAAGCATGATGTGCTTAAGTGCTTGCGAAGAAACCAGGCAAGCTGATATAGACACACTTGCTGGCTATGCTGGAAGGTGGGATTGGTCAGGCCTGGATGGCTGAAGCTTTGAAAGTCAGTCAAATACTTGACTTTCTTTTGTCTTGTAGGCAATGACAAGTCACATGACATTTTCATCCAAGGAATAGCAGGGTCTAAGCAATAATTTGGCATGCGAGTAAAGGATGAATTCAGATGAATGAGACCAGTGGTAGCGAGACAGTCACTGAAATGGGGCATAGAAGGAGAAAGGAAGACAGTGCTAATGATAGAAGTGAAAGTAAAAAATTATAGGACTTCATGTCTAAATATAGGCAACTAAAGAGAGGGTAAAGAAAGAAACACATCAGATTTGACTAAGACAAACACATGAAAGAAAGATGATACTGTCGGCCAATAGAAAAGCTACCTTGGAATATGACAAACATGGATTTCTTCCATCTCTTTAAAACCTTGCTGGACTTGAGAAACAGTGGTACCCAAAATAGGAATGTCCCACTGGATGCTGAAAATAGTAGTGTTTTGTGTTCTTTGAATAGAAGACAAGAATGCCAAGAACCATTGGAGGGTTTCCACTCCAAACGATTCTGTAGCCAACTTCTCTACTAAACTCCATCAGATTGTTCCCAGAATCCCCTCTCCTGGGCACCACACAGGTGCCTACATGTTCTTCCCCTGTGAAATTATACTCTCTTTACCTCTAAACGTTAAACATTTAACAGCCTGCTCATCAGTATGAATTCTCAGAATGAGTCTTTATCTGTACCTACTCTGCAGCCTCTTTAATTAAGTGTAGTTAGAATGTTATCTGTGCAAATATGACAGTGCTTAACAGAATGTTACAATGAAGACTTGCCTTGATCAGTTCTCAAGATATGTGTGCATGCTAAGTTGTGTCCAACTCTTTGCAACCCTATCGACTGCAGCCTGCCAGGCTCCTCCATCCATGGGATTCTCCAGGCAAGAATACTAGAGAGGGTCACCTTGCCCTCCTCCAGGAGATATTCCCAACCCAGGATCGAACCCACATCTCTTACGTCTCCTGCATTAGCAGGCAGGTTCTTTACCACTAGTGCCACCTGGGAAGCCCCAAGATACATTTCCTCATTACTCAGGAACCCTTTGATGGTCATATTTATCATATATACATTGAGATTTTGTAGTGGCAGTCAACCCAAGAGTAAATTTATTTTCTATTGGCTTTGGCTTTTGCCTTTCTTAGCACATGAAAACTAGGGTCACCTAGTTTTTTGGTCACCTCCAAGTTCTGAATTTCATGTTGAAGCGTGAAATTCATTAATTTTACAAAAAGCTTGCCTCTGGGGCGCTCGTTTCTTTCAGTGACAAGAATGCCCTGTATTAGAAAACAACCCCTTACTTCATTGCATGCCTTATAGCACAGCTGACACCAATGAAAGCAACATGTAAGGACTAATGTAATCTATTAATGGGTTTCTGAACATGGAGTCCATCCAAGACGCAAGACAAGCACACACAATGCAGCTTTTGCAATGCAGCATTGGAAGGAGCAGTGAGATTTTTTTTTTTTTTTTTGAATCTCATATTGCCAAGTTACTGATTTAAGAATGCCCTAGAGTATAAATTATTTCACCAAACCTCTATAGTGACTTTTGTCGAATGCCTTCTGCTTAGCCCATTAAAGGTGAAAACCATGAAATATTATTTGATTTGTAACCCAAGAAAATGCCTTAAAACCACCTGTCCCTCTTTGGAAAGCTGCCAGAATAAAGTGAGAGGAAAGGTTGCGCCTGAGAACAATAATTGGAGGTTGCAGCATGTGGCTCCGATCAAAGGTTGAGCCCATGGCTGTATGCAGGCTTCCAGTCTCTTTGGAAGGATTTCCATTTGTTTTTCTTAACCCACATAGGAATCCTGGGTTTTTAGGTCAATGTTGCAAACAGTTTAATAGTGGCCATACAACATTTAAAATAAAAAAAACCTGACAATGAATTGTGCTGAATTGTTATTGTTTTCCTTTGAATTTGGAGAGGTTAGTTTCAGTATACATTTAATTTCCATGTGGAATTGGTAGATATTAAATTCCACTTTTCCTGAGTGCCTTGGGATTATTTTTTTTAAATCACTTCAATTCTGCTGTGTCATCTATGGATTCCTATCCATTTAATCGGTGATCACTGGCGTCAGATTGCTTGTGTTCATCACAAACTTATTAAATTAACCATTAACATATAAGATAAGAAAAGTTGAATTTAAAGCTACATCCAAGCATTTTTTAAGATGCAGAAACCTACAGTTTGGAAAAGCAAAATCATAAACTTTAAGGCTCATTTGGCAAATTGATTATAAGATAAAAATCAAAATTTTTTATGTGAAACTTCTTAATCTGACAGAGAAGCATGAGAGATGCTATGGCAGTTCAGGAACATGCCTGTGATCCCTCTGATTAACTGTGTCTATTTATACGGGAATGCAGCAGTAATCTGTGCTAATTATTACCTTCTAGAAGGCATCCAGGAGCTTATTTAAGATTTAGGCTTGCCTTTTTATTGAGCACTTACTTACAGTCTGTCAGGTAATGTTCTATCTGATATTTTTATGCTTTAACAAATGAGTCATAATTAGTGCGTCACTTTTGCATAGAGTGTTTCTCTATTTCATTTAAGTATCTTTACATTCTCCTGAACACACAAAACTCTTTCTTTGTTGATCATGTAAAGAGACACTTGAGCCTAAGCCTTTAGCTGAATGAATAAAATTACAAAGAGGATCTTACTTAGAAGGAGATTAATATATGTATATGCATTAAGCTTAACAAGTGGGTTTTATATACTAGGAACTATGGTGAAGAAATGGCTTTACAAATGGTTATTCTCTGGCCTTGATCTGCCTGAAATCAAATTATTTGTTAATATTTATTTTGAAATAATTTTTAACTTACAAAAAAGTGGCAAAAATAGTACAGCTCACATATACCCTTTATTCATCTTATCCTAATGTTTCAGTTCAGTTCAGTTTAGTTGCTCAGTCGTGTCCGACTCTTTGCGACTGCAGGACTACAGCACGCCAGGCTTCCCTGCCCATCACCAACTCCTGGAGCTTACTCAAGCTCATGTACATCGAGTTGGTGATGCCATCCAACCATCTCATCCTCTGTCGTCCCCTTTTCCTCCTGCCTTCAATCTTTCCCAGCAGCAGGGTCTTTTCAAATGAGTCAGTTCTTCGCATCAGGTGGCTAAAGTATTGGGGTTTCAGCTTCAGCATCAGTCCCTCCAATGAATATTTAGGACTGATTTCCTTTAGGATGGACTGATTGGATCTCCTTGCAGTCCAAGGAACTCTCAAGAGTCTTCTCCAACACCACAGTTCAAAAGCATCAATTCTTTGGCGCTCAGCTTTCTTTATAGTCCAACTCTCACATCCATACATGACTACTGGAAAAACTATAGCTTTGACTAGATGGACCTTTGTTGGCAAAGTAATCCTAATGTTAGCAACATACTTGTATAACGATATAGTACAACAGTTAGAACCAGGGAATTAGCACTGATAACCATAACCAAACTGCAGACCTCATTCTAATTCCATGAGTTTATCTTTTCCATGTTTCAGATCTCAATTCAGGGTCCCACATGCATTTAGATGTCTTGTCTCCTCATTCTCCTGCAAATCTGTGACAGCCTGTCAACTTTGCTTGTCTTTTGTCATCTTGACACTTTCATTGAGGACCAGTAGTTATTGAGCAGATTTATTCTCAAATAATATTTTTTAATTTTGGGGAAACATTTTTATTGTTTCCTAAACCCTCATAATGTGTCTGGACTTCATCTCAAATGTTTTCCCATAGTAGGATTCTGAGAAATAAGTAGGAGCATATGAAGAGTACTGTAATTACTGCAATTATGGAAAAGTAATTTACTGGCTGTATAAATTGAGCAGATTTCAAATAGAGTAGATAGGCCATAAAAAGTGAGAAGGATATTGAAAATAAATATTTTGGGAGCTGGGAAATTGCTGGTTAAATGCACATACCAAATGTAAATGTTTTGCTAACATTTGTATAATTTAGTTTCTTAAAACTAAAGCCGTAAAGTTTTTTTTTTTTAATTTAAAAAAATCAGTAGATGCCAAGATGATCAAGTGTTGGCAGACATCATTCTTCCTCTTGTCTATCTGGTAGATATGAGATACCTAAAAAAATTTCATTTTGTGATAACTTGGTTAAAATTAAGTAAAAAAAAATCAGCAGAATTCTTTCTAAATTTATATTAGTTAAAGCCCATTTAGGAATGAATCATTGTGGAAAGTGGTGAAATATTTAAAAGAGGTGGGAAGCATGATAGAGGGAAAGGTCACAGAATTTGACTCTAGAAAGACCTAAGGTAAAGGCCCAACTCAGCCACTTGTTAGTTGTCCGGAAATCAGCAGCCTCCAACATTCATGAGTTCTTGTATTAAAACCAGATGTTTTTCTAAGAAAATAGCCCTATCCTCAGGTATGCCCTGCATCACTGCCATGTTTCCATCTGCTCAAGCAAAACCTCCCATGGGGCCTGTAAGTTTCAGAAGGGGATGTCAGAAACACGAATTTCCTGTATTAACAACAGCAAGTTCTTCTCCATTGTTTTATTTAATCATCAAAACAGTCCTAACAGACAGGTGAAATTATTGTTCCCTTTTTATAAAGCAGGAAAGCGAGCCTCAGAGAACTCCAGGTCACGCTGCCCTGAAGTGGTAGAACCAGGGTGCCAGGCCAGGTTTGTCCAAAGCCAAGCCCATGTTTTTAGCTGGTAGTCTATGTCAGCAAGGCCTGCTGCTGTCCATGGAGTCGCAGACACGACTGGGCGACTCAACAACTATGCCACTCACCCAGAGGAGTGCCAGAGGAAACAGATCTACTGTCGATCACAGACCTAGAAGAACTGGTCCCTACAGCCATCCACAGCAATCACTATGAACTCACTTCTTAATTTGGCTTTTGAACAAAAAATAACGTCAATAAAATATTGCACACAACCACTTAAGCTTTCAGCTTGGATAAGATATATTCTTCTGAATTATAAAGCTGACACTGGGCTGGGCTGTATCACTTTGAAAGCTTGTGGAACTGTTTCTCTGAAACTATCCTTACAGTCTGACCAGCAGTCTGCAGTTGAAGGTGTTATAAGAACCATTTGGCAAATACTGTTTATTGCACTTGTACAAGGTACCTAGAATAGTCGAATTCATAGAGTCAGAAAGTACGCTGGTAGCTGCCAGGGGCCCACAGGTGATGGGGGTTGGGAGGTAGGTGAGGAGTGGGGATGGGGAGTTGATGTTTAATGGGGACAGAGTTTCAGTTTAGGAAGGTGAAAAATTCAGGAGATGGATGATGGTGAGAATTTCACAACAATGTAAACATACTTAATGCCACTAAACTGTGTAATTATATATGGTTAAAATAGTATTTTTATATTATGTGACTTTTGCTTCCCTGGCAACAGCTGGTTAAAGAATCTGCCTGCAATGCGGGAGACCTTGGTTTGATCCCTTGGTTGGGAAGATCCCCTGGAGAAAGAAACAGCTACCCATTCCAGTATTCTGGCCTGGAGAATTCCATGGATTGTATAGTACATGGGGTCGCAAAGAGTTGGACACGACTGAGTGACTTTCACAATTAAAAAAAAAAAAAAGCATGAAAAAAGAACCATCTGGGTTGAGCTCACTACTAAACTGAAAGTGGAGATGCCCTGGGAAAAGCATCCCACTCTTTCATGCAGGGTCCCCTTTAATGGATTCAAACAATGAGGCAAATCTAGTTCCTAAGCGACTAGTTTAATTTCATCTGTTGGAAAATGTAATTATCATGAACAGTCATTTCCCCCTGATTCCTTTGACCCATCGATTGTCAGAGCAGCCCACCTGTATTTCATGTAACATGGAAGTTTTATTATTACAGCATATCCTTGGAGTCACCTAATTCTTTTTTACTTTTTTGGATTTCTCTTTTATTTATGTTCTTTTCCTGTGTTTCTGTGTCAATATGCAGTTTACAGTTTTCAATGAGGTTAATTTTAAATAAACCTACTCTCCATTCCCTTGGGCAAGTTCTTTAAGCTTTCTGAATCTTGGTCTCATTAGTTAGGAGGTGCCGTCTTTTCTTAGATGTCAGGATAAAAGTAGTGTGTGCAAAGTATGTAATATAATGCAACTTGGTGATAAAGAGGAACTATAGATTGCCAACCCTAAGAAGGTGAAGGACTGTATTTCTTCAAACAAGTTTAAAAGTGAGAAAGGAACTTAAAATCTGTAGTGATATTTGAGAAAATAGAATTCTGAATTAGATTATTGTTAATCTATCGGAAGAATGTTAATAATCACAGACGTCTGATCAGGAGCCCAAGCACAAGTTCCTTTATTTCTGAGTACCCAGGGGAAGGCTGGTCCCCTGGTGGCTCAGATGGTAAAGAATCTGCCTGCAATGCAGGAGACCTGAGTTTAATCCCTGGTTCGATCTCGGGAGAAGGTAACCAACTCCAGGAGAATTCCATGGACAGATTAGCCTGGCAGGCTACAGACCATGGGGTTGCAGAGTCAGACAGGACTGAGTGAGTAACACTTTCACCTTCACCCAATAGATACACCTTGATACGCCACTGAGTATTGTTAAAATGTGGTGTTATTCTTGGATAACATTAAGGGATTTAACAAATGAGGAAGCAGTACTAAGAATTGCTAAATACCACAAATTGCCAAATAACAAATAAGCAATAAAATATTACTGAAATATTTGAATACATTGCTCCCCATAGAGCTCTGAGATATGGGCAAATGTGACACATAGGATCTCAGCTTGTTAGTCCAAGGCTGTGTGTTGAACACACTGTGTAGAGAATAAATTCACCATCTTACAATCAGTAACACCCTTTTTTCCTTTCTATTCAGTATTCTTTTGTTTTCCTTACCCAGCAAGTAACATGAAAGTGATTAGACCAGTATTCCCAGATCTTCTTTCACGTACAAAAACCAAATAGTGTGGACAAAAAAAATTACATAAAAAATTTCGAGGATCTTAGTGATTCTTCTAAACCAAATAACATGAAATGTGTTTCGGAGTAATATGAGCTGAGAAATTTCCATTTAAATTTGCAAGTGTTGCTGGACATATGCCAAGGTGGTAACTACAAATACTGTTTATAATACAGAAAACTGTTTTGCAAGGTGTAATTGGTCTTTGCCAAAAAGATTTAATCAGCATTACTTGAAGGACTCTTTAAATTATCATACCAAATGTCAGTAAAATATAAACCCGGCACATTTATAGAACATTTTGTTTACCGACGTTTCTTCATTGAATTCTCAACAAGTCAAGAAACTAATGGAGCCTCTGAGTTTAAGTGTTTGGCCAAAGCACACGACACCTGACTCCAAATCCACAGTTCACAGATAATCCCTAAATTTAGTTAAAGCGTTTTTGAGATAAATATTTATTTCACAGATTTATTTCCAATACAAAGGGAAGTAACACTGTTGAGAAATACTTTAAATTTTTCTTCTGGAAAAGTTGGCAATTTTTTAACTCATGGTTAAAAAAAAATTCACAAGTAGAAATAAACAAGTTTGTTTCGAGTCATTAGTAGGAATAGAAGAAAGATACAGCGCTGTGGAAAAACATGGAGACTATTAATAAGTGAAAAAGGAAAAGATGAGAAGCTTTTTTTTCATACCTTTGGGCTTTAGAATATTACAAGGGCCTGGGATAAGAAAAACAGATACTATTGAGTGAAAGAAAGAATGGTTATAAATATATTTTTGCAAACCTGGGAAGAGCCATAAGAATGAAATGGTTGTGTCAAGAATAGCAGTTGATTAAGAAATGGCATTGATTTTTCCATAGTTCTAAAGGCAGAGAAATCAGACACCAGGATAAATGAAGTTAGTGTAGGGTGACATAGGAAAAGTCTGACTTGCAAGAAAAAAGAAAGGGAAGACATTGAGAGTGAGTAGTGAATGCCCTTTGCTTTCTCTCTGAGGACTATTTACCCATTGGCTTCCAAACTAATTATTAATTTACTAAAGCCTCATTAGCCATTTCCTCTATGCTTGACACTGGGCTAGGCACCATGGGACCAAGGGGAAAAAATGAAACAAACAAACAAAACCCAGAAATCACAGTATCAGGGATCTCAGAGCTTTGTAGGGGGCTGGATAAACAATGCCAGTCAGGTCTCTCCCAAGAGGAAGAGTTTGTGTCTGCAGCAAGTTGTTCGGCTGAGCAGGAGACAACAGGGAAAAGACAGTGAGCATGTTCTTAAAACACCTTCTGACTTGTCTCCTACTGCTGTCTCTCTTAGCATCTTCCAACCCTGAACCTTCTGTCTTTTACACTGCACGTTCTGAGTTTGTCTAGACCTACTCTGGTTGGTACTTCCTCTGTGTCTTTGATTCTCTGCTCCCCTCTGCTGTATATATCAGATATATATATATGTATGTATCTATCTATAATATATATATTTATATATATAAATATAAATATAATAAATATAAATGAATATAATAAATAACACATATTAAATAAATATTAAATAAATATAAATATAATATATAATATATTTATATAACATATAAAATATTATATATGTGTGTGTATATATATATTTGCTGTCATCACTGTGGACTCCCCTCACTGACCCTAGCAGAGTACTCGCCATATTGTGGATTGATTAATTCATAACTATAAACAGGCATTTATTGACTTAAGCATGTTGTGCAGATTGAGAAAATCAAAGATGCCCGGTGGAGACTTAGAGAATGAACTTACGGTTACCAGAGGGGAAGGGTGCTGGGAAGGGATAGTTAAGGATTTGGGGATGGTCATGTTCGCACTGCTATTATTTGAAGTGGATAACCAACAGGCACCTACCGTGTAGCACAGGGAACTCTGTTGGCTGTTGAGTGGCAGCCTGGATGGGCGGGGAGATTAAGGGGAGAATGGATACGTGTATATGTATGGCTAAGTCCCTTAGCGGTTCACCTGAAACTATCACAACATTGTTCATCGGCTATACTCCAGTGTAAAATAAAACGTTTAGTAAAAGAAAGATACCCTGTGATAATGACCTGCAATTTGTGTATGATACGTGGGATCTGGCTGAAGCAAGCAACACTAAAAGAGCCATGTCCAGTTCTCTTTCAACACGCAGTCCTCCTGCTGTTCCTCAAACCCCCCAGGTATATTCTCACCTCAGGACCCTCACGCCTGCTGTTCCCTTTTCGTGTACTGTTCTTCCTGCGGATAACCACACAGCAGGCCCCCTCAAAATACACCCTCTCAGAAAGGCTTTCCCTTGTCACTTGGCTTTAAGTTTTAACCATTTTCCTTCCAACCATTCATATTCTGCTTCTCTCCTTAATTTATCAGAGTGTAATTTACAGATCTGTTTGTCTGGTTAGGTGTCTTTGGTCAATCTCAGCAACTAGGGAACTTCGTTTTCCTGTGTTTTCGGTTCCATTCCCAGCAAAAATTCCTGGCACGTAGTAGAGCTGAATAAATCGTTGTTAAATAAATTAATGAATCACAGAGTACTGTTAGCGTCTGCTTTCTCCTCCATATTGTGGATTGTGTAACACTTGCCCTGCCTACATGACAGATCATTATAAAAATCAGGTGAAATTATAGGTGTGCGTATATGTTTGAAAAACCATAGTGCTTTCCATGATACAATATTAATAGTAGTAGTAGTATCATTATCGTCAATATCATGGTAATTTTCTACTCTCATTGATCGCCTAGAAGGTTTCTAACTGTTCTCTTGGCATTGTATGCTGGTCTAGAATGTACCACCATAACATCATGAAACAGTCAGTAGCAGAAGCTAACCTGGGGAGGGGGTAGAAATAACGTGCCCCAACCAGCAATTGTTGCTCTGGAACCAATGCTAAGACCCCATGATGGCCTTCAGAAAGCAGCATGACTTTTCTACTCTTATCTGCTGAGAAAGTCAATATTGCAACCCAACCAGCACCACAAATGTTATTCATAACCAGCTAGTAACTAGTAGTTTTGTAAATATATCCTATTGGTCACAAGTTGAGCCAGGTAAATCTAATGTCCATAGTAGACAATCCACTACAGGCATATGAGAAGTAGGTCTTCATTGATTGAAGGCAGGAAATATTTATTTCAGTGACACGAAAGTTCTGACCCAAACAGGTGGTATATAAACTGTCTAGATTCAGCCCTAGTTTCTGAAAGTTTTCTGAAGGACTTAAAGCTGAAGGACTTAATGAGGGAATATTACTGGATTGATTACTCTGCCTTAATAATTAGGAGGTCTTAATAAGCTGCTTACAGCTTGTGAAATAGGATTGTTGAAACAGCCATGCTTATTGTGGGCTAATAAAGTCGAAGTGTCAAGTTTTCTAATGCTTTGTAGTCTCAGCACAACCCAACTCTTTAAACCTATCTATTATCTGTCCTTTCAAAATCCACTACTGTCACATCTTATTTTAAACAGTGTATCTCACAGAATCTATTTTTAAAAGTCGATGTGTTTCAACAGCTTGGTATTTCATTTTGCATTGTTTGGTGTACATCTTATTTTGAAATTCACTTGTAGACAGATATCCAGATGCATCTAGGAGATGTTGTTTTTTGGATTTTCTCTATAGCAGTCTCTCAACTTGATTTGTAAAGATGCTGAGCTCTTTACAAAAGTAAATATTTGCTTACAAATTCCATACTACGGGATATTTTCAAGTTGTGTATATTAAGGCATACTTAAATAAAAATATAGGAGGTCTTTCTTAAGTAAAGAAGCATAATAATTATGTGAAATTCAAGGGCTCTTCTTTAGAGCATATAATTGTCCTTTAAAAAAAAAAAAGGATAACAATCTTGCTCATTCTGTGTCACAGTCAACACAGGTTCAAGGAGACTTTTGCCTCATCCTGCAGTTTAACTCTGTAGAATTTGGGGATGCAATTGATATAAGCTGTTGAAACAACTTGGAATGAATTTTAGAAATTCTTTAAAGTTTATATTTCTTATTAAAGATGTTATAAGCCCCATGAATTATATGAAAAGCTTTTTGATTCAAAGCAGAGTTTCAGTTTAGGAAAGTGAAACCCTCAGGAGATGGGTGAAGGTGAGTTGCACAACAATGTGACTGTATTAGCGCCACTGAACTACACAGTTAAATATGGTTAAAATAGTATGTTTTATATTATGTGACCCTGACCACAGTGAAAAACGTTTTAAAATATTTCATAGAGAGCTAGGGTACCCACCAGCTGGGATTCTACCAAGCAAGGTGATGGGAATGAAAACAAGAAGAAGCTACAGCTCCTGTACACCAAACTCTCAGTCTAGGGGGGAGAGACACATAAATAGTTAACAACAGCATTGCATTCATCATGCTAAAATCCAGCTACATGTGTTGGAAATGCTTGGGCAAAACAGGTGGGAGTGATTAATGTTACTGAGATGGGGGCAAAGAAGGCTTTTCACGGGAGGTGATATTTGAACTGGGTCTTGAAATATGAAAGGAAATTGACCAGGCTCTCAGGCAATCTTGTGCATTATAAGCAGAGGGTACAGCAAGCACAAGGAAATGATGCAGCAAAAGTGCATGACTTGTTTTAAAAGTGGTCTCACGGAACCAGAGTGCATAGGTGGGTGGGCAGGTGAGAGGGAGGGGAGAAAATGCCCTACAGGTATAATTATTTAAAAATTGCCTGAGCCCAGGTTATGAACTATGTCACATGCCATGCTGTGGGATTGATGTATTTATGCCATGGAGATCCAAATTTATGCCATGGAGACTGAAATTTATGCTGCAGGACCAGGAAACAATTAATGTACTTAAAATATATCAAACCCACGCACCTCCTTCAAAACGTCTCCCCTAAACCCTTTCAACTGCTGCGTCCCTCAGCGTCTGCTCTACCTAGTTGAGCAGTTAAATAGTATTACTGATTTGTATATGGTGATTCTTTCTCATTTGTTTCACTCTTCCCCCTTATTTTCATCTTCCAAACCTAGTTTTAAGCTTCTTGGAGGCTTGTCTGAGTCAGGCTGTTAATTATGCGGGTCTTAATGTCACCGACGCTAAGGTCAGAAGCCTTCTTGTTAATGGTTCTCCATCAAAGCTCTATGCCCAGGGGTCTCTGGCTCTTTGGGGTCTCATGGGATCCCTTAGGAGACTTCTCCTTCTGCACCACCCTTTCTCACGCTCACCCCCGTGGAGCTACTGTTCATAGGGCTCAGTACTCACTCGAGTGGCATCTTACAATTACATCCTCCTTAGGCAGCTGCCGCATCATCTCCCATTTTTCTCAACGCTCAGCTTCTACCAAATAAGCATGTCACAAAGGGCTTTAGGGGAACTTAAAATCAGTGACTTCAGTTTTGAGGAGAATGACTGTCATGGGTAATTGACAGAATGACTGCATTTTCACCAGAGCAGTGGAAATTGTGCAGACGCTAAACGTTTTTGCCACTCCATAGAGTTAAATCCTGGAATTGCTTTCAAGGGGATATATGATTAGTGTTTTTCAACCCCTGGCTCTTGAATCAGAATTCCAGAGGATTGTTGGCAGTTTTTAAAAGCAGCACGGGCAATTCTGGTTAACAACTAGAACTGATCACCTCCTAGAAAGTAAGCACTACTTTTGGAATATAATAGGGACTACAGATGTCACACGCTACATAGTAATAACAACTGTTGAATAACTATTGAAATGCTGTTTTAAAATGTCTACTGCATCCTTTTGAGTGTTACCCAACAAACTCACGAGAGACTCTGAGGAAGAAATAGAGGGTAGAGTGAATCAGGATCATTGTTTAAATCTGCTATTTAAACCCAGTTAACCCAGGACAGTACCTGTTGATCCAGCATAGTTATAAAGATACCCTTTCCACTTTCAGAAGTGTACTAGTTTAGGTAATAAATGACATGCTCACTTTATCTGTATTTGACACCTGGACTAAATACTTTGGGGGAAGATTGAGATACAATTTTTTCCATAACAACTAGGAGAAAAGGGGGAAAGCATAGCTCTTTAGGTGTTGTACTAATAAATCGATATGTCCTTGTTTTAGAGACTTTGGTAGTTGTATTTAGAAAAACTACCTAGCTTAATTATTAAAACGCATTTATAGGAAAAAATAGTAACAGAAATGGATGGTCATGTTTTCTAAATAGAGTTCAGAAAAGCAAATTTGGGCAGAGGAGATACTAAATTAGAGGGGTGTGAACATGCTGCTAATAACAACAAGGATGAAAACTCCTGTAAGTCATATTTCTTGTTTTTTTAAATAACTCTTTGCTCACCAGATGGCATTCTGAGTCCTCATATGAGTTGTTCAGCTTCTGTGATCAAAAAGGGGGCAGAGGGGGACTCTCAACAAAGGAAGAGAGCCTTACTAGCTCTGGAGAGGAAGACCCCTACCACCACACTTACATTTTACTAATACATTGCCCTTGCGATTTATGCATGTGGTTATATCTAAAACCGAGATTCCCAGGTGGCACTAATGGTAAAGAACCCGCCTGCCAGTGCAGGAGATGTAAGAGACAGGGGTTCGATCCATGGGCAGGAAAGATCCTCTGGAGGAGAGCATGGAAACCCACTCCAGTGTTCTTGCCTGGAGAATCCCATGGACAGAGGAGCCTGGCGGGCTGCAGTCTATAGGGGTGCAAAGAGTGGAACACGGCTGAAGTGAACTAGCATGCATGCCATGCAGTAAGGACAAAGAGGAATAAACTACAAAGAAAAATTTTTAAAGATCAACAGAACATAAAATTTAAAAAAATATTTTAAGACTGCTTCTTGTGGCCCAACAATGTAAATAAGATATGAGAGCAAAAATCTAAATTTACAGTAGAAAAGGTAAGAGCAACAGTGGCAGAACAGTGCAGAGAAGAGAACTCCCCGGTGACACATTGAAGCAGGAGTGGGTGGTACACTGAGAACCGCCTTGTCTTAAGCGGTACTTTTCACGAATGCTCGCAAGCCTTTCCCAAACCCCAAAGTCCCTTACTCCCTCGGCGTGCTCCTGCACTTTGCTGATACTTCTACCTTAGTTCTTAATACCTTATTTGCAAGTTTTCGTTTTCCCTCCTGTCTCTATCCAGCAAGAGTGAGATCCTCCATGGACTCTCCATATCTCCCATTTAATTCCAAAGTTGGGGACCTAAGAGAGGCTCTAAGTAGTATTTGTAATATTTACCATGATATCCCGACAATTATTACTGGTCATATAATGAAAGGAATGGAAAAGTAGGCCATTAGTCTTTTCAGTGGTGATCTTTTGTCTCCTGTATTCACTGACAAATCAGAAAAGCCTAGATTAGTGCCTGGCACATAAATGCTCTTACAGAATATGTTAATAATAAATATCTTAATTCAGATATATTTGAATGAGTATATAGTTTCATAGAGGATATTAGGGAGTTACTTAAAGATTAATAAAAATTGAATATATAATTAGGAAATTATGCAAGCAGATTCAGTATACATGGAGAGTGTCACGTTGAAAACACATTGATGAATAAATGTCTTCCATTACAGACTAGGCTCTGAAAAGTGATAGTTTGTCTCTTCTGAGCAAATCTCTGAGAATCCCTGCAGGCCCAGGGAGCTAGAGGATGACGTCAGTGTCTGAGAATCTGGAAGAAGCATATCAAATTTTAACAGCATAATCTATTTAAGATAAACAAGTCTCCTATAGTTATTATAATTATTCTCCTGAGTATAGATGTATATTTAATTACTAAGAAATTCACTCGAGGTACTAATGATCGATATTGGAAAAACCATTAGTCCAATGATAATTTCTCCCCTAACACTTAAATCCAATCTGAGTGGTCATGTAGTTAAAATAGAAAGAAATGTCTTCTAAGTCAGCAGTTCTTTGCACTTTCATCCAAAGCCATTATTCTTGATGAGACAGAATAATCAAAAGAGGAATGGCCATTGCCTGTTCTGGATATCATTAGCATTACCTGAAATTTCAGTAATGGGAAAAAGATGCTTACAGTTATCTCATCAACTTATTATGTTGCATTTGTTCATCATGACCACTCATGTTGACATCCAGAGTATGGTTTATTTTAGAAAAGCTATTAGATTGGCTTGTGAGAGTTTTTTTAATCTATTCCATTTTACACTTATATATTCAAAAATTTTGCTTGCCCTTTGAAAAGTAAACTTCATATAACATATTGAATGGGACTTAGAAGTTGGTTATGTTCAAATTAGTAGCTCTGTGGTTAATAAAAGAATTGAAAGAAGTGTGTCTTATTTGTGAAAAACTGGTCAAATATCAGCCAATTGTTGCTTATAGCAATAACATGCTGTATCCAGACTTTTACAACATTCTTCCAAATTCTCTATCCATGGATAAAAACATTCAGAATATTGAAACATAATTTTATCTGAAAATAATTATCCAATGCCCATTGAGACTATTACCACTGTTTAAATATTTGGCAATCTTGGTGTTTGCTATCGCAGTACTAACTGGGATCATGTTTTCCCATTTCATTAGTTCGTTTAAAATGGTAAGTAGCAGAAATGAAAGAATTACTGGGTATTAAACGAGACATATTATCTTCCAGAAAAGACACAAGTATACTCGTAACTCTCATTGTAAAATCTGTGCCATAATTCTACTGTTTTACACATGTGTAGTTTAATTGTGGACTTTTTGAATAAGTGCCCAAATGTGTGACCTTCAAAAGAAGCAGACTTATTATTGCATGAAAGAAAGCTGACAGAAACCAAGGGTTTCTTGGAGAGCACATGGTGTTAATCAAGAAAAGACCAGCAGAAATTAAATGGGACAGCTGATAAAAGACAGAAGATCATTTAGATATATAGATTTAAAAAGGAAAAATGCTATATTTGAACTTAGTATAGATTCATCTTGAGAATAAGTTAATTTTGCAACTGCTTTCAGTATCTGAAACATATCCTTAAAGACTCAGGTGATACCCGCAAAGCTCTGTAAGTGGAGCTCATTTATATCATAAGCAATTCAAGAGACAATACTAATTGTCCCAGTATTCCTTAAATGGCAAGAAAATAAATATAGACAATTATTACTTCCCTTTAGGGGAAGAGCCTAACACCTAAGACTTCTCCAAAACCCCATTTAATTCATTTGAGAAAATTAGCATTATACATAGATATGTGAGAGTATATTATAACATGCAATATATACATATACATATTTTATTTTACAAGCTTGATTATGGAGTATTAGAGCACAAATATTTAAGATAGAGATATCAAGATAATTCCTACTCTCTGTTTTCCCATCTGGCAGTGGAGGGACCTAGCCCAGGGCAAATGTTCATTTAACTTTCAATTGCTTACCTTCTGGGTAAGGATCATTCCTTCATTTGCTCAACAAATATACAGTGGTGTTCTAGAACTGACATAAGTTAATTTGGTGGTTAAGTGATTGTCAGGTTCTTTGCCAGTTCCCAGAGGTTAAATGTTTTGGGGTTTATAAGTCTGGCCCTTAGGTGGTTACAATCAAAGCTAGCCCCAGACCAAGTTCTGACAAACTACAATTATCAGCAAATGGGAATAAAAACACCACTAAGCCTGTTCTCATAAGTCTGGGCAGGTCTTCTTTCTGTCCTCTGGAGACAGAAATGTAAGCCATTTCTTGCATAAATAGCTCACTCCAGGCATATAAAGCAATGTTCTGACTGTGGGGTCAGGCAACAGAGACCCACACAAAATGATGCCCTGCAGACCAGCAGGCATGGACTGGAAAGATATGAGGCTTCAGGACCTAATCTCTTCAGAGACTCTGTTCACACAGGGCACTAACACCCCTAGAGCCTCCCATCCTGAACTTTCATTTCACCAGCGACAAAATTACTTATCAAACCCATCTATGCTAATTAGCCAACTCTCTGGTGTAGATTTCAGTAATGATGTCTGATGTGCTGAAGAAGCCAACTCTGGATGGGTGGGTCCTGATTAGAGTACTTTAAACACTAACTTCTGTCTCTAGATTGTAGATTAAGGATTGGAGTTAATTGGTACATATGCACTTTACTATTTTTTTTTTTAATTGAAGTACTAGGTAAATACTAGACCCCTCCTAGTTTGCAGGCACTGTGCTGGGTCTTACGTGTACATGATGAGCAAAACAAGTAAACACTCCTGTTAATATATAATTGAAATTGTTGGTAAGACTAGTTAGGATGACTGGTGGTCTTTGAGACTGTGATGGAGGTGACAGTTGAAGTCAAGGAAAAAGAATTGAAGAAAGCAAGCCAGTTACTGTGATTGAGTGGTAAACATCCTTCTTACACTTTTCTTATGTCAGATATTTGGGGCAGGAGCTTGTTAGGTGAAGCTGCATATCCATGAGTTGAGGGTCCAGATAAAATAAATGCAGACAAGTCCCAAAATGCTTGCTACTCAATACTTCTTTCAACATTCCTACAGTCATGCTGTTACTATCCAAAGACTGTGCTCCAAAGTGTCTTCAGAATTTTGAGCTCAAGGTTGAGCCAACATTCTTGGCTCAACCCCAGGGTTCTCTTGATTAAAGGTTTGAAAATGAAAACAAAAAGAGTTTTATATTGTGTGTACAGAGTTATTTTATTTTTTTTAAAAGAAGGCAAAATCTCTTAGCTTAACTTTGAAGGCTAAACTCGGGATTAGGCATTAACATGTTTTTCACAAATAAGCTTGCAGCCAAGAAAGCAGTTTTCTTTCTTTTTTTTTAAGCAGTAATCAGATACTGTTGTTCAGACAAAATAACAATGGCTGGTTGTGGATTAATGTGCATTGTTTCCACACGTGTATGTCTCTTCAAGGAGCGCCTCGAGGGGAGGGACTGTGTTTTCCCCTCACCTTCCCTTTCGGCTTTCCCCATCATTCTCCAGTGCTTACCATCCACCACTCCCTCATCTTCCCCATCTTGACTGGACCTCAGAAGTGTCACCTGTAAAACCTACACTGAGATTGTAGGTCAGATAGACGTAAAGGAAAAAGGATTGAAGGTGGTCATGAGTCTAAAGCCAAGCACGTATGTGATCTGGTTTCTCCTTAACTTCCTTCCTCATCCCAACTGCTAAAGAAGACCTGCCAGACTTTAAGGTGGCCACAGTACCCACCCATTCACACGTCTGTCCTCCATACTCAGTCATCTCATCACCTCTTCATAGGCACCATCTCCCTCTGGCTTTCAAACTATCAAAAGAAATTCTGTAAAGCTTTTCTGTTTCCTTTGATTGGCTTGGTTCTTTGGAATTACCCCTTTCTTATTGCACCAAGAAGAACGAGTCAGACCTTCCATTGATAGTTTAAAAATCAGAAGTGGAGGGGAGAATTCCCACAAAGATGCATGAGCCCAGTGATTTTAACCTAATAGATAACACACAAGCGTATCTATGTAAGCCTGCCCTCCTTCCAATTCTCTGCAGTCTTCTCCACTGTTTTGTTTTGCTTTTTTTTCTTTCTGTTGCATGTATTGCCTTCTATTGTTTACTTATTCCTTATTTTGAGTGTTCAATACCTCTCACCTCTGCTAAAATGTAAGCTGCAGGAGAAGCATCTGAAACAGTGCCTGGCACATAGTAGGTACTCAGGAAACACAAGGTGAATTGAATTAAAGAGAATGGCTGCATCACGTTTATTTATTTATTTAGCTGTGTCTGGTCTTAGTTGCAGCATGCTGGGTCTTTTGTTGTGGTGCACAGACTCTCTAGTTGTGATGGGATGGCTCACTAGTTGCTCTGCATCTTGTAGGATTTTAGTTCCCGGACCAGGGATTGAACCCAAGTCGCCTGCATTGCAAAGCAGATTCTTAACCACTGGACCACAAAGGAAGTCCTGTTACACTGTGTTCTAACGATTGTCTCTATTGTATACATCACTTGTTACTGACACCTTAGATCATCTAAGACCCGAGGAGTTGCAGTTCTGTCTCAGCAACCACCATACCCTAAAAGGATGATAAAATCTGTACTTTTAATAGGTGATTTCCACAAACACCCTGGTGCATTTGAGCTTTTGCGGAACTCAAAAGCCAACCAGGAGGAAGGGTGAAAAAAAAACAAATCCCAAGGTGCATCTGAAGTCTTTTGAAATTAAGACCTCAGAGATCATCACTCAGCCTGATGTCATCCTGCTCTAATATTAAAGATTAATATTTAGGAGAAATAATAGAGTCAAGTGTCTTCCTGGAAGTGTATGACTACCATGCAAAGTTTTTTAATTTGGCAAACTTTCTGATTAAAATGAATAAGTAGTTTCCTTTTGAAAGGAGCTATACTGAAAATAATTGTACATGCAACACTTATAGAGTGGTTTTTTTTTTCATCTTGTAAAAGGATAATTTGCTAAACTTGATTAAAAATCAGACACTGAACTAGATCTGAGATTGTCGCATATACTATTGAGCAACTTTAATCAAATTCAGCATTATTATCTTTTTATTTGCTTTTACTCTGCCTGCAGGTACAATAAAGTGGAAATATGTAAGCAATGGAGCATATTTATAATACTAGTCAGAGTGCCAGGTGGGTTGTAAAATAAATGTAATTGTTTTCAAAGATTGAACCAGATTAGCATGGATTAACACATTTATTTTGAAACCCATGGCAGGAAGGCATTCTAAGCAAGCCTTCAAACAACCCTTGTTACTCTGTTAATATCCTATCTTACTACTACAAAATCACTGCCCCATAAAACAGAGAGCGGTTGAACTCCATTCACTTTCATATGAAAGAAATGCAATTTATTAAACAAGACAAGAAAGCAGTTGTCTGCCATATTGAAGGCCAGATTTGCAACGATGTGCACTCTGGCTTTCAGCAGATGAACAACAGTGACAGACATGGGAGCCAGAATTGCGGCTGCAGTAAATATTCATAACTGCTCACTCTCAAGGAGCAAGGGAGGGGTGCCTGCGTTTGTAACACAAGACTAGCAAAGGATGAATCGGGGCTAGACCGGCAAATGCTCACACTGGCTCATAAGCCCTGGGCAATTCAATGCTGAAATCCCTCACGGAGCGTTGCTGGGTGATTTTGCAGTCCCCTTGACTTGAGTGAGGTGGAATCTTTCAGATATGCCCTGCTGATACCATTAACCCTCCTCTCAAACCTTAAAATAGACCTGCTTGAGAAGGCATGTTGTCAGTGTGTGACATCCAGCAGGGGAGAGTCAGCCTGGGTGGGACGTGGTTTCTGATGCATTTAGGACCTGCAGCTGACTACAAGAAACCTGCCCAATTTTAAGAGGAATCAGTCCTTGGTGAATTACACTCAGGAAAGCTAAAAGAAATGCATATGATAGCACCTCTGGGCGGGTTCCATATGGCAGATCTCAATTCTCTTGCTCTTGTTATAAGTATCCCATCATTTTACACTGAAGACTGTAATTCACTTCTATATTTACTGTAAAGATCTTGTCTACTAAGCAAGGTGGCATCACTCGTGCAAGAAATGGCAATCGGATTTCCTGAGTGACTGGTCCACCTTCTGAACTAATCATATTGCCTTTTTTGGTTTTCATCGCTTGGAAACTTGGGAGTAGCAAATTTTGTCTTCCAGATTCAGTAACTACAGTATATGAAGTCTTACCCATAGAATTTCTATGTGCTGATTCCTCTCTGTTTTCATCCAAATATCCTATTATTTTCTATGTGGCTTGTTTTATTTTCCTTTATTTTGTATGTCTGCATGTGTGCTCTGGCTATGCCAGGTCTTCATTACTATGCATGGGCTTTCTTTGGTTGAGGCAAGCAGGGGCTACTTTCTAGTGGTGTGTGGGCTCCTCATTGTGGTGGCTTCTCTTATTGAGGGGCACAGACTCTAGGTGCCAGGGTTTAGTAGTTGCGGCTTGCAGGCTCTAGAGTTGTGGCACGTGGGCTTAGCTGCTTCGAGGTATGTGGGATCTTCCCAGACCAGGGATCGAACCAGTGTCCCCTGTATTGGCAGGCGGATTCTTACCCACTGTGCCAGGGAAGTCCTGTTTTGTATATTTTTGTAAATAAGGCTAAGTCTTTTATGGAAGGCACACTTTATCTAAGACATGCACACATGTATTGACTAATGAAATGGCAAATGGTAGGAAGAAGTTGCTAAAATGAGAAAATTTGCCTTATTAAGCAGAGGTTATTCGGTTCTCACCATAGGTTGGTCAGAATCATAGATATTCTGATATTACCAGTATCCATATAAATATGTATAGATGGAGACCATTTTTAAAATCTTGAACCTGATACCTTACAGATATTGACTAATTTAGATAACTTACAGGGATGTAAAACTACCAATCTCACACTAGAAACAGAATGATACATAAGGGTATTTTCTACTGGCTGTTACTGAATTCTGGATGCTATGCACGTGATCCAGTATCATCTCTCCTGGGCATTTTGATGAGGTTCTCCTGGCTGTGTGAGGTTTGGCCATTGACATCATGCTTGTTTTTTTAAATGATGTCACTGATTGCTGCAGCAATGAGTGCTTAGAAAGCCTTCACTTTAAGACCTTCACTGACTCTTCCAGCTTCCCAGAACAATTGTGAGAGAGATCTCTTCAAGATTGAAATCATTTCTCTCTGCCCAGCTGCCACGGGAAGCTTATTTGCTCAACAAATGTAAAACATGCTCGACACTCTCTGAGGAAGTAGGTTTTGCAGCACTCAGGCTCTGTTTGGTAATCCCTTTGTGATCCAAATGTACAGTTCTTCAGCAAAACATGTGCATATTGTTGCAAGGGAGGGCTGTTATGTTTTACCGTGCAGTTATGCCTAGCCATGGCATAGAAGGCCAGGGGGTGAAAACAACAGATTCTATTGCTTGAGATCACAAATATAGGAATTTTTGAAAATTTCATTGTGAGATATTATTCTCAGGTCAAACTGCCTTGTTCGGGTTTTGCTCTGTACTCGTTTTCCTTGTTGTCTACATTGACTTTTCTTGTGAAGTGTGAAAGTCGCTCAGTTGTGTCCACTCTTTGCAACCCCATGGACTATACAGTCTTTGGAATTCTCCAGGCCAGAATACTGGAATGGGCGCCATTCCTTTCTCAGGGGATCTTCCCAACCCAGGGATCAAACCCAGGTCTCCTGCAGTGCAAGCAGGATTCTTCACAAGCTGAGCCACCAGAGAAGCCTTTTCTTACGAGGGACTTTTCTTACGGATTCTATTAAATGTTACAGTTATCCATGCGGCAATATCTATAGAAACAGAAAAAATAGCCTTAGTCCCTCTCAAATCCTGACCCCTCCCAGCTCATCTTCTCACGCTGGGAGAACTGATACTCACATCAGGAAAACACATTATATTGTACCAGAAGCCAAGAGAAGCATCTTCAAAATTGTTTTCTCTAGAGTCATTAACCACAGTTCTACAAAATATGGATGAAAGAAACCTCACAGTTCAGCATTTTATCTACAGTTTGTTTATACATTATCTAGTTGGCCTCTAATTCTTTCAAAGAAAGATGCTTCCACCAATTTCCTTGGAGTTCTCCTGGCTGGCAGCATTTAGACTTAACAGCATGCCCTACGGAGAGCTGAGAGCTTTAACTGAGTATGTCATAGAGTCCATGCCTCCATCTGGGGCCCCCTTGGTGGGGGTGAGTCACCTGGGAGTATAGTCACCTTCCACCTCTTCAGGTTCCAGGTCTGTGGTTCAAGCAACCATGGATGGAAAATATTAAAAAAAAAAAAAATTCCAGAAAGTTCCAAAACTTGTATTTGCCCTGTGCTGGCAACTATTTCCATAGCATTTACATGGAATTTATAATAATTCATGTGGCATTTACATTAAATTAGATATTATAAATAATCTAGAGATGATTTAAAATATACAGGAGGATGTGCATAGGTTATATGCAAATGCTACACCAATTTATATAAAAGTCTTAAGCTTTCTTGGATTTTTGTGCCTGAGATGGTCCTGGAACGAATCCCAGTCAGATACCCAGGGAGAGCTGTGCAGGTGGCAGTCAAGAGACCTGGTGGGCGTCTCTGCTTTGACTCCACTGTGTTCCCACAGTCACATAATTCAGCTACTCTGGACCACTTTTTGTTTTGTTTTGTTTTTTGTTTTTTTTTTTTTGGACCACTTTTAAATCACATGTTAAATGAGGTGCATGCATGTGTGTGTGTGTGTGTGTGTGTGTGTGTGTGCCTTTATGTGCTCTGTCGCTTCAGTCACATCTGACTCTTTGCGACCCTATGGACTAATCCACGAGGTTCCTCTGTCCATGAGATTCTTCAGGCAAGAATACTGGAGTGGGCTGTCATGCTCTCCAGAGGCTGAACTCGAGTCTTCTGTGTCTCCTGCATTGCAGGCAGATTGTTTTACCACTGAGCCACCGAAATGAAGCCCGTTAAATGAAGGGGTTGTGCTAAATTATCACTAAAATGTTTCCCAAGCTCAAACTGGCTATTATATTCACATTTTGTTTAATCTATCTAAACCATACCTTGATTGATTGGCCTTTTAGAGAAAAACAATCAAAGAGTGCTTTTTTTTTTTTTTTTTTGCATTTAACCCCTCATTACCTCTCTCAGTACTTCATCTCGTCTGTCCCAATACACCTGGGAAAGGCAATATTTTCCCATTAGAGATATGGGCTCCTTCTCTCCACAAGGGCTGTGACCTGGAGTGCCCTAGAGAAGTGTCAGAATTTTGGGTAGAGAAAGGAGTATTTGGGATTCCCAGGTGGCACTAGTGGTAAAGAACCCACCTGCCAGTGCAGGAGGTGTAAGAGATGCAGGTTCAATCCCTGGATCGGGAGGATCCCCTGGAAAAGTGAATGGCAACCCACTCCAGTATTCTCACCTGGAAAATTCCATGGACAGAGGAGCCTCGCAGGCTATATAGTCCATGGGGTTGCAAAGAGTCAGATGCAACTGAGCAACTGAGAAAGGAATCTGTACTGAATAAGGCTCATAGCTGAGTTGACCCACCAAGAATCACTGAACTACACTGCCTGTTTAGTGTCTTAACAGCGAAACCTGTCCTCTGCAAATAAATTTCCAACGTAGTCCCACTCAAGCCACTGAAGAAAAGTTCTCAAAGCTTGCCTGCCTCCTCAGAATCTTCTGATGCTGGCATCTTTGTTTGTGTTGTTCAGAATCCACACTGAGCACTAAGTTAAAACTCCCAAATCTAGGGAATTAAAATCTTCCCTATTTCCCATCTACTTTGCAGGACTTACCCTGCTCCTACCTGAATCTCTGCTGCAGAGTTGGGGGCGTCTAGGTCAAATAGACAATGCAATCATTTATTTACTACCCACTTAAACTTCCCAAGTATTCTTCCTGTCTTTTCAAATGCTCGCATTCTGCTAAGTATGTTCCTAAATGAATCTTTACGAGTAAACATAGTTTATTCCTCGTTTACCTCATGATAGTTATGCATGGTTCTGAGACTTCACAAAAGAGCCTAAGAGCATTTTTATGAACACCTTAGCAAGTGTGAATTAAGTGAGATTCTGATCTTTAGAAATATGCAACTTTTGATCTCTGTGCCCCACCCCCTTTTTTTTTTTGGTTAGGTGTCACCTCAGTAGTGAATCCTCATGTTGTTTTGAAGATGATAAACGAAAAAAGGCATGATGTGGTTTGCCCAGCAATCCGTCCTCTGCCAATCTGCAGTGGGAAAGGAGTAAATGTAAGGCAACTTTTATAGTAAAGAAACCAAAGCAGTGTGATGAGTCTAAGCTATTTGGTCAGAGAGAAATGAAGGGAAAGATGAACCCTAGCTTCTCAGCACTTCATCTCTGATGAGGGCGTGCTGTAGAGCCATGAGATGAAATCCAGAGTCAGGGTTAACTGACCAAAGCAATCATTTCTGAAATTTGATGGTTTGATGGGAAGTCTTGCCTAGTTTTCTTAGGTTAGGTGTGAATAACCGAACTGGCATTATAATGCATGACAAAAATTATGCACAATTAAGTGTGTTTCCTGCCACTGACAGCATTGAACAGTGCTGTGATTTTGCTGTTCTCTTACTTTCTGAGACTGCTCTGTGAATTTCTGGACATTCATATATATTGGAGCTGTTTTTTCTTTTCTAAGTCACCAGTCATGTCCCACTGTTTGTGAACTTATGAACTGTAACTAGCCAGGCTCTTCCATCCATGGGATTCTCCAGGCAAGAATTCTGGAGTGGGTTGCCATGCTCTTCTCCAGGATTTATTCCAAGGATTGAACCCCTCTCTCTTACATCTCCTGCATTGGTAGGCAGGATTTCTTACCACTAGCACCTCCTAGAAAGCCATATTAGAATTAGAATCTCTGAATTGTGACCACATAAAAAAAGTTAGTGCTTCTATTGACTCAAGTTCTGATCCTCCCTAATGCTAACCTAGCTTGTGGCCTCAGACAAATGCCCTAACCTTGTTACATGCCACCATCTGTCTCTGTACAATTGAGGTACTGAAGTAGCATCTCTGAAATCTTCTTCATCCATTCAGTATCTCTTGGATGTCCACTGTAAGATGGGCACTGTTAGAAATGAGAATGAATCAGAGTCAGCATTCTTTGATCTTCCCAGATAACCTGAATTACTCTCTACAATATCATTTACATGATGAGTCAGCAAAGGGTTAAACAATGATGAATGCTAGAGATATTTATCAGATTTCTTTCTGAAGCAGAGAAGCATAATGATCAAGTCTGGTTTTTCGGATGGTGTTCAGTGAATTGGAATAGACAGTATAAATTAATTCTGTGAGTAAAATTTTATGAAACACTATATCAAATAACCTCAGTAAAATCAAGATATATTATTATACCCATTACAGATATTCATGGTCTAATCTTGTAATTATATTTTTTTAAATTGGATTTGTATAGCCTTATTATCTAATTACTCACCCCATGCTGTTCATAGGTACATAAATGTTTATTGCTATGTTCCTTAATGTTGGTTCATTGTATTTACTAGAAAGAAGAATGTCAGAAGTAATCTCCATGATTTTCCTACTTTCTCAATTGTAAATGTATGACTTTGGATATAGTTTTTCAACGTTCTGTATTTCTTTAGATAAGAAAAATTAGTACAGCGATAGAACGCATGCTCTTTTTTCCCCCAGTGCATAAGTTTGGGTGCTAATAAGCAATCATTTTGGATTAAATACATTTAGCATTCAACTTCTAATTAAAGGGACAATCTTAAGTGGAACTCAATCTCAAGGCAGTTTTGTCCACAGTGAGCCGTTTCTCAAGCTCTAAGGAGATTGTGAGACCCAGCGAAGAAGCCTGAAGTACATATAGTCAAGTCTCAAAATTCACTCATAAAGATTTTTTGAATGTCTACCTTGTGGCTGGCCCTGTAGGCTCTGAGAAACCAGAAGTGAATATAACAAGCCCCTTTCTACAAAGGACTCACAGTTTGTTTAACTACTGACCATTTATACTTTATGAGTACGAAATTGGAATATCTGGATATAAATATTAATTCCCTTTCTGGAAAAGCTACCTGAACAAACGTATGATGCCTCTTAGTCAGTCCAGCTGTCATCCTTGCATGGATTACTGGATAGGTTTCACATCTTCAGTGAATATGTTTTGGGGCAGGTTTTAATGATCATTGAAACATTAATTCCATTGTATCTTTTCACTTTCAAAATATTTTCAACCATAACGTGAATTATCACTGTTAGATGGTAGGTTAGGCTACCAGATTTTCACTGTTAACTAGTAAGGAATACACTATTTAACTGATGAATTCTTCTTAGTTGAAAAAATATCTCCTGTACAAATTCCTAGGTTATTAAGACTTGAAAATATCAAGGACTGGGTGGGAGTGCAATTTGGGGTTCAGATTTTCTTTTACCGCTGAGGAAAAGGAGATTAGGGATACAAAAACCACTGCCCACGAAACGGAGGAGCTAACACTGGAATCCACATTTTCCCCTCCCCATCTGATTCTCCTTCTCCTGTGCCTTATTCTGCTACCAAAATTGTTAACAAGGATCATAAAATGAAAATATCTGTATCTGTGCTGCTAAGTCGCTTCAGTCATGTCTGACTCTGTGCGACCCCATAGACGGCAGCCCACCAGCTCCCCGGTCCCTGGGATTCTCCAGGCAAGAACACTGGAGGGGGTTGCCATTTCCTTCTCCATCTGTATCTATATTTATATCTATATATACTATGTCTATGGGACTTCCGCAATGGGTCAGCAGGTAGAGAGTCCTCCTGCAATGCAGAAGACAGAGGAGACATGGATTCTATTCCTGAATCAGGAAGATCCCTTAGCAAGCCAGTCCAGTACTATTGCCTGGGTAATCCCATGGACAGAGGAGCCTAGTGGGCTATAGTCCAAAGGGATGCAGAGTCAGACACGACTGAACCACTAAGCATGCACGCATACTATGTTTATATCGATTATCTGTACATTCTGGTAATCTTTTTTTTTTAATTGCACTGGGTCTCCTTTGCTGCTCATGGGCTTGCTCTAGTTGCAGTGTGCAGGCCTCTCATTGCAGTGGCTTCTCTTGCTACAGAGCACAGACTCTAGAGTGCACAGGCTTCAGTAGTGTTGGCACATGGGCCTAGTTGCCCCATGGCCTGTAGGATCTTCCTGGGTCAGGGATCAAACCAGTGTCCCGAGCAGGTGGATTCTTAACCCCTGGACCACCAGGCAAGTCCTGGGTAATTATTTTAAATGAAGCAGATATTCTGTTTGTGGCTGAAGAAAGTGAGTTGAAAGCGTGTTTGCCTGCTGGCAACTGTAGATGTGAATCAGTACTACCTCAATGGTCAGAAGCATGGAAATAGAGCACACACAATCCTTTGGTGTTCCTGCCTTAGCAAAAATGGGGATTACATTTGGGTACAGGTTCATGGAGAAGACAAAAATGGTCTAATTTTACCTCAGACACACCCCTGTGTCGTTTAATGGAGGAAAAATGTGTATTTGTGTGTTCTCCAAAGATAGATGCTTTGTGAATCATTTTAAAAATATGTACACTGATAAGAAAAATTAAATAAGATCTCATTATTTTAAAAATGTCTAGTATCTGCAGATACAAAGAACTCACATGATACAGATTATACCCTTTGACTTCCTTTTTTTGCTGCTTAAAAATTGGTTTTACCAGGTGATGAGTATGATAATTAAAATATTAATTATAACTAATAAGTATAAAGAATAATTGTCCTTTTAGCTGGTAAAGAACCTGGGAACTCTTCCACATGAGATGCTATTGAAGCATCTAAATATATTTTTAGCAAAGAGAAACCTAAAGGAAAAACCATGAGATGCCTCTGTTGAATTTTTAAAGTCTATTTTTTTACAATGGAATTAGGTTTACTGTGTGAGGACATTATAGAAAGACATGTTTTGAATTAACATAAGGAGCAAATTTCTAAACTTTCTAGGAACTGGTACTGTCTGAAAGGGATGGAGGTACTCCTGAGGCAGGGGCTCTGCCTCTAAAAGTTTCAAACAGATCTTACACCTTTTCTGGAACACAGCTGACACCTTTTCTGGGTGATGCTGCAGCAGTTGTTTGAACCAGATGACCTCTAGTTCCTTTCAACAATGAACCCTGTTAAGGCATTATTGAACAATTATGCCAATGGGAGTACAAAGGAAATCCAAAATCAAGGATGGTGTTTGGTTTTATTGATCTGCAAGAATGACTGTGGCTGTCTGAAATTCTATCTTGAGGAGGATCCTGAGGCCACTTCTGGGCTCAATATAAATGAGCACTCTGATTGATTGATGATGCTGCACTGGGAAAGAAACGAAGGGAAGGGTTCACCCCTGCACACCTGCCTGGCATGTGCCACCTTGACCTTAAAAGGCAATCTGTCTTTTCTCCATCTCTAGCATTTGATTATTCATTATGTTCCACCTTTGTTCTTATGCACCTAAGCATATTGGTTAACTCAGCTTTGAAATTCCAATGATAAATAGTCTTCCATGTAGAGGGTTTTTTTTAAAATTAACTAAAAATTATACATTTATAACTTAGAAAAAAGCATGTGGTGTATGTTACTATCCCTTTTAGGATGACTTATGATTTGATTAAAGATTATAATGAACAATCAGAAGATTTAACTATTAGAAGATTTTATTCAAATTGGCCTTTTAAATTATTGAAAATCTATCTGGCTTTGTGTTTTGGGAAGCTTCGTGTCTGACTTCCACATGCCCTTTGTTCTTTTTTTAAGTTTGCCTGGCTTAAAGGAAATTATTCAGTGCAGAGCTCAATTACAAATGTGCTCTGACAGTCAGGAGGCTTTCTCTCTGGTTTTATCTGGAACTCCAACAGAGGTGATAAAGAAGTCCCAAGGCCTGGAATATAAATTCATACATCCACAAACAGTAATGGTGATTTTTTTTTCATCTAAATCTTCAGGAAAGTCCAAATTTCAGGGAGTTTCTGGTTCAGGATGTTTCCATAATTCTCTTTGTCTTAAGACAAAATGCAATGAAAGTATATGTGAGCCCATTATATTGTGCAACCACTGTAAATAAAAATTAAAAAGGTAATCATAGTTATCAACATTTTGATTTGGACCAAAAATCCATGGGTTGTAGGACATTCAAAAGTCTAATGACCTTGAGAGAATTGTAGGGTTTGAATTTTCATGAAGATGAACTTTCCTAAGTGACTTTTGCAGATATTTGTACACAGTAAGCATTTGTTTGATGTCAAGCATGATGAATGTCTTTTTCTTCCACTTATTTTCCCCTTTAAAATATATTTATTTGATCATGCTCTTTAGCAAATTTTTCCTCTGAGACCTTGTACAAATAAAGTAATAGATATAACAGAACCTAAAAACAGAGATGGGGCCATTGACTTGAGTTTTATTTAAAGTTATTATCTAATTGTTCTACTGATGACTTACATGTGTTTATTTTTAGCATTTTACATACTACTTACATGTAATTATCCTAAAATAAGTACTTATTGGAGACTGAAAATCAAAACATGGATTTCTTTCTTTTTTAAATTATGAAAGTATGATAACATATTTACAAAGACTTGGTAAATATAGAACATAGTTACATATAGTTCCACTGTGTTTTACAATTACAAAATTTTTTTTCCATTTATTTTTATTAGTTGGAGGCTAATTACTTTACAATATTGTAGTGGTTTTTGTCATACATTGACATGAATCAGCCATGGATTTACATGTATTCCCCATCCCAATCCCCCCTCCCACCTCCCTCTCTACCTGATCCCTCTGGGTCTTCCCAGTGCACCAGACCCGAGCACTTGTCTCATGCATCCAGCCTGGGCTGGTGATCTGTTTCACCCTAGATAGTATACATGTTTTGATGCTGTTCTCTCGAAACATCCCACCCTCGCCTTCTCCCACAGAGTCCAAAAGTCTGTTCTGTACATCTGTGTCTCTTTTTCTGTTTTGCATATAGGGTTATCGTTACCATCTTTCTAAATTCCATATATATGTGCTAGTATACTGTATTGGTCTTTATCTTTCTGGGTTACTTCACTCTGTATAATGGGCTCCAGTTTCATCCATCTCATTAGAACTGATTCAAATGAATTCTTTTTAATGGCTGAGTAATATTCCATGGTGTATATGTACCATAGCTTCCTTATCCATTCATCTGCTGATGGGCATCTAGGTTGCCTCCATGTCCTGGCTATTATAAACAGTGCTGTGATGAGGTGCACTGTGTCTCTTTCAGATCTGGTTTCCTCAGTGTGTATGCCCAGGAGTGGGATTGCTGGGTCATATGGTAGTTCTATTTCCAGTTTTTTAAGGAATCTCCACACTGTTCTCCATAGCGGCTGTACTAGTTTGCATTCCCACCAACAGTGTAAGAGGGTTCCCTTTTCTCCACACCCTCTCCAGCATTTATTGCTTGTAGACTCTTGGATAGCAGCCATCCTGACTGGCGTGTAATGGTACCTCATTGTGGTTTTGGCTTGCATTTCTCTGATAATGAGTGATGTTGAGCATCTTTTCATGTGTTTGCTAGCCATCTGTATGTCTTCTTTGGAGAAATGTCTGTTTAATTCTTTGGCCCATTTTTTGATTGGGTCATTTATTTTTCTGGAATTGAGCTGCAGGAGTTGCTTGTATATTTTTGAGATTAATCTTTTGTCTGTTGCTTCGTTTGCTATTATTTTCTCCCAATCTGAAGGCTGTCTTTTCACCTTGCTTATAGTTTCCTTTTTTGTGCAAAAGCTTTTAAGTTTCATTAGGTCCCATTTGTTTATTTTTGCTTTTATTTCCAATATTCTGGGAGGTGGGTCATAGAGAATCCTGCTGTGATTTATGTCGGAGAGTGTTTTGCCTATGTGCTCCTCTAGGAGTTTTATAGTTTCTGGTCTTACATTTAGATCTTTAATCCATTTTGAGTTTATTTTTGTGTATGGTGTTAGAAGGTGTTCTAGTTTCATTCTTTCACAAGTGGTTGGCCAGTTTTCCCAGCACCACTTGTTAAAGAGGTTGTCTTTGTTCCATTGTATATCCTTGCCTCCTTTGTCAAAGATAAGGTGTCCATAGGTATGTGGATTTATCTCTGGGCTTTCTGTTCTGTTCCATTGATCTATATTTCTGTCTTTGTGCCAGTACCATACTGTCTTGATGACTGTGGCTTTGTAGTATAGTCTGAAGTCAGGCAGGTTGATTCCTCCAGTTCCATTCTTCTTTCTCAAGATTGCTTTGGCTATTTGAGGTTTTTTGTATTTCCATACAAACTGTGAAAGTATTTGTTCAGTTCTGTGAAAAAAAATCAAAGAGGACACATACAGATGGAGAAATATACTGTGTTCATGGATAGGAAGAATCAATATTGTCAAAATGACTATACTACCCAAAGCAATCTATAGATTCAATGCAATCCCTATAAAGCTACCAACGGTATTTTTCACAAAATTTTTTACAAAATCTTTTACAAAGATTTTTAGTTGGAGTTTCAATATCAAACTCTCAGAAATTAATATAATGAATCTACAGAGGAGTTGAAGGATATACTAGACTTGCAAAAGCACTATGAACAAATTCAACATATTTAAGATTTATACAATTTTCACATGACAGTAGGATACAAATTCTATTCAAATTCTCATAGACTGTAAACTAGGAGACACTAGAACATATCAGAGGACATAAAACAGGGTGCAAAAAGTTCATGATCTAAACCTATTTAAATCCCACAGATCTGTTCTCTTATCACTGTGGTATTATGCTAGCAATCAATATCAAAAGATATTTGAAATTAACTGACCTATTTGCAAGTGCAGTGTGACATTTGCCAAGAGAGGTCTTTGACTTAGCCATCGAAAATCTCAATAAAGTAACAGGAATTTCTTAAAACATAGCATATCTTGCTTAAATTTTTCCCACGGATGGCATGAGAAAGCCCCTCATGTATTAACTTGCACTCTGCTAGGCACTGGAAAAGCAACATAAATACTGCAGAAACACCAGCTCCAAATCTGAACAAGTCTGCAATCTCAAGGGAGGAGACAGATGGACAGACAGCAATTAAAAGGGGGTGTGAAGTTTGTGTAGTATGCACTGGAGTCCATAGGATGCTAACTTGGACCAAATAGGTGATGCCCAGCCTCTTGGGGAGAGTGGCAGCTGACTAAAACCAGAAGGACAATACTTATGAGTGAGATGAGGGGTGAGCAAAGTGAGGAGAGTGGAATATGTGCAAGAAAAGGAAATGTGCAAAGACCTGGAGTTAAAAAACGCTGGGCCCCCCTTCAGGAAATTGTGGCTCTGCTGTATGTTGCAGAAAGGAAGAGAGTCATGTCTACACCTAATTATTTTCCAGCTCACACGTGAACTCTCCAGACAGCCCTCTTCCTCCTGGACTTCGGCTCTGAACTGCCATAAACATGAATGCCAGCCCCGCACAAGAATAAGGAGTTTAGTGATGTCTTTGAACCAAAGTAGTTGTTTGATTCCCATCCAGGAATACCGTCCTCATCACTCTCTCCTAAAGGATTCACAGATGAAAGCAATACACTCATGAAATGTGTGAGGCTCTTTACATAAGCTTCTTTAAAAAAAAAAATCATTCCAATGTATGACAAAACCCACTGGAAAAAAAAAAATCATTCTTCTGATCCCATCTCACAATCTACTTAAAATAAAATACTTTCAAGATTTTGCTGTGACGGAGCTCAGAACAAAGATGGAGCTACCATAATCCCAGCAAGAATGTGGTTGCATGCATTCCACTCAAAGACATTCTCTATAAAACTTTTTTTTTTAAGGGACAGCTGGTTAGATTTTCATCTGTCTGTATTTAGCATGAGGAGTATTCCTGGGCTTAAGAATAAATTGTTTTTTCTTTGACATCCTCACTCTTCATTCACCTCATCAGGCCTTTCTTGGCAGTAGGAAGAGATCTTTCCCAACCTGGTCTTCAGGTTATAGAACAATGCCGTGTTTGGATCACATGGAAACTCTGCCCATGAGATCTATTACGTGGGTCTAAGAATCAGGTGCTTCTATGCATCCATGCTGTGGGCTTTCTCTTCTGAGTCATTAAGAAGCCAGGACCCTCCAGATACATAATCTATGCCTTTACATAATCTTGATTTTCTCACTAGAGATTTGCTCAATGTTCAAGAGGAAATCTATGACTTATCAGTAATGATATATGAAAATAAGCCCCAGTAACCATCCAGAATGCACCAGCTCTCATCTCTTTGCCACCTGGGAAATCATGCTATTTGTAAGAATAAATACAATGATGTTGTCATTTAAAAATGAAGGTGAAGCTATATATTAGAATTTCAGCGAAAGCTGTGGATTTGGTGGCATTTGGGGTGTTTTAGAAATCAATGTGTATTAGAGAACCATACATTAGTGGTTTGCATATTTTCCCAGCAGTGCAAATTTCTTCCCTCTAGAGGGGTACAGATAGCATAAAAACATCATACTTTATTTGACAGACATCCTCAATAGGCTTCATGTATTTTCTTCCAGGGTAGCAATCATCATGTGAAAATATAGATTAAATAGCTCATATTCAATATCTCAGCAAAAATCCTACTTTTTAAAATGTGGGCAGATAAGGATGTCTTGTTCTCCTGTGCCAAGAGTATTTTCAGAATCAGATGCTGTATAAATGAAGTTATGTTTTAAACATTACAATGAAGGTTTAGAAGTGATTTTCGACAGATTTCAAAAATCACATTGGATTTAAACTGCTTAAACTCCTTTTGCTCATAAATCCCATCCCTTCTGACTGTCTGTACTTGACATTATATTTATTGAATTTGATACCCCTACAATAACAAGTAGGTTTTACATACCCTTGACCACAGGTAGAAAGGTCAGCAATAGTTGTTCTCTTGATGCCCAGTGCTGAAGATGGAAGCATAGAAGACAGTTACTCAAACTTCCCTAGGCTTTCAGCACATCAACACCAGATGTCTACTTAATATTTTGACTCTGATTTTTGGAAGTAAATCAGTAGAGCTGTCTTTGAAGTTAAGTCAGCAAATGATTATATTTTCACCTTGCATAGGAAGATGACCTACATAATATAAAACAAAAAGCATGTATCTCACTGTAATGTGTGTATGCTTTTTTGGTTAAAAGTTGATTATATCACAGTGCATCAAATATAACATATAAATGTGGTACAATGAATGAACTTGAGAGAAAACGGAAAGTTTAACCTCTTTTCAGAATCGAGGTAGTTATATAAAATTTAAAGCCTGGGCAACAAATAAAGGGGCTGGCCTACCAGACAGTTTTACTCCTGGATCTTAAAATTCTTTATATGCTCATATGCTTACAGATGTGTATATATCCTTAAATTATTGAACATGGAAAAAAAATCTTTGCATTTATCATGTAATAGTAGCTATACAGTATCATCTACATTAATGGTGTGTGAAGCCATAACCACTTTATGAATATAATAATACAGGAAGCCTAAAAACATGATTAGAGTCTTCAAACTCTAGCATGGTAAGTATATTTTTTATACACATAAAATTTTCCCTGGAACATTCTGCGCTAAGATTGCATGAGCTAGAACTGCCAATTAAATTCTGTGCTTCTTTCTTTCTCTCCATTTCTGTTGTAGATATAGTGGTATTTCAGAGATTTCTAACAAGACAGTGTAAAAGTATGAGATAAATGCAAAGACAGGGAAATGCTGTTATTTAGTAGTTGAAACAGATCCACACTGGAGGTATTTTCACACCTGTAAATGTTTGTAGAGTCATTGAAATCTCTGCAAATGACGTATTGGAGTTTATTAAGGGCAGTTATTTCACCCATGGTGAACTAAATGCAAAAATGTTTCTGCGAGCGACTTTACACTTTAATATTTCTAACTAATAGGACATTTCAAGTGTATATGCTACAGCTGTACATATGTGTGTACCTGTATTACTCCTGACATTACACATTTTTAAAATTTGTAAATAATACAGACACTGCTTTCACCGGGCTCCATAAGCATCCTATAATGTGTCTCCATTACTACTCCGCACATTGTCGTGTAATTATTTATTTACATGTCTGTTTCCTGCACTAGATTTTTTATCTTCCTGGGTGATAGGGTCAGATACCACTCACCTTCACTTCCCCCAGGTCATATCATATTGCCTGGCACACAGGAGTACTGGAGCAAGTGTTCACTAATCAAATAAAGTAAACAATTAATACATTTAGTATCCAGATTATTAAAAGGGCACAATATCCCAATGTTTTCATTATTCTAAGGCGTCATAGAAAATGCCATAACAAATACCATTTGTTCTAGTACTTTCCCTCTTTCAGTGACATTATAATACAATTATTTTACAGGCCTCCAAATGAAATTTCATATATCGTAGAGGAAAAAACCAGAGACCAGTTGTTTGAATTTATCAACCCAGAATCTAATCTCAAAAGAACCTACTTCTCCAATTCTCAGTTGAAGCTTTTTAAGAAAAGACAGGCTGGCTTAGTGTCTGGATATTTAGTGCCTGTGAATCTAGGTTCCTGGACGGATAGAGACATTCATTTCCTTTGTGACTCCATCTATTCAATCAGATTTAAGAGCTGGGAGTTTGAAGAAGAGATTGATAAGCAATTCCAATTATATTTTAAAAAAAATAAATTGTGTTCTAACAGCAAATAACATAGGGAAATCTACTCCCATGTATTAATCTGTGGAGAATTCATTCAGAGACATTAGCCATTCAGGAATAAACAGAATAGTTAAAGTCCAGTGATAAAAGTGAAAAGGACAGTCAATTTAATAAATTTCCCCATTCTGAGGGAAAGCATTTCACTTTATTTTTGTCTAGCTTATCATTGCCGAGGATGTTCTCCAAGAGTTTTCTGATGGGCTTTGTTCATAGGAGTTAACAGTTTAATTGAATATTTAAAATGGTCACAAGTTCTAATGGAAAGAGTATAAATACAGGATGGTTCTTGGCACATTGGCCCAGAGGAACAGGATTATCACCTGGAGGAGGGCATGGCAACCCACTCCAGTATGCGTGCCTGGAGAATCCCATGGACAGAGGAGCCTAGTGGGCTACAGTCCACGGGGTCACAAAGAGTTGGACATGACTGAAGCAACTTAGCACATTGTTACTAATGTTGACTAACTTTTAGGTGATTAATTCATTAAGAGATTCAAGAAATATCTCTGACTTTTAAATATTTGTATCAGTCATCTATTCACTGTATTTCTGACTGGTTTATTGTGTTTATCCAAATATATTTGTAGTACCAGTAATATTTAGCTGTAAGTGATCCTGATTTATTTATTTATTTTTCCAAATTGGTGGAAGCAATTCTCTGAAGCTCAAAAAGCATATTTTCTTTCGATTAGTCTCTCACTAGTTTGTCATGCAAACTGAAATTCCCATGGTGTATGTCTCTCTTTAAACTCAGATGGTAATTGTAACAATGGGTATGTTAAATTGGTGAGAAAATGCACTGAACTACTAACACCTAAAATTACAAGAATGTGACACAGGAGAGGGAAGGTTTAATGAGGAACAGAGCAGAAGGAGAGGTCAGAAAAGCACTACAATTGTAGTTGGAGAGGAAGAAGCTAAAAGGCCTGGAAAGAAATACTGGTTCAAGAGAATGACTCAGTTTGCAAAGACCAACTGTTTTTAAGTGTCTAGTTAAGTCAAGGCACCATACAATAAATATGATTACTAAGTAACCTGTTCATACACACATGTGGAACCTATAGCTTTACAATTACACTGAGCTGACCTTATCTACCATTGGAATCTCCCTCCTAATATCCCAGTTCTATATGTCTACATTCTTTTCTTTTATTCTCTTACAAAACTATTGAGATTGCATCTCCTTATTCTCCTGTAATCATGTACCCATGTCTTCCAATTCACATTATTCCCCAGATCCACTTGTTTTTGTTGTTCAGTCACTAATTCATGTCTGACTTGTTGTGGCCTTGTGGATTGGGGGCATGCCAGGCTCCTCTCTCCTCCACTGTCTCCTGGAATTTGCTCAAATTCGTGTCCATTTAGTCAGTGATGCTTTCTAATCATCTCATCCTCTGCTGCCCCCTTCTCCTTTTGCCTTCAGTCTTCCAACTGCCTCTACTCAAAGTCAGGCTTGGCACTTCCTGCCACTACCTGTTAGCTGGTTTCCCTATCTTCAAGCTCTAGATACTCTGCCCCACAGATAATTTTCAGACCCTCTCTGAACTCACCCAATCTATCCAACTGAATATCCTTCCATTCTCTGAAACATACAAGTCAAGCAGTTTTCTCACTCTCTCTGTGACTCTCCTTTAAAACAAGCATGGCCCTGGGAAAGATTTTATCCTTCCTAAACTTAACCAGCTCCTCCCATGGTGATTACTCACCTAATGTAAAAAGATTCAAGAAAAGCACCTGCATCAACTCTCTTCCATGGGACCTGGTGCACAGTTGATGCTCAGTAAACTCTCCTCTCTTTGCCCTTCTTCCAGCCTTTGCTGGTACTTCCCATTCTGCCCCTGCTGTTCCTCATGAGTTGTGTTCCTTCTTCCTCCATTTTTCCGGATTCATTTTATCTTCAGAAGTTGAAGGTGCATATCGTCCATGAAACTGTCCCCAGATACTCAGCAGATGTTACCACCTTCCATCTCTGGAACCATTCTGTACACAGAGTCAGTAACATGCAATCCATCATCACTTATTCTCTAATTTCTATGTTTGTTAAGCCAGTCTCTGTAGCCAAATTAGAGGTTCTCTATTTTCTGGACCTTGCCTTGCTTCTAGAACCCATCCCAGTGTAGAGTGTTTAGGGGGTTCGCCATGGTGTATCTGATTCATGGAGTGAACCGTGACCTCTCAGACATTTTCATCTCAGCCTCTGCTGGAAAACCATCTGCACAGAAGAGCGTGTCTAACCTCTCCACCTAAAATAGCCCTTCCATCACACTGCACCCTTATTCTGCTCAGGATTTTCTTTATAGCACTTACCTCTACTTGGCTGTATGTTAGCTATTTGTTATTTTATTTTTTTACTGTCCACCCTGTTCCCATAAAAATACAAGTTACATGAGATCAGGCACTTCATTTTTAACATTTCTAATAACCCTGGAGACAAGAAGAATGTCTGGCACTTGATAGATATTGAAAAAGTGTCAAAAGGAGTGAATCCATTTAAAATCTAGTTTTCTGATTGACAATAAACAGTTATGATTTTGACTCAAATCCTAGTCCAAGTGAACAGGTTTAGGTTTTATAAATCATGAAAATGAATAGATGACTGGTATTAATAAACATGTATGTGGACAGCTTTACCAAAAAGAACAGAATTCCCCAGCTGGACAGGAGGCTTTAATACATAACTCTCCTCTTACTTTTCTGATAAAACACAGTACTTAGATATAAATGCCTTTCTATTAATCTTTTCTCTATCCACTGACTTAATGATAAACACAGCACAGGGCTGTATAATGCTCATCAGTTATCAAAATGAGAAGTTTGGGGATTAGTGAACATTTGATGCAAGTGAAAATGGCTTTCCCATTCATCACTAATGACTCACGCCCCATATTACTGTGCATGGTTGTAGTTCTCTCATCTCCCAGGAAGCGAAGGTTTATAAAGTGTGCTTCTTAAAGAAATTACTTTATGTCAATATTTAGTTACCATTATTAATGAAAGTACTCATACAACTTTCTGAAATGTTCTGTGAACATTTTTATTAACTGTACAAAAATCCAGAGAAACCATGCTCCATTACTGCCACCTGTTCTTTTAGTTTTTATCCAAGACTAAGTCTTGAGTCATAATGAGAAAGCCTGCTGAGTCAGAATTCTTTCTCTGTGGACTTCTCCCATACTACACAGAACATTTCACTTTTCTACATAGTAAAGTAGTGTGTGTGTATATATATATATATATATATATAAAATATAAAAATTATACCACATATATTTTATGTGTGTGTGTGTGTTAAGTCACTTCGGTCATGTCTCTTTGTGACCCCATGGACTGTAGCTTGCCAGGCTCCTCTGTCCATGGAATTCTCCACGGAAGAATACTGGAGTGGGTTGCCATGTCCTCCTGCAGAGAATCTTCCTGACACAGGGGTCAAATCCAGGTTTTCTGCATCTCCTGCATTGGCAGGCGGGTTCTTGACCACTAAGGCCACCTGGGAATAAAAATTATATCATGTATATTTTATGTATATATTATAAATTGAGAAAGGAGGAAATTGACATATGAATAGTTTTACTTAGGCATGATTCATGATAGAAATCAATTGAAATTCATATGGTCCATTATCTGTAAGAATACGAATTCATAACTTCAGATCGGCAATTATGAAACTCAGTTATGTGCAAATGAATTCAAATGTGAGTTAAAGTATTTCATATCAAGGACTGTTTGTGATGAAGAAACTAAATACTCTCAGAGCTTCTCTCAACAACATATAAAGGTTGTGAAATGAAAGTGAAAGCCGCTCAGTCATGTCTGACTCATTGTGACCCATGGACTATACAGTCCATGGAATTCTCCAGGCCAGAGTACTGGAGTTGGGTAGCCTTTCCCTTCTTCAGGGGATTTTCCCAACCCAGGGATTGAACCTAGGTCTCCTGCATTGCAGGCAGATTCTTTACCAGCTAAGCCATCAGGGAAGTCCCAGTATACTGGAGTGGGTAGACTATCCCTTCTCCAGTGGATCTTCCTAACCCAGGAACCAAACCAGGGTCTCCTTCATTGCAGGTGGATACAAGGGTTGATTGTTTTTAAATGTGATGATTTGAAAGGGAATTGAGGAATCCTCTTATCCAGGGCTTGGAAGTATTATTATTCCTTCCTAATAAAGTTGACGTCCAGAAAGTTTGATTGACATGCCCAATGTTATAAAGCTGGTTTGGTAGCAGAAGAAGAGTCAGAACCTGAGTATAGTGCTTTTCATACTATGCTGAGTCACCAGAAGATGCTGTGCTTGCGTTGAAGCTCCGTCTTGGAGGATAGGTAGCACAGTGTTGGGCATAGAAGCTAGAAGTTTCAGGGTATCATGAGACAGTGCGGAGAATGATTAGGCTGCAAGTGAAGTGAGAGTTAATGTCAAGGATAAAATATATGATGGATTTATACTTTATCTGATAAACGATGGTACAATTTTAGAGTTGGGTTTCTGGGAGTAAGGGGAGTTTGGGTTTGCTTTTGAGTAGGAAAATGATATGTTTAGATGACTAAACCAGCATGGGGGTTCATGTTGAATAGAACAGGATATACACCAAGAAGCCAAGAGATGAGTTAGGATGCTATCTACAATGGTCTTGTTTATAATAAGGGCCTTCTACCAAGAATAGTATTTTACATTTTATGACCTTATACTTTTCAAGCAGTTCGAACACTTTTCACAAATATTATCACATTTATCTTTACAAGACTGTGCAGAAGGCAGGGGCAATTATAGTCATTGCATACAGTAGTGACACCAGCAGCCTATAGGCAATATATTGTTCTCACTGCTAATATATTGTCGAAATGAGTGAACTTCTTAGCGGATGTCTGAAAATCCAATGCTCTGTCCACTGTATATTTTGTTCTCTGTTCCTTTAACTGTTTATGTACTTAAAACACAGATACAGTCTTTCCTTAGTAAGTTATTGGTCATAATAATCCTCCTTTTCTTCTATAAATGTACTGAATATTTACTTTTTGTCTTCTTCCTTTTGGTTTTTGTTTGTAGGTTAGAGATTCAACTAGAATGGTTTCTGCTTCCATAAATTTTTAACAATACTTTATCCATTTGATCTAGCCACTTACTCACATTTTAGTTGAAAAAGCTTTAGGAAAGAGAACTAAATAAAGATGCTCAGACTGCCATGCCACCAGCAGCATTTGTGAAGCACTTATCTTCCAGCTGTCTTTCGAGGGCTAGGGCAGGTGATGGAGTGACTAGTGGACAAGTGAGATGGAGTCACCACCCTAAGGGACAGAAAGCCTGAAGCCAAGATGAGCGTGCACCAGGGGAATGAAACACTTGTCTAAGCTTTCTGGTATTGTGTTCCTCGGAGACACCATCACAAGAGTTCATGGGAAGTGGGTCACACTCAAATGTGTTTTCTTCATGGTTAAGAAGACAAAATAATCTATAAATATGCTCATGGCTCTTTAGGTGAACCTGGGCCTTATATGGAGTTGGGATGGATTGGAAGAGTAACACTGACAAATATCTACTACCATGTGTAAAATAGATAGCTAGTGGGAAGCTGCTCTATAGCACAAGGATCTCAGCTCAGTGCTCTGTGATGATCTGCAGAGGGGTGGAATGGGCTTAGTGGTGGGAGGGAAGTCCAAGATGGAGAAGATATACATATACCAATAGCTGATTCACTTTATTGTACAACAATGTAAAGCAATTATACCCCAATTTTGTAAAGATATGGGTGATAGAACATGACTTAGTGAATAGAGTATGAGACACTGAAAGTGAAAGTCCTTGTCCGAATCTTTCACCAGCTCCCTACACAGCCTTTGTGATCTGGATTTCTAATTCTTCCAGTTAAATATGGTAGGACTTGACCTTCTATCTTAATAGACATGATTCATTATACATGAGATAAGTCTATCTTTTAGCACTTATTGTACAAAATGTAGCAAAAATCACTAGTAAACCAGAGACTTTCTTTTAACAATCTTTAAAGAAAACTTTTTCAGGTTAAAATAAGCATAAGAAGTTTATCTGAGAACTGTTTTTACTAAGAAGCATTTTTTCTCGTAAAAAATTCTGAATAAAAGTAAGAACATGTGTTTTCACTTGATGGACTATCTTACTAGTGGTTCAAAAATAAGGTTGTAATTACCCTGCCTTTAAAACAGGTAAGGTTAGTTTTCTCAGGGAGCCTACTGCGCTGTGAACCATGGTGGAATATTAGAAAGCCTTTTAATTATTAATTAACCAGAGAAAGAGATGAAATTTGGTCAGGGAAAATGTCTCAGTAGTGCCTTCTAGAAAATTATGGAGAAAGCCCCAACCCCACCTTATTACATAAATCATGGCTTGAAATGGGGTGTTTGAAGGTATTCATACATGCTCCCTCTTAGGGAAAGTAGATGAATGAGCAGATCTAAGAAATTCTGCGTTTCATATTTGGGAATATGCCAAGAACTAGGGCAGAGGCCTGCAAGCTATTGTAAGTGTCAAAGCATATGTGATCTGGGAAAAAAAAACAGAGCCAAGTCATGTAAAACAAGGCCAGGGTGATTAAATCACCTCCAAGGTGTAAAATATGAGCCAGACCTCAGAAACAGAAGCACATCAGAACCTTGAAGCCAACTTTCAAAGCCATCGCAAAGTAGAGAAGCAAAACAAGACCAAGCCAATTCAGGTATCATTGTTTGAGCAACTTCTTGAAACAAAGGGCAAAAACTGATGTTTATTAACAACCCAACATGTGCCAGGCACTGTAACTTTCCTCCCAGAATCACATCAAGTCTGGGCAGCAGTCGTAAAAGGTTGTTGATAAAGATAATGAGGGCACAGGGGAGATTTAGTAAACTGCCAAAGGTCTCTTAGCTAATAAACCATAAAATCAGAATCGCGTGACCTTAGAGCTGGTAATTCTTGACTACTACCTGGTGCCCTACACTGGGGAAAAAGAGATTAATGAGATATGCACACACTTCTGTATGAAATTATGTAACAGCCCCATGGTCTTATTTGGCCAAACTTGCTTTGGAGCCTAGCACTGCCTGGGAACTTGGATTTGTGACCTGAGAGCCTGTTAAATTCATCTGCATCCCTTGGAGAAACAGCACACAGCAGTCATTCCTATGTGGGCATGGATACCAGCCCACTGAACTCTGTACAGTCCAGGGATCTCCTTCTTTAAACCTTTTGCACCCCTTGCTAAGAGCATTTTGCTAATACTGGCAGACCTCTTATATGAGCCCTAGGTGATGTTTATGAATTTTGTGACGTCTTCCACTGCACTAAGATAAGTCCAGTTTCATAACATTTAAGAAATCTGATTGAGATTAACATATACACACTACTGTATATAAAAGAGATAATCAATAAGGACCTATGGTATAGCACAGGAAACTCTACTCAATACTCTGTAATAACTTACATGGGAAAGGAATCTGAAAAAGAATAGATGTGTGTGTGTGTGTGTGTGTGTTTAGTTGCTCAGTCATATTCAATTCTTGGCAACCCCATGGACTATAACCACCATGCTCCTCTGTCCATGGGATTTCCCAGGCAGGAATACTGGAGTGTGTTGCCATGCCCTTCTCCAGGGGATCTTCCCTACTCAGGAATTGAACTCACATCTCTTGCGGCTCCTGCATTGCAGGCGGATACTTTACCACTGAGTCCCTGGGGGAACCATGTAAATCAACTCTTCTCCAATGTAAAATGAATTTTTTAAAAAAGGAAAGAAAAACATCGCAGCTAAGAAAAAAGAAATCTGAACAACAGTGGAGCTCTGAAGAGTCTGCATTCCCAAGCTGGAGGCTATGATCGTATTAATAGTACCTTCTGGCTGCCAACCTCCCCAAGGATGTAGGAGCCCATTCCATCTGATTTCCTAGGGCTGGAAACTAGACAGCCACAGAATTATGTGAAGTCTTTGCAGCCACATTCACTGGCATCTCTCTCTTCTGCACCATCATTGGAAGTCTTTGACTGGACTCTGATTTCCTTGGTGAAGGCTATGACCTAATCCATCTCTCTCAGGCTGATTAGTCCAGTCACTACGCAGAGTCTGCAGAAGGCTAGGTGATCATTTTCACATCTTCTCACCCCTGAACTTCAAGAGCATGCTCATTAGCATACAGCAGCTCCTGGATTACTGTACAAAGAGCTTTTCATCATGTTCTAAATCAACTGAGTTGGAAGAGTTTCTTAAGAGAAACCTCATGATGCCGACTTCCATGTCCTTTATTAAGTACTCAACTCAGCTGCACAAAATCAATTAAGCCTGAACCTGTTATGCTTCCAGGTCTTTATTCCACTGGCAAGGGAGAATATACCAGATAAACTCATCAATTCTGACAAAATCAATTATATATCAGATAAAGAGCTTTAATATATCCGTGACCCCAGGACAGTTAAAAGTGTTTAATACATCATCAAGTCTCAGACTACTGGGATCATTATTTCATAAAGCCAAGAATGGAGATATCTTGACTTTGATCCTCATATTTCCAACATTCTGCTTAACTCTGTTAGAGTCTAGAATTGGAATTCCAGGAAGACAACATCAATGTCATGCAAATAAGAAATTTCAAGTGATTCAGGCCAGTTTTTTGTTTGGTGCTGCTAATGGAGGGATGCCATACCGTTACTGTTGCTACTGCTAAATCACTTCAGTTGTGTCCGACTCTTTGCAACCCCATAGACGGCAGCCCACCAGGCTTCCCTGTCCCTGGGATTCTCCAGGCAAGAACACTGGAGTGGATTGCCATTTCCTTCTCCAATGCATGAAAGTGAAAAGTGAAAGTGAAGCCGCTCAGTCGTGTCGGACTCTTAGCGACCCCACGGACTGCAGCCTACCAGGCTCCTCCATCCATGGGATTTTCCAGGCAAGAGTACTGGAGTGGGGTGCCATTGCCTTCTCCAAGAGATGCCATAGTAGCCGCTAAAGTTAAATACCCTCCATTTCTTCTTAAAAATTCCTGTGAGTTCCCCTAAAGCTTAACATATTGAGGGAAAGTGTGCAATGATGATTATTATTCCTTATAATTATTTTATTGGCATTTTATGAGCACATTCAGGCTCTGAGTTACATACAATCAATTCTCTTTACTCAGTGTGGTTATGTTATATAAAGTCACCAAGAATGCGAGCACTGAATTATCAATACTGAACCAAGGCACCTAAAGAAAATACACGGTTAGGTTCCTGTGAGCCTCTGGTCACATCTTCATCAGCCAGTCAATACATAGCCTTGTTTTATGTGAGTTTCTCCTTAAAGATACCTTATTACATATTATTAAAGACACCTTAATATATATTATTAATTCATTAATATTGACGTCATAGCCAACAACTCTGTAACTTATGCCTAAGGTGAAGTTGGTCTAACACACATATTTTCCCCATAAGGCATATCCCAGCATAGATCTCAGAAATACCAGAGCATCTCAGCTCAACACTTGGGGCCCATTTTAAAGAGTGAAGTCATCAACAAAATGACAAACATTTTAAAAATGTAGCAATAAATAGGCTGTAAAACAGACACTAGTTTAGAGCATGACAGCATAAACTCTTAAGAAGGCAAGCTTCATCTTGTTCAGCCTCAGCTGAGAATGTGAGCATAGAAGGACTTAAATTTGCCACAGGTCTATGCATGCACACGTCCACTGAGCTGGGTATTACAAATAAATTTCAGCAAGTGGGTGAATTTGCAAATACAGAATCTGCAAATAAGATCAACTGTATTTAGCAAGCATTATTTATTTATTCCTCATTTCAACTTCACAAGATGAGAATGGCGTTGAGATGGTCATTTTATGGATAAGTAAATGGAAACTAGGATGGGGTTGTGTGAGTGGGGAAATTAGCCAAGGCCACACAGTTCCTAGGGTCTTCCCCTGTGGCTCAGATGGTAAAAAATCTGCCTGCAATGCAGAAACCCAGTTTGATCCCTGGGTTGGAATACTGGAGAAGGAAATGACAACACATTCCAGTATTCTTGCCTGGAGAATTCCATGGACAGAGGAGCTGGCAGGCTATAGTCAGTCCATGGAGCCGCAAAGAGACAGACACAACTGAGTGACTGACACATTCACTTTCACTTCACACAGTTCCAATGGGCAAGAACAAAGATTAAGACCTCAGCTGTCTGACTCTATAACCTATTTATCACACAATGGCTCCATCATCCCTCACTTGCCAATATACTATAATGTTTGAAATTATCAAATCATGTAGTGTCAAGTCTGGAAGGTTAGAATTACTCCTGGCTCTTACAGGACCTCAAAATAGAAAGTGAAATTCAACTTTTATTGCTTTGGTAGACTGCATTCTGGGGACCTCATACCCTGTCATAAAAGGTCACCAGGAGCCAAAATGTTTGTATAATTTCGTCAAGGTGAAGCTGAATCCGATTTATATGATGCTGTGAAAAAGTGGGAAAAAAAACAAATGGAGAAAGGCCTCACCAAAGACAGTTTTCTGGTTTGGTTGCTGTGATTCGGAAGGTAGTTGTATCATCTATTTCCCAGTTTATGAAAAGGGTAAAATGGAAAGAGCAACATTCAAGCTAGGGAAGCCATTGCAGTTCTATTTGCATTCTTGACATTTCTGTGCCAGGGTACAACAGTGTACTTGAAAATTTAGGCCTCTTGCTGAAACAAAAACAGCTGAAAGAGTCTGATGTTGATGATATCCCTCTTCTTAAGTGCAAGTGGGCTATGCCATCTATTAACCTGGTGGCTCAGATGGTAAAGATCTGCTTGCAATACAGGAGACCTGGGTTTGATCCCTGGGTCGGGAAGATCCCGTGGAGAAGGGAATGGCAACCCACTCCACTATTCTTGCCCAGGGAATTCCATGGACAGATAAACCTGACAGGCTACAGTCCATAGGATCACAGAAATTTGCACATGACTGAGCGACTAACACTACTAACCTAATTGCAATTTTGTGAATCAACCAATAGAATTCTTCAAAATTATAGGAAAGGTCATATTCTTTTAATTCATTTTTGGATAACAAATCAGGCAGATGATTCGTGGTGTTCTGAAAGGAACCACACAAAAAAGTTTGCATCTGAATTGTAATTAGATGTCTCCAGTCCAAGTCGACAAGCAATTAATTCTGTTACTTAGACCTCTGGAGTCAGTGATCCATGAATTGACATTCACAAGGTGGTTGTTTAAATCGAATCTTTGCAACTCCAAACAGTCCTTATTCATTCAAAATGGAAAGACGATGATAACTGGGAGATATAGGTGTCTGGGTTTATCAGTTTCAACTTGGTTTACGGAGCCTCTTAAATGAAAAAAGAACATAAGAGTCATGCTACTGCTAAGTCACTTCAGTCGTGTCTGACTCTGTGCGACCCCACCCCTGGGATTCTCCAGGCAAGAACACTGGAGTGGGTTGCCATTTCCATAAGAGTCATAACCCCTTTTAATTTCATTTCTCACTATGGTAACTGGTAAGGAAAACAACCCACAGAACCAGAGATCAAATTGTGTGTGTGTGTGTGTGTGTGTGTGTGTTTTAAAGGCATCATAAGCATATATTTTTAATTTTAAGTAGTTCTAAAGAATGAACACTTGCATACAGGATTCAGGAGTTATTTGAATTTATTTCCCTTAATGACCTGATGGCAGAAGTTGTAAAACGAGGCCATCTGGATGTGATCAGCATACCCAATCCTGGAGAGAACTCACTGAGCATTCCATGTTCACGCAGAGTTCCTGTGAAGTTTCAGATGATGCTAGCACAGGCCAAATTACAAGAAAATTGGCCCTGAAATTTCATTGAACGCATTTGAAAAGGCAATATTTCGATTAAATATGAAAGAGAGTCTTGTGGCTGTGGGAAATACCTAGGACAGTAAATGCAGCCACGGGATGCGGCCCTCCTCACGGTACTGCTTATTTAGCTTGGTGCCCGGTTTATGTCAGGGCATCATTCAACTTTACAAGGACACCAGACTCAGCCACACCACTTGAAGATGCTACTTTTTTTTTATTTCTGAAAAATGAGAACGGCTGAAGGCTTCCATGCTATTTATGCTCTGCATAGGGTAATTGTACAGCTTTAACAGGGTAGAGACGGGAGAGCAATAAAGCTGGATAAACAAATGATATTGCAGCTTAGATAAGTCTCCAAGAGTCTGAACGCTTAATCAGATAGCTTGAAACAAACGTGTCTGCCTATCTGAGTATCAGCAAAGAAAAGTCAGTTACAGAAATTACTGGCACCTCGTGTTTCTTCTATTAGCCCAGCAGTACCACAAAGCCATATACATGTAAAGATGAAGTATTGCATATAAAGCTTAAATGTGGTTTAGTTCAAACTGATACGTCATGAGAAAAAAATGTAGCAATGTTTTCTCCAGTGGCGATGCCATTTCTTATCACTTTTTTTTTAATTGGAGGACCATTGTTTTACAATGTTGTGGTGGTCTCTGCTATACATCAACATGAATCAGTCATAATTTATATATATATATATATAAATCTCCCCTCCCTCTTGAGCCTCCCTCTCCCCTCATTCCACCCCTCTAAGTTGTCATAGAGTGCCAGGCTGGGTTCTCTGTACTATAGACCAGCTTCCTGCTAGCTATCTGTTTGACACATGATGGCATATATATGTCAATGCTACTTTCTCAATTTGATCCACCCTCTCCTTCCCCCACTGTGTCCACCAGTCCATTCTCTACCTCTGCGTCAATTCTATTCCAACAAAATTTTTAAAAATATTAAAATAAAATCTTAAAAAATGTAAAGAAAATGTGGGTAGGGGACCAACCTCCACCCCAAGATGACTGCTGATAATTCATGCTCTTCTGCATTCCCCTTCACCAATGGATGGGAGCTGGCCCTGTGTAACTGACAGAGTATAGCAAGAGTGATGCTGTGTGGCTTCTGCAGGTAGACCATCACGGGCATTGCAGCTTCTGCCTTGTCTGTTGGGTCTCTCTTTCTTGCGGGAAGCAGGCTACCGGGACTGTAGGACACCCAAGAAGCCTCATGGTTTGGCTTCCAGCCAACAGATGGAACCCACCTGGAAGTCATAAGAATGAACCACTTTAGAAGGGGCCCCTCCAGTCCTGGTCAGCCAGCTGACATCTAACTTGAACTGCATGAGATACTGCAAGGGACAAGTGCCCAGTCAAGGTCCTTCCAAATTCCTAAACAGAAACAATGAGAGGTAACAAATGGTTCGGTTCCACTCAGTCTGACTGTGACTTGTTGTTCAGCACTACTTAACCATGCAATTGATAAATAAATTGTGGTTCATCCATATCATGGAATATCCTATAGCATATAAAAATGATGTATCTCTACATATATTTGCAGTTATTTGCAGCTATTGCTGGTTATTTTTGAAAAACAAACTGCCAAATAGCATGCATTGTATGATCTTACATATATTTTCCTTAGATTACTTTTTCATGGATTAAAAAAAAAATCCAAAAGGATAGTCAACAAAATATAAATAGGAAATGTCTATAATGGTGATAGATTTTCATTTTATTCTTTATAAGTTTGTAGTTTCTATATTTTTATCAATAAACTTGCACCAACTTTATAACAAAAAAAACAGATAAAATCAATTTTAATAAAATATTTTACTTAGCTCAACATATCAAAAATGTTAGTATTTCTGCGTATAATTATATTAAATTATGATTGATAACTTTTTGATGAACTATTCAAAATCTAGTGTGTATTTTACACTTTCAGGACACTTTAACTCAGACTAACCACCTCCCAGTTGGCACTAGTGATAACCTGCCTGCCAATGCAGGAGACATGAGATGCAGGTTCAGTCCCTGGGTTGGGGTGATCCCCTGGCATGACAGGCCACTCTAGTATTCTTGCCCGGAGAATCCCATGGACACGGGAGACTGGTAGGCTACAGTCCATGGGATTGCACAGAGTCGGACACAACTGAAGCAACTTAGCTTGCACTCAACCACATTTCAAGTGAACAGTCAACATATGTGGCTAATGACTGACATGCTGGCCAACACAGCTCTAGAGATGAAGGATCCATGAAGAGTTTGTGGGGAAAAGAGTCATGAGATGAGGGGGAGCCTCAGATTAGTCATATTCTTTTTTTTATTCTTTGTGCCTTAAAATATTTTTTTTTCCATTGGAGTATAATTGCTTTACAGTGTTGTGATAGTTTTTGCTGTACCACAATTTAATCAGCTCTAAGTATACAAATATCCCCTCCCTCTTAAGCCTCCCTCCTACCCCTGCTCCCACTCCTCTAGATCATCACAGAGCACCAGAGGAATGAAAGTGAGTCATTTGTAGTGACGTAGATGGACCTCGAGCCTGTCATACTGAGTGAAGTAAGTAAGAAAGAGAAAAATAATTATCGTATATTAACGCATGTATATGGAATCTAGAAAAACGATACAGATGAACCAATTTGCAGGGCAGGAATAGACACAGGCATAGAGAATGGACATGTGGACACAGCTGGGGAAGGCAGGGGTGGGACGAATTGGGAGACATCCCCATAAACTGTAGCCCATCAGGCTTCTCTGTCCATGGAATTTTCTAGGCAAGAATACTGGACAGGTTGCCATTTCCTACTCCAGGGAATCTTCCCAACCCAGGAATCTAACCCAAGTCTCTTACATCTCCCACACTGGCAGGTGGGTTCTTTACCAGTTTTGCCATGGAAGGCAAAGTTGAGACAAATTGGAAGAGTAGCAGGTTGTCTATATTCTTACATGAGATAGAGAGGGAGAGATTGGGAAGGGAGAAAACATTCCAATAATGTGTAAAACTTGAGGAAATTGTGCCCTACAAAGATAAATAGAAAAGGGGATAAAAGAACTACAGAGAAAGCTGATATTTACTGATGCTTCTTCTATATATATACAGTATCTTTATTCTCAAGACCATGTAGATAGAATCAGGTAACAGAGGAGACATTTTCTCTAATGTTGTCAGGCATACCATCCAAAAAAGAAAGCCACACAGCTTTGAGTGAAAAGATCTTTGAGTAAAAAGACAGTCAAATTACATGGATAAGTATATAGAAAAAAAGGAAAAGTTTTTCAGTAAAGGCTTCTTCATAGAAATTTTCACTTCTCTCCAGTTTCTAGAGCTAAACACAGAAAGATATTTATAATACAACAGAAATGTCTTAAACTTTCTTTAGTACTGACAGCAGAAAATACAGAATTCTATTTCATTGAAATTTGTAAACTGAGAAAAAAAATTTTAAGAGTAGAGCAGAGAAAGGACTTCATTCACCATTGAATTTGCCTTGGAATAAAAAATTTATATATGTCTAAGGACCCATTTTTTCACTAGAGAAATATTTCCACATGGGTCATTGAGAAATTATTGTTCTAGCTACAATGCTTCATACATATGCCTTTTTTTTTAAGTTTATTTTTAACTGAAGGATAATTACTTCACAATATTGTGTTGGCTTCTGCCATGCAACAATGTGAATCACCCTTAAGTATACTTCTGTCCCCTCTTTCTTGAACCTCTTCCCCAAACTCCACACCATCCCACCCTTCTAGGTTGTCACAGAGCACCACATTGAACTCCCTGTGTTTTATAGCAGCTTCCCATTAGTTATCTATTTTACATATGGTAATATATATGTTTCAGTTTTGTCATTAGCCAGGCTCCCAGGTATAAACCAGTGCATTTGAGAGAAACTTTGTTTTAGAGCCTTTTACATCCATTATCATATGTGACTTTTCTCCCCATTAATTCCTGTGACATAGCATTGTTACCTTCATCTTTCAGATGAGGAAACTGAAACTCTTTGAGAGTAGTAAGTTGTCCTAAATTGCAGAGCTTAGAGGCAAGTCAGAAATTAAAATCCCAGATATTTGTATCCAAGTCTTAATACTTTATCAGTACTCACCAGAGCAGATGAGACTTCCAAATAAATTGGGAATTAACCATGTCTTTACTTACCATGCTGTGTTTAGTCACTCAATAGTGTCTGACTCTTTCCAACTCCTTGGACTGCAGCCTGCCAGGCTCCTCTGTCCATGGGGATTCTCCAGGCAAGAATACTGGAGTGGATTGCCTTGCCTTCCTCCAGGGAGTCTTCCCAACCCAGGGATCAAACCCAGGTATCCTGCACTGCAGGCAGATTCTTTATGATCTGAACCACCAGGGAAGCCCGTCTTTACATACAGCGTCTACAGTTCAAGAGACCTGGGTTTGATGGACCAGATGGCTTCACAGCTGAGTTCTACCAAAAATTTAGAGAAGAGCTAACACCTATCTTACTTAAACTCTTTCAGAAAATTGCAGAAGGTAAACTTCCAAACTCATTCTATGAGGCCACCATCACCCTAATTCCAAAACCAGACAAAGATGCCATAAAAAAAGAAAATAGGCCATTATCACTGATGAACATAGATGCAAAAATCCTTAACAAAATTCTAGCAAACAGAATCCAATAACATATTAAAAAGATCATACATCATGACCAAGTGGGCTTTATCCCAGGAATGCAAGGATTCTTTAATAACTGCAAATCAATCAATGTAATACACCACATTAACAAATTGAAAGATAAAAACCATATGATTATCTCAATAGATGCAGAAAAAGCCTTTGACAAAATTCAACATCCATTTATGATAAAAACTCTCCGGGAAGCAGGAATAGAAGGAACATACCTCAACATAATAAAAGCTATATATGACAAACCCACAGCAAACATTATCCTCAATGGTGAAAAATTGAAAGAATTTCCTTTAAAGTCAGGAACAAGACAAGGGTGCCCACTCTGACCACTGCTATTCAACATAGTTTTGGAAGTGTTGGCCACAAAATCAGAGCAAAAAAAGAAATAAAAGGAATCCAGATAGGAAAAGAAGAAGTGAAACTCTCACTGTTTGCAGATGACATGATCCTCTACATAGAAAACCCTAAAGACTCTACCAGAAAATTACTAGAGCTAATCAATGAATATAGTAAAGTTGCAGGATATAACATTAACACACAGAAATCCCTTGCTACAATACACTAACAATGAGAAAACAGAAAGAGAAATTAAGGAAACAATACCACTCACCATTGCAACAAAAAGAATAAAATACCTAAGAGTATATCTACCTAAAGAAACAAAAGACCTATACATAGAAAACTATAAGACACTGATGAAAGAAATTAAAGAGGACACAAATAGATGGAGAAATATACCGTGTTCATGGATTGGAAGAATCGATATTGTGAAAATGACTATACAACCGAAAGCAATCTTAAAATTCAGTGCAATCCCTATCTAGCTACCAATGGTATTCTTCACAGAACTAGAACAAATAATTTCACAATTTCTATGGAAATACAAAAAACCCCGAATAGCCAAAGCAATCTTGAGAAAGAAGAATGGAACTGGAGGAATCAACCTGCCTGACTTCAGGCTCTACTATAAAGCCACAGTCATCAAGACAGTATGGTACTGGCACAAAGACAGAAATATAGATAAATGGAACAGAATAGAAAGCCCAGAGATAAATTCACGAACCTATGGACACCTTATCTTCGACAAAGGAGGCAAGAATATACAATGGAAAAAAGGCAACCTCTTTAACAAGTGGTGCTAGGAAAACTGGTCAGCCACTTGTAAAAGAATGAAACTAGAAAACCTTCTAACACCATACACAAAAGTAAACTCAAAATGGATTAAAGATCTAAATGTAAGACCAGAAACTATAAAACTCCTAGAGGAGAACATAGGCAAAACACTCTCCGACATAAATCATAGCAGGATCCTCTATGACCCACCTCCCAGAATATTGGAAATAAAAGCAAAAAAAAAAACAAATGGGACCTAATGAAACTTAAAAGCTTTTGCACAAAAAAGGAAACTATAAGCAAGGTGAAAAGACAGCCTTCAGAATGGGAGAAAATAATAGCAAATGAAGCAACAGACAAAAGATTAATCTCAAAAATATACAAGCAACTCCTGCAGCTCAATTCCAGAAAAATAAATGACCCAATCAAAAAATGGGCCAAAGAATTAAACAGACATTTCTCCAAAGAAGACATACAGATGGCTAACAAACACATGAAAAGATGCTCAACATCACTCATTATCAGAGAAATGCAAATCAAAACCTCAATGAGGTACCGTTACACACCAGTCAGGATGGCTGCTATCCAAGAGTCTACAAGCAATAAATGCTGGAGAGGGTGTGGAGAAAAGGGAACCCTCTTACACTGTTGGTGGGAATGCAAACTAGTACAGCCACTATGGAGAACAGTGTGGAGATTCCTTAAAAAACTGGAAATAGAACTACCATATGACCCAGCAATCCCACTCCTGGGCATACACACTGAGGAAACCAGATCTGAAAGAGACACGTGTACCCCAATGTTCATTGCAGCACCATTTATAATAGCCAGGACATGGAAGCAACCTAGATGCCCATCAGCAGATGAATGGATAAGGAAGCTGTGGTACATATACACAATGGAATATTACTCAGCCATTAAAAAGAATTCATTTGAATCAGTTCTAATGAGATGGATGAAACTGGAGCCCATTATACAGAGTGAAGTAAGCCGGAAAGATAAAGACCAATACAGTATACTAACATATATATATGGAATTTTAAAAGATGGTAACGATAACCTTATATGCAAAACAGAAAAAGAGACACAGATGTACAGAACAGACTTTTGGACTCTGTGGCAGAAGGCAAGAGTGGGATGTTCTGAGAGAATAGCATTGAAACAAGTATACTATCAAGGGTGAAGCAGATCACCAGTCCAGGTTGGATGCATGAGACAAGTGCTCAGGGCTGGTGCACTGGGAAGACCCAGAGGGATGGGATGGAGAGGGAGGTGGGAGGGGGGATCGGGATGCGGAACACATGTAACTCCATGGCTGATTCATGTCAATGTATGGCAAAAACCACTACAATATTGTAATTAGCCTCCAACTAATAAAAATAAATGGAAAAAAATAAAATAAAATAATAAAATAAATTTTTAAAAAAGAGACCTGGGTTTGATAACTAGGTCAGGAAGATCCCCCTGGAGAAGGGAATGGCCACCCATTCCAGTATTCTTGCCTGGAGAAGCCCATGGACAGAGGAGCCTGGCAGTCTGCATCTATGGGGTCACAAAGAATGGGACACGACTGAGCGATTAACACTCTCACTTTACTTACAGATGAACAGAATATTTACTGGCCCTTGAGAGTACACACTCGGCATTCTAGAAAAGAGAAATTTTTAAATGCTAGGCATCAAGATGAACAAGTGTGAGTGCATATGAGGCAAAAAGAGAAGAGAATTGATGATTTCATTTGCCTCAAAACCTGGCTGCTACAGCAATGAGCCTGTAATATCTCAGGATGGTAGAATAATACTAATCATAATATTCTGTCATGAGTAAGATGTTAAGGAATAATAGAAATTTTTTTGAATGTCAATATAAAAATAGCAGTATTTTAAAGCAAAAGCGATCATAAAGTTAATGTTTATGGAACTTTCTATTAATAACAATATGTTTAATACATATTACATTTTCTGTAGTGAAGTATTTTCTGTAAAATGTTTTCAGTTACATATGAATGCGACAATATAAAGCCATAAACTCAGAAAAAAAATGTAGTTTCTGCAGTAATTCCCTTGACAAATATATTCTGAATACTTATGCTCTTAGGACAGTACCCAGCACATAGTAAGTGTTCAAACTTATGTAATAACATTAACATTTTGAATAAAGGAAATGTCAAATTAAGAACATATGTGAAAGTATTTTGAGGACAATCAAACAATGTAGCAGTGAAAGCACTGTTAAAATGAAACAAGTTGTTTAATGAGTATCAGTTTTCAGATTTGCAAAGTTAAAAATTTTCTGGAGATCAGTCTCACAACAATGTGAATATAGTTAACACTACTGAACTTTCCACCTAACAATAGTTAAGATGGTGAATTTTATGAAATGAAATTTTTATCATAATTTAAAAATGAGGCAACATAGTTGGGGAAAATTGCCAGGAATTTAGTTATAGATCATGTCATTAACACATTATCAATTGTCCTTTCCCCCAGTAGCTGCCATGTTTGCTCTGGATTCCATCACTCTCTTCTTCCACGGGCATTTTAATTTGAGAGTGCTCCCAGACATCTTGACTGCTACAAGCTTTCTATCTGCAGCCATTAAAAATGTTAAAAGAAAATAGTCACCGTTCTGTAAATACAAAACCACCTTAGGAAACTGTCCTCATTCCAAAAAAAAAAAAGACCACTGCTAAAATCAGCAGCACTGATAAGTATTGACATAAGATCTCAGGCTATGAGTGAAAGGTACATGGAAATAATGAAAATCAGACAAGCTGTCCATTAAGAAATTTCATATAGAAATTCTTCAATGTCATTTAATTCTACTTGTAGTTGCTTTCATGAGATTTTTGTTTCACAGCTTTATAGCCATATAATACTAAACAGTAAAATATAAAGTGAAAAAGAGTCTGATGTTTCACCTATAGGAAGTCAAGCATCTGGACATTTCAGAAATAAATCATTGACTAACTAATATTTGACTCTGCAGACCCATCCTGAGTGCATGTGTTCCTTTCTCTAGTCTAATAACCTAGAGGATTGTAAAATGAGGTATGCAGAGGAGAGAAAGGTGTAAATTGTTAGATACAGAGTTTCTTCAATATCAATCAATTTTGATCTAGTTTCAATATAATGCACTTCTTTTGTAATCAAACAGAGCTCCTGTAAGGTAGACTGCAAGCAAGAGCATGGAGGTGACTCAGCTCATTAGGAATCTTTTGATTCTCCCTTAAATAGGTCTATTTACACCACAGTTTGACTTCATATTGGTCTTGTTTAGTTTGTTAGATTGTTTCTTTCTTTAGTGTGTGCAGGCGAGCCTGAGGAGTTTATAAATGATTTTCTGAGCATTTGTAAAGGTGGGAGCTTCAACTTCAGTATGCTTTAGTATGATTTTCTAAAAGGCAGGTATTTCATCTTGCTGAAATGTCTTGATGCATATTTTTGATTAAATGAAAAAGCTAACTATTTGACAGGACAATAAGACATTCTACACTCATTTGGGAATAAATCTGCAAATTTCTTCTTAATATAGTCGGTATGCATATCATGTGGGGCTACACCCATAGAAATAAATTTATATACCCATGAACCTGAGAGTGGTCTGAAGCTCTTAGCATTCTACAAGAATGCATGATGACTGTAGTAAAATATATTTATTCCACAAGTGAGGAGAGAATTGATTGCTCTAGAGAGCTCACACCATAACTAATTCACGGAGACTCTTTCTTATGATGAAGATAAATATTCTATGTCATTCTGACCCATAAAATATACTGTTTTTACAACAGACTCATTGTAATAATTCATCTTAAATGTCCTATGGACATATTTTCCTGTGATTACCAAACAAGAATCATTTGGTATTCTTGTTTTCAAAATAAGTTTGGGGATTAAAAATGATAAGTTGCATTAAGCAGCATTGTTATGTGTTTTTCAGAAACAGAGATCTAACATTATATATAAGATGTAAGTGTTCCCTTCTTGATCTTTACCAAAGAACTATTATTTGTGCACATTCATGGGTGTTTTTGCATTTTAAGGTTCACTTGGGGGAGATACTGATGCTGCATATAGGTGACTTTATTTGCAAATGAGCAAATGGACAGTAAACTAAACCCTAGTGTGACTTTTTAATCCAGGTAAAAATAATTTCCTTTTTCCTTCTACTTCCTTACCACTGCTCTGTCAATTTGAATTTTTTTTAAATTGAAAAGTAAAGGAATATATTAACTCTACATTCTTTGAAACATTTCTTTCATCCATTATTAAAAGTGTGGCATTTTGTCTTTTTTTTTTTAATTAGAAAGCTGATGGAAGTTACAAGTGCATAATAGAAGGTTTTGGGATAGGGTGCTTGTGAAGGATTTTAATAAGCCATTTTTCTTTTGGTTGGTGTAAATTATCTTAACTGATGGCTTAGAACATATTTAATTAAGTATCCTGTGTATTATCGATATGTTTAATATTGGTAAAAAGAAAAGTTATTTTCAATAGAAGTCTGAGTTAAAATGGCATGAATTTGAAATGTTGGTACTAATTTCTTCTCATTGCTCAGTCGCTAAATTGTGTCTGACTCTTCCTAACCCATGGACTGCAGCACGCCAGGCTGTCCTTCACCATCTCCCAGAGTTTGCTCAAACTCGTGTCTGTTGTGTCAGTGATGCCATCCAGTCATCTCATCCTCTGTCGTCCCCTTCTCCTCCTGCCCTCAGTCTTTCCCAGCATCAGCGTCTTTTTCAAAGAATTGGCTCTTTGCATCAGGTGGCCAAGGTATTGGAGCTTCAGCTTCAGCATCAGTCCTTCCAGTAAATTTTCAGGGCTGATTTCCTTTAGGATTGACTGGTTTCGTATCTTAGTCTCACTGAGTTCATAGATCTCAGCATGAATTAAGAGTTAACGTTAGTAACTGCAGATATCAACTCATATAATGTCCCATATTTACAAATGAAAAAAATCAGACTCAAATCAGTATAGTTTCCCAAATCACACAGATAATTAAACATAAACCAATAAATCTAAGCGAATGTGGTTTTTATTCTTATTGTTTAATTTAAGGAAATAGATTAGGGGAAAGGAAATCAAAGTGACCATGTGAATTTGGGGGACACTTACAACTCCTTCAAACTTCAGTGTTTAACACATTACTCTGAAGGAGCAAAGATAACATTTCTCTTCATCTAACTGAGCCAAGGTTGGTGTAACATTTAGGACTATAAGACAAAGGGCTGGAAAGATAGCCACTGGTTTTGTCTGACTAGATTTGGGGCCACTTCAACTTAGACTGGATTTTTAATTTTTTAAATATTTTTATTGAGGTATAACCACATATAGCATTATATTAGTTTCAAATGTACAATGTAATGATCCAGTAATTGTGTCTATTGTAAAACAATCACCACAATAAGACTAGTTAAGATCCATCATTATTCACAATTGTAAATTTATTTTTCTTATAATGAAGACTTTTAATATCTACCCTGTTAGCAATTTTCAAATATGCAATGCAGTATTATTAACTATGAGGCCAGTTTTCTAATAGCCTCAGCCAGCACGTCCCTTTCCTAGAACAACCACAGGGCTTCCTCAGCATTTAGACCGTCATTTCTAGTCTAGAACTTTATAGAAGCCTGAACTTACTGACATGATCACTGGGTTTGGTCTACTGGGACACATACAAGGCCTGGCTACAATCTACAATTCCATCTTTCCCTGAATTGGTAGGTGATGGAACAGGGCCTGGGTGAATTCTTTGATTCTTTTTCTTTCTTTTTTTTTTTTTTTACTAACCACTGGTAATCATCTTCTTTCTGTATGAGGCAATAATGCTAATGGTAATAATTTCTTCTGAAATAAGTCAACAGTTTATAGTCCTCAAAGGATTTCTACATAGAGCACTAATGCTGACTCTTATCATAATCCTGTGAGAGTGTAAGAGAAGTGATAACAAGTGATACTGAGTCAAGAGCCTGACAGATTTGCAGCTGGTTGCCCATTTGTTAAACATCTGCTAAGCAGGGACACTGCCTTACCAGTGAAACCAAGATTGGAATCTGGTGCCTTGGGGCTCTCTTCTCTTTCTTTTCCTTGTCTCTTATTTTCCTTAGTTTACTTTCACACAGCACTGTAGTTTCCCCAGGGCCTGTTCACCACCATCCATTTCACACTGTACATTTGTTGTATTCTCAGTTCAGGGCAGCAGGTCTTGTCCCATCCCTGGGGGAGAACCTGAGAAGCTCTAATGAGTTGCAGGTGAGCAACAGGAAGTGGTGAACAACAGGAAGTGGTGAGCAACAGGAAGTGGTGAGCACCCAAAGAAGGCACTGAAGTGTACCATGTTATTAACAGAAGTGTTTCAGTCATACTGGCCTGAAAAATGAAGCTTCTCAGCTATATGTACCTGGTTCATTTCCAAGCTGTCTATTCTGTTCCATTCATCTGCATGTCTGTTTTTGTGCCAATACCATATATTCACAGATGAAGAGAACAAGCTAGTGGTTCCCAGAGGGCAGAAGGATGGGAGGAGGGGCAACGTAAGATAAAGAGGTACAAATTACTAAGTATAAAATAAATTGAGTTATAAAGATGTAATGTATAGCACAGGGAGTATAATCAACATTTTGTAATAACTTTGTATGGAGTATAATCTGTAAAATATCTAATTACTATGTCATATACCTGAAACTAACATAATATTGTAATTAATTATACTTCAGTTTTTAAAAATGAAGCTTCTCCTAAAATCTCAAAATCTCTAGTTGGTCTGAAGTCCATGGATTCTGCTCATCTTAAGTCCCATCTTTAGCAGTCTTTAAATAGGGTATATATATTGTATGTAATTTCGTCTCAGAGCAATTTGACATGTTATTTTGGCATGTATAGAACTCTGATATTTTAAACTAGTAATTAAAGTGGAACTAGCTCACAAATGCTTTAAATATCCTCTTTATATGAAAAGTCTCATACAAATAGGTAATTTTGTTCACCAGCAGTGGTTACATTTTGGATAATACAGGAAAAGATAGTTTGCTCAATTTTAAGCTGATGATTAATGTATCTGTGAGTGAAAAAGCAATAATAAAAGGCGGGGCTTGAATGCTTCTCTGTAAGCTATTTCTAAAATGTAAATGTTTGTGGACCAAGTACATCTTCGTAGCCAATATTAGCATGAAAGTGAAAAAGTGTTAGTCACTCAATCATGTCTGACTCTTTGTGACTCCATGAACTGTTGCCCTCCAGGCTCCTCTGTCCATGGGATTTGCCAAGCAGAATACTGGAATGGCTAGCCATTCCCTTCTCCAAGGGGTCTTCCTGACACAGGGATCAAACCTGAATCTCCCACATTGCAGGCAGATTCTTTACCATCTGAGCCACCAAGGAAGTCCCAATATTACTTGGGAACTACAACAACAAAAAAAAACCCAACAAATATTTATTATCATCATGAGTCATGTGATCATACTCTGAATGTAAATTTTAATTATTTATGAAAATATTCAAATATTGCTACTTACCCTTTACTATGTATATATAGTGTTGTGGAATTTTTTTTATTTATTAATGCAAAAACATTGATTGAAAACATGAGTTAAGGAAATGGGCAAATATCAAATTTTTTTTGTAGAGGTACTTAAAGAAAACAACTTATGAGATTTATAAAAATAATTATACTTCTATACTGTACATACTGCTATTATATAATAATTATATAATTACACTCTTGTCTTTAAAGTATGCTCACCATGTGAACTGGCAACAGGAAACAAAAAATTATCTTGGCTCTTCTATTCTAGCTCTTTTACAGTCATTTTAGGTCACTTAATTTTTCAGTAAATGGTCTAGGTATACATCCAGGACTCTCCCAAGACTATGTCTAAATAGGAAAAATATATGTTACTGATAAGTGTCAAATGAGCTTATTAACCCAGTCTTGGGCATGTTATCTCAGATGCTCCTAAACATCCCCATGGTGCCTACCCTGACACCTGTAGTGTCTTTACCTGGCTCTTGGGTATCTGTTTTGGGGAACTCCACCTGAATGCTCTCTTTCAAAGCAACACTAAGTTTCTTAAGTCTTTTTGTGGCCTGCCACCAACATGGGCCTGTTTTCTGACCCAGTCTTTAAAAAAATCTATTTCTGGACCTTAAGCTAATACACAATGCAACCTCAGTAAGACAGAAGTATACATTTTCAGAATTAGCCTCATAAATTTTATCTTATAATGTTTATACATGCTTTATTCATCTAATTAGGGGAAAATGGCTATGTAAGATAGTATGATGATATTCCACTATACATTTAAGGTGACAGAAGGTATGGTTCTGTTTTCCTTTTTAAATTCTATTAGAAAGAATACTGATATAAGAGTCAGAGGACCTGAGTCCTACTCTCAGCGCTGACACTAACTGGTTTTGTAATCTTCTGCAAGCCAATTATGTCTCCGCCACTAGATTTTTAATTTCTTGAATAGAATTCATGCCCATTTCCTCTCCCACAGTGGTAAACACACTGCCATTCACAGAATAGATCCTTAACACACAAGTGTTTCCATTCCAAGGCAGGCCTGTTGGAGAATTAAGGGTGGATCTCAAAAGAGAATCAAAGCTTTTTTAAAAAAACGTCGATTTTCTGTGCTATGAGCATAGAGATAACAACTTTGAGACCTTGAATAGGTGGGATGAAAGAACATGAGAGACAGCAGATTGGGAAGTGATGAATTAGATGAAGGAAACCTGGAACCACAGAGGTTCAGGTGGTGGTTGGAACAAGAGAAAAAATTATTGGACTTTGATGGTCCAATAGAAAACAGCCAGGTTAGCCCAATGTGTGGAAGGCAATGAAGGAGATCGTTTAGAACAGTGGTTCTTTAGCTGCAGCAGTTCTCCCCTAGGGGACATTTGGTACTATCTGGAGACATTGTGGGTTACTGTACTATGGGGTATGCTGCTGGCATCCACGGGTAGACACCAGGGGTGCTTCCAAACATCCAATGGTGTCTAGTATGCTTTCTAATAGAATCTAATCCACGATAAAGATTTTTCCAGCTCAGAAATATCACTAGTGCCTGGTTGAGAAACCGTGATTTATAAGGACTGTTCAGCAGTAGTGGATGACCTGAAAGTCTGAGAAAGGGTCAATTTATTTGGTAATTAGAAAACTGATGCTGAGTTTTAAGAGAACAGTTTTTCTAAACTGTGAGAAGATAGGGTTGGTAGAAGTTGGTAGTGAGACAGAGTTCACAAGACATGATTTCTGAGATGTAAAGGAAGATGGATGGGAAGTAAAGTTTGTGGTATTTCTGAGAATCAAGGGAAATTGAATCTATTTATACACTAAGATAAAGAAGCCAAGAAAGAGAAGGGGAAAAATTAAAAATATGAGAGAGAGAACGACAGTCTACAATGATATGAAGAAAATTAAGAAGGTTAAGAGCATGTATAGTCAAAGCTATGATTTTTCCAGTAGTCATGTACTGATGTGAGAGTTGGACCGCAAAGAAGGCTGAGGGCTGAAGAACCGATGCTTTCAAATTGTGGTGCTGGAGAAGACTCTTGAGAGTCCCTTGGACAGCAAGGAGCTCAAACCAGTCAATCCTAAAGAAAGTCAGCCCTGAAGATTCATTGGAAAGACTGATGCTAAATATGAAGTTGCGATACTTTGGCCACCTGATGTAAAGAGCCGATTCATTGGGAAAGACCCTGATGCTGGGAAAGATTGAGGGCAGGAGAAGGGGGCGACAGAGAGTGAGATGGCTGGATGGCATCACGGACTTGATGGACATGAGTTTGAACAAACTCTGGGACATAGTGAAGGACAGGAAAGCCTGATGTGCTGCAGTCCATGGGGTCCCAAAGAGTCAGACACAACTTGGTGACTGAACAACAACAGCACAAAAGGGAATTAGGGCCAGGATCATTGTGAAGGTGAGGTGAAGACGCAGGAGATGGGTAAATGATGGAATCTTAAGATGCAGAGATGAGATGCTCAAGAAGTTCACAAAAGAGGACCTGTCTAAAAGAGAGAGGTTTGGATATTGGAAACAAATGTAGAGCCAGATTCATATACAGAGATAATGTGTATAAAGTGCCCAGAAGTTGTAGCCACACACAGGCGTCCAGTGAATGGAAGCTATGGTGGCAGCAATTTACAAGGGTGGCAGAATCCTTGTAATAATTCCGAAACTTCACTTTCTCAAGTCTAACTCTAATATTATTAGATTCTGGAGAACATAACGATTGTTATTAATTTCAACAAGGCTAATCAGAAACTGATTTATCTTCACTACGTGGTAAACTTTGTGAGCCAAAGTTTAAATCTTGAAATAAACCTCTAGTCTCCAGTTCAGTTCAAGGTCAGTGGACATTCAGTAAATATTTGCCCTCAAGTCTGGCCTTGCAACACCACGCTGCTGCTGCTGCTAAGTCGCTTCAGTTGTGTCCGACTCTGTGCGACCCCATAGACGGCAGCCCACCAGTTTACCTGTGCATTAATGAAAAATAAAATATCTTTTTTGTGTGTTTTTCTAATTCAGTAAACAATGAGGCTTCTATTTCTGGAAATAGTTTCTGCAATTCATTATGGAAATCCTTTCAAATGTGGTCAGTACCTACAAATCATATTAGTACCTACAAATACACATCAAATGTGTATTAGGGAGAAAAATTAGTTGTGACTCTAATAGAGGTGTTTTCAAGCCAAGAGTTCTCTTGGCTTATTTATACAGCTTGTATTTACTTTTGCTAAAATAATTAAATTTGTAACAATTATGAGGCTGCCCAGATCTCTTTAGCAGTGGATATTGATTGTTAATGCAGAGGAGCTTTGCCTCATTAAAAATGAAGTATTTTAGTCATTGTGGCTCCATCAACAGAACCTGGTGTCGTTGTTACAATAATCATATGTTTGATGGATATATTAGTGTCTCTTCAAAGCTTCAGTTGTAATATAATGATTTGCAAAGCTTTCAACAGTTAATTATCTTGTATGTCACAGAAATGTCTCTTCACCCTGATCTAAACTGAAATGAAAGGTGAGATTCCCCTGAAGAAAAGCATTTACAGAGGCTTTGCTAGCTTGTTTGTTTCTGTGACTCAGTGTCCAGTGGGGTAGAAGTGCAGAGAATTATTCAAACATTTGAGGCGGCCAGTACCTGAATAATCATGGAATATTTGAGTACTTGTTATGAAAAGCAGAAAATGAGGTCTGAAAGCTTAAGCAGGGCCAGGTTTTAGAAAATCATGATTTCCAGATGAAGAATGTGAAAGTTCTCTAATAGTCAGTGGAGAACCACAGATTCTTGAGCAGGGGACTAGTGTGTTGGCTTAGAAGGATTAATCTGGCTGTTAGAGTGAGTGGAGTTAGGGGTTGTGGAGGGAGTGAAGTAGAGAAAGAGGGGCAAGAAAAATATCTGGAGGCAACTAGAACACATAGAAAGGTTTTGCGATTAACCTGGCACCCACTAATAAGGGAGTGATCTTTCAAGACAAAGTGGACAAGAGAGAAGGAAAGACCAGAGGCTATCTGGGATCTGTTGTTTAGTCACTCAGTCATGTCTGATTCTTTTGGGACTCCACGGACTGTAGCCCACCAGGCTTCTCTGTCCATGGGATTTCCCAGGCAAGAAACTGGAGTGGGTTGCCATTCCCTTCTCCAGGGCATCTTCCAAACCCAGGCATCAAACCCAGGTCTCCCTCATTGCAGGCATATTCTTTAGACTGTGCTACCAGGGAAACCCCATCTGTTTGTGACCATATTTGATGAATCATTAAATATAGCGTAGGTAGGGAGAGGCTAGAGTCAAAGATAATAGAGTCTTGCATTTGAGTAATATTTAAATCATTAATGCAATTAGTTAAAAGATATATATTTTAACTAGTTGATATTATGAATGATTCAGACTTGTAGAATTGAAAATACCAGCAGAAAAAGCAGTCATACTGAACAGAGAATTAGAATATGCTATTCTACAATACATTTCTCTTTGTGAAAATGTACAAGGGTTTTTTTTTATTTGTTTTGTTTGCTTTTTACCATAGAATTACTGGGTCACACAGTATGAGAATTTTCAGGGGTTTTTTTGGTTTTTTTTTTTACAATGCCAACTTGCTCTCTGAAGTGCTTGTACAAATTTAAATTTCCCTCAGTCCTTTATAAGAGTGTTCCTTCCCTAATACTTATTATCAGAATGTTTTTACCATTTTGCTAATGGTAAAAACATTAGCAAATGTCTCTTTAATTGACATTTCCTTGATTACTAATAAAAGTGAGCCTTTAAAAATATGTTTAATGGTAATTCAAGGTCCCTGTTTTCTGGATGTCCTATTCATATTCTTTGTCCATTTTTCCTATATATTTTATTTTTCTTATTGCTCTTGTAGGTGTTCTTTATTTTAAATGGTGCTGATCTTTTGTTTGCTCATGTGTCTTGCAAATATCTATTCTGAGTCTGTCTCTTTTAATTTCACAAATGTTGGTCTGTTTCTAAAATATAACTTTAAATATATTGCCCCAAACTCTCTTCAGTTATGGCTATTTTATCTTATAAGACTCACCTAATATTTCACTCCTTCTGTGAAGCCTTCTCTGATTTCCCACGTGAAATTTTCTGTGCTTTAATATAGAGTCATTATAGCACTTCTGAGAGTTATATTATATTTACCATCTCAATCTCTAGATTATAAGTTGCTGGTGGCTCTCTTCACCTTTGTATTTCTAGAAGCTGACGCAAAGTCTGGTTTTCAGTGTGAATCCCCTTGGGAAAATGAGTTTACCATTTCCACTTATTTGTGAGGGATTTTCACCTCTTTAAAGCCATCAGCCCTATCTCTTCATACTCATATCACCCCACAATGTCAGGCCTCATATGAGATGATGAATAAGCATAAACCTTATTTAAAGCTAATCAGGACACTTGAACTGCTGTTTTCTTTGACTCATCCCAAGGAAAATAAGCATTAGAAAAAATAATTTTTCATATATGTGTGTATATATATATATACATATCTTGCTGTTAAAATATAATTAGCATATTCACTAGAAGTTTACTATAAGTTTCAGAAAGAACTAAAAAGTTGATCATGGGCTTTGGCAGCTCTAGTTTTTAAATGAAGAAATTTGATGATTATTGCAAAGCAGTTTAGTCAGTTTTTATTCAAAAGTATTTGAGATCTAAATATATGCCTGGACAGCTACCCACTGACAAAATATAGAGTTATTTCATTTGTTAAAGTTCCTGTCCTTAAACTCTCAAGAATCCAGGGCCTTCCTTGTGATGCATTAGGATGACCTAACCCAGTGGCAGCCTCCTAGAAGATATGCTGGTGGGGCTGATCATGGAAATTCACATATCCACTCATAGACCAGAGGCAGATGGTCAAATAGCAATGACCAGATTTACCCACTTTGATCTCCTTAAAGCTTATGTTACACACTCTGGTTACCAAGGCCTCTTTCCACAGCATCATCTTAATACCTAAAGGGCAGTGACAGCCTGGAAAATTGCAGAGTCTTTTCTTTTAGACCTTTCTCCCAAGCTCTCCATTCTTTTCTTTGCTGTATATTTGTATGGTGTTATTTTTCTGTTAAGCCTCAGTGCTATTTTAAGTATGACGGGCACATCTTTTATGTGGTTCTGTAGCATCATGGATGATACCGTTTGGAGCTGACAGTCTTCTTATTAAAAGTGCCATTTTTCTTTTTTGTCTGTAGATAAGATCACTGAGAGAATGGACTTCTCTCTTTATTTCAGTGAAGCTACTGCTACCTAATTTTCACTGATGACAGGACATGCAAAAACTGACTTTCATGCTCGGCTGGCTCATCCTGGCCATGGTGATTGGACTTGAGCGTGTTAATTGGTTACCCACACTCACACGGGATTTGATCAGATACCTCATTCTCTATGGCAACTCTGTGAGCCTATCACAAAATTAAGAGAAGGGTACTCTTTTCACATAACTTCATTAGGAGTATTTGCTCAGACCTATGGAGTACATATGGCCGTCTTAAGGAAAGTTCCAAGAACACCATGCTGGAGGGGCAGGTCACTTTTCTAATTTTACCCTAAGATCTTTATACATTCCATGTGACAGTCTTTTCAACCGTAAAGAAAAAAAAAAAAAAACATTGTTCGTGTTCTAAGTGTAAAAAGAGCAAGTGGGACCTCTACAATTCACATTTGTGAGCTGCTGAGTCTTGAGTTTTTATTTTTAAATGGACCCTCGGGACCAAAATAAGTTGAGTTAATCAGACCCTCTGTTCCTAGCACAGTATTATTATACATTCCTATAAGACTTGTTTTATTTCCTTCTTTTACCCTGAACTCCCTTTTCCCCCTGCATTCACTCTGATGTGTTTGCTGTGCATCCTTAAATGTGCATGCAACTTATACAACATGCAGTGTTTGTGAAAATTTCCAAACTTTCAAGGATAATAACCTATCCAATATCAATAACCTTGGTTACTGTAACTTGAACATGAGCAAGCTACAGCTTTAGCAAATGCCATAAAAAAGGTAAATGATGGAGCCCTAGGATCCATGGGAAATGTTCAAAACCAGTCAACTGGAAAGTGATCTCATATTTGTGAGCCATTTTGACTGTGGTAGGTGACCTTTATTGAATAGTGACTGTGATCCAGGCACAGAACTAGGGTTTGTACCTTAGCTTTACAAATGCTATTCAAAGTGGCATTCAGTTCAGTTCAGTCACTCAGTAGTGTCCAACTCTTTGTGACCCCATGATCCACAGCATGCCAGGCCTCCCTGTCCATCACCAACTCCCGGAGTCCACCCAAACCCATGTCCATTGAGTCAGTGATGCCATCCAACCATTTCATCCTCTGTCGTCCCCTTCTCCTCCTGCCCTCAATCTTTGCCAGCATCAGGGTCTTTTCAAATGAATCAGCTCTTCACATCAGGTGGCCAAAGTATTAGAGTTTCAACTTCATCAGTCCTTCCAATGAACACCCAGGACTGATCGCCTTTAGGATGGACTGGTTGGATCTCCTTGCAGTCCAAGGGACTCTCAAGAGCCTTCTCCAATACCACAGTTCAAAAGTATCAATTCTTTGGCACTCAGCTTTCTTCACAGTCCAACTCTCACATCCATACATGACCACTGGAAAAACCATAGCCTTGACTAGATGGACCTTTATTGGCAAAGTAATGTCTCTGCTTTTTAATATGCTGTCTAGTTTGGTCATAACTTTCCTTCCAAGGAGTAAGTGTCTTTTAATTTCATGGCTGCAATCACCATCTGCGGTGATTTTGGAGCCCAGAAAAATAAAGTCAACCTCTTATCCCCACTATAAATGAAATTAAGAGAAAAAGTAACCAACCAAAAGATATACAACTAAATTCTGATTCTGCAGTTAAATTACATCTGCTGTCTTCTCTCCAAAAATGGCAAGGTTCTTGTCTGGAAATTCCAAGGAATAAAAGATGTCCTAAAGAGATCTGAGATTTCACTGATAAAGTGACATATGACCTAAGCATTGAAGAACAGATCAAATTTGGACAGACTTGTAGGAGAAGCTCTCATCATAAACAAGGATACAAAGGTGAATTTGAAAGACAAGAACTTGTCCCCTTTCACTGGATTACAGGTGTGGCCATTAAAAAGAGAGAAAGGCAGGCTGAATTCTAATCATTAGATTAGCTATTAAGCTAAGAAGTTTGCAATACAGGAGACTCGGGTCCAGTTCCTGAGTGAGGGAGATCTCCTGGAGAAGGGAATGGATCCCCATTCCAGTATTCTGACCTGGAGAATGCCATGGACACAGGAGCCTGGCAAGCTACAGTCCATAGGGGTTGCAAAGAGTCAGAGATGACTGAATGACTTTCAAGAAGTTTGGCTCTGTCTAAAAGGATACAGAACTTTATATTCTGGTAGATTAGGATCAGGGGTGGGAGTGCAGGAGATTTTTTTCCTTGGGTTCAGATATCCAAATTAAGACAAAGCAGCCACATCACCAATGAACTTTGCACAGCCCTGCCTGTGTTATTTTGGACACAACCCAGTTGAGAAAGATAAGACTAAGAACTGAAATAATTGAAAAAGATAGTGATAATAGGTATTGAGCCATGGGGTGTGTCAGGCTGGGCACTTTCCATAAGTTATGTTGATTAATCCTTGTAACAATACAAAATGTTAGTCCTATTATTTTCCCATTTTACAAACTTAGAAAATGAGACTTAATAAAAGTTGGCTTATTAACCCAGAATCACATAACTAGGAAAATGAACAAGGACCACGAGAATCAGTTGGTGTCTCAACCACTAAACTCTACTGTCTCCTATAAGTAAACAGTTAAATGTGTGGCAGGAGCCAACTAGTTTAAACTCAAGGCAGTATTGGGGATATTTTTATCTGATTTCAGCTGAGAAAATAGAACACAGACAAGTGCTCTCTAAGGAAAGCAGGCCATAGGTTTATAGAATGAAATCATCACTTTGAAGGATGTACTTCATCCTCTCCAAGTACTTAGGCAGATAGGACCGCGCATTTTAATAGAGTCATGTGGCTGCAAAGGGCCTCCAGAGGGTCATTTAGCCATCTCCTTTTTGCACCTGAAGGTTTTTTTTAAAGATTTGAAATGCATAGGTAATGAGGTTTATGTCAGGGGGAGGGAGGTCAAACCTCTAGTATTATGTGGGTTCAACTGCTCTGAAGGATATGGTCTCGGCTGAATTTTTGAAGCAAAGGGAAACTAAATCTCTTCAAACAAGGGAGCTGCCTTTTCCTTCATTTATTTAACATCATTTCTCTACCTCTAAACCAATCTTTCATCTTGGAGAAATGGAGAATGGACTCAGTGACTCTTCCTCAGTTCATGAACCAGCTGGGCACAGAGTGAATTTGGGAGTCTGAACAGCAGGCAGAAGACTTTAGGAGCACATGTACATGTATAGAGATGGCTCACAGAAGCCCGTGCATTCTAGAGGAGAAGCCCTGGCCTCGTAGCTAGAATTCCTAAGTTCCCAACACAAATCTACAAATGCTTCTACGTGGGTGTTTGATAAAGTCCGCTTATACTCTTTCCATTTTCTTAAACTGTAAAGTATACGTATCTCCACTTACACAAGATGTGCAGTCCTGTGTATAAATCACATTTTAGTAAATAAAGATATATTTCCAACCCACTAAAAGAGCTTAATCTATAGAAATCTTTAGGCCATTCTCTTCATTCCCTAGATTATTTAATTTTATGTATCAAGACTTCTTAATGAGTGGTCTGGATTTGCCCCTTACATATTTCATAGAAATATTATAGGAATTCAATGTTTATAAACTCCTAATTTTCTCAGATTGATAAAAAAAAAGGCAGGATAATTATTAATAATAAGTATTTATCAGCATTATAGCTCAATATTTTAGTATTGGGGCTATAAATTGAACATTTTAATAAGTTATGTTTGTTGAAGAGAGAAGAGAGAGAGTTAATCGGGTGCATGCTAAGTAGCTTCAGTCATGTCTGATTCTTTGTGACCCCATGGACTATACAGCCCACCAGGCTCCTCTGTCCATGGGATAGTCCAGGCAAGAATACTGAAGTGGGTTGCCATGTCCTCCTCCAGAGGATCTTCCTGACCCAGGAATAGAACCCACATCTCTTACATCTCCTGCATTGGCAGGTGAGTTCTTTACCAGTAGCACCACCTAGGAAGCCCTAATTAGTTCATGGTTATTGAATGCTGAGTGCTTTACATGTATTAGCTCATTTAATCTGCATAACAACCCTTCTCATTAAATCAACACATATCGATAAAATGCCTGCTATGTGCCCATAGCTGGGCTGGGTATTGGAGATAGAATGATGGGTGAGACAGGTACAGGCTTCAAAGTCACGAAGCTTCAGAACCAGAGTAAATTAAACAAGTTCTAATCATACATGGAAAAGTGTGCAGGGGCCCTGGGGAACAGAGACTCTGGATCTTAACATTTCAGTTTGAGACTCTGCGTGCAGTTCTGTTCAGAACCCATATGGGTGAGGAGATGGTGGGCTTTATGGTTAAGTAGTATGACCCAAGTATGGCTGCCTCCAAAGCCAGAAGTTTCTTTCCTATCACATCATCCTGCCTCCTAAGAGTAATTGATCATTTCCTAGAAGATCTCCTTCCCCTTTAGACATTTAAATGAGGATCCCTTAAATCCAGTTGTATTAGCACTGACTCTTAGGATTGCCTCCTACCATGAAGAAAGAAGTCTTGGTCTCTTCCATTCCACTCTAACTGATGAAGATGCTATCCCTACAGTTGCCTAGATGCTGCCTTCAAAGATGTGTGAGTGGAGATGATAGCAATTAAAGGGAGTAACAGTGTTCAAACAGCAGGTGTTCTAACATATCATTTTCCAGAATCAGCAAACATGTTAACTTCAATGTTTCTGTCAACCTTCAAGGCACCACCGGCATAATGAGTTGATTTTCTATTATAATTATTATTATTTTCATGAAAATGAAACATAACAATTGGAATTTTTCAGATAGAGTACTGACGCCCCATCCCTGAGGCTCATGAGATTACTTTTGCTTCAGAGTATTTCAATTACCCTGCAGTGCTAAGAACAGCTACATTAACATCCTATTAATTCCATAGCAGCCATTGTTCCCTACTTGGTATCCAACAGAGTTGCCTCATAAGGCTGCTTTCTTTCCTCAGATGATTTGTACCATGCAAGAACATGACGTGTTGAACATGCCACCTGACCTACTCTGCTGTTAGCGCTGGGCACATAGTGTGGCTGAGTCATAGAAACACAGGGCTTTGTTGTCATTCCAGAGGTGTTGCATCCTGAATAATGATTCTGTGTCATTAACAAGTGGAAATCCTGGTAATTGAGCGTAGGTGGCTAATATCAAAGGTGGGTGTCATAGTCCACTTTTATTATTCTTGGAGAAAATTTTAGTACTACCCATAACTTGCCTTCTCTCACTTGTCTTAATTACCATTTACAGTTTAGGGTTTAGAGGCCAATTAACTAAATCTCCCATGTTTATAAAGAATCATAAGAAGAGGAAGCAAAGATGGTCCAGGCCAAAGAAGTCATCCTAGTTACTTTAGCTATTCATTCATTCACTCCAAAAATGAGTGAATGCCAGGTTCAGAGTCTGGCTTTACTCACAAGAAAAGAAGGGAGACAGTATAGAGAAGAAGGAACTCTCAAACTTCAACAGGCACCTTGGGCTACATGACCAACTCTTAATTCTGCCAACAGGATGCCCTTAGGTTAACTTTTCATTTTTATTAGTTAACTCTTTGCAAAAATAATTAACAAAAATACAGCTAGTTTTTCATAAGTGAAGATGATTCCTGAATAGAGATGTGGAGGTTATTGGAGTAGGGATGGGAGCAAACTTGGAAAAGTCATTTCCTGGGGGCATCTTTCATAATTTAAGAAAATTGAAAACTTCTCTGAAAAAAGATTAAAATGTTTTGGGTATGTGTCTGCCCTTCATGTGTCCAAAATGATTTCAAAAACCCATCAGTAGAAGCATTTTAATGCAAAACTGCCAATAACTTGGTCACTAAAATTACTGAATGTGGAAGAAATAAGCAGGAAAATGGGGGCGGGGAGCAGTCATGCGTGCATGCTCAGTGGTGTCTGACTCTTTGTGACCCCATGGACTATAGCCGGCCAGACTCCTCTTTCCATGGAATTCTCCAGGCAAGAATACTGGAGTGGGTTGCCATTTCCTAACTCCAGGGGATTTTCCCAACCCTGAGACTTAGCCCAAGTCTCTTGCATCTCCTGCACTGGCAGAAGGATTCTTTACCACTGTGCCACCTGGAAAGCCCAACATATTTATATGTAAATTTAAATTATTATATGTAAATGTTAGTATCTCAGTCATGTCCCACCCTTGGCGACCCTGTGAACTGTAGCCTGCCAGGCTCCTCTGTCCATGGAACTCTCCAGGCAAGAATACTGGAGTGGGTTGCCGTTTTCTTCTCCAGGGGATCTTCCAGACCCAGGGATCTAACCCATGTCTCCTGCATTGGCAGGTGGATTCTTTTCACTGAGCCACCAGGGAAGCCCTTTTAAAAATAAAATTATATATGTAAAATCAGAGTTCTTTTTAGAACTGTCATACATTCATCATTTATTTAATGATATTATTGAGCACCTACTGTATACCAAGCACTGTTTCAGGCCCTGGGAATACAGTGAACAAAACAAAGCCTGCACTGCATTGGCGTTTACATTGCAGTGGAAGAAAACAGACAGCAATGGAGTAAAAAGTAAAAGATTTAGTCAGTTAGTGAGAAGTGTCATGAATAAAATAGTGCAGACGTGGTAGCAAGAGTGCCCAAGTATGGGGGAAGGGAAGCTTGTCCTTATAAATGGCATTGTCAGGGAAGGCTTCACTGACAAGGTGGTATTTGAGAAAATGCCTGATAAATGTGAATGGAAAAGCATGGGGCTCTCTAGCAGAAAGTGAATTATAGGCACAGAGAACAGCAAGTGCAAAGGTAAAGTGGCGTGACTATGTGTGACTTCTTTCAAACACAGGCAGGAGCAGTTTCTCTGAATTTTGTAACTTGGCAGAGAGGTGGCATTGGGGTGGAGGAACACTGTTTACACAGCAAGCCATGTGACTGATGCCCCCAAAAGTTAGAGTTGGGAAGAGAAATGCAGCGGTGTGCCCTTCTATAGTATTTCTGATGTACAGATAAAAGATATACATGTACACCCGTGGCTGATTCATGTCAGTGTATTGCAAAAACCATCACAGTATTGTAAAGTAATTAGCCTCCAATTAAAATTAATTAATTAATTAAAAAAGATATTAAACCATTGCAAGGGCATAGATAATAGTAAAATGTAAGTCAAAAAATTAGAAAGTGATTAAGTTTTGAGTATTCAATACCTTTGTTTTACCATCTGAGCCACAAGGGAAGCCCCACAACTTTAACGCAAATGAAAAAAGAATTCAACTATCACAACATTGCTCATCAGCTATACCCCAAGACAAATAAAAAGTTTTTTTAAAAAAGGAATTGAAGATTCAGCTTCAAAAATATTAGCTTCTAACTGCATTCCCTGGTAGCTCAGCTGGTAAAGAATCTGCCTGCAATGCAAAAGACCCCAGTTTGCTTCCTGGGTCAGGAAGATCCCCTGGAGAAGGGAATGGTTACCCACTCCAGAATTCTTGCGCTTGCTTCCCTGGTTGCTCAGGTGGTAAACAATTTGTCTGCAATGCAGGAGACCTGGGTTTGATCCCTGGCTTGGGAAGATCCCCTGGAGGAGGGCAGGGCAATCCACTCCGATATTCTTGCCTGGAGAATCCCCATGGACAGAGGAGCCAGGCAGGCTACAGTTCACAGGGTCACAAAGGGTCAGACACGACTAAGCACTGCACCACTGTTTTACAGTTAATTTCATTTTAGGTTTATATAATTTAATTCATAATAAAATTTAATGTTTAGATCATTTATCTTTAACAATGGCCCTGTCTAACCACCTTGCAAAATTCCTAAAAATTTAATAGCCGCTTCTTTTGAACTTGTCCAAACTGGCTCATGCGCCCTTGGCTTTCCTCTGAGTGTGGGTTCATGGCAGAAGAAATGAGTCATCAGACTAGGATGACTCTTTAAATACTGTCGTGAGACCAGCTGTTAGGTGGTTAAAGGCAGAAGCAGGGAGATGAGTCAGGAGACTTTGCAAGAATGCTAAGGTTCAGCCTGGGTTGTGTGGAAAACCCCTGCCCCAGGTCACCGTCTCCCTTGCACGTAATTTCGGATCATTGGTGGCTAAGCTGGATCTTAGTTACTTACCATAATTCTTCTAAGGCACAAGTGTTCTTCATAGTTAATGTTTCAGAAATTGGGATGCATCTCAAAATTGATCATGTACATTTAATAGGTCCTGTTTCTTTTTTTGCTATGAAGCTGGTATTAAATCAATGCAGATCTAGCAACTGGTCACATTTTCCAACCGAGAAAACATTCCCTTTTGCTTCGTGAAACACAGAATTGATCAACCCGAAGTATTGTTTGTGGCCCACAATTGAATAAAACTGATAGAAATAGAAATATATTGCAATACGTATTTCAATATTCAATATCAATATATTCAATATTAAATATATTGAAATTGAAATATAAATATATACTCTATAAGTAAAGGCCAGGGAAAAGGAGAATGTGTTCATAGCAGAGGTAGGCACAGGAGCATCGGGAAAAGTGTAAGAGGTATCAATGAATCGAGCATTCAGGGAGGCCAGTAGGTTCTTCTCTGATTAAATAAGACAGGCAGCCACCTAGGAGTGTGATTTCAGGATCACTGCATCTCTTCCCCAGCAGCCTGCACTGTCTCCAGATGATCACTGTTAAAATGTCTAAAAACGACCCGGGAGGCCCAGCATATTCACAGAGGAGCCATTAAGAAGATTAAGGGACGGCAGTCCCAGAGGAAATGAGACAGGAAAATGTAATGAAGGGTCAGCGTTGTTTAAAGATCTAAATCAGAGTTTTTCAGAGTCAAGTAACGCCTGAACCCCTTTGGAATGTCCATCACATGCTTTTAGGGCACCTTTCTGCCAACCCCACCTCCTTTCCCCTTTGTAACGACTGTTCATCTCCATCCCTTGCTTCCTGTGGCTGACCTTGTGGTTTTTGGCGTTTGTTTGGCACACAAGCACAGATTAAGTATGCCTCTATTCTTTTCTCTCCAGCCAAGGATAATTAAATGTGTATGTTATTTTATCACACTTTGCAGTATTTAGAATGTCACATCCAAATCTCAGTTTATTAAACAACTTGAGAAACGAAAGTCATTCGATAAAAATATTTTTCCATCAGTAATTATCCCTGAGAAAGAGATGTTTCACTTTTATAACTGAAAATAAAAATAATGTAACAGGGCTATAATAGACACTGGATGACTATTATCCTTGAAATGAGTGTATACAGCGATGCTTAACGATACATTATCTGTAGAGTGTTATCAACTTAGATGAGAGCTGGAAGCTAACATGTTTGTGAGCCCAAACAAAACACGGGCACAGAGATATTCTAAATAATCCAGTTATTTGTTGGTCATCCAGATGACATTTTTAGATTATGTATCAAGTGTTTTTCCTTTAAAATTCCTAAAATAGGCCTGTAGACCACACCTCTCATTGAACGCTCACTGGAACAGCATTGGACAAGTTCAATATATTGAACAAGTTCAATATTCTTAGCATCATTAGCAATTCTGGGGTCCTCTGGCCCCCATGCCCCTCCCATCCAGCCACCCATCTCTCACTTCACAAAAACTTCTCTGATATGACCTAGATCTGTAGCTATCAGAGTTCAACTTAAAATTTTATTTGGGGAAAAAAAGAGTTTTGCTGTTACAACAATTTGAAAACCACTAATCAAGCATACAGGATCCCCCAAAAGAATGGTCTAGCTGAAATATGGTTTTAAGGGATAAGAAATAAGGAAGCACATTCCAACCTTACCTATACCACAGTTTTAAAGGTCCTTCTTGGGGGAATTATTATATGAATATCAATTTAAAAAAACACATTTTTCTATTTTAAGGAAGTATTGAAGCAAAAGCCACAATTTCCAATAGTGAGTAGAGCACAACTGATGTTTTGGGGACCCCTTAGCAGACTTACTGTTATTTAATCCTCCACAAAGTCTCAGCTCCATTTTATAGATCTAAAAAGTAAGAGATTTTAATTCAGATTGCTCTGCCTGGGTCCGAAGTCATGTTCAAACTGATGGTACTGTGTTTTAAATTCTTGAAATCTCTGACATTTCCTCAGTATTTTAAAGTAGCATGTATTATAAATAACTCTCTCCCTGGCGAGTGTTAGGTTTGGCCTTGCCCAGAATTAGCAACTGGGTTGGATGACCAGGATGACGACCCTGTGTAATCTGGGGTTCTTCACAGGGTGGTTTTGGCATGGGAGGGAGATGAAAAATAGAGGAAACCAGGCTGCAGGATTAAGCCTGAAATATTATTTGGTGGAAAAGTGTTCCCAGGCTAAACTCGAGTTCACTCATTCACTACTCCACACACGTTGTAAATCAACCAGAAGAGAGCTATTTCCATATTTTAAATTGCTGCAAAAATCTCTGCAACTTTCTCATTTTGCAGATAAAGGTTCAACATCATAGGAGGCAATGTACACTGAATTTTAATGCTCACTTCAGAAATCGCACTTACTCACTTTGTGGGTTTTTGACGCTCTTCCAACAGGCAACCGTAACCTAATTTGTTTCCAGAACGTGTTTACTTCTGTAGTTGTTGATTATTAAAATGCTTTTAAGCTTCTGTCTCAGCTGTTTAGAAAACTAAAGAAAGAATCCCTGTTGCCTTTGAATAATACCTTGCTTCTTGCTAGTGTCTCAGTGAAATATTTCAAAAATCATTTCATAATATTTTAGCTGTTGTGATATATGAGCTATATGATGAATCTTTTCAACATACTGAAAACTGGAGAAAATCATGAGACACAGAAAAACACAATAATTAATAGTAAATATTTAAATATCAATAGGGCTTCTCAGGTAAAGAATCTGCCTGCCAATGTAGGAGATGCAGTTCAATCCCTGGGTTGGGAAGATCCCTTGCAGATGGAAATGACAACCCATTCCAGTATTCTTGCGTGAAAATTCCATGGAGGAGCCTGGCAGGCTTCAGTCCATGAGGATGCAAAGAGTTGGACAGGACTGAGCAACTGACCACACATACAGATAACAATATTTGAAAACATCACAGAAATACATTTTGAAAACATCTAAAATATCATTAAATATGTGTACTGGAAAATCCTTAAATGTAGTCTAAGCTATAAAATATATAAAAGAATTAATAATATGCATTAATGTATGTAAAATAATTTTGCATACATAATTGGAGTAAAAGGATTTACAAACCTGAAGACTTTGTTAAATATAAGCACTTTCCAAAAGTGTTTAACTATCCATCATGTCAATATATATTTTTAAGTTCCTGTTTTGTGACAAGTATAGCAAACACATTTATATTTGGCATATGTAAACTTTATATACCTTGTACTTTAATAGTTGTGTCTTGTTACATAAAGTATGTTATATCTGGTTCTGTTCCCTGTCTTGGCTACTAATATAGTGACATAAATATCAATATGAGATAACATCTTATATATCATTTCTTAGAAACTGAGAGATAAAAGCACCAAATATATCCTGCAAGTCTCTGAGCTCTTAAATGATTTCTTGTGTGTTTATTTGTGTTGGAAAGAAAGAGGAGGAGGGGGAGAGGGAGGAAGTATTTGCTATAACTCATGTTGTGATTTATTGGATGCTGATCTTAAAACCACAAGATTACATTTCAAAGGTCAGCTTTACAGTCGTGAAAAACAAAAGTTCTGTGTGTTTGATACTAATGAGCCCTGTTTATTCAGTGGGTGAAGTCAGACAAATATTAGATTAAATCTAAATCACGGAATGTTCTTATTAGGCATAGAAGCTTCTCTGAGTACAGATGTGCTAATATATTAAACAGAATGCCATACAAAATATTCCCCCTGAATTACTGAAGTAAATAAGTTATGCTAATCAAATGGAGAAGGGGAATCATTTACAAAATTATAATTGACTCTAATTTTGTAAAAGCACAATTAGGAGAGTCTAATACCTTTCAAAATGTGAACTGATAGCCCCATGACACATTCCTTTGAAAAAATAAGTAAAATCCTTCTTACAAAAGCAGTTGCCATGTCCATGGGTTTATTTAGATCTTCTTCAAGCGCTTTCATTTTCAGAACATTAGTCTTCATCTACATCCAGTTAACTTACTCACAGTTCAAGTTGTTCTCACTTTTCTATTTCCTACTTTCTCCTCTCAGTGTGGTAGATCATGTACGTATTGGCCATTTAGATCATGTATGTATTTAACAAATGGTTCAGTGCCAGGCACAGTCCTTGGCACCCATAATAGAAAAATGACCAGGTGATGATCCTTGCCTTCAGGGAGTTCACTGTGTAAAAACACAGGAAGAAGTGGTAAGTCCATGGTGTTCGATCCAGAAAAGGCATCTCAGACTCAGAAAGAAGCACTTCCCAGGCAAAGAAAGGGGAAATTGTACACATGGGGAGGGAAGGGAGATATAAACATTGAAATACTACAGAGATGGAGTGGAGGAGTAGATGGATAGGGAGAAGGCTAGTTTGGAAGTATCCATACATCAGGCTTGGCCCTCATGCTTACACCCAAGTTTGATCTTCATTCTACAAGGATCAGGAGTCTCTGAAAGGTTTAAACAGTAATTGGAAAAGTCCATCTTGTGGCTGTGTGGATGGTGAGGGAGGCAGAGACCAAAAGCAGGGGCATAGCTCAGACTTTCCTAACCATTTGCTCCTGGAGCAGAGGTCCTAGACCACAGCCTAGGCCAGAGAAGCAAGCTCCAGTGAGGACAGTGAGGGGGACCTGTCACAATGTCAGGGGTAACAGGACATGGGGACCAGCTGAACGTGTGATGTAAGCAGAATAGAAACACTCAGTAGACCTCGCATGTTTCTGACTCCAGGTAGGTATTAGTCTCATCCATGAAGATAGTCATGAATGGCGGTGGGGATGGGGGATGGTCTTACAAGGGAAAGAAATGCAATTGAGATAAAAGTTTGAGGTGACTGGAAAAGCTTCCACCTTATGGAAGGCATACTTAGAGTCATGGAAGCAAGACTTTTGATAACGCCCCTAAAAATCTGAGTGTGGGCTGCTCTTTGATCAGGCAGGAAGGTTTGCCTACATATGCCAACCTTTACATAGAGGATAGTGAAGCCCTATGCACAGATATGGCTTTTAAGCAGCTAATTTTAAAAACCCTTTTTTTTCCCCCAACAAATATTTAATTAGCCCTCTTCAGTACAAGAAATGTGAGTTTTGTAACACAACTTACAAGGTTCGATGAGTGCACACAAGCTCTGGCCACACAGTATCGCTTGCTTTATTAAACTCCTTTGTATTGTGGGGGGAAAGACAAAGAAATTGGCCTTTGAAATCTGAGAGCACCTGAGAGACATAATTTGAGGCAGTGATCAGAATCAAGCTAACTGATACTCAGTGCTGGTCTCTCTTGAGTGGTTAATTCCCAGGATTTCCATAGCTGCAAAGATGATCTTAAAGATAAGGTTATGTGGCCTTCTAGCAGCTTTCAGAAAAGGAATTCTTCAAAATGAATAACTATTAAAAAAATATCTTTCCCTCAAAGTATTTGGTGATAAATTGAATGCTTCTCACTGAATTGAACATATCATGATCTAGATAGAAACTCAGTCTGAAAAAAAAAAAAAACAAATAAAACATGGCACCTTTCATAGTGTCATAAGATGAGCTATTTCTGATACTTAAAGTGTCTGGTTTCTAGAGAAGGAATTTCTGTTAAAGCATGTTCTTTCTTTTTTTTTTTGGTGATACAAATGATATATTTTGTATATGACATGCCACAAAAATATGCCAATTTTGTTCATGTATTGGTATTATAGGTTTATATAGACTGGAAATCTACATAACCATCTCTTACAAAGAAAAACAATAGGCACATACAAAAAGAGCATCGATACTGCGTCTTGGTTAAAGTCAGCGACTTGTTTGTCAGAGATTCACGCGTGGCTCCTAGTTCAACTTTAATATTTGAGACAAAGTGGGGAAATATGGCAAATGCTATTAATAGAGATTCCCTAATAATTCATGAATGGTTTAAATTATGTATTGGAAGCTATATATATATATATATTTTTTGCAACTTGTTTTTCAATTTATCACATTATCACAACACATTGCTTGGTAACATATTCATGAAATTTTCCCAGACAAATTAGTTCCACTTCTAGTGTTCCTTCTTACCATTTCATTTGGAGAAAGGTATAAAAAAATAATTGGCTTTGAAAGAAGAGAAGGTGTGTCCTCTTATTATTCTGTGTTGCTGTGGTGAAGATATGAAATCAGAAGTGACAGAAAATGGAGTGGAAAAAGTCTGATATTTTTACATTGTGACCTGTTTGTGAAGTCCATGGAGTGAGGAATTTCATACACATACATACATACATACATACATACACACACACACACACACACACACACACACATATATATATATACACATGCATATGTATGTAGATATATATGTATATACATGTATATATATGTTTTAAAACTATAATAATAATACACTTACAGTAATACATAATATTAATTATTATATTATAATATAATATATTCTATAGTATAATAATTATAATTAATTATTAATTATAATAATTAATAATAATACTAAAACACTTACAGTAATGTACTCATCTTTTGTAAACTCACCTAGGCAAGTTTTAAAAAAATAAACCTCTGGATAATGCAGAGTTTTTAGATTCTGAAACTGAAAGATTCCCTACTGAGTTTCTAGAAATTTCTACAAGAACCTCTGAAACCATTCCAGGCCCTTCCATCTCTCTTCCAAAACTTCCAAATTCTTGTTTATAAACTGCATTTTCATTAATGAAAAGAAGCCATTTCTTAGAAAAGATAATCTGTTTTTCTTGCTTATTTTTCAAAAGATGGTTTTAAATGTTGTAGATGAAGATTTTTTTCCTCCATAATTTCAGATTTATGTCACAGTAGGGAAAAGATATTTATTATCCAAAGGGTAAAGAGAAGCGCTTTCGTAGGATTACCCTTTCTTTCCCCTTTGGGAGATATGAATTTCCATGACCTTCTGGTTGGAAATCAGTGAATAATTTCAAAGCCTCAAGGCATTCTGGGAGCTATGATTGTAACCAAAGGGTTCAGATCAGCGTCACACCAAACAGGAATGCACAAGGTGTGATTTCTCTGAAAATTCTGATGACCCTCATTTTGATTTTTTTTCAATATTTCCTTTAACCAGGCCTATAGTAGACATCCAACATATACTTGTTGATTTAGTGAATTAATAAGGTATTTAATTATATAGCTACATAATCAAACTCCAGTGGTGCCATTTCTTGGTTCATGTTGAAATCTACCATTAGGGGACACATTCTATTAGACTTCCATTTGATATTTTCACTATTTTATTCTTCAAATAATTATATGTTTTTTCAAGTGTCTCCTTTCTGCCCTTTGCATCAGTCTCCTGGTAGTAGTTATCTTTAATATCTAATGTCTCAAATATCTTTAAAAGCTTTTTATTATTCAGAGATTATTTTCATTTTCCAGCATTTTCTCAATATTACTGTAGAATTTTTACTTAGGCACAGTTACTGGAAAAAATGAGAAAAAATAGAGAGATATGAAACCGTGAGAAGTCCAAAAACATAAAATATTTATTGGCATATTGCTTAAGAATATATCCATGTGTAATAAAACTGCATCAAGCAAAAGGGAATAAATACAAAAAGCTGAGGAGCAGCTCAACTTGTAGGAGAAGTTGAGTGGATGTAATTGAGGTGGGGCCCAGAGCAAGTTTCTCAAGCAGTGCAAAGTCTACTGTATCTTAAGCCTGAAAGTAGACATAATTCATTATTTTATATGTCTTTATTTTATATATAATGTTGTAATATATATTAGTATATATTACATGACAAATGTCAATAACATGTAAATATATCTTCATATAAAGGAATATATATTATTTTATCTCTGTAAAATATTTCAAATAACAAAAAATATTGGGAAGGATGATGATAAAAACCATAGGGAGACCAGGGTTGTACAAATAAAGCAATACTAATATCTATCTCTTATGTTGAGGCAGATTTCAAATTTATACCCATCATTATGAGTCTTTTATGAAAAGCAAATATAATAATGGCTTTTAGTGACATCCTTCCAGGAAGAAATTAAATTTTCTATTTGTTTTCAAAATGCTTAGGTCCTCTAAAAATTAATTTCTGGTTTATCTGTTATTTGCATGCTTCCTAAACATTTAATGTCATTTTCTCCGTAAGTAATAGAAAGGAAGGATAAAAATTATGTCAAATATTATCATTTGACAATTTGATAATTATTTCTTTATTTCTTCCCTAATTTTTTTGGACCAGTACACATGCTTTTGGTGCATATGGGATTAACATAAGGAGTTGGCAGAGTTAATTTCTGTCTTAAGGTAAAATTTCACAATATCAAATCCTTATTTTTCTGAAATAAGTTTTTTTGTTATTGAAAATTGCTTTCAGTCAGCCATTAGCTAGAAACTGTTATGGTACTTTGCAGAAATGTTTCTGGTTATAAAGATCAAAAGGTCAAAATCTATAAGATTTTGTTCATTTTTGATTTTGAGGAATTCTTTAAATTGTGTTATCTTTTTAGGAAAAAATCTATTTGTATACAAGTCATTTCCTGTTATAGTAATTTTTTTATTACTTGAAGTTTAGGCATACATTCTAACAACTGAACTTAATATCTAAAATCCAGAAAATCTAAGATTTATGGTTGCATATAAAACCTGTATAGTTCACTCTTAAGAACGACTTTAATCCATGGTGTGACAAAGGGACTTTTACATTGATATACATGGTAATAATCCCAAAGTCTAGGGTCTTATGTTTCAGGACCAGTCCTTGGTCATTCCTGGTTACAAATTGGCAGATTGTTCTTCTAAATTATTGTTGCTTCAGTAGTAAAAACAAGAAGAGGGCCTGTATACAGCCATCCGAATGGCCATGTGGGAATGAGGTCACCACAGGTGGCCAGTTTAGCTCTGCATGTTCAGAAAACTGACTTTTTAATTCACCTTTAGAGTGAGATGGGGGAGTATTTATCCCTTGTTCCTGAATGTTCCTAACTGCTATCCGGAGTATCTCTTTTCTCACATTAAGAGTTTGGAAAGCCAGATGAGAAATTGCAAGGTGTTAGAGATCAAAGAGTTAAGCAAAAGGTCTTAGACTGCTTTGTAGACAGTCTCACACAGTCCACAATAGTGATTATTTCTGCTCCCCTATAGAAAATGGAATTCTATTTTAAATGATAATTCATTTCTTTCCACACATCTTTTCTTTCTCAATTCTTGTTAATCACCACTGAATTATACATATGTTACATTTTCCAGTATTAAAATATGTCTTCTGTTAGGTCTTAAAATCAATATGTTATTTGGGCAGAAAGATGTTAGACTTGATGAAAAGTTCAGAAAGGATCAATTTTATCAGGGACATAATTATTCATTTTTCTCTTGGGGGGGTCATTAACTGAATGAGATCAGCTCTTTTAAATGGAAATATTTTCATTATTGCTTCACAAAGGGCAGCATGAATAATAATCATTCGCGAGTTGATTTGTTTGTAGTTGTGGACTTCTTACAGAGAGCACAATAGATCACAGTATTTGCCAAATCTCAGTGGCCTGAACTACAAAGGTTCTTTTCTTTCTTAGGTTACATGCATTTGTGTGTCAGGTAGGGAGTCTGTGGTGTGTCCTCACTGTCAACCCAAGGGGATATATCAGTAGCTGTCTGGAATTATACCAGTCACTCTGATGAAGGGAAGATGGAGCTCTGGCCATGGTGTTGAATGGGCAGTTAATTGCTCTGCCCTGCAAGTAACTATATTACAGTTGACCAGCCAAGACACATCACTTGGTCCCACTTAACCACAAGGGGGCCAAGCATTGAAACCCTACCTTTTGACCAGAAATGAAGAGAGGTGAAAAGATTTGGCAAACACTGCCGATGACTCTCCTAATCATGTATGAAGTTGCCGTCATCCTTCATGTGGGAATATTTCTATCTGGAAGGAGTAGAAACCTCGGGTTGTGTCAAACCATGTCAGTGACTACCATGATCATGTTTTAGATTCTTTTTTCTTTTTTTAATAATTACTCTTTTCTACACCCAAGTTACTAAAGAACATAAACTGATATCTTCATTAGCATATATGAGCATTACTCTGAAGTTCCCCTTTACTTCTTTAGACTATAGTTTGATTTAGGAAGAAATTAAAAAAGCAGACCAAAGTTTCTCTTCTAAATTTTAAAGTTTCATGATGGATTGTGGAGTTATTAAATTGTGATATTTACTAGTATTCAATTATATAGTCATGTATAATGTGCTTTTAGTACATTTAAAAAATATGCTATAGTTACCCAGCATTTAGAGCCCACAATACTGAATCGAAATAGTGAGGAATCTCACTTATCTGTAACCTCAGAATGAATGGAAACTATAGTGTACAAGCTGTAGGCTGTGTTGGAGGACTGCTGCTTAGATTTGTTTCTCTTCTTTCTTCTACTCACCTCTATATAGTAGAGAACTACATTTCCCAGGATCCCTTGTTCTTCCGCTGCTGAGTCAATTCGACCAATCAGAACCACTCTTGATTCCAGAGAAGGAAAAACGTCACGAGTATTTCCTCCTCCTCACTCTGTCTTCTTGTGGTGCCTCTAGCACCAGCAGCAGCTGCACTCCCCCCGTGGCTGCATAGTTGTCACCTCACACCTGTCAGAATGGCTATCATCAAAAACTCTACAAATAACAGGTGTTGTCAAGGAGTTGAAGGAAAGGGAACCCTCCTACACTGTTGGTGGGAATGTAAGTCAGTGTGGCCACTGTGGAAAACAGTATGGAGGTTCCTCAAAAACACTAAAAATAGAATTGCCATATGATTTAGCAATTCTACCTCTGGGTATATATCTGAAAAAAAAATGAAAACACTAATTCAGAAAGATAAGAGCACCCCGGTGTTCATAGCAACACTTTTTCTTTTAAATAAATGAGGTCAGTAGGATAAATGGAAAGAATAGCGGATCGGAGAAGGAAAAATGTAAATATTAGTTTCTCCTCTTTCTCTCTCTAGTTATATGATTCCAAATGAAGTGCTTCACTTCTTGTATCTCTTTTTCCTTGTTTATAAAGTAAGGATTTTGTACCATTACTATACAACAGGATGAATGAATGTCAGGAACATAATGCTCAGTAAAGGAAGCCAGTCACAAAAAGGTTCAGTAAAGTTTGAGTAGAGATAGAGCTAACCTATGAAAGCATAAATCAGAATAATGGTTGTCTTGGTCTGGCAGAGGGCAAGAATTGAAACAAGACAATTTTCAAGGGTGATGACAATGTTCTTCATGGTGACAGGGGTGCTGTTTACCTGGGTGTATATATTTTTTAAAACTCACCAAGCAGTATGCTTGAGATGTTCACATTTTACTGTATGCTGTCATACCTCAATATAAAAGGAAAGGGGGTACTGAGAAAGACAATTAATTAATTAGTTAATCAAACAAAAATGGAGCTTGGATTACATGTCTTTAAGATTCTTTTAGCTCTGAAATTTGATTCTTTTCTACTGAAGAATTTGAATGGAATAAAGAAAATAGAAGGAGGGAGGAACAGAGAATATTAATAAGCTTAAAAAATTCTACAAACACATATTTTAAAACTTTTTTGGAGAGTTCATGCTTGCTTATTAAGAGAACAGGCAGTGGAAACCAACTACATAGATTTTGAGCTCGAATCCATGAGTGATTAGCTTTGGGAACTTGAGCAAATAACTTAAGCCCCATCACTGAGTTTCAACATGTTTATAACAGAGTGAATTCTTGTCTCTAACCTAGTGGATCACTGTGAGGCTTAGATGAAAGGATGCATATATAGTTTTTAGCCTAGTTCTGGGCATAGAGTAAATGCTTATAAGTGATAATGATTATCATTATGATGATGAAAAATCTTCCCAGAAATTTCTTCATATGCACCGGCAGATACATATATTAAATCCATCACTTTTTTTTACACAAATATGATCACATTATGAGGCTTCCCAGTTGACCAGTTAAAGATTCCACCTGCCAGTGCAGGAGTCACAGGAGATGTGGGTTCGATCCCTGGGTCAGGAGGATTCCCAGAAGTAGGAGGTAGCACCCCACTCCAGTATTCTTGCCTGGAGAATTCCATGGACAGAGGAGCCTGGCGAGCTACAGTTCATTAGGCACATCATTTTGCAAATTTCTTTTTTTTAATTTAATATACCTGTAGTTTTCCCATGTTAACATAGAAAGTTCTGTTTGGTAAGGGAATCATATTCATTATATGGATGGACCATGATGTATTTAACTGCTCTCCTATTAATTAACATGTAGACTCTGTTGGGTTTATTATTATAAATAATACTAAAATGGAGTCTTACATGCAGTATTTGGAGGATGTGACGTTTTAACTGGAAAGGACTTCTAACCGTTTTACTGTCAGAGTTAACTTTTTTTTTTATTTTAAGACCAGTTCTGTCCACTAGGCTTCCTAGCTTTTTACATAAGATTCCTTAGACAGGCAGGCAGTTGATGAAACTCAAACGGATGGTTGTTATCCTTTATACTCTCAGTCTTCTACAGTGAAGCAATAGTTAATAAACCATAATTCTGAAAGAAATATATAAAAGTAAGTAAATGCTATACCACTGTCTTAGGATGGGAAATATATTTAGTGTGCTTACCAAATGTAAAAACCCAGCCTAAATGGGCATTTCTGAGCAGAGATGAGATCCTCAAGACTTGCAGAAGGAGAGGTGAATGGAACTGAGATTTCCAAAATTTAATTTTGAAACTAGAATTTGAAATTCTTTGAAAATTGTATTTAGTTGCTCTAAATACAAAGACAAGTAACTTCAAACCAGCTCATCCTAGCATCTCAAGAATACAAGGCCCTCTGGCATTATTTTCCTTTGGAGAAAAAGACCATGAAGTCATTCTGCCTTATTAAGAAACCTAGTGGGAATCAAGAAAAGTTTTAATAAGCTTATAGCTACTCTTGACAGTTGAGTAGTAAATACTAAGCATTACTTCATAGGAATGAGTAAGTATAACACCTTCACAGGCTGTTTCTATAACATATGGACTGTTAAGTGCTTGAGAAATAATTTGTTTGTTTTTGCAGCTCATAGTTTAATGTAATGAAGCACTATTGAGTTGAATAACTAGACAAGAAACTCCTTACTTATGGGGAATTATATTCTGAATTAATGAATTGCAAATTGTAAGCCAATCCAACTCCTATAAATATTATGGAAAGAAGTAGCAGCTCTACCTACACAAATTTTCAAGGCAAAATTATTCCGTGACGAGAAAAAGATTTAGAGCATAATTAAGGTTCCTAAAATATAAGTACTTAAGAAGAAACTTACCATATGTTTAAAATTATCCAAGACTGCATTTATGATCTGTGATAAGTATATATTTTCTGGAATGCAGAAAGCCTCTTTAAAGGTTTTCTGTTTTATTTTTATGGCATTATTGTGCAGTTCACCTCTTGCAATTCATTATGGGCTTTAAAAATTCAAAAAATAAAACAAAGATTTTTATTCTGTGCCTGTGATAGTTATTTCACTTCGCACAGAAAACACTAACTCATTAGTAAAAATACAAATAACTTAAAAGGATAGACTTAATAAGCTGTTTTCTGAGAATATTTTGTTAACACAGCTCTGTGATATAAGCACAGAGTTTTATTCAAGTCTGAATGTTAATTAATTGGAGAAGTATGGTCTTGGGAAGGTCTTCAGTCTCTGTATACAGGAGATCATTAAGAAAAATGTATAATCTTATGGATCATTTTTTAAAATGGTTTTAGCATTCAAAAAATAGGCACAACACATAAATAGGGGAGAGCACTGAATCTAAAGCCAGAACCCTTGGTATCTAAACAGGCTGCATCCCAAAATAATTATGGAACCCTGGGCAAGTTCTGAACACCTGTGAGTCTGTTTCTTCATCTCTTAAAGATGTAAGATAAGATAGAATTTTCCAGCCGTTAAAAAGAATTCATTTGAACCAGTTCTAATGAGATGGATGAAACTGGAGCCCATTATACAGAGTGAAGTAAGCCAGAAAGATAAAGAACATTACACCATACTAACACATATATATGGAATTTAGAAAGATGGTAACGACAACCCTATATGCAAAACAGAAAAAGAGACACAGAAGTACAGAACAGACTTTTGAACTCTGTGGGAGAAGGTGAGGGTGGGATGTTTCGAAAGAACAGCATGTATATTATCTATGGTGAAACAGATCACCAGCCCAGGTGGGATGCATGAGACAAGTGCTCGGGCCTGGTGCACTGGGAAGACCCAGAGGAATCGGGTGGAGAGGGAGGTGGGAGGGGGGATCGGGATGGGGAATACGTGTAAATCTATGGCTGATTCATGTCAATGTATGACAAAACCCACTGAAAAAATAAATAAATAAATAAAGGGGGGAAAAAAAAAAGAATTTTCCTTCTTCAGAGTGTCAGGCTTAAGGATGTGAATAGCTAGTGCAAGTGAAGGTGTTTTAAGAGCAATTCATTGGATTAACAAAAGTTGTAATGAAAAATAAAAACTAAAAGAAAAGCAAAGGCTTTCCTAGTCAAATAATCATCAAGGAAAACATAGATTAACCTGAATGTGAGACAGAGGGGTTGGGGGGGTGGGGATATTTCTCAAAAGTGAAAAGTAAAATGAATGTCGCTCACTTGTGTCTGAGTCTTTGCGACCCCGTGGACTGTAGCCCACCAGGCTCCTCTGTCCATGAAATTCCCCAGGCAAAATTACTGAAGTGGGTTGCCATTTCCTTTTCTGGGGAATCTTCCCAACCCAGGGATTGGACCCAGGTCTCCTGCATTGCAGGCGGATTCTTTGCCATCTGAGCCACCAGGGAAGCCCCTTTATGAAAGACTGTAGTGAACAGGTTCTGCCTGTAACTTCGGTTAACCGTGAGAACCCTCTCTGTCCCCTGCAAATGAAGCATGTGGAGAACACCCCTGGGAAAAGGTAATTCCAGACACAAGGGGGCTGTTGTGGCTTTACAGGTAGGAGTTAGCATGTGCAGTACAGACAACTCAGTGGGGCAAAGCGGCTGCAGCATGGATGGATTCATGGCTTCTCAAGAGTGATTCTAGCTGAACATTTCCTGTCTGCTTCCTGTAAATGTGTTTAGTATCAGACCAATGTCGTCATAGTTCCATAAAACTATTCCTCACATGTGATGACCTCAGTACGATTCAAATGTAAGTACCTTAGGGATGACGTGTTTTTAACAAAGTTTACCTCTCCATTTTGAACATGTGCAAATCTTGAAATTGTCACTAGGACCGTCATCATTCCTGAGTTTCCTAGTCTAACCAAGACACTGGGGTCTCATGGAAGAAGCTCCTTGGAGAGGTTATTTTATCTATCTTGGACTTGTTTTCTTGATTTATAAAATGAAAGAAATGAAGAGATTCCCTTCTCCCCCCATAGAAAACAAAGATCTTTTCTATGTCTAGCAATCTCTACAGATCAGCAGAACATCCTCTCCAAGGCCCCACCTGGGTCTCTCATAACATTTGAAGTTGTCCCCTTCTCCCTCATCTAAATTAGCCTTAAAGTCTAGAATATTATTGCCATAAGCCTTACGGTGGCCCTAAAGGTAAAGAACCTGCCTGTCAATGCAGGAGATGCAAGAGACATGGGTTCAGTCCCCTGGAGTAGGAAATGGCAACCCACTTCAATATTCTTGCCTGGGGAATTGCATGGACAGAGGAGCCTGGTGGGCTACAATCCATGGGGTCGCAAAAAGTTGGACACAACTGAGCACACACAATTACTTAGATGAAAGGTACAGCAATTACAGGGCACACACACACAAAAGCCATTCAATCTTTCTCCTAAGTTTGGTTAGCTTCTTAGGTCAGATCACTGTCACTATGTCAGCTGCTGAAACAGAATAATCTATGGTATCCACCAAACACCTGCTCAAGACCCAGCCTGTGGATATATTTGCTAAAGTAAACAGACTATTTCAAAGAGTTGGTTCTAGAATTAAATATGCCTGGCAGGCAGGACAAATTGAAAGATACCTGCAAATAAAGTAAAATAAAATTACAAAGCTCCAGATACATTTTGAGTGTTTTAGCAGATTTTGATATTCCTGTAATGGATATTGTTAAAATGTCAACTTGAACTCATGACTAGCTTCTGAAATATTATTCGCATGGAATGCTGATTCTCATTCTGGTACTTGAAGAGCAGCCTTTGCCTGGTCGTTCATTCAGGAGACAATGAGCATTTTCTGTGTGTCCGGCTCTGGACTAAGAGAAAAAATGGACACTGGAATTAGAAAATGACCTTATGATTCTGTCTTGGGTTCCATAGGTATTCAGAAAAGATACTAACAGCCCCCCTCCCCCGCCGCCCCTCCCACCTACACACAACAAAACATCTAAGTGCTTTAAATACACAGGGCCCTAAATAAAATTATAACTTTAAAAACTATTGTGTGAAATAGCATATTATAAAGAGCACAGTAAAAACATCATGATTTTTAAAACTTCATGCTTAGAAACTAAAAAGCCCAACTGAAATCGGAACAAACAGGGAATGACTACAAAATCAGTCGTTTCACCTTCCACAAGCTATATTGGTAGCAAGTGTTTAATTTTGTATTTTAATTTTAATATATGCATTAATTCCTAGGTCTCACCTATGAATGGTATGCCATCTTGAACCTAAGACTTCCATTTCCCTTTATGAAACAAAATTAAAACAGAGACCCTAAGGTCAAGTAGAACTTGAAATTTTCTAGGTATGATTTCACAAACACAGGGCTTCCCTTCTTTTTTTTTTCACAGTGTATGAGCACTTCAATGATTATTATTTGGAGGAGAAGAGGGTGGGAAAGTAAATAAGTGTACCCAAAAACACACATAGCTTTTTTTTTTTTATTCCTCTCTGCTGAATGTTAAACTCATTAAAAGAACAAGAAGCATTTCATGGATTACTGATAACAGTACCTCTGTCACAGACAGGAGGCCAGATTAGCACCGTAAATGGAACCATTGTGTGCACTATCGAATGCGAGATATTCATCCTCAAAACTGATCCGCCTCCCGCCAAAGACAGGTAGACATAATGAATACACAAAAGCAAGCTTTTATTTTTTTTTTTTCCTGGAGCTTCAAAACAAGTTATTAGGATGTTCATCATCAGCTGCAAACAGTGTTTCAGGAGAAAACAGCAAAATCCACATAAATATGTGTACCATCAATATGCTTGCCCAGTTCAACACGCATTTACCATGCAGTTAAAAGCTAATATTTTAGAAGCCAAATTTTATATATATTTTTTTAAGCTCTGTATTGGGGTATAGCCGATTAGCAATGTTTTGATAGCTGAAGTCTTTTTTCATTTACATAAAAGTTGCGACAAATTGGAAATAGTTGAATTCAGATCCCTAGCTCCAAATACTGAATTAGTAAATTTAATTAAAATCTGTTAGCATTAGATAGTCTTTTTTTTTTAAGTTTTATTTGTTTAGTTTTGGCTGTGCTGCAGTTAGTGGTGGTGGGGGGAGCTACACCTTCTTGTTGCGGTATGCGGACTTCTTATTGCAGTGGCTTCTCTGGCTGTGGATCACGGGGCTCTAGGGTGCGTTGGCCTCAGTGGTTCAAGCCCCCAGGCTCCAGGGCACAGGTTCAATAGTTGTAGTACATGGGCTTAGTTGCTCCTTGGGATGTAGGATCTTCCCGGATCAAGGATCACACCCTCGTCTCCTGCACTGGCAGGCAGATTCTTCACCACGACCCACCGGGGAAGCCCCTCATTAGATAGTCTTTTGAAGATTAGGCCTTTTGACCCCTTCATCTCAAAGATGGGAAGTGAGATCTAGAAACCCTAGCTAATGGCAGTAGAAGACAAGGATGCAGGTCCCAGCTCCAAGTTCATCACTGTTTCCTCTACGCTGTGCTAGTCTGTCTCTCTACCCAAGTAACCCCCTAAGAAGGGCCATGTTTCCATAGTTTGTCAACTGTCTTGAAAGTGAGGTCTCCTGGCGCTATGTGTCCCCTTCATGCTGAACGCCTCAGTTTGGCCTGTTACAATATTTTATTTATTCATTAGAACCCTTTATGCTCATAAACATGCCCATTAGTTTTACAAATTACCACATTACTCATAAATGAGTTGTCCTCCTAATATAGCACATAACTTATTGTTGCATTTTATTGGGCCATTTATAATAAAATTATGGAAGGTGTTAAATAACCCTTAGAGAAAAAACAAATTCATCATTTTAGCAAAGGCATAAGTGTTCCATTTTCTTCTTAGGTATTTGTAGGAGATTTATATTCATAGTATGACGCTGTTCCTTAAGAGGACTCCTGGGTTTCTATCTGGGGCCAGACCTCTTGCCTTTTCACTAGATTGCTTATAAAAGTTAAAGCCACTTATGGTGTTCTTATTTTCACCATCTAAAGAAAAATGATTTGCTCTTTCCAAATCACATGAGATCTGTTTAATTTGTTCTTTAAGTCAGCAATTAATGTTCAGCGCCACAGCCTGAAATCACGTCTCGTTGTCACCCGCTCTTCAGAGAAACGTTGGCACTAACACGTGTGACCTGCAAAAAAGCATCCACCTCCTGTAAAATCTAACAGTGTTTTCTTCTAAAGTAAGAGATGTGGAGCCCCACATTTCAGCTCCCCTTTGGAGTCACTGAAATGGTACATATATAGCTGAAATCAAAGATGCCCTAATCACGGGACTCCCACAAAATCTCTTCTTTTTCTTCTTAGCAGTCACAGATATGAAAGTTTTCTGATGGGGCCACCAAGAACCATATTAGGAATTAGCCTCATCAAATGAAAGCTGATATGCAAAGGAAAAAAAAAAGTTAAGACACACTGAATTAATTATATCTGAGATTTGACTTACACATTAGATGATTAAATATGTGCATTTGAATGAGCCCCTGAAGGTAGTCTACTTACTTTAAATAATTGTCCAGGGCCTTTTGGCTAAAGTGACTTTTCCCCCGTAGCCTGCTTTTGTTATCTTAATTTTTCAGTGTCTTAATTTCATGCTTTCTCCATGCCCTACCTTCAGTTAATTTCAATAAGCGTTTGCAGAAAACAAAATATGCAGGGGACAGTCCTAGAGCCTGCAGGGGAATGGAAAATTGAAAAGGTGGAGCCCACTTACCCCCTAGGGGCTGTCTCTCTAACGCAAGAGACAGATTCACATGGTTAATGCATTAGCCATTATACCAATAACTCCAGCCCAAACACAGATTCCTGTCATTTACGTCTTTTTTTTTTTTTATAACAGGAATTTATTAAATCAGGTGCTAAGTTAGCAAGAATAGAGTTGGGGGGCGGGGAACAAAACCTCTTTGCTTGCAGAATAGCAGGAAAACAGACAGACAGCTGCTTTCCAGTACAGGGTAGTGAGCACCAAGTCACCCCCAGCTTGGGATCCTTCAGAAGTACCAGGCTTGGGGCCTCCTGAGAGTGCTTGGGCTTGTGCTCAGTCACTCTATCATGTCCAACTCTTTGTGACCCCATGGAATGCAGCCCACCAGGCTCCGCTGTCCATGGGGTTTTCCTGGCAAGAGTATTAAGAGTATTGGAGTGTTTCCATTTCTTCCTCCTGGGGATCTTCCTGACCCAGGAATCGAATACGTGTCTCCTGTGTCTCCTGCATTGCAGGCGGATTCTTTACTGCTGAGCCACCAGGGAAGCCCATGGAGGAGTTGAATCCTAAAAAATTCTGAGTTTGGCAGACAACATCAGAAGTCAAAGCAGTTTCCCAGTGGAAGAATAGCACCTCTAAGCTGTAGTTGTTTCTAGTATTTTGAATGTCATGGAGAAATCAAATTTCAAAAAGTATTTAGGAAATGGATATAAAGTCACCAAATATTTTTATTGCCAATTAAGATCATTCTTAAAACAACCAGCTAGTCTCACCATGATTATTTTAAAAGAAAAGGATGTTTCAACACCAAGATCATAAAAAAAGGAATAATCTTAGAATAAAGGACAATCATTTAACTTAAATAAGTTTAGCATCATTTTCTCCCCATTTTTCATTACCAGTGATATTTGTCACACCAAGCATTGTTCTTGGACCCACTACTGTGAAACACTAGATTGGAATTTCAAGTCTTTGGGGCCACTGCAAGCAGTTTCTAGAGAGGAGAGTACAGAGGGGCGATGAGAGAAGAGGCTTGTGTGAACAGACTACACATGAAAGATCTTGGAAGACTGTGCTGAGGAATTTGGCCTTTTTGGTTCTAAATAATGCACTGGGGAGCAACTGAAGAAATCTTATAAACTCTGTACCATGAGATTGTTACAGAAGGATCACCTGGACACACTGGGGCTGACTTTTTATGATATAGTATGAGTTAGCTGGACCAAAAAAAATTAATAATACAAGAGGCCAAGCTAGTAGATATGGAGAAAATAGGAGGAAATGAACAGATTCAAAGTGAGAAATCTGAGTGGCCATATTGGGCCAGTAAATACATTGAGAAGTATAGACATTTAGGAGATTTGAGTTACACTGTTAGGACTCAATGATTGGATTTGGAAGAAAGGAGAAAAGGGGGAAGTCATGAAAACATTCTAAATTTTTGAGTGTAACACTTGAGTTAATAGGTGAGAATGTCTCAATTCACTCTAGTAGCAATCTCAAAAAGAGAAGCAGATGATGGGGAGCTGAGGGGAGTTGGGGGTTTGATTTTAGATGTGTTGAATTTGAGATGTCTTTAGGACGTCTAGATGTTATCTAGCAATTGAAGACATGATTCTAGGGTTTGAGGACAGGTGATCCGGAAAGCCAGAGGTGAGGATATGGAGAGAGTCTATTGTTGAGAACAAAACCCAGAGTGAAATCCTGGTAAACAGGGACACTTAGAGGAAAGTCAGAGGATTTGTGGCAATGGCTATAATTGCTATAATACAAGCAAAGTGCAATGGAAATATAGAGGTGTGAGAGACTCCAAGACCTGGGATATGAGCTGAGCTTCAGATAGTGAGGTCTGCATGGGCGGTGCCTAAAACAAAGACATTCTTTCTGGGCAGAGACAAGGAGAAAAATTTGGCTTCCTTTTTACTCCGAAACAGTGCTTCTGGACGGGATCTCCCCCACCCTAAAACAAAGACATTCTTTCTGGGCAGAGACAAGGAGAAAAATTTGGCTTCCTTTTTACTCCGAAACAGTGCTTCTGGATGGGATCTCCCCCACCTAGGGATGGAACCCAGGTCTTCATTGGTGGGATTTTCTTTGCTTTGGTGGGATTTTAGCTGTTGCTCTTTTCATTCTCTACTGGAATGAGTGGGGTGATGCTGCTATATGATGAGATTCTTTCTCCTTTATGGTCTGAAAAAAAAAAAATGCTTGGCTGACTACATAGACTGCTCTTTTTTGTATTTTGGTTTGGGCAGAAGAGGGGAGCATTCTGTCAGACCCCCACCCCCCGTCGGCTTTGACAGAGAATAGCCCCCGATTGAGTTCCTAACTATCGAAAAAATGAATCCCTCCCTCTGCCCTATCCTCAGCAAAGTTGGGTCCCTCCGCCTTTTTTTTTCCTTTTTCCACTTTTTAAAAAATGATCTCTGTTAGGGACTTCCTGGTGGTCCAGTGGTTAAGACTCTGCACTTCCAGTGCAAAGGGCACAGTTCAATCCCTGGTCAGGGAACTAAGATCCCACATGCCCTGTGGTGCGGCCAAAAGATTTTTAAAAAATCTGAGTTGGGGATACATGTAACTCCATGACTGATTCTTGTCAAAGTATGACAAAACCCACTTCAATATTGTAAAGTAATTAGCCTCCAACTAATAAAAATAAATGAAAAAAAAAATCTGAGTCAGGTTTATATTTTTCTTTTGCTTTTATCAAATTTTCTTCGGCTTTTAATGGTTTATTATACATTACCACATATAACTTCAAGTTTAGGAAATAAAAGCAATACAAGCAAAACCCTTGACCAGGAGTGATTTGAGTGGAATTTGCATAATACAAGATGTAGTACTATCAGGACTGAGGGTCTCTGTGTTCATTATCATGTTATGGTCCAACAATTCACATGTAGTTTTCATTTGAATTAGTAAATGTGAATTCTGTCACAGTACAGAAGAGTAGTTTGTGCTTGACGAGGAACCTGGATAACCAGAGCTTCACATGCAGTACTGAAAAATGTGTTTAGAATTAGAGCCAAGAATAAAATTTTTATTGAAAATAATAATGATGAAGTTACCATTTATTTCCCCTTTACTCTGGGCCAATGGCTGTCTTAAGGATTCACAAGTTGTGGCTCATTTAATCCTCACAAGAGTAGCTAAGAACTGGCATGTCCCCATTTTACAGATGGGAGACTGAAGCTCAAAGAAGGTAAGAATTGGCGTCAGAACTGGGACTGAAATTCAGACCCAAAGGCAGTGCTTTCTACATATTTGTTGAGAAATGTGTCTTCTCTAACTGGATGACTATCTTCTAGGCCATCAAAGTCCTCCAGAAGTGAGGATAGTGTTAGGGAAGACTCCTATTTAAAATAGAAGGTCCAAGACCGCTGGGAGCAACTCCCACTTCTCTGAATTTTGCTGTCACAAATCATAGCTATTTTTACAGCCGTCAATGTCACCTTTGAATGTTGTAAAGAGAAAAGACGAATAACAAACCCACTAAGAAAAAAACTTTCAAATGATATAAATAAGTAAATGTAAATATACCTCCTTAGTATTCCAAAAAGTAAGCAGAGATTGGTTAAAATAACATATTCATATCAAACATGTTGAACTGAGGGGAAAAAAATCAGAATTTTCTGACAGTGATCTATCCATTATGACTCAGTTATCGTTATAGAGTATGCACTTAACAAAAAGAGAGACAGTAAAATCATTCAGTGAATGAAGGGAAAAAGCCCAAAATTCTCTTCCCAGTGTGTTGCTCATTATGGTTTCGGGTTTAAGTTGCAGTTGGAGAATTCTCATTAGAAGCTGTGTTTATTTCAATCTCCACTTTCCTCCTTTGTTGGTATAAGTACTTTGAAAACAACATATTCTTTATAAACATAATTCTGTATCCTGTGACAATCTACCTGAAATTTTATTGAATATCCTATTGACTACCCTCTTTCTTAAGTTAAATGTTCTAGAAAGCATTGTTGTTATAGAGTTGTTGGTATTTTATCATCACCCCAGGGGGAATTTAGAATCTATTCCTATATGTGAAAATACAGTGGCAAGAATCCCCACAAACACACACACACACACATATACATACACTTTTCACCAATGAGAATTTTAAAAGAATATGAAAAACCTATGATTTCTTCCCTTGGCCTCTATAGTGGTAAGGGAGAAAATCCAGAAGTTCAAAAATATGGTCCTAATGTGATATATCAAAATAGGTGGCATAATTTGTAAGTCTATTTTACTTTAATAGGGAAAGTGGATCACTTGTCAGCATGAACATACACACATCTCACTATAAAATAGTATATGCTCTGGTAAACCTTAGGAAGATATAGAAAAGTGCACATTTTACCAATGTATCATCCATAATCTCATAAACCAGCTTAAACCACTGTTAATACTTTTGGATTTTTCCTTTAATACAAAATTCTGCTTTAAGTAACTAAAATAACTCATATATTGGTAAGTGGAGACCAGGACTATTTTGGTTAAATGTCTCTGAATGCATTAAAAAATAAACCATAGCAAACAGACTCCTTGGAGTCATTTAAAGTAGGCATCACTTTACTCTACTCTTCTTCCTGTACTGAGCTTTATTATATTCACACATATATTTTGTCATGTATTTATTATACTATACTATGCTATACTACACCATATGGTATTATATTCTATTGCATGGATTGCGGTGACTAGACATCAAGTTAGGGATGGGACAAGCTACATCATGATGCTTAGTAGTTAGGAACCATATTCTGTGTTGTTATATCTTCTGAATCACCTGTATGTAATATGAAATATGGACTGGATAAATTCTCATTAAGTTGTCTTCTTTATATCACCAGATAGCAAATATATCCTTATTACACTTGATCAGTGCAACACATTTCCAATAATGAACCAAAAATTTACCTTTTGGACTACTCTGCCAGAGCAAAATCCAAACTTATTACAAAGGAGAAATGAACATTAGAATTCTTTTGTATTCTGCAATAAATAAATACATATCTTAGAAATGATTTATTTTTCTACACAATGTAGAGTGTACACAATTTCTACACAATAAAGGAGTGTACTGCCATTTAATCTAGAGCACAGCTCTGTGGAAATGATGCGCCCTGTTCCTTCCTCCTCTCCTTCCCCTACCAACCCCCTCTTCCACCCGCTCCATCCTTCTCCTTGTTAGTAAGTACCTTTTTATCCCCTACATGCACATGATTGAGTTTAGAAGATTCACCTAAACTGCTTAAAGGCTTTATTCAGATACTTATGAAAGTTTTTATTCCTGACTGCTTTTTTTTTTCTTTTCCTCTTTTTCTTCTAGACAAGTTCCCTAATCTTGAAACTTTCCAGTTACCATTTGCACTAGTGTTCTTGTATTATTTTGCTTGTGCATCAAAGAAGCATTCTCATCATTGACAGATAACTTTTCATATTAAAGAGAAAGATATACTGTGAAAGCAACAGTATAGAATTTCTAGTTTGTTCATTTTTAAGAATGTGTGAAGTTATTTCTCTTTATAGTACTTTGTAGGGAGTTTCACTGTATTACTTTTTACTGGGATTTTTATGACCAGCAAAGAGAGAAGTTGTTTTAGTCTAGGAGAATCTCTCATGGCTTTTATTTCCATTTTAATTCAGACTTGCACTAAGGTTTTGACAGGCAGTATTTCTATATAGGCAGCATGATCTTTTCAAAGTATTTGATTTGGGGAATCTAGAAGTTCCATGATAGTCAAACCTCAGATTTAAGAATCATCTCAGACATCTTCTCAGAACCCCTGATTACTTTTAATTCTGAAGTCAGAAAATGCAGAAGTATGCTATTTGTGTGCTTCCCATTCCAACCCTAGAGAACCAGTCAGTATACAGCTGTCGCAGCCTAAGGGTCCTCTTGATCTGGACATGACCCATGGTCATATCGCATTTCAAAATGTATAGGCACATATTTTGTTTCAACTGAAGCAAAGCTGCTAAAAGTTTAATTTTGTCCTGATGGGAAAATGAAGAAATTTCCTGAAGGAAATACAATAGCATTATCATTAAACACGTAGACACTCACTGTCTTAATAGAGCCATTACCCTATTTACAAATATGTAACAAAAAGATGTTGAGAATTATCCAGCTGAAGGGAGGAAATAGCAGTGTGTGTTTTCCCACCAACAAACAAGCAGCTGTGACCAGACGAGACGACATCTGTAACAGCATGGTGGAAACATAGACTTTATTGTTTTAATAACAGGGCAGAAGCAGTAGTTGTTATTTTTTCCAATCTATGACCCCAAAATGTGTGCAGTCTGGATTTCCTTCCATGAATGGTCTCTGTCAGACATTCTTGATCCAGACATCTCAGTCTCTACTCTACCTCTTAGGTTCTGTTCACTCTCACACACAGACACCCCAGAAATGGAGCATTCCATGCATCCATTTTCCAAGGTTAATAGCCGCAAGCTGATCTGTTCCGCTCCTGGTTGTTTTGTAGGAAAAGATCATTCTTTGAGAGAGAGAGAGTGTGTGTGTATGTGTGTGAGAAAGAGAGAAAGAAAAAGAAAGAGAGAAAGGAAGAAAGGGAGCTTTCTTTCATATAAGAGAAAGAAAGGGAGTGTCAATTCTCTGCAAACATCAGTTTAACTAAAGATATACAGACTGTCCCTGACTTAAAATAGTTTGTTCAACTTATGATTTTTTGACTTTACAATGATGGTGCAAATTGATATACATTCAGTGGAAACCTGACTTCAGATTTAGAATTTTGATCTTTTCCTGGTCTAACTACACGCAGTTTGATCCTGTCTCATGATGCTAGACAGCTGAAAAGAGCTGCAGCTCGCAGTCAGCCACCAGACCCCTGGGGATGGGGGTGGGGGTGGAGGTTAAAAACCAATACACTTAGGACCCTTCTGCACTCAGACAACCATTCTGTTTTTTACTTTCAGTAAAGTAGTCCAAAAAAGTTGCAAGAGATGTTCAACATTATCAACATTATAAAATAGGCTTTGTGTTAGGTGATTTTGCCGAACTGTAAGCTAATTTAAGTGTTCTGAAAACATTTGTGTTAGGTTAGGCTAAGCTATGATATTTGGCGGATTAGGTGTTTTAAACGCATTTTCAACTTAATGATATTCTCAATTTACAATGGGTTTATCAAGAAGTAACTCAGATATTAAGTGTGGGTATAGGAAGATCTGTACCTTCAATTTACAAGGAATTTTCTGAAATTCCTGAAATCTGAAATTTTCTGAAATCTGAAAAAGCTCCTTACCCCAACTAAAAAGAAGTGAAATGCTCTTTTATTCTTAAATCTATTTAATTTGATATAGTATAAAGTGATTTTTGAGGCTACAATGATAATGCCTAGCTGGAGTTAATATTCTCACTGCATGGAATAAAAACTGAAAAATTTTAACAGTTCTCAAAATATGGAGCAGCTTTATATATTTAACGTATATACTATAAAATCCCTAGGAACAAGCCTAAGAAAAACTTAGTGGACAGAAAGATTTGTAGAACTAAAGTTAAGAACAATAACTTTGGAAGTCCTATAGTTCATGAGAAAAAAAGAGTTCGAAATACTGACTAGAGAATAAGTTCCTTAAGGATCTGAGATTTTGTTTGTTTTGGTTTGCTGCCTAAAATAATGCCTAGCACTTAGTAAACAGTAAATATTCATTAGATGACTGGATAAACAAGTGGATGGACAGACAGATGGACAGATGGATAAAGCACATTAGAATTCTAGCTTGGCCACTTACCTGGCACTCTTCATTTAAAGCGCTTTCTACATGTAGATGCATAGTTGTATTACCAGCACTATTCATTTATATTCAAATAAAGTTTTGAAATTTTTTAACTTGTCAATTTAGAGTCAGATTACATCCTAAAGGGCCCTTCCTGGTGGCTCAGATGGTAAAGAATCTGCCTGCAATGCAGGAGACCTAAGTTTGATCCCTGGGTCAGGAAGATTCCCCTGCAGAAGGGAGTGGCAAGCCACTCCAGTATTCTTGCCTGGAGAATTCCATGAACAGAGGAGCCTGGTGGGCTATGGTTCATGGAGTCATAAAGAATCAGACACAACTGAATGACTAACACTACATCCTAAGGAAAATAAGCTAATAGTAAATCATCCAATGTATCAACAGTCTCATAGCCCAGCTTCTTCGGTTAATTTGTTTGGGAATTAAGGACCAGAAAGATTAACTGATTTGCCTAAGTTCTCTTTCATATAGTTGGATTAAAGTATAAATTTGGATATGTTGTATAACTTTGTAGAAGTTATCACCTGATAATTCTACACTAGTTGCCTCATTAAGTCAGCAAATTCATGACTCATTTCCACAAATCCATGTGGAATTTTCCAAGTTTTGGAGGAATCTAAAGATGATTGGAACTTATTCTCTAGGAGATAATAAATTAAAGAAAACACACATAAATAAGTAAATATGTCATTCTAAAGAAGGGAACATGTGCTGTGGTAGATGTATAAACAAAAGGTGGAAGGAACACAAAGAATGGAGCAACTAACCCAAACTGGAGGTTTGGGAAGAGAAAATATAAGCATTATCTTGACAGCTGATAGGAAGACTAAACAGACTTGTCAGTGTCTGCAATTAAAGAAATCTGAGAGGCCTCGGCTTTCATTATAGTCAAATTAAAAGACTATAAAAGAATCAGAAGGATTCATTTAAGTGAGCAACTAGCCAGTGCCATTCATTTAAAACCACATCAACATATGCAAGGAAGCATGCTATGACAAACCTAGATAGCATATTAAAAAGCAGATACATTACTTTGCAAACAAAGGTCTATATAGTCAAAGCTATGGTTTTTCCAGTAGTCATGTATGGATATGAGAGTTGTACCAAAAAGAAGGCTGGGCACCGAAGAATTGATGCTTTCAAACTGGGTGTTGGAGAAGATTCTTGAGAGTCTGTTGGACTGTAAGGAGATCAAACCAGTCAACCCTAAAGGAAATCAACCCTGAATATTCATTGGAAGGACTGTTGCTGAAGCTGAAGCTCAAAATACTTTGGCCACCTGATGCAAAGGAGTCAACTCATTGGAAAAATCCCTGCTCCTGCGACAGATTGAAGGCAGGAGAAAAGGGGACGACAGAGGACAAGATGGTTGGATGGCATCACGAACTCAATAGACATCAGTTTGAGCAAGCTCTGGGAGATAGTGAAGGACAGGGAAGCCTGGCGTGCTGCAGTCCATGGGGTCACAAAGAATCGGACATGACTGAGCGACTAAACAACAGTAGTTTTGCTAGTTCCACTTTGTAGAAGCTCACAGCATGATTCAGGATCATGTCACATGTTGTGTCTTCAGCAATTCTGTGAGCTCCTTGAAGTCTGCACCTTGTCCAACTTAGTATCCCAAGCATTCAACAGAGTGCCTGGCACATTGTAGATAAGCAAGAAATGTTTTCTTAAATTGACTTACACTCACAACCAGTATATTAAAAACAAAATAATGAAAAAAAGGACAAGCTGCATGATTTTCTCTAGACACAATTGTAATTTACTATCCTGGACAGTCTCACCAATCAAACATTTATCTCCAGTCCTTGAGAGGTTAATTTTCCTTCCACAATTATTATTAATACCTTTTACCAACTTGGGACCATAGCAAAATTGAACTTATGAAAAATGCCTGGTTTTTTTCATCCTTGGAATAATTATACCTTTCAAAAAACTATCTTTTTGGGGTTTCCAGACAACAGTGTTTTTCAAATCTCAGGTTGCAAAAGCTGAATCATTTTATCAATAATGTGTAAGATAGAGACATGTCCAAGGTTACTCAAGCAGGGTCATAAATCAACTCCTAGACGATATGTCTCCTAAGATTAAAAAAGAGAGATCATATAACATTTTGTAGATGGAAAGTCTCACACAAGTTGTCATACGTTAAAAATGATCCAAAAAGGCAATTGCATAGAAATACAGTAGTTATCAAGCTGATCAAAAGCATATAGGTAATTTGGAAATAAAATGAGTGTTGATAATTATATTAGCATTACAGTTTGGCAAAATACATTCGTGTTTTCATTTGCCAAATGAAGAAATAGGTTGGATATATTTCCACTATGAACATAGAAAAGCAATAAAATATTGCAAATGAATGATAATGTTTTTCATTCGTCCTTGAAGTCTAATTCAAACTTTCACTTCCTTCCTATTAAAGGCAAGTTATTACCTTAGATTTCCTGAAATCACTGTATGCTTTTAAAGTACCTACTGATATATTTGGATACTACTGAATTTAAAACAGAAAATGGCCAATGCCAGATGACCCTGACTACAATAAACTTAGAAAATTGAAGTGATTATAAAGCAGTTTGCAAGTAAAAAATCATTTTCTCAGTATTCTTAAATCTTTCACTAACCCTACTTCTTACTGTATCTTCTCCAGCTCAACTCTCCTTAATTCTTTTCACATAGAAAGACTTCACAACCATTTCTGTTAGACCCATAGCCAAGCCCCATACCTTGCTTACTTATTTCAGTTCAGCATCATTATTAAAGGATGTTTGGTTCAATGGTCTGGGTCAAAACCCAGAGCTAACAAATCACTAACTGAGTGAAACTGGGCAAGTTATTTCAATGTTCTAAGCCTCAGTTTTCTCACAAATACATTAAGAGTTGCAAGGTTGTTTTGAGGGTTAAGGGACATGAAACATATAATATCCTTACTAAGCAACCTGAATGTCCATAGATAGATGAAGATGTGATATATATTTATGTATATGTGTGTGTGTGTGTGTGTAATGGAATATTACTTGGCCATAAAAGGGAAAAAATTGGGTCATTTGTAGATATGTGGATAGACCTGGAGTCTGTAATTCAGACAGAATCAAGTAAGTCAGAAAGAGAAAAACAAATATTATATATTAATACTTATATACAGAATCTATAAAAAATGGTACAGATGAACCTATTTACAGGGCAGGAATAGAGGTACAGACCTAGAGAACAGACATGTGGACACAGTGGAGGGAGGAAATGGAAGGGGAGGGTGGGATGAATTGGGAGATTGGGGCTGACACGTATACACTATCACGTGTAAAACAGATAACCGATGGACACCTACTGTATAGCGTAGGGAGCTCAGCTCAGTGCTCTGTGATAACCTAGAGGGCTGGGGTGGGGTGGGGGGTGGGAAGGAGGGAGGGGATATATGAATACATATAGCTGATTCATTTCTTTGTACAGCAGAAACTAACAACAATGTAAAGCATCTATATCCCAATCAAAAAAAAAAATGACTTCCAATAAAGGTAAACTTTGATTGCTATCATAGTTAAGCAATAATACCTGCGGGATCTGGTTGGTGTGAACAGTGTGCTCACTTAACTGACACTGGACTGAGAATCAAATGATCTGCTCTGGGCTCGCTTCTGTGAACCTGCACAAGTCGTTTATTTCAGGGATTGAGTTGTCTCACCAGTAAACTGAGAAGCATAGACCAGATGAACTCTGAGGTCACGTCCAGCTCCCAAATTCTTTGTTCTGAATTAATTTCATGCTTTAGATTTTACTCATGATGTTCTGGTAGATAACTGGAATTGTATCCCTTTCTTATAAAAGTATCATAAGCTATAGGCCAGAAGAGAGAAAAGAGTGGACCCATGAAACCTGGTCATGTGGTCAGAGCCAAAGAGAATCCAATTTGATAGAAAGTCATTTTACTCAAGTGCTGTGTGTCAGCGATTCTGCTGAGTACGATGTTTGAACAGAGCACCTTGAGACCAATGTCACAGAAAATATTCCAGCAAATAATTAATGGTGTGTGTATATATATTGCCAGTTACCCTGCAGGGGCCCAGTCATCTCTCAGAACAGATTAGTGGTCCTTACCCAGGTGCTCGACCATTCCAATACACACTTTTCTCAATGATCATTATCCTGAAATAAATCCAAATTAAATTTTATGAACCAGGATTGAAATTATGTGCCTTTGGTATTGAACCTTCTAATAGCAGTTATTTTTATTGAAGTATTAAAGCAATTGGCTTGAGTCATCTTGGAAACACAGCCTTCATATTTCAAATATGGTTAGGAGACTGTCAGTGCATATTACCGTGGATTGGAGATATTTGCTTATTAAATGACTTTTTTTAACCAGGAAAAAACCCATTACAGGAAACATCTTGTTTACCAGGGTGTCCAGGGGATAGCAAATAGAAGCAACATGTTACATTGAATTATAGAAATAAAATAAGCTGATTCAGCTAATAGATTCAATAGAAATATGAGATGTTACTTTCCAAGTCAAAGACAGCTGCAACTTAATTTCACTGACAGATTTTTACTGTAGGATGTAAACATTAGGTAAAAAATGTTCAGTGGAAGCTATAGTGGCTATAGAGTGTTATTTCAACACTTCTGTTTAGGCCCCCATACCCAATGACTTTTCAAAGGTATTCTCGTTGTCTTGCCCATATAGACAGAAAACAAAATGGAAGCACTAAATATGTTTGATTGGTGGCAAGGTTAGAGGAGAGATGAAGAGAACAGGCATTGAGTGAGATAGTTCTAGGTTCATCCCCTGAATATGTGGACTTTGTGTAGTAGTTAACCTCTTGGAGTTTCAGTAGTTTCATCTATAAAATGGAGAAAATGATATAACTGAGGTTACTGCAAAGTCAAATGCAATGACATATAAGTGAAACTTCACAGTATGCCTAAAACAGAACTTACTGAGTGAACAGAAACTACACTATTGATGCCACTATTTGGTCTCGCTTACAGGTCCTAGAAGAGTAAGCTGACAAAATACACTCCCCTTTACATGGTCTAATTTGTACATGTCTGCTCTCTCGCAATAGATTATAATGGGGTGGCAGCAGAGATGATATCTTAATTATCTGTGTGTCAGTGAGAACTCAAAACATGGATCGGACCCCCAGGATTGGGTTGTACAATCAAAACATGGATTGGACCCCCAGGAGGGTTCAATGGAGATAGATCTGAGAAACAGGCACCTTAGAATCTAGGATGGATGGCCTACGTATCTCAGGAAAGCTGCAAGAGAGGTTATTTTTGGCAATAGAGAAAGTTGTGCTGATGACAATAAAGACAGAACTTGGGTCCAAGGCATTCTCCCAGTAGACTATATCCACATGTACTTTCACTGACTTAGTAAGACAGTATGAAGTCCTCTGGGTTTCCCAGGTGGCTCAGTGGTTAAAAAAAAAAAAATTCGCCTGCCAATGCAGGAGATGTGGTTTCAATCCCTGGGTCAGAAAGATCTCCTGGAGAAGGAAATGGCAACCCACTCCTGTATTCTTGCCTGGGAAATCCCATGGACAGAGAGAATACTGGTGGGCTATGGTCCATGGGGTTGTAAGAGTTGGACACGACTTAGGGACTAAATAACCATTCCAAAGAATTAGAAGAAAGGAATGACTTCTGGTTAGAAGGAGGGTCAGAATGCTGTGAACAAGCCATCTCATTTGAACGAATGTTGTTTTCTGCCCAGGAGACCAAGCCCTGTGAGTCTGAGCTCCAGTTCCTGTCCAGAATTTTAAAGACAGCTGTCTGTTTGGAGACAAAAAAAGATTTTAGCTTCTTTTACTCATCAGAGAAGGAGTAGCCAGGAAGGGTGGCATGGCATAGTTGGCCGAAGCTGCAGAAGTGGTCACTCCTTCCCCTATACTTCGCACTTCAACGGTGGCCCTGCACATGTTCCGTCTCCTCTGAGAAGGTTCTGTGGGTGTTTTCTTTCCACACCAGACTGAAATCTGCAAGACTGGACACCTTTCTAAATGTCACATCACCCAGTATGCTGCCCTTTATCTAGTAATCTCTCACAAAAAAGAGGCACAGGTTGGAGTAGCAGAAGGCACATGGAGTTCAGAGTTCTAGACACTTGACTGTAACCCCTTTCACCCTGGCCCCCTTCTCATCTCAGAGAACAGTGCCCCTCCGCAGCCTCTGGTAGCTCAGGTATAAGATGGACAGACCACCCGGGTGCCTTTCTCCTTCTCTGCACAAATCCAGGCACTGCTGGTCAACAGTGTTCTCTTAGCGCCTCAGAAATTGTTCCATTCAGTTCTATCAGCCCTTTGCTTAATTCCCACCACCATCCTTTCTTGCCCAAACCATCACAGCAGCATCCTGATTGGTCTCCTCACCTCCAGACCCCCTCTCCAGTTTGTACTCCATTTTACGGCCAATGCCCTTATTTGCTGTCTCAAATCAGACCACCTCCCTCTCCTTGGTTCTCTGGGAAATTTGACCCCTTTTTGGAATATTTTACAAGTCTCTTCCTATTCTACCTCTTTCTCCTCTTTCCAGCTTCATTCTTCACCCCCATCTCTCCCCCTTCTGAGATATGCTGAGAGATTCTTAGTTCTTGCAGTAAATTTTTCCATTTGGGATCTTATATGTTCTCCATCTGGAACGCTTTATCCTCTCTGATCTCTATTCTCTCTCTTTCTCTTTCTTCTTCTCCCTTCCTCTAGGAAGCATTCTTTAACATCTCCACTCCCAACAAGGCTGGTTTAGCTACTTAGTACCAGAGCTTTGGGGAACTACCACAAATCAGAATTTTTTTTTTTCCTAGATGAAGGGTTGTCTCAGTTGATGATAGAGATGAGTAAACACATGCGAGAAAAACAAAGTTTGTTGCTTAAATAAATGAATGGACAAGTGAATATAAACAATTTTGACAAGAATCACCTGTAAAACAGGCCACTGAGACCCCGGTGTTTTGTTGGTCACTGCTTATTTACAGTGACAAATGGACGTATGTCATACAGACATATGGCAAAATATCCAGATATAATTTTTTCCTAGTTTTCTCCTTCTCTAGGAAGCTCAGAGCATTTTGAAATATATTATGATAGCTCAGTTCATAGGGTAAGGAAACCCCAAACTGCCCAGCCTTGTAGATGGAACCCCGTCAAGTCACAAGACTTCTCCATGAAGTGAAATAGAAGCAGGATTGGAATCTGAGCTTACTGGATGATTTAATGCTGACTCTTTTATACTGGGAAAACCTTTATAAAAATGAAATATATCAGGAAATGAGGACATTTAAGGAAGATAGGCAGCAAGAAAAAAAATACACACACACATTTATATATACATACAAGGTAGATGAAAGACTTGGGTAAGCTGTTCTCTTGTGAAATCCATCTTTTTATCATAACTGGAAAAGATCTTTGTAAACTGAACAATAGAGAAAACGTTAAGATATTTTTCTATCTGTTCCCCTGATGCCCCCATTGAAAGCTCTCCTGCTGTTATATTTTCATAATCTCATGGCTTCTCTTATAACTGAGCAGGATGCTACAGAAGCTGACATTTGATGGGCCCTGGCGAACCAGAATGGTTTTGCCACAGAATAAATATAAATGCTTGTTTGGGATCAACAGTGTTTTCTTTTGGAGTTTGCAGAGCCAAAATGAAAGAGAAGGAGCTGCTAAACACTGCAGGTCATGGAGACTGCAGGTTACAAGGGTGAGTTGGAAGCCCGGAGATGGCAAAGAGACGCCTCTGTTACAGCCAGTGTTACACATGTAGACAAATAATCCAGAGCTCGTCTGGGGCATTTTCAGAGCCTTCCTTTAAAAGGGCATCCACCAGACAACCTAAGTCACCATAATGGCTATGTGTACATTATGGGTATACACTCGAAGAAAGAAAATACCCTTTTTTCCTACTGTAGGCAGGGTAAGTAACTTAAAGTTCATCAGTGAGAACAATATTCTAGGATCAATTGTATGATATACTTCATTTGCCCTAGCCATTCCTGTTTTCCTCTTCCTATCTTTTACCTCTTTCTCCTTTCGTTGACCCCTGTTCCCTCCATTCTTTGGAGGAGGATGAGCACTGAACAGAGCCATCTACAGAGGCTTGTTTTGATTTCAGAAATTGGGGTGACCTCAGGCTCACAGGCTGCACAAAGAATCCTAGTAATGCCAGTGTTGGCTCTCTCCAGCAGCCCCAGGGCTGGCCAAGTGGATGAATTTCAAGACCATTCTGAACACTCCCCAGGCTTTAGCCAGAATTACAATGTCAGTCCGGCTTATTCCCTTCCCAGCCTCCTTCTCTTTACACAGGATCGATAAAGCGTTAGTTGGCTGTCCGAAGCCCCTACTGACTGTAGCAGGCTAGAAAGTAGATTGGACTTGGAGACACAGAGATGTGGGTTGGAGGCCAGTCCAGTCAGTCATTACTTGGGCAGTTCCCTTAAACCTGCTGCTTCTCAATCTGCCAACCTATAAATAGAAAGCCATTCATTAACTCATCAAACAGTTTTGGAGCCTTAGCTCATGCCAGATATAGTGTTAGAGCTGGATTTTTAAAGATAAAAAATGATATCTACTCCAATGGTAGGAAAATATGGTAGATATATAAGGTAGGCCAAGCATAGTGAGATGAAGTTAAAGGAAAAAAATACAGGATGCATCCATACAATACTTGCTTAACGAGTGGCACTCAGGACATATTGCTACACCCTCAGGCTGCTTTTTTTTCTTAAATGATCTTATTCCCCTGTGGAAACTGAAATTCCCCATTCCTTCAATGCTGCAGTTCTCATTAAGGTATCAATTTGATTATCTAATTAAACAACAGAAATTCATCCTAGGGGGGAGTGAATGCTCCCCCCCCAAGACTTACAATTTTAAAACTAGAGTTTTAACTCTAATGAAGTCAGATTAAGGCAACCAATAAAGGACCTACTACACTTTGGCTGCCTGACACGAAAAGCTGACTCTTTGGGAAAGACTCATACTGGGAAAGACTGAAGGCAAAAGGAGAAAGGGACTGCAGAGTGTGAGATGGTTAGATAGCATCACTGACTCAATGGATGTGAATTTGAGCAAACTCTGGGAGATAGTGAAGGGCAGAGGAGCCTGGTGTGCTACAGTCCATGGGGTCGCAAGGAGTCAGACGTGACTTAGCAACTGAACAACGGCAACAACAATTGTGCTTGAAGTCATTCAGAAGATGTAATCTCCATCTTCAGGAGTTCTGAAATCTACATAAAATGTTTGTGAAAACAACATATCAAAATAGTAACAATTAAAGAGCTACATTTTAAAAGCAATGAAAATTTTAAGTGAGTGACATTAAAGGGATTTTACAAGACCCCATGTAATGTCAAATGAATTATGTGTTGTGCAGCCATGGTGGAATTAGTGTTAAAGGAGAAATCATTTTCTCAGTGGAAAATATGAGGGAGGTCAAGTTGAGCCTAATGAATATTGCTGCCCAAGCAGCACACCCACAGCAGATTGCCTTCACTTCCCCTTCATTAATATTCTAGCATAGCTCATCAAGGAAACCAATTCCATTCGCCATTCACTCCTCACCTTGTATAAATAGTTCGGCATCCTTTGCTTAGCAAAACAAAGACCATCATTATTATCAATGAAAGCAAATACTGAAAAGACCAAAGCTGTGCTCAGTCTCAGAAAATAAGTGAATTAGCACTCTGAGAATTTGGAGAGACTCTTGTGTATAAACACAAGGTATGATAAACACACCAACTCTTTATAGAGCACACGAACATATCATAACTTACTGGATCCTCCCAGCAACTCCAAAAGTGGGAAAGGATGAGGAAGGATGACTTTCCCAAGACCATCCAGTTGGTAGCTGGCAGACGTGGGATGCATCAAAAGCTTATGTCCTCTCTACCACTTAAAAGTGTCATACAGGAGAAAAAAATTGCCATGTTATTTTTTATTGGGTTATAATTAACATATAATATTATTTAGTTTCAGGTGTACAACATATTGATTCAGTATGTTTATACATAATGAAATAATCACTGACATAAGACCATCACCAAAGTTGTCACAACGTTAGTGATAATTCACCTACATGTACATTACATCCTCTCTGTTATTTCTTACAAATTAATAGTCACAAAGAGGAATAGCATGGAATAGCCCAAGAATCAATGATATCTAGGTCCTTGCTACTCAAAATGTACCCCACAGACCAACAGCATTGGGGTCACCTGAGAGCCTGTGATTTATGCAAAGATTTGGCCCCACCCCAGGCTTTCAGAATCAGAAACCGCAGCTTAACAAGATTTGCAGGTAATTCTTATGTGCACTGAGTCTGATGTGCATTAGTCTAAAAATATTCCACATCTCTAAACTGGATACAGGTTAACTCATAGAGTTATGTAGATTACTTATTATATACAGGAAAGTACTTTTTATATTAAAAAGCACTATGTAAATGTAAGACTTTATAAAACAATAGTTGTTCTCATTTTTACTAACTCAGCCATTTATATTAGCATTTTGTCCTCTATTTGCATATAAATGACCCTGGAGTTCTTGGGAATTTAAAGGTAATCAAACTAGACTCCATTCAGGTGTAGTACTTACCCCAGATTTGAAAACAAATTTACATTAAGGTGTCAGTTTAACACACATTCTTCAATGCAGGTTGCATTAACTACTTAGAGGAGGATTTCTTAATTTTGATTGTTTTTCTCACAAATAATCTGGCTTCTCTGGTGGCTCAGAATGCTGGAGACATGGGTTCTGATCCCTGGGTCAGGAAGATCCCCTGGAGAAGGAAATAGCAACCCACGCCAATATTCTTGCCTGGAAAATCCCAAGAACGGAGCAGCCAGATAGGCTACAGTCCATGGGGTCACCAAGAGTCAGACTTGGCTGAGTGACTAACACTTTCACTTTCAATCTGCTCTCCAAAATCTGTCCACTTAAAAGTATTGTAAAGCATTAAGATATGCCTTTTAAAATTGCAGGTTCTCTCCTGTGTATATACTTTCCACACCCCAACCAGGTATGTATGGCAAAAGATTTGGATCTTAAAGGTCAGAAATATAAGCAGCATGGAGGTTAGTAAGAGGCTGCACAGAGGCCCAGAGCCTGTATGAGGCTCCTTGTTCAGTGTCCTTCCTCTCCCCTGTGGGCAATAACTGGGCTCATATACACCGTGATTGTGCTGAAATTTTAAATGGCCACTCCTGGGTGTTTTCGTAGAGAGAAAAGCCAAGGACTGTGTAATCAAATGACATTGAAGACCCAGCTTTGTTCATGTCAAGCTTAGGTCCTTGTATAGATCATAGGCCCTCCCCCACCTGGGTTTCACAATCTGAAAAATGGACACAAGAAACAAATGGTATTAAAAGGATATAGAGGGGAGTTTTAAGCTCAGCTTTTTAAGGTGTTCCATAGAGACCCTTGATTTATTTTTGAGATTTTATAGATCATGCCCATGATACATGTGTGGTCACTTCAGTTGTGTCTGATTCTTTGTAACCCTATGGACTGTAGCCCACCAGGCTCCTCTGTCTATGGGATTCTCCAGGCGAGGATACTGGAGTGGGTTGCCATTCCCTTCTCCAGGAGATCTTCTTGACCCAGGGATCAAACCTGCATCTCTTACATCTCCTGCACTGGCAGGCAGATTCTTTACCACCTGGGAAACCCCTATATCAATAACCAAACCCAAATCATTTTCTGGTCCACTTAAGGTATTTTTCCTCTGTGCTGAACATCATTTTATTCACTGAGCTCTCTGCAGATATTTCAAAACAGTACCCCAAGCAGGGCTTAGTATTCTATCCCTATATTCTCCTTCTCAGCCTCCTTTGTGGACCCTTTGCTCATTCCACAGTCCCAGGGCCTGCCCTGCTCCTTCAGCCGACCTCCCAGTCTGTCCCCTCTAACTTCTGCCTTGTAACATCTGAAGACTCCCACTCTGCACCCATGTTCACATTGTTCTTCCAAGTGTCACTGCCATAAATCCACCTTCCCAATGAGCATCCCCCCACCCCGATGCCCCTATAGTCATCCCGAAACATGTCCTAAACTGACAACCCTCTCATCCCACAGCCCTGTGCCTCCTCTTGCTTATCTCCAGCTCCCTATGAACAGTCCCACCATCCTCCTAATGACTCAAGCCTGAAATCCAGATATCATCTGACTTCTTGCCCTTAGCTCCTAAATAGTTTTGAACATGACAAGCTGTAGATTCTACAGTATAAATGACTCAAATTGTTCTATACCTTTTCCCCAGCTTCCATTGAAGTGAAAGTGAAAGTCACTCAGTTGTGTCTGACTCTTTGCGACCCCATGGTCTATACAGCCCATGGAATTCTCTAAACCAGAACACTGGAGTTGGGTAGCCTTGCCTCTCTCCAGGGGATCTTCCCAACCCAGGGATCGAACCGGGATCTCCTGCATTGCAGGCAGATTCTTTATGATCTGAGCTCTCAGGGAAGCCCACTGACTCCATCATTAATTCTCTCACATAATAATGCCTTTCTCTTGGCCTCCTGCTTTGCCTCCCCCAAAATCTTCCAAGAGCCTCAAGCTAACATTCAAGCTTTTAAGGAGTTTGATTCAGTGCAGCCTCTGGGGCAAATTTACCTTTAACAGGTACCCTCCTGAGACACCAGCGCAGGTCAGACTTGGAAAACCAAACTAAACCATTCCCTACTGTGAAAAGGTGGTTGATCGAGCCATTTCTCTGCTTTAAGCTATTCGGTGATTTCTCTTTCACTTTTAGGATAACGTCTCAAGTTCTTAGCATGGATACTCACCAGCTGTCTTCTATCTTCCTTTCCTTACTCATGTCCCCTGCCAAATCTCCACCCCTTACATGCAACTTGAGAGAGCATCACCTATGAAGATACCCTGGAACCCAAAGGAGGATTGGGAAAAGTGACAAGGAAAGGACATACTCTTTATTGAAGAGATGCTCGGCATTAGCTCATTGGATCTCCACAGGTGTTACTGCCAACATTTACGTGGCACACCTGGGTGTTTTCATAGCAAGGCCATGAACTGTGTTATCAAAGGGTGAGAATTCATAAGCCCAAAGAAGTGGAGCACCGTGCCGATGCCACATGGGCAGGGACAAAACCCCAGATAGTCAAGCATCTAGACATCTTTGATTTCTTTGCATTTCTGCTATGGGATATGTTTCAGAAAAATGAGTGATGCCAAACTATATATCAATACTACGCCAATGATTACCAAATGAAACAGGGTAAGCCAAAGTAAGTCAGAGAGAAAGACGGCAAATTCTAACATTGCTGCAGACTGCTAAGAAGATAACAAGTGAGGGAAACATACCTTAACAACACAAGGATACTTTTTGAGCAGAAACTTTAGGAAGATTATGCATATTGGACAACAAGAGCTAGATATGGATATGGCTGTGACTATGGCTGTAGATATAGATATACAGAAATAGAGATTACAAATGCTGTACCTCATCGGTACACCTATAGAGTAGCGACAGCAAGTGCAACCTTGGAGTGTTCACCTGGTCACACCCAGGTCTGAAATGTGATGGTGCTGATGGTCACACTTTGGTGAAAGAATTTCAGGCATTTTCTCATTTGCTACAAAGTCATCCACTTTATCAGACCGCTCACATCACATTTGCTCCAGGACAGATCTGTTCAAGGCTTGGTTTCAGTGCCAAGTAATTTGACTCAAGCAATATGTGCGCCTATTTATATTCAGACCCATGCCCAGAAGCTCCCAGAGGTGTGATAAAGTGTTGCTTTTCAAATGGACATAAAATATACATGGTTCTCATATTAGCTGCCGCATATTTTTCTGGTGCCTATCACCAGATTGATAGCCATGGATCCAAGTAATTAGGAGAGCACTGGGGAGAGAGACCATGGTTAACATTTATATCCTCAGATTAGTGAGATCCTCTCCAGGCTTCCGTTAAATCAATTTAATTCAATTCACTTCTAAAAACCTGCCTATCCTGATTGCCTACTGTGTGCAGAGAACTGTGCTGGAAGCTATGGGGCAGACTTGGGTATCACATGGTCAGAATGACTGAAGACTGTAGTGACTATGCAAACAAAAGAAGATCATGAGGCCTGACTCTTAGGTGTAAATGTCAGTTCTGCCCGCCTCTAGATGTGTGACTTTGAGCAAGGTTATTTCCCCTCCCTCCTCTTCACATTTAAAATTGGTATATGTCCCTCCTTCATAGGGTTATTTTTAAAATTGCATAAATTACTATCTATAGAATTACTGTCATTGTAATTCCATTCAGCAAGGTATGTACTGTCTAGTGAGGGAGAGAAGCTCAAAGGCAGGTAAGATGAGTCACAGTTTTAGGAATCTAGAGAACTAACCTCTGGAGTCAAGAAGGGGCTGGACCACAGCCCAGATGGACTTTGAAGGATGGCGAGGGGAAGGGAGGAAGAGTCATGTGGTGTTCTCACAGTGGTGGGCAGATGAGAGCAGCGGGAACCTGGAGGGAAGCCAAGGAGACCAGGAAACCACTGGGGCTGAGAATCAAGTTGAAGCCACTTAGTAGAGGTTTAGAGACCTTGTCAAGCGTCCCTGGCAATGACGGAAGTCAAAGTCCCTGTTGAAGGACTTTCAGGAAGACTTTTCTGATCAGAGCTGTGACTTGAGAGGATCTCCCTCATGGAAATTTACACACAAAATGTGAGGGATGAAAACTGGAAGGCAGAAATGCAGCAGGCGGTGATATCATGTCCGCCATGGATTTGTATGGAGTGATGGGTAGTATAGTGACACAGTGAGAGTTGAAAGAGAAAAGAGCCGTGATGGAAGTTGCATAACTGGGTGCTGATTTGAACATGAGGGAGCTTGAAAAGGAGGGTCTGGGATGACTGAGGATTCACTGTTGGGTGGCTGGGAAGATGGGATCACCATGGGCTGAGACAGAAAACACAGGAGACCCGTAATGTAGGAAGACCAGCAGCCCATCCCCCACCCACCTTGCAATGCTGACTTTTTTGCCCAGACCTTAAAGGCAGCTAGCCAGTTTGCTAATGGTCAATAAATTCAATTTTGCTCCAGATATTAGGACTTGGTTAAGAGTTTGCCACACTCTGCTTGCGAAACAATGTAGAATGCCTCCATAGAATATGTATCCCCTAATAACAAAATTATGAAAACCTGTTCTGTGCTCTTCATACACACGAGATACTAGCTATGAATCAGTGTTCGAAAACAAATCTTAATAAATTGTTTCAGATGTTACTAGGAAGGATATTTCTGGAGTGTCAATTAGGCACAATTATAGTCTGAGTTGAATAATTACCCTTTCTTGTACATATTTTGATGATACGTTTTTTCAAAACAATCTAATTCACAGGGAAAAAGATGATAGCTCACATGCCATTAACTCCTTTAAAGAGAACACAATTCATAAATGAAATGCCTAATTTAAAAGCAATTTAGAAAAACATTCCCAAGGATAAGCATTCAAAATATAGCTTAACTTTCAGCAAACCAAGGGTAAGGACAGTAGGAGGTGAAGGAGAATGAGTAATGAGGAAAAAGAGAAACAGAAAAGGAAAGCAGGAGATGAGATAAATGAAATTTGGGGAAGAAAATGAGAAGAAAAAAGAGGGGGTGAAGATGGACACTATGAATGATAAAATTTTACTAAGAGATCATCTCTGTCTCTCATCTCTGTTTCTCTGAAATGCCTTTTATTGTCATTCTTTTCTTTCCATTCCCACATCAATTTCTCATCACTTTACCCCTAAATTAATGGATGACCCTTTGTGGGTTTCTTTTTCTCCTTCTTACCTCGCACTTTGCCCTGTCCTGGATACTGTGATCATATTAATCTTCCCTAAATATCTCTTTTCTCAATTCCACATTCTCAAATCTAGTCGGCCTTCCTCACCAGTCTAACCAGAGATAGGCTGTTATAAGCCTGCAAAAACCTGACCCCTCACCCCTCCACCCATGAATAGTAGGTGAGATGTTGGTGAAGACCATGCATGTAGTCAGACAGGTCTGATTCATACTCTTGTGCATCCATTTGCTAGTACCATCTTGGGTATTTCCGTTAATTCATGTATAAGACAAGGATATTCACAAGTCTTAGTGTATACTAGCAATTACTGGATTGGCCAAAAAGTTTGAGTTTTTACATAAACTCTTATGAAAAACCCGAGCGAACATTTTGACAAACCCCGTACATGCATTATCTTCAGCATCATCCCCTAATAGTTCACCCTACCCTGAAACATCTAGGTGTTTGCCAACTGAGCACCAAAAGCCTAGCTCACTCCCACCTGCAGACGGGCACAAATACTTCTTCCCCACCTGTGATGAATATCAGGTAACATCTATCCAACCCTGCACACACTTAATGCAGAACAACAAAATGTAAGAGCCTGGATTTGGAGTCAGATGGATTTGGCATGGCCAAAAACAAAAGAGCAATCAGAGATCAATAGTTAATTTCTGAGGCCCAGAGTAAATGAAAATGCAGAGCCCTTGTTCATCAATTATTAAGAATTTTAAGATGGTGATGAAAGGACATTAAGCACACACATTTGTTAGTCTCTCACTTGTGTCCATCTCTTTGCAACCCTATGGACTGTATAGCCCATCAGGCTCCTCTGTCCATGGAATTCTCCAGGAAAGAATACTGGAGTGGGCTGCCATTCCCTTCTCCAGGTGATCATCCCAACCCAGGAATCTAACTGGGGTCTCTTGCATTGCAGGCAGATTCTTTACTGGCTGAGCCACCATGAGGTACTCCTACATACTGGACAACTTCATGCCCATGAAACCAGCTCTGATAAGCTCAACTCCTAGCAAAGTGTTGGATAAACAGTAGGCTTTTAGCAAACGTTTACTGATTTACTAATTTAAAACGTAAGACACATTTGTCTCCTTTTGAGGTGAGATCTTCATCACCCTCTAGGCCTTTTGGTCTGGATTCTCTAAATACTAAGCCTCTGTCTCTTTTCTTCATTTAGCAATGTGTTTATGGGATTCAAAACTGTTACCAACCTAGAAGCAAAACTAAATTGTCCTAATTTTTTTTTCATGTCAGTACACTGGTTTAGAAATGTTTCATTTCAACGAATCACTATAATAAGAGACATCTTCCAGATGATGCTGACTTGACATTCTTAACTTTTCAGACTTAGGTTCACCCTATTCTAGGGCAAACAGTTCTAATAAGTTCTATTTCATTCTCTGCCAGAGAGTATTGATTTATTTCACTGAGTCACTGCCCCCACCCTGAAACCCTTTGGGTTTATGACAGTTGCAGCTGATGAGTTAAGATGTTTGTTTAAAATGTTGCCTCAGGGAATCGTTTTATTAAATGCTAGAGTTCCCATTTCTACCACACATTTTCAAAGCTTTCTTATCCTTCCATGCATAAGATCCATCTATTTTCTTTCTTTTAAATCATGATTCAAAGACTAGAGAGAAAAATTGAATAAATAAAGCAGATGCATACTAAGCCATTTCCTCTATTTTCCTTAGCTGTTTGCTCTTCCCTGGAAGACAGAGCATTTCAAAAGTCTTTTTGGTTTTAAGTTCATTTCTGATCTTTATGTTTTCACTTACTGATAGAAGTAGATTGGCATATGTCATTGATGATAACAGACACAGCCAACTTTTTTTCACTTTGAGTGTTTATGGTTGATAATTCTAAGCACCATTGCCATGGACGTGTTTCACTGGCAAGTTTTTACATATTTTTCACGAGGTTTGGTGTTTGCAGGAAATGCTATCCATCTTCCCGGGCACCTGTGTACCAGAGCTCATCAGATCCATCATTTAGTTCAGCCATCTGGAGATGGACTGTGATGGAGGCAGAAAGCAGACAAGACATGTGTGTGTTATGATAGCAACAGAACCATCTAAGGTCCAGAGTTTAAGACTAGGTGTTAGCTAGAGTCCTCTGAACTTCAGGTTAGCAAACCCAACTCCTGTGTGTGTGTGTGTGTGTGTGTGTGTGTGTGTGTGTGTGTACTTAGTCATGTCCGACTCTTCGCGACCCTGTGGATTGTAGCCCACCAGGCTCCTCTGTCCATGGGATTTCCCAGGCAAGAATACTGGAGTGGGTTGCCATTTCCTCCTCCAGGGTTTCTTCCTGACCCAGGGATGGAGCCAGTGTCTCTTGTGTCTCCTGCAGACAGATTGTTTACCACTAGCGCCACCTGGGAAGCCCCAGAAAACCCAACTCAAAGAAGCTTTAATCATGAAGGAAATGTATTGCATCTCAAAACTGAGAAATCTCGGGGGACGGGAAGCTTCAAGGGAGGCTTAATTCAATGACTCAGCAATGTCACCTGGAGGCAGAGTCCTCCCTTGTCTGCTCTGCCTTCTGTCAGTCACCTCAGAAGCTGGCGACCCTGCATTACAAGATGGCTGCCACCATAACTGAAGCTGACTACTTCCTTGCTCATGACCAGCAGGAGAGAGTTTTATTCAATTGCTCTTAGGGTCAATGAGCTTGTGTTACCAGAGTCATTCAGCAAAGGTTCCCGCACATCTTTTAGTCTCATAGTGGGTCTGCGCCTGTCCCTGTGACTTGCTTTGTGGCCTAGGCTGGAGTGTGCTGGAAGGTTCACATCCCTTCCTACAGTCCCTACAGGACCCACCCCTGTAGCCTGAAGATTCATGACCCCAAACTGCCCTGTCTTGTAATCCAGGGTACTGTTAGTGACAGAAAGGAGGGAGCAGAGAAGAGGTGATCATGATCTCTAGGGGATCTTCCCAACCCAAGGATCAAACCCAGGTCTCCTGCATTTCAGGCAGATTCTTTATCACTGAGCCAACAGGGAAGCCCCCCTGACTGCTCTAGGAAGTCTGAAAAGGACTAGCTGGTTAAAGAATTGCAATTGGAAAAAATGTCAGGTTCCATTACAGTGAGAGGAGACTTGAAAGCGTTGCAGAATCTTAATTTTCTTCAAGGCCGGGGACAGAATTTAAGACAATCAGGCTGAAAATGAGAATCAGTGTGCAGTGTGTGGAGCAGAGTGGAGAGTGATCTGATGTGTGTGATGGCGTGGGGAGCCATCATGGTCCTTATATTTGCATCAGTGGATTAGCCTTTATCTGTGAGGTGCCACATAAAGTGCAGAGAAGCAAGGAGGAAAAATTAAATGCTTTCAAGATGTTTGGTGACTGGCCATCTGGTTGGAGGTTTAGCTCCATTACTTACCAGCAATGTGACCTTAGACAAACAGCTTCACAACTCTGAAAACTCATTTTTCTTATCTGTAAAGTGGTATCACAAATTCCTGCTCTTCTATCTCATGAAGATTTTTCAAAGATCTATCAAGAGAATGTCATTAGTCCTTTGTTAAGAATCCGCCTGCCAAGCAGGAGACGTGGGTTCAATCCCTGGGTCAGGAAGATCCCCTGGAGAAGGAAATGGCAACTCCCTCTAGTATTCTTGCCTGAGAAATCCCATGAAGAGAGAAGCCTGGCAAGCTACACCCCATGGAGTCTCAAAGAGTCAAACACAACTTACAGGCTAAACAACAACAGATTTGCAAAGCACACAAGCGTTTAATATCAGAGTAGCACTTTATAGATGCAAAGTACTGCCAGATTCATCTCCTCATTTTCTGTCTTTGTATAAAGTGAAGTAGATCTCATTATCCTAATTTCCAAATGAGAAAACTCAGGCGTCAAGTTATTGGCCATTGAAACACACAAGTTGTAACTGAAAGGTATTGTTATTATTATTCCTATATTTTTAAAAAGTCTAGAGTAAGCAAGATGCTGACATATATCTCTGCATGGTATTTAAGACTTTCTACAGTGGAAAAGTGTAATAAGCCATAAAACACCCACATGAAAGTCCCATTTGTTTAAACTTCCTAATGTAGGAGCTATAAGTGGCTATTAGTGAAAATGAATCCCAGGTTCTCGTACTGAGATCTTCTCTACTTGAGATAATATTTTGGCTAGTTTTTATAGTGATAGAAAAGATAGAAGGAATAAATAAAAGAACTTCAAGGAATTCATAATAACTACAGTCTCTCACTTTTTTGTCTAAGGACAGACCAGAATTCTTCAACATGAGAAGTACAAAGAAGTATAATGGAAATTATATTTTTTAAATTTTTTACCAAATGTTTCTTAACAAATTAATTAGGGATTCCTGGGTATGGAATGAAACTTAGAATCTTTTAAGCTTTTTAAGTGGCATTTAATGATGACTATTCTAAGATAAATAGGACTCACAGTTTAAATAAACTAACATCACTCTCATTCTGTTCTCCAAAATTATATCCATGAATCTCTTTTGATCTTGCTAGGTATGCTACTGTGCTACAGAGCTAGCATTCATCACTATTCTTTACAAAACTAAACCCCAACTATCTGCATCATAACAATAGTTTCTTTTCCCAAAATTATATATAAGATGAGAATAATGGGATCCTGATACAGGGAGATAATAGCTACTTGCTTGATCAAATCATCTTTTATTCTTATTTTTCTTCCACAGGGTATAACTGACCTCTCAAAAGTAAATTTACAAATACATATTTTATGTATATGAATATATTCATATGTACCAAAGAGCTTTCAGGAAGAAAATATTTCATATATTCCCAAGTATAAGCTTTAAAAGGTAGGGCGTGTTAAATGTCTTCTACTAATTGATTCTTGGCTACTTTGCACCCTAAGACCTACATGAGCAAAATTGATGTAAATGTGACACCTGCCTGTGGATAATGGGGTCCCTGCCTGACTCATGGCACGGGATAATGGAGGAACCCTGGGTGACAGTCTTCCCAAGCCCAACTTGGTGATTTCACACTTCATAATGCGAGAGTATTACTTTAAAATGCATTAAACTTCTAAAGATAGCAAATAGCCTTTGGGATAATGCATTTTAAATAGACTCTGAATTCAGAATTCTTTAAAATGTTCATTTTTGTGGGACATCATAATAGCTTTTATAATGTATTGCACCCTGTTGGTATGTCCTACTCCTTTTTTCCTGGGCCTCGCCTTCTTCAGAAGAAATCAGTACTGTCGTTGCAAGTCTGTGTGTGTTGCTGTCTGAGGCTGGCTTCCATAATAGGCCTGTTTCTCATCCTTTTTCATTTTTAGAAGTCATTTCCCTGTCAGTGGAACTGATTGGGTATTGCTTAATAGGGAGAGGGCTTATAAATAGCTTTCCTGCCTAAAAATTGAACAGAGAGATTTCAAAGCAGCACCCTCCCCCATATACACGATAGCTATCTGTTTTGTAATCTTTTTTGTTAGCGAAGATGACAGTATATTCTGACATAAATCATCACTCATATTAATACAATACATATTTTAATCTCCACGGAAGCATTAAACTGCAGTACACTTGTGTCAAAGAACACTGACATCTAAAGGACAGATAATAAATATTTGAAGCTGAAAACACTTAGTTCAAACTTTTCATTAAATATGTATTTAGTTCAAATGCATTAATATTCTGTAACCAATTTTAAAAGCTTAATTATGAATTATCTACAACGATCAAAGTTATTTTGGTAAAGTTGATCTCTCAGTTTCAAGTGCTAAATGGAATAAAATGAGCAAGAACTTAATGATTAATAAATTAAATAATCATCAATTTGAAGATTACAATCTACTGAGTAAATCTAGACTTCATCTCTTTATCAAGAGTTTTGTAGAATAGTACTCTACTTTTTTCCCCATTTATGTATGAGCCAGCCAAATGTAAAAGATGTCTGGTTAATAGTGTTATGGAAGTTTGAACTCTTCAAATATGGCTCATTTAATTTCTGACAATTTATGGCCCAAAATACTTTAAAATAAAGAATGAGAACATTTGGAAATTTTTCCCTGGTTGTTTTAGGAAAAAGCTGTGCTTATATAGTCATAACAGTGTAGGGGGTGAAACGAGGGAAGAAACATTACTGACAAGTTGGGGGCTCCCTCTTATTTATTTTTTCAATTGTCCTTTCCTCTCCTCCATGAAAGTTCTGATTTTACTTTAGCTGAAATACTGGCTAACAATGGGAAAGAAGAGTCTTCAAAAGCTCATTTTTCCACTCTGCCTTAATGTATTTCAATGGTGATTTATTAAATATTAAATGGTGAGAAATTATAAATACTCCATTTCAACTCGTAAGAATTAAACGTGTTTTAAACATTGTCTTTATCTTTCACGCTATAATATAGTGGGAAGAATGATAAATAATGTGGGATAGAGAAGAATTGAGAATAAAAGGATATATGGAAGAAGGGTAGGAATGTTCTGGCCTGACAAATATGGGGGAAGGGGAAGGGTGTTTCAGGCAGCGGGAACAGCACACACAAACGCACAGAGGTATGAGAAGACTGGGATGATTTTAAAAACCGCAGGTAACTCAAGCTTGCCAAAAGTGCAGTTGCAGCTGTGAGGCAGAGAGGACAGTGGTGGCAGAAGCACCTTGGTCAGATTTGAAGGGCTTTGTAAACTGCAGCGGAGTTCTGTATCCTATGTCTCATCAACAGTAGGGAGCCACCCAAGAGTTTGAGGAAGGGGGTGTCTTAATACTATTGCTGATCAAGTCTTGAGCACTTATTATTTTACTCCCAATTATTCTCTATTCCACAACACTTTTGCTTCTTCTCACTATAGTACATCTTTGAAAAGAAGTTTGCCTTTATGCTAAATGGACATAAGCTATTGTCAAACCCTAAGAGCAACTTGCGAGGCAGGTGTTAATCTGTCTGTTTTTCCTAAGATAGAGTCATTAAGAGATTTGACCAAGACAGCTCAGCTCATAAGGGGCAGGGCCAACATTGGCCTCTGGCCCTCCCTGTCTCCAAACCCTGTGCTCTTTTCCAGTACACGACGATGTCACTTTGGCATTCCATGAATACTCACTGTGCCTTCTCTGTGCCAGCTACTGGGTGAGGGCGCATCTTCTGGCCTCTTAGAGGTGCCATTTCCCTGTCTCTGGGTCAGCATGCCCTGGGACAGGTGTGCTGGTCTTGAGCAGAGGAGAACAGAGCTGGGGAAGTCTATCTGGGCTGGGGGTGGAGTGGAGCCCAGAGCTGAAACAAACTATGTTCCCTGAATAGCTTGTTTTTTAATACTGCCAAGTAGTGGTAAGTTCTAGCATTTTCTGGACCTAATTGATAAGTAAATCTTTGGGGACTAGAGCAACATTTTGACTTTCATGGGCCCTGGGCACTTTTTTTTTTTTTTTCATTTATTTTTATTAGTTGGAGGCTAATTACTTTACAATATTGTAGTGGGTTTTGTCATACATTGATATGAATCAGCCATGGAGTTACATGTATTCCCCATCCCGATTCCCCCTCCCACCTCCGTCTCTACCCGATCCCTCTGGGTCTTCCCAGTGCACCAGCCCCGAGCACTTGTCTCATGCATCCAGCCTGGGCTGGTGATCTGTTTCACCCTAGATAATATACATGTTTCGATGCTGTTCTCTCAAAACATCGCCTTCTCCCACAGAGTCCAAAATTCTGTTCTGTACATCTGTGTCTCTTTTTCTGTTTTGCATATAGTGTTATCATTACCATCTTTCTAAATTCCATATATATGTGTTAGTATACTGTAATGGTCTTTATCTTTTTGGCTTACTTCACTCTGTATAATGGGCTCCAGTTTCATCCATCTCATTAGAACTGATTCAAATGAATTCTTTTTAATGGCTGAGTAATATTCCATGGTGTAAATGTACCACAGCTTCATTTGTCTTTGTGGTCCCTTTCCTCCATTAAAAGAATATAAACATATTATACACACACACACACATATGTATATAATTATATTTTACAACTGCATTGGAGTATAAATGCATATAATCTGTATGTGTGTTAGTCGCTCAGTCGTGTCCAATTCTTTGCAGCCCCATGGACTGTAGCCCAACAGGCTTCTCTGTCCATGGAATTCTTCAGGCAAGAGTACTGGAGTGGGTACCCATTCCCTTCTCCAAGGGATGTTCCTGACCCAGGAATGGAACCCAGGTCTCCTACATGGCAGGCAGATTGTTTACGAGCTGAGTCACAAGGGAAGCATATAATCTAGGTGGGATTCATTATTAAGATGTTTATTTTTTCCTTCAGATTTTAAAAGGAATTAAAAATGTTGAACTTCTGCAGGTTTCTAACAGTAGGGTGGGACCTGGGTGCCATGGGTAAGTTGACCCTCCTGAAGATTGGAGTGTTAGCCACATCTCTACATGGTAATAGAATGCAAAGTTAATATCACCAAGTGTCCAAATAGAAGCTGGATCAGAGTAACTTGCATCCATGGGACCAGCTCCATAAGAGGCTCAGACAGGTGACAGCCACGTCCCACCAACTTGCCCAGTCAGGATGCCTGGAGAGGTCAAGCTCCTGGAAGGTCAAGCTCCTCTTCTAAGGAAGAGGAGCCCAATGGACAAAGGCAGCCTGTTCTCCCAAAAGAAAAGAAAGTCTCACTTTCTTTAAATCATACTACACAGTGGTTTGGGGGTTACTGCCAAATAGACACAGAAAGAGAACTCTGCTTAATGTTATGTGGCAACCTGGATGGGGGGCAAGTTTGAGAGAGAATGGATACATGTATACATATGGCTGAGTCCCTTCGCTGTTCCCCTGAAATTATCACATCATTAACCAGCTATACTCCAATATAGAATAAAAAGTTAAAAGAAGAGCCTTCCGTAAGAACAATTACTGAGATTATCATGCTAACAAGGTTCAAAAAAAGTGAACAAATACCACTTTAGAAAAATTATTCACATGTACAACATCCCAAGTTCTATGTTAGGCCCTAAGAAAAGTGAAGGTGTTAGTTGTGTCTGACTCTCTGCGACCCCATTGACTGTGGCGTGCCAGGCTCCTCATTCCATGAAGTTCTCCAGGCAAGAATAGTGGAGTGGGTAGCCATTCCTTACTGCAGGCAATCTTCTCAACCCAGGGATCAAACCCAGGTCTCCTGTGTTGCAGGCAGATTTCTTTATCAGCTGAGCCACCGTTGGCCCTTAGGAGGGGGTGGCAAATCCAGTAGACAGTGATGCTGTCCTCCCCTCCCCCCCGGGGCTTGCATTCTACCAGGAAAGTCAGACTTCAATGAAATCACTACACAATTAAATCATAGTTTTGCTTTCATGAAAACTCAGCCAAGTTTGCATGCATGCTCAGTTACTTCATTTGTGTCCAACTCTTTGTGACCCTATGGACTGTAGCCCACCAGGCTCCTCTGTCCATGGGATTCTCCAGGCAAGAATACTGGAGTGGGTTGCCATGCCCTCCTCCAGGGGATCTTCCCGACCCAGGGATTGAACCCACGGCATGTCCTGTGTCTTCTACATCGCAGGCAGGTTCTTTACCACTGAGCCACTTGGGAAGCCCTCAACCAAGTTTAGCTTTTTACAAACATGTTCACCTCACAATAGGAAGCAACTTTTGTAATTTGACTTTTAAAAGAAAAGCAATAACTTACAATAAATAACTGTCTCTCTTGGTGCCATGGCAGTCATTTTCCATATCTTGTTTGTCATGTAATGAAATTTTTAAGAATGAAATACCTCAACCTCTGAAAATGGGCCAGGATGAGATTACAGGGCAATCTGGGCAGAAAGAGGCAGGCAAAGAGCTGAAAATACTTTGAAATACTCTGTACCTCCAAAACACTGTCGCTGAAATTGCAATCACTGATGAAATGCTAGATGTGCTACTTAGAAAACCTGAAAGCTACACATGAAATGGAGAAAAATAATACTGAAATTTTGGAATACCAGAACTGGATGATGGGTAGGGTTGGGGCGGACATGGGGGGTTGCTCTTAGATATCAAAATGATAGTCACTGTGAAAATACAAAACAAAAACAACAAAAAGTGATAGTTATTGTGAATCTGATGACTACTTGACATGAGGACAAGAAAATATATGGAACCCCATATACACAGATGCAAACAGGATAGAGATATGACTGACTCTTCTGCAACCAGTTGGAAAGGAAAATTTGAAAGACTTTACATAAAGGAAAGAAACCCAACCCCGACTTGCCCATAGGGAGCCAGCCATTGGGAGAGGTGGTCAGTTGGACAGAGAGTCCTGGTCTTTGAATCCTATTCACACTCTCCGGAGACCCAGAGCGCGCTGCTGACAGATCACGTGGTTGGAAAAGACTGCTGTGCTGAGCCCACTTTGATGTTGCCGGAGACTCCTGTTTGAGCATCTTCCTGCATTTGCAGTTCCAGAGAAAATGAAAAACTGCGCTTTTGCTTCAGAGTGATGGGAATTGAATGAGAAGTTAAGACTTGACATTGGGCAGCCGGGACCTCTGGGGATGAACTTTCATAGTCGCAGCTTCAAGTTATTTTGTGGCACCGAGTTGATGAAAAAGAACTTTCCTTTGGCACTTCTACTGTTGGAAGCAGGAGAAAAGAATGCTAATTTCTTCAAACTCAGGTTCCTGCCCCCAGGAAATAATGAGTGCTCTGAAAGAAGACACAGTCACATGATTTGCAACCAGAAAGCGGTAACATACAAGCAATGGCAACAGTAGTTATTCCAATCCTAGTCTCCCTTTCCAGTGCAAGTAATAGTAGACCTGGGACTTCCCTGATGGTCCAGTTTTTAAGACTCCACACTGCCAATGCAGGGGTTGAGGGTTCAATCCCTGATCAGGCAACTAAGATCCCACATGCTACATGGCACAACCAAAAAAAAAGAGAATAGTAGACTTAAAACAACCTATGTTCCTTGGATGGAAATCAAACCCTCATACTTGATGACCTTCACCATCCGTTTCATTGAAATGGCCCCATATTAACTTGGGCTCTCGGAATTTATTCATGCCAGTAAATCAGCCTCTGAAGAGTGCCAGGGGGACTGAGCTGGTCGGGCTGAGTGATGGGTTTGGAAGGTGGCTGCTGGCTGTCTGGCAGTCTCAGACCCGAGTGGCTGGCCACTGGGGAGAGATTCTGATTGTGACTGATACTGGGAGAGTGATTAAATCTGTTTGGAAAGTTAGCTAGAAGACAGAGAAATTGAAAAGGGAATGTAGCTAACTCCTTTAGGGCACTGACTTTACCGCACAAGTGTTAACTCTTTGCTATTTTCAAATTCTGACTGGATTCTCATGTTTTCAGAGGTATATCCTGACTTAAGGGCTTCCCAGGTGGTGCTAGTGGTAAAGAACCTGACTGCCAATTCAAGAGACCTAAGAGATAAGGATTTGATCCCTGGGTCGGGAAGATCCCCTAGAGAAGAGCATGGCAACCCACTCCAGTATTCTTTCCTGGAGAATCCCACAGACAGAGGAGCCTGGCAGGCTAAAGCCCATAGGGTCGCACAGAGTTGAACACGACTGAAGAGACCTAGCATGCACGCGCATACACATACTAACTTGAACCTGGCAGAAGATGCCAGTTTAAGAATTACCAAAATGGGCACTTCCCTGGCAGTTGAATGGTTAGGACTCTGCGATTCCAGTGCAGGGGAAATGGGTTCGATCCCTGGTTGAGAGCTAAGATCCCACATGCTGCACAATACAGCCAAAATAAATACCTAAAAGTAAAATATGTTTATGAGTTCTTTTTTAAAAAAAGGAAAAGAATTACCAAAATGTTTGCAAAAGTGAAAGAATGAAAGTGAGGTCACAAGAGTTTTTCAACATTGAATTTGCAGAGTTACATTGTAACAACTCTCCTGTGACTGCATTTGAACCATCACATTTACTTTGAGCCATTGAACAAAGACCCTGAGAGCAGAGATTTGGGAAGAATGGGACTTAACCACACAGTCTCTGGGACTGTGTCATTTTTCTCTACTTATTGTATGTCCAGAGCTCAAAGAAACATGTACAGGATGTTCTTAATGTTGAGAGTGTGTTTTGTAATAAATTGGCTCTCTGCTGCCTGTATTATTCCCTAGGGGAAATGGGTGTGCCATTTTAATTTAGCTAAATGTGATTTTAATGTTTCTGATTCTTTCCACCTGGGCATGGTTGAGATAGAGGAGGCCAAAACATCCACCTTCCCAACCTCCCTGGTCATATAGAGAGACCACTGGTCTCCATCAGGACCTGATGTACTGGTTCCATTATTCATCATCCAGATAAATAAGTAAGACTGGTTTTTCTCAGCACTCCAGCAGATTCACCCCTATACACCCATTGAAGACACAGCCAAGATAGCATAGATTTCAGATCTACCTTTTATTTTATGCTTTTGTCATCTCTTCACCTTTGTTTTGTGAATATTCTCGAATGAAACAGGAGACTCTGTGGGAATTAGGAAAGCTGTTACACTTTTACTATGAGAACACCTGGGGAGAGTAGGGTGCACAGAAGAAGCAGCTTATTAAGTGCTTCAGTACAAGTAAGAAAACTAATTTGTCACACTGCATGACATTCAAAAGAACAAATGCTTCCTAGATTAAAATGCTAAGGAAGCAACTCAGGGGAAAATGGAAAATTCCAAGGTATATTCATGATAAGGGATGCCTGAGTTGAAAAAAGGGATTTTGCTAGGGGGTAAAACCAAAAGACTCTGTGCATTTGAGTTGTCACCAGCCTGAATTCCTGGAAGCCCTAGTTTATCATTTCTGATTTCCTAACATCTTTCATAGCATGTAGCACAGAGCAGGTGCTCAGAACATGTTTGCCGAGCTACAGATTAGCATGAAAAGCACATCCACGTGCTTTGGTGATCATCCATGTGCTTCTTGATCCTAAAATGACAGAGTTCTGGGAGGAAGAAACCCCTACATCAGCCCAAACGTCAAAAACCATGAGACTGCAAAGTCCTAAGGCAGAAACTCCATATGGAAAGGGTATTTATTCACCACATGAGAGCAAAGTCCATAAGTGATTTTGTCAGTGATAAAAATGTGACTTCAGTGGACACTGTTGGTTTGTTTTGCATCCTAGGAGGCTGGGTCAATTAGGTGAATGGTTTGGAAAGACTGAGCCATTGCTTCTATACCCCCAAACTGCACACACACGCTCATCTCAGCTGCAGGCTGACCTGGAGCCCAAAGGGTAATGATAATAAAGGTTTTTGTTAGACTAGAGTTTTATGGGATTGTTATAATCAAATTTATGTGATGAAGGTAGCCACCAGAAGACAAATGAAAAAAGTGAGCTGTTACTGAAATCTTTTCCCCAAATAAAGATGGCTATCTCAGAGAGTCCATTTGTTGCATAGAGAGATGAGTAGGGAGATTACCTCCATAGCACATATTAATTCATCTCACCAATGATCACATTCTCTGTGTTACCCAATTCCTCTATCTTTAAAATCCTTTTAAGAATATGCCATTTTCATGCAGTGTTTTCATCGCAAAACACTTTCAGGTACTCAAAGGCACAGATCAGGAGATTGGCCCACATGCCAAATCCTGCCCACTGCTTGTTTTGCTAAATAAAGTTTTATTGAAACACAGCCATGCTTATTCATTTGCATGTTGTCTCTGGCTGCCTTCACACTTCAACAGCAGAGTTGAGTCATTGCAATAAAGACCATGTGGCCCACAAAACTGAGAAAAATTACTCTCTGAATCTTTACAGTGAAAGTTCGGCAAGCCCAGCTCTAACTAAAAAGAGTCTCCAATTTAGGGACTGAACAAATGAGGTCATTTGTTCACTTTTTACACAAATGACCAAATTACATGCATTTCCATGCCTCTTAACAGTGTAAAATAAATCCATGGATATGACTGTGTATATACACACACATACATATATACATACAGAGATCCTAATGAGGGAACAACTCATGGCATATCCAAGCAAAAAGGATTGGGTTGGATCAAGTTTGGATAGCCATCACCAGTGACTTTTCCTGGGCAGGGATCTGATAGCTGCTGTCAGCTTGAATGTACCTATAAGGAGCACCCATGAGTGCTGAGCAGTTGTTAGGAAGGAGAGTAAGCCATGATTAACCTACAATGAGACATGTTGACCAGAAAAACGAATTCTGGAATGTTGTCAACTTTTGAAATAGCTGACTCAATTTTGGCTGTTTAATCTGCAGTTGGAAGGTCACTCCATTTGCTGTACCCACATATTTAAGGGATGAGACTCAGGTGAAGCTCATAGAATACAGAGTGACCAAGTTTGAGTGGGGACCTGAAGCCATGTTATAAGAAGATGGCACAAGAAATTGACCCAGAAAAGAGAAGATTCAGGAGTGTGCAAAAGCTGTGTTCAAATGTCTAAGGAATTCTATGTTAAGTGCAGCTCTTTGGTAGAATTCAGACCAAGGAGAAGAACGTTTTGTGGTTAGAGTGTGTAAAGATGGAGGTGGTGGTCTAAGGAGTGATTGAGGATGTTGTGCAGGTGATTCAAGTTCAATATCAGTGTAGTGGTTAGGTTAATGACTTCAAAGATTCCTTCAAACTCTAAAATGTTTCAGTTTGTGATAAAGCTGATCCCAAGAGGACTCTTCACAAGGGTGTTTTGAGCTGCTTCATCCCAAGCCCTTGTGGTATAAAGGTGAGGTAGTGATTCTCCAGTTTTAGAAATATCCATATTTGAGGTTTCAGTGAGTACCCAAGTTCACATGTGTTTGCCCCAACCATTTCAAGCTGGGGCTCTGAAAATATCATCAGATTTAATCTCTCCTACTCTTTCTGAACTAAAATAAAACATCTCATTTGATCCTGATGATCACATATCCTACTTTTAATATTCGGTGTCCTGATCCTTGTATGCCAAGTTGGTGGCAAGTGGAAGAAACCACAGTTAACTCATGTACACTGCGTTTTTCATTCTTCTGTCTGTAACAAACACTTAGTATTTTTCATTTACTGCATCAATGTTATGAAGATCGGTGGGAATATAATTGCAGAGTGCTTGGGAATACTTCAAAGGGAAAAACCTTAATCTCTCATTATCCTGTTGATTATCAACTACTGCAATAGTCTACTCAATTGATATCATCTTACTGCTTTTCATTTATGGTAATAGAAAAGATTACTAGTTTCACATGATTTTAGTTCTCTGGAAATAAATGACACAAAATGAATAAGTCATGCACTACTGTAGGTTTGCAGGCAGGGCACAGTATTACTAAATTATGTGCTATGTAAAAGAGGAAGCTGGAAAGAAATCAATCTTTAACTAAGCTTGAGTGATCCATATGATATGATTCTAATGTATGGTTTGGAGGGGGAACCTCTGTGCAAGAGTTCTAATAACCTAGTTACGTTGGTAATTAGGACACAGGGGCAACCAAAGGGGGAAAAAATAAGAGTGTTGAACAGCAGCTGAGTGAATTCTAAAATAATGAAGAAATATCAAATAGGGTAAATCAATGGAGTTAAAGGACACAAAGGGGAAATGAAAAACATTCAAAGATAAATTAGTGTAGACCCAAGGGTTGTGCAAGCAATTTACTATAAATATACTAGGAAAAAAGAGACAGATGTAGGTGAACAAGGAAGTACAAAATTGGTTAAACCTTGTTAGAAGTAGAAATGGCATAGAACACATAGTGTGGCAAAGCAGAAGTTTGGTGAAGAAGAAAGAAAAGCCTTTAAGAAAAATAAAGACATTCTTTCTCAGACGACATGCTGCTGAGCAAAAGCTCTTGCTCTCAAATCGTGTATTATAATATCTTTATAAACTGGATGTGAAGTAAATTTGGCCAGCCTCATTTTTAGTTAATAAAGATGAAGTTTCATGTACAGCACAGTGACTATAGTTATTAATACTTTATTGCATATTTGAAAGTTGCTAAGAGGGTAAATCTTAAAAGTTCTCATCATAAGAAAAAGAAATGTGTAACTATATGTGATGATGGATGTTAACTAGACTCACAGAAATCACTTTGTAATATATACAAATATAAAGTCATTGTTAACCACCTGAAACTAATATCATATTTTATGTCAATTACACCTCAATTAAAACAAAATTCCAAGGTTTCAATTTGTCTTGTAGTCACAGAAAAAGACAGGTTTCTTCCTTTCAACTGCATATGGAGAGTTTTAGCCAATCTACCCCTTTAAGAGAAAGCAAATTCATGATTCCATTCTTTATTTGTAATAGATCTATTAGAAAGGTAAAGTATGTACAGCTCAATTAGCTTTTATGCATAAAAAAAAAAAAAACCTTCCTGTATGTATAGCTACCTCTAAGATCAAGATACAGAACATTTTCAGGGCTCCTGAAAGCTCCCTTGTAGCTTCCCTCTGTTTGTATCCCCCAAATATTACTATTAGTTGAACTTCTAAAACCATCAGTTAGTCTTGCTTATTCTGGAACTTTACATAAATGCAATTCTACAGCAATGGGTTTAGCTTCTTCCATTCAGCATAGTATCTGTAAGATTCATCCCATGTTCTTGCCTGTACCTGTGGTCTATTTCTAGTTATTGCTGATAGCGAGGGTTGGCAAGCTTTTTCTACAGGGGGCAGGTAGTTCTAAAAAAATGTTTTGTGGGCAATGTGGTCTCTGTCTTAACTACTCAACTCTACCTTTTAGCACAAAAGCAGCCATAGACTATATGTATGTAAATGAGTGTAACTGGGTTCCAACAAAGCTTGTTTACTAGGATTTGGTCCATGGGCTGGTTCCTGCTGATTCCTGCTCTGTAATGCTCTGTTTTATAAATATCCCACTATTTCTGTATCCTTTTTCTTCTTAATAAACATTTGGATTGTTTCCTGTCTTTTGGTAAAACATGTACTCATTTCTCTTGGATATCTCAGAGTGGAATCACTGGATCATACAGTTCATGTGATGATTAGCTTTAAAAAAAAAAAAAAAGAATACTGCCCAACAGTTCCCCAAAGAGACTGTAACAATTTCCATGCTTTCCTGTGATGTGTGTGAGTTCTAGGTGATCCACTTCCTTTCCAGTGCTTGGTATTGTCAGTCTTCATATTCATCACCCTCTTAATTGTCTGGTGAACTCTCTTTCTGGTTTCAATGTGCATTTGTTTGATGAGCTATGACACTGAGCACCTTCTTTTATGTTTGTCACCCATTTGGATACTCCCTTTTGTGACTTGCCTGCTCAGTTCTCGTGCCTATTTTTTCAGATGGGCTATTCCTTTTATTGCTGGTTTGCAGGAGTTCTTTATATATCCTGAATATAAGCCCTTAACATGTATCATAAATATCTCGTTCCAATCAAGGTTGCATTATTAAAGCAGTTTTAAGCAATTGCTCTCATGATTGATTTTTTTCTCAATAAGACCCTTTCAGTTTATCAGCTGAATCAGCCCTGAATAGTTCTTGAATCAATTCGGATATGTGAGCAGCATCTTGGGGGTTCAGGAGCCTGTGGAAGAGAAAGGTCAATTCTGTCTTAAGGACGTGAAATTAGAACCTCTTGCCTCACTTCCTCTCCTGATGTTATGGTGGTCTTCTGTGCCCCTGGAAGGGAGACAGAGCACAGACTCCAGAAATATAACTTTCAAGGAGGTACTCAGAGCTGTAGCAGGACCAATGTTAGGAACTATACCCATAGAGCAGCAGCTAGTGCTGCTGCTAAGTCGCTTCAGTCGTGTCCGACTCTGTGCGACCCCATAGATGGCAGCCCACCAGGCTCCCCCATCCCTGGGATTCTCCAGGCAGGAACACGCCTGTAGAGCAGAACCCCGCCCAACTCATCCACCATTCCTGTTCCCCTGCGTGGAACACGGTGGAAACTAATGACCCGGATATTGGAATTTACAACCTTCCTTTAAAAAAGAAGGGCTTTCCTAATGGCTCAGATGGTACAGAATCTGCCTGCAATGTGGGAGACACGGGTTCAATCCCTGGGTCAAGAAGATCCCCTGGAGAAAGGAATGGCAAGCCACTCCAGTGTTCCTGCCTGGAGAATCTCATGGACAGAGGAGCCTGGCGGGCTACAGTCCAGGGGGTAAGAATCAGATACAACTGAGCCACTAACACACTTTAAAAAAGAAAGCAGCACACCGTGAAGCTAGTTGTGCTCTGCCTGGAAGACACCATGCAGCAAACAAAGAATCTTGTCCAGAATTCAGTATTCTGTGCTACACATTCCCTCTTTAGATATGCATTCTCCCTCTATTAAGTTATTGCCAAGCAAAGGTGATTTATTAAGATGAGAAGCAGACATTGTTAAAACAGGAAGAAAAGCAAAAAAAAGAAATAAATGTTTCCTCAGAACCCACAAAGGAGAACAGATGTCAGCAGAAGCAGATGTATGCTTCTCCAGGGTGAAAGAAAGAATACTTAATGTAATCAGAATCCCGGTAACATAAGTAACCAAGAAAGTGGAATATCTACAACTCTGCAGAACTCCTTCATATGATGCTGTGCATCCATAAAAGTGCTACCCAGAGCACTGCAAACTACCAATGACAGATGTTTCCAAACTGGTTTTTAAAAGAAGGAAATATAAGAATGGACCAGGTTATTTTCATATGCAAGGTTAGAGTTGTCCTAATTTTAGAATTAGAAACCCATACAGATTTGCCTTTAGGAAGAAGTTATCAATTCAGTATCCTATTCAGCTCAATCAGCTAAATGGCTAATGTCTGGTCATGACCCTCGTGTGACATGATGAATAATTCATTCCTTCCCAAATTTCAATATGTGAGGGAACACAGCATAAATTGTTTAGGTAAACATCTTCAGAAAAGTGACAATGAAATGACCCAAATTGTGTCTTTCTAAACTGTAAAGTAGGGTTGACCAAAGAAAAAGGTAAAACCTCTGTGTATCAGGGGCTTCCCTGATAGCTCAGTTGGTAAAAAATCCACCTGCAATGCAGGAGACCTGGATTCGATTCCTGGGTTGGGAAGATCCCCTGGAGAAGGGAAAGGCTACCCACTCCAGTATTCTGGCCTGGAGAATTCCATGGATTGTACAGTCCATGGGGTTGCAAAGAATACGACTGAGCCACTTTCACTTTCCCTTTCTGTGTATCAACTACCAAGATAAAGACACTGGGGAGAATATTTGCAGCAAATATGACTTTGAAAAGCAGGATGCATCAGTTACAGAAAGAGCTCCTCTATATTGATTTTCAAAAAATGAACATGTTAATGCTAATTTTTTTAGTGGATTTAAACCAATAATTGTCAAAGAAAGAATGAAAGTTAATTAGCAAACATTAAAAATGTTATACCTACCCAGTGTAGGAAGAAAAGCTGAAGGGATCAATTGTCACCATTTCAATTATCAAAGAGTCTTTAAATGAGTAATAGGCTTGGTGGCCAATGACAAAATGACAATAAAATGGGCACAGTTGCACATATTGTTTGGACCATACATGAGTATGAGACTTTTGCAAAGCAAGAAAAAATATTGGAGAAAGAAGAATGGAACTGGAGGAATCAACCTGCCTGACTTCAGGCTCTACTACAAAGCCACGGTCATCAAGGCAGTATGGTACTGGCACAAAGACAGAAATATAGATCAATGGAACAAAATAGAAAGCCCAGAGATAAATCCACGTACTTATGGACACCTTAGCTTCGACAAAGGAGGCAAGGATATACAATGGAAAATACAACCTCTTTAACAAGTGGTGCTGGGAAAACTGGTCAACCACTTGTAAAAGAATGAAACTAGAACACTTTCTAACACCATACACAAAAGTAAACTAAAAATGGATGAAAGATCTAAATGTAAGACCAGAAACTATAAAACTCCTAGAGGAGAACATAGGCAAAACACTCTCCGACATAAATCACAGCAGGATCCTCTATGACCCATCTCCCAGAATATTGGAAATAAAAGCAAAAATAAACAAATGGGACCTAATGAAACTTAAAAGCTATTCCACAACAAAGGAAACTATAAGCAAAGTGAACAGACAGCCCTCAGGTTGGGAGAGAATAATAGCAAACGAAGCAAGAGACAAAGGATTAATCTCAAAAATATACAAGCAACTCCTGCAGCTCAACTCCAGAAAAATAAATGACCCAATCAAAAAATGGGCCAAAGAATTAAACAGACATTTCTCCAAAGAAGACATACAGATGGCTAACAAACACATGAAAAGATGCTCAACATCACTCATTATCAGAGAAATGCAAATCAAAACCTCAATGAGGTACCGTTACACGCCAGTCAGAATGGCTGCTATCCAAAAGTCTACAAGCAATAAATGCTGGAGAGGGTGTGGAGAAAAGGGAACCCTCTTACACTGTTGGTGGGAATGCAAACTAGTACAGCCGCTATGGAAAACAGTGTGGAGATTCCTTAAAAAACTGGAAATAGAACTGCCATATGATCCAGCAATCCCACTCCTGGGCATATACACTGAGGAAACCAGTCTGAAAGAGACACATGTACCCCAGTGTCCATCACAGCACTGTTTATAATAGCCAGTACATGGAAGCAACCTAGATGCCCATCAGTAGATGAATGGATAAGGAAGCTGTGGTATATACACAGCATGGAATATTACTCAGCCATTAAAAAGAATACATTAGTATCAGTTAACAGCATCGAAACATGTATATTATCTATAGTGAAACAGATCACCAGCCCAGGTTGGATGCATGAGACAAGTGCTCGGGCCTGGTGCACTGGGAAGACCCAGAGGAATTGGGTGGAGAGGGAGGTGGGAGGGAGGATCGGGATGGGGAATACATGTAACTCCATGGCTGATTCATGTCAATGTATGACAAAACCCACTACAATATTGTAAAGTAATTAGCCTCCAACTAATAAAAATAAATGAAAAAAAAAAAAGAATACATTTGAATCAGTTCTAATGAGATGGATAAAACTGGAGCCCATTATACAGAGTGAAGTAAGCCAGAAAGATAAACACCAATACAGTATACTAATGCATATATATGGAATTTAGAAAGATGGTAATGATAACCCTATATGCAAGACAGAAAAAGAGACACAGATGTATAGAACAGACTTTTGGACTTTATGGGAGAAGGCGAGGGTGGGGTAATCTGAGAGAACAGCATCAAAACATGTATATTATCAAGTGTGAAACAGATCGCCAGTCCAGGTTGGATGCATGAGACAAGTGCTCAGGGCTGGTACACTGGGAAGACCCAGAGGGATGGGATGGGGAGGGAGGTGGGAGGGGGGATCGGGATGGGGAACACATGTAAATCCTTTGCTGATTCATGTCAATGTATGGCAAAAAACACTACAATATTGTAAAGTAATTAGCCTCCAACTAATAAAAATAAATGGAAAAAAAAAGAAAAAATATTGATACTATGTCCATGTTTTAACACAGTAATTTCAACCCTTTCAATCTACTCTATAAAATAACCATAAATTCACAAGAATTTTAAATAAGATATAAGTTTTGATGGCAACAATAACAATAATAAAATAAATCACATAACCAACGAGAAAGACACCTTAATTATTATCCTCTTCCTCTGAATAAATATTTCTTCTTAACTTTAAAAATACTTTTATTTTCTACCTGTCCAGAATTCCATATGCTTCTTTTTAGGTTCACATCTCCAGATCTCCTTAATTAGTTTAAAATTCTTTCAAAGGCATGTGTCATCCTCTTTCCAAGTTTCTAGGTATTTTACCTTTTCTTCATATCTCGCATTATCATTCAACAATATGAGATATACATTATGATAAATTCATCTGATGAAAAGTGATATAATTTTATAAATTGTGTGCATATCATGAGAAATGAGTATGCTTAATGTTAAACAATGATTTCAACAAGAGTTTTCAATGTCTATGTGTACCAAAAAAGACTAAAAGGGAATATCCTAAAATATACTCGATTAGTATTTGACACACGGGACAGTGGGCTTCATTTTTCTTTCTTCCTCTGAAAGTTGAAATCTGTCCACATTTCCTTTAATTGGATGCACTTTTTCCACAATGAAAATTCAGATCATTACAGTAATTGCTCTTTTCTTCAAAAACCCACTACACCCACAATCCTCTTTTAAGATAAAAATGGGGTTTGGTTTCCTCCCCAGCATCTCTGAGCAGCAGTTCTGAGTCCCACTATTTATATTCACTCTCTTGTTCCACTGCAGCCGGGCTTGGCGTTTGGCGTGTGCAGCCAGGAGAGGTGGGCGCAGATGGGATGATGGATCTAGATGGTTGGAAGGAATGAGTTCCCCTGCCTTGCTGAGAGGTACCCACACGCAGGGCGTCAGCTGGATTTCAGCTAAGCAATATTCAGTCTGCAAAAAAACTTGGCTGAACTCAATCCCACTTCTAGTTGCTGCTCACTTTCCCCTTTCTTCTTCTTGAAGCCGATTGCAGCAAAATGCTTCCTTGATCTTTCTAATACTTAACCTGTTTTTTTTTTTAATTTTTGTTGGAGTATAGTTGCTTTAGTGCTGTGTTAGTTTCTGTTGTACAGGAAAGTGAAATCAGCTATATGTATACATATATCCCCTCTTGTTTGGATTTCCTTCCCATTGAGGTCACCACAGAGCACTGGATAGAGTTCTATACAATAGGTTCTCATTAGTTATCTTTATACAGTTACTTTATCCATAGTATCAATAGTGTGTATATGTCAGTCCCAACCTCCCAATTCATCCCACCAGCCCCTCCATTTCCCAGACTCTAGCTCTGACCACCTTGTTCTGATGGGAGCTTTTCCTTGGCCGGGACCCAGGCTCTCCACTGTCCTGCCTGTCTTTGTTCTTGAGCTCAGGGAAGTTGGTTCTAAAGCCAGCCTGGCTTCTATCATTTACATCTTCCAAACCATCTCCCACGCACTGGCAATGTTCCTCAAAACTCTCCTCCCTTCTCCCATCATCATGGTCTTCTTGGGTATTCTGCTGGCATTTATTTTGAGAGAGTGAAGCTGGACGGGGAAGCAAAAATCCAAAGGACACCAGGCTGAGTCATGGTCACACATGTCCTGAGTAGGAGGAGTGAAAACTCCTCACTTTCCTGACTCACAGGGCTTCCTGACCACCTGCTCCGTGTTCCTGCAGTGATTCTCCAGCACTGTTTGTATATGTGGAGGGTTTTTTTTTTCCCCTCAGTTCATGTTTTTCCCTGGAAGATGCTGATCTCTGATAGACTTCCAAAAGGTTTAAAAAAAAAAACAATAGAAGTGGTATGAACTCTAATTACAACCCATTTGTCAAAAAGAAAAAGAAAACTAATTTAACTTCTGTCCCCAAGCTTTCTGACAGGCTTCCTCTAAAAATTACTAGTTCTGTAGATAGCTGAGAAAGCACAACAGGAGGAAAATTTTGCTTCTGACTACAATTTTTTTTCTTGGAGAGTAATAGCACTAGGAAATCCTCTTTTTTCTCTATCTTTTTTGAAAACCTCCTAACAAGGCCATTATTTGGGGGGTAAAATATCTGTCCCCCCAAAAGGTACAAGGAGCTTTAATCAATATCTTGTAATAAGCTCTAATGGAAAAGAATCAGAAAAAGAATGTGTGTTTGTGTGTGTATATCTGAGAAAGTGAAAGAGTTAGTCGCGTCCGACTCTTTGTAGCCCCATAGATTATAGCCCACCAAGCTCCTTTGTCCATGGAATTCTCCAGGCAAGAATACTGGAATGGGTTGTCATTCCCTTCTCTGGGGGATCTTCCTGACACAGGGATCAAACCTGGGTCTCCTGTACTGCAAGCAGATTCTTTACTATCTAAACCACCAGGGATATCTGAATCACTTTGCTATATACCTGAAACATCATAAATCAACTATACGTCAATTTTTAAAGAAAACACTTAAAATAAAAAGAAAGACATGACCAGAAAATACAATCATTTCACTCAATAGACACAAGAACCTATCATGCTGCTATTGGGATTTCCACCCACCACCGCCCCCCACAACTCCCACCTCCCCACCCCTGCAAAAAAAAACCATACTGCCTGATCCCAAGGTGCTCAACATCCCAACAAGGAAGGTTGGGATGTAAACCAAGGACCATGATGAGGTGTCACAAGACCACTGTTGTGAAGGATTTAGTAAGGACACGTGGGGAGAAGGATGTGGAGGGTGTAGGCTGGAGGACACTGTAGGCTGATTAGAGGGTGGGACTCTGATGGGAGGCAGGTAAGGGAGCCCGTATGATGTGAGGTGGGTGATAAAGCTCAGAGGTATTGTTGGGAGATTTGGGAGGATGGGGGTTTTACCCAGACCAATCCCATAACTGGCATTGTAAATAGTCGTTGGTTCCTAGGATCCTCTGGTGCTAATTATATGTGAGCATTAACTCCCTAAGGCCTATGTTCTTTGGTTTGAGGCTTCACCGTCTGTTGGGAGCCTGCTCCTCTGCACTGATAAAGAGGCTCTTTAGTGGTGTCCATTTGTATTATATTTGATACCCTCCTTCACATAACGGCAATGTGATCCACCGAATGCAGTCTTTGAAGCCGCAATAGATGTAGTGTGTCCTTAAGTAGATAATGAAAATAGCAAGAAAAATCAATGAATTAAACCACTGTTTGGAGGCATCCTCACCGTATTAAAATGTAAGATGTTTGGAGCGAGCTGAGAGCAGTGGGAGTGACTTCACAAAAGAGATAATACGATAAGTGGCCTCCTTCTCCCTTAGCAATCAATGTTTACCTGTCCTTCGCAATTTGCTTAATTTTCTAGTGGGCATACGTTTCCCTTTCAAAATGGAATAATCTACTGGAAGTGAAGTTGGTCAATAGGCAATTCTGAGTTCTTTTTAAAAACATCTAGAAATTAGTAGGGACAAGTCAGTAAGGTAGGATAAATGTCCTTACTCTACGATATCTATCTTCTTAAATCAGAGTGAAGGTTTTCCATGTGTGTGTGTGAGAGAGAGAGAGTCAATGCTTTCATAGATTAGCACCGTGGTTTTCACCTCTGGGACATCAGAATCACCAGAAAGCTTGTGGAAACACTGATGGCTGAGCCTACCCCCAGAGTTTCTACTTCAGTAGGTCTGAGACAGGACCTGAGATCTGACATTCATAGTAAGTTCCCAGATGATGTATCGGGTTGGCTAGAAGTTCATTCCAATTTTCCAGTAAGATGTTATGGAAAAAACCAAATGAACTTTTTGGCCAACCCAACAAATGCGACTGATCTGGAAACCACACTTTGAGATCCATTGTAGTAGAGATCCCTTGGACTCATCTGTCAAATGTCTTCTTACACCAGGGACCCACAACGCTCTTCCCAACATGCAGGAGAGGAGCCCTAAAACCCTGATGATTATGTTCATCATTGGGGTGGGGGGCTTATTGAATACTTGTTACTCTATGAATAATTTATTTTTCATAAAGAATCAGAAATGTAGAGCTAAAGGACTTGAGACATTATCTAACTTAACCTCTTGTCTAAAGATGAAGATAGTTAAGCCCCAAGAGATTAAGTGATGTGGTTAAGGTCACACTGATGCTTGTTGGTGACTCCAGGATCAAAATATATCTGCCTCTGAACTTCCAGTCTTTGCGCTGTGCAACCTGGCTTTTATAACTTTAATTCAGTTACAATTTAGGAGACCTTATAAAAGTGACATGACTACTGGAGTGCATCTGCTCTTTTTTTGACGTGGTTGGGTAGGTAAACTAGCTACCACTAGCTCTCACTTACCGAGCACCTGCTAAGTTTCTGGCACCAGATTCTGCATGCACTGTTCCATTGACTCTGTACAGCAGCTCTGAGGAATAAGTAAGATTATCCTTGCTTTCCTGGTGTGGAAACTGAAGCTCAGAGAGGTTGCATGGCTTACTCCCCCTTCCCCTGCCCCATCATGCTCTGTAAAAGTAGCCTCAGGACAAATGCAAGCTGCAAGATCACCGAGCCAGGCAGTGGAGACCCAATAGTCAGCGCCTCTGTCCCCAAAGAGAGCTGGCAAGGTCTGTGCTTGAGTGGTGTGGGGACAAGGAAGGGGGTGAGGCCCAGAGAAACCTGGCGGGCTCCCATCATGGAAACTGGGGTACGGCAGAGGGACTTGATGTCAGGAAAAAGGCTCATGATACTGGAATTGGGTTACAAAGGCACAGGCTGATTTGCAGAAAGGCTTGGTGAGCTGAGTTTGGTCCAAGAGCTGGCCTGTTGTCCTTGGGAGGGTCAAGGCTAGGCGGCTACAGATGCAGAGCTCTTGCTGGGGCTGCAGACGCGTGCACTTGGTTCTGTGCCCGTGTGCTAAGTGTGCAGGTGACCAGCTTCGCCTCTGGAAACGGAAAGTCTTACGTTTCTGCCTTCTTCCCTTAATATATACATATATTTTATTGAAGTTTAGTTGACTTACAATGCTTCAGATGCACAGCAAGGTGATTCAGTTATACATATGCACATATATATATGTTTCTGTTTTAAAACGAATGAACTACACCACCGTGTGTTTTCTGAGAGGGGAAGATGGGTGGAAAATGTGCTGGGTTTATTGGTTTTCCCAAGACCCTTAGACAGGAGCTAGACTTTGCTTAAATGCCTTCTTCTTTTCACCCATTATAATGTTTTAATCAACAATAATTATTGCCACAATTTTCTTAAGTAAAAATCATAAATGGAAAATATAAGATCTGCTTTTCACCTTTGTTGTCTTGTTTTATCTAGATTTTTACTTTGCCAGTTCTCATCGGTCATTTTTAAATGTGCTTATGAAAACTAATTTAGAACAATAGTCTTGGAAGATTCAGGAGTCCATCTCCTTCTACTTCATAAGAACTCCAGAGAAGAAGAGAAAACAATATACGGGAGGCAGGTTTCTAGTCTCTTTGCTTCAGGCAACACATGTACCTTCCCTGAAAGAAAAGCTTGGGGCAGAATGAACACACTACAAACTCAGAAGGCATGTCTCACACATTGAGTCATCTGCATAATTGGAATTTTAACTTAGCATTTCTGTTTCCAAACTTGATGGGCCCCCCTCCTTACACATCAAATTGATCAAGGCAGGAATTACCGATTCAAATTTATGGTAGAGCTAAGAAACAGAAAACAGAATGATGAGTCAGAAGGTAGACGGCCACATAACTCGAATTTTTTTCAGCATAGATTAAGCATTTATGAACTTCACCAGCACCTCCGCCAGAAAGGTACTCCTTTTAAAAGTAATGTTAATTATTTACACAAGTCTTGCTTTTGAAATAGAGGATCTTAGTATCATCCTTACACTTTTTAGATTGATTCAAATCTAAGAATTGGTTTTAGTGTGAATTTATATATGCAGCAAATATTTATTGGAGGTCCACTGTGGGATCTGAAACACCGATTATTCAAGTTGCTGGGGTTACAACAGTCAACAAAATAGACCAAATGAAGCTATAGTCCAGTAAGGAGAGAAAGACCAAAAATAAGAAAACTTTATAGAAAAATATAGACGTGTGTGTGTGTGTGTGTGTGTGTGTGTGTGTATGCATATGTATATGTGTATATATGTATATGTATATATATGCATATGTATATGTGTATATATGCATATGTATATATATATATAATGCTATAATACACATAATAAATTACATATATATATGTATCTTTTGGAGAAAAAAATATGGTTAACTTATTTGTGCCTTACCTTGTAATAAGGAATATGAAAGTTATCTGTGAGTTCCCCAGGCCCAGTCTTGCCCAGTGTCTCTGCAATTTTACGGGGCATACTACCTCTGATGAGCTACATAACTGTTAGACTCACTCTGTACATGAGCCCCCAGACTGTGTGAGTAGTGAAATGATAGGCCAGTTAACAGGATGAGAAATAAATGCAAATTAGTTCTCCACTCACCCAGCCGCCACTGCTCCCACTTTCCTGCCCTGCTCCATTCCCCTGCCAAGATCTCAGAGAAAAGGATGGCTATCCCAAGTGATGTTCACTGCATGACTCAGTGACCTAGAAAGGGGAATGTACATTAGGCATGGCTGGGCGCTGAGGATGCTGGGGAGGGAGGCAGGGCAGTGATGTAATTGACAGCGACTTTGAATGCCCCAGCCCTTGCCAGTTCTGCACCTCTTCCTGGAGACTGGGGTGAATCAGAGCAGTCCAGGGTCACTGGAATCATCTGAAGCTTGACCACAGGTGTGGGCCCCTCTCCTCCTGGCTGGTATGATCTTTCCTGGGCACCAGAGGAGTTTTAATATAATAAAAGGCTGTCTCCGTGGAATCAATTAGCCCAGCATGCCTCAGAGAGTTCTGTGATGTGAGAGGCCACTTCTTTCAACCAAAGTTTAAAAATGATAACGATGAAGCCATTTCAGTTACAGAGAATTGAGGGCTGTGTAATAAAGTTTCCCTTGTTCAGATGAGAAGGGATAAGGGAACTCTGGTGGGTGCTGTGGGGTCTCACCCAGACCCCTTCAGGGGCAGTGCACCCTCCCCCATCCCCTGCTCTCTGAGAAAGGCCTGCTCACAAATGCCCCTTCTTCAGAGAAACCCTTTGGCAGCCATTCTATCTGCGAGAGGTACTTACCCTTGTTCCATGGCCAGGGGCTGACTAAGACAGGATCAAGTGTCTGACCCATGTTCTCATCTTATGGTTGTTGTTGCTCAGTCACTAAGTCCTGTCCAACTCTTCGCGACCCCACGGACTGCAGCACACCAGGTGTCCCTGTCCTTTACCATCTCCCAGAGTTTTCTCAGACTCATGTCCATTGAGTAAATGATGCCATCCAACCATCTTGTCCTCTATCATCCTCTTCTCTTCCTGCCCTCAATCTTTCCCAGCATCAGGGTCATTTCCAATGAGTCTGCTATTTGCATCAGGTGACCAAAGTATTGGGGTTTCACCTTCAGCATCTCTCATCTTAACTTGGACCACATCTGAGCTCCAGAGCTCCCCCTTAGGTGAAGCTCAAACTAGTCTTCAGCTGAGGCTAAAACCACTGAAATGTGTCTGGGCGGGGGGGGGGGGGGGGGGGGGGGGGGTGGTGTGAAGCAGGGGGCTCCAAGGATCTCTCGTTCTTTATGTCTCAGCACAAGAAAAATTCAACAAGAGGCACAGTGGTAGATAAGAAGTGATTTGTTAGAAGAGGATGCTTGTGAGACTTACAAGTGGGTGGGCGAGAGGGTGCCATGCCCTGAGAACTTAGTGTACTATAGTTTTATAACTGAAGGAGAATGGGGAGGGGGATAAGGCCATCTTCTTCATCATTCTTGAGTAGACATCACACTTCCACCATCCATTTCTCCTCCATGTGGGGTGGAGTTTTCTTATTCCAACATGGTCCAGTCGGAACTGTCATGAAAAGAAAGTGAACTTGTTAGTTGCTCAGTTGTGTCCAGCTTTTTGCGACCCCCATGGACCTTAGCCCTCCAGGCTTCTTTGTTCATTGAATTCTCCAGGCAAGAATACTGGAGTGGGTTGCTATTGGCTTCTCCAGAGGATCTTCCCAACCCAAGGATCGAACCCAGGTCTCCTGCATTGCAGGCCGATTCTTTACCAGAGCCACCGGAGTTTTCTTAATCCTACATGGTCAAGCCAGAACTGTCACGGTACAGTGGAAGGCACAAGCTACAAAAAGGCAGTAACATACTAAAAAGTACGTCATCTCAGGCTTCAGTATAATGTCACTTTCCCTTATATTTTGTGTTTAAAGTGCCCAGAGAAGCGTGTCCTAGGAATCATTAACTTACTGAGCTTGCTGAGCAGGATGTGGGTCTCATGATCCCATTGTTTTATTGTTTGGGTGCATGTCTCAGACTTCTGTTGCATGGTTTTGTTGCTAAGCAAGCCTGCTTGGCTTCATGGTTAAACAAACCTGCTTTCCTGAGTGATCATTAACTTAACAGGATTCTCCCATACCTTTTTCTTTACTTACAGTCCCCTAGTGGGATTAACTATTTAATCACCTACTTTGGCCCTTTACTCTGTCCCTACCAAGACCACAACCCTGCTGAGCATCTTCCTCTCTGCACGTCCTAAAAGCCTTTCCTCCATAAATCATGTGTATCCAGTCTGTGTCTCAAGCTCTGCTTCCCGGGAGCATGTCGTTAGACAGGAACAAACATGCATCATTTACCCACTGTGTTGCCCAGAACTCTGATAGGCACCATGCATGCTTAGAGCATTTCATTATGACTTGTTATCAGAACCCTTAATATAAAGGAAGTGAGGCTTAGAGAGGCCAGAGTCTTCCTCCAAATCACAATCTAGTAGGTGACTCTGAATCCATCCTCTCTCCCTTTGGTCCCTTTGACCCTGTCGTTGTTTCTTTCTTTCCTGCTAGATGGAGAAACAACCACAGTTCATGCATGAATACTAAGCACACCCACGGTTCCCGTTCACCCTTGCAAATGTAAATGTTCCTAATGTTTGCTGCTAAGGCTTCACCATAGATCACCCAGAAGCTATGTCCTATGACTTCATCATGAGGCATGATCCCTGGTAGAAATTCAGGACACTGTGCTGACATCAAATGCCCAGGTGACGGCAGATGTTTTCTTTATTATTCCTCATTTTCTGCTTGGTAAATCAGCATGGGGGCATCTTAAATGGGCTGAAAATAGTCTCTTTCTTTTGTACAAAATGGTCTCAGGATGGACAGTGAAGAGGAAGAGAGATGTGAAGTTCACCTGAGAGCAGAGGGATGCTTGATCTGTTTACAGGCAGGAGGAGTGTGCATTTCCTAGTGAGGTGACATCAGCATTGTGATGATCTCATCTGTATTTTCTGTTGAAATCACAGTGTTTTCCTTGTGAGTGTGTGCTAAGTCACTTCAGTCATGTCTGCCTCTTTGCAACCCTATGGACCATAGCCCACCGGGCTCCTCTATCCATGGTATTCGCTGGGCAAGCATACTGGAATGGGTTGCTGTGCCTTCCTCCAAGGCATCTTCCTGACCCAGGGATTGAACCTGCAGCTCTTACATCTCCTGCATTGGCAGGCAGGTTCTTTACCACTACCGCCACCTGGGAAGGCCAGCACTATCCTCAGTTCAGTTCAGTTCAGTCACTCAGTCGTGTCCGACTCTTTGTGACCCCATGAATCGCAGCACGCCAGGCCTCCCTGTCCATCACCAACTCCCAGAGTCCACCCAAACCCATGTCCATTGAGTCAGTGATGCCATCCAACCATCTCATCCTCTGTCATCCCCTTCTCCTCCTGCCCTCAATCTTTCCCAGCATCAGGGTCTTTTCAAATGAGTCAGCTCTTCGCATCATGTGGCCAAAGTATTGGAGTTTCAGCTTCAGCATCAGTTCTTCCAGTGAACACCCAGGACTGATCTCCTTTAGGATGGAATGGTTGGATCTCCTTGCAGTCCAAGGGACTCTCAAGAGTCTTCTCCAACACCACAGTTCAAAAGCATCAATTCTCCAGCACTCAGCTTTCTTTACAGCCAACTCTCACATCCATATATGACCACTGGAAAAACCACTATCCTCAAGGGGCACCGAATGGTCCCAGCATAGATTATAACTGATAGGGACGCTCGCTCTCTCTCTCTCTCTTTCTCTCCTGTCTAGTTCCTTAGTTATCATGTGGCAGGATGCCTACATTTTTACAGCTTCCATAATAACCAGGATAACCAATTTGGTTGAATGGGTCTTAGGTCTTCATATAATGCAAAACCAAGATATAACAGTCTAGAGATGGTCTGTCTTGGAGAACTGGCCCCATGCTGGGTTGATGACTACACTGGCCCTGCCTCAATTCTACCCTGTACTTTAAACATTACTTGTGAACAGGGTTGCTTTTAAAGTCCATTCTTTCCACTGGACTCACCCTCTTTCAGGAGCCCTTAACAGATCCTGTTAAGGGATTATTGTCTGTCAGAAGGCCAGTGTCATAAAAAAGAGAAAGGAATTGTTCCAAATTAAAAGAGACTGAGGCACATGACTGAAATACAACGCATGACCTTAGACAGGATCCTTTTTGGAGAAAATGCTATAAGGATATTCCTGAGTCAGTGGACATGTTAGAATATAGACAGTGGGTAAGATAAAAAGTATTGTCTTTTTATCTTTACTTTTACTTTTAAAAGTAAAATATTTAGCAGTGTTAAATCTGTTGAGGTTGATACCTGCACTTGTGGGTGCATGAGAGCATATCCTTACTCTTAGGAAATACACATTGAAGTATTAAGAGTGAAGGCCTCCAAGTGTGCAACTTATTCTCAAACAAGGTAAGTTACATATATTAACACATATGTACTAATGTGTGTTGGAGAAGGAAATGGCAACCCACTCCAGTATTGCCTGGGAAATCCCATGGACAGAAGAGTCTCATGGGCTACAGTCCATGGGGTCACAAAGAGTGTGTACACACCCTAACGTGTGTACATTCTCACTCACATGGAGTCTCAAATACTATTCTCAAATAGTATAAACTTGTGTATATGAGTATAAAGTATTCATGTATGTATAGTTGCTCACATATATATATATAAGAGAGAAAAATAGAGACAGAAAGAGGAAGAGAGGAGAGACAGAGAGAGAACTGATTTAAAAAATGAGGCAAAATATTAACAATAGATGATTTTGGGTAGAGAGTATACAAATGTTCTTTGTACCATTTTTGCAATTTTTCTGTGAGTTTGGGATTATTTCCCAAAGAAACAAACAGCAAGGCTTTCCTTGTGATGCCACAAGGAAATAACTAAGACTGGATTTCAGTGATGATACAAGAGAAGCAGTCTCCTTATTTAGACATATGTATAGTATTTTATAGGCTTCCCTTATGGCTCAAATGGTTAAGAGTCTGCCTGCAATGCAGAAGACCTGGTTTCAATCCCTGGGTCAGGAAGATCCCCTGGAGAAAGAAATGGCTACCCATTCCAGTATTCTTGCCTGGAGAATTCCATGGACAGAGGAGTCTGGCATTTTATAAGTGAATTGATCCTAGAAACCCAAATGAGGACTGCTTATGTTAAGGATAGATACATATCTATACAAGTCTATGACAAGCTGCTTGGTATTTTCTGGGAGTTTGGGCAGCACCAGATTGCTAAGCGTGGCTCAAGAATTGCAGACCTTTAAACAACTTGAACCAGTGTCGAGTTTCAGGCTGAGGCGTTGGCCATGTGAGGAACAGACTGAAATAGAGAGCAGAGAGGCTGTGCAGAAAGTCGGAATGGCAGCCCAAGCTGTGATGAATCAGGAGAGAGGGATGGCCTTTGAAATGGCTTTTCTGCCCACTGTGTTATCGTTTGGAAAAAGGTTAGAGTAGGGAACAAGAAGCACCTTAAGCAAAAAAAAAAGTAGAGGCAAGGTTGAAGGAAGCCAAAAAATTGAGACTAATCTTTCCATTTATATAAACCCAACCCTCACAGCCCCAGACTTGCCTGCCTCTTCCATTAATGTCTGGGGCGGTGGAGCTCCCTATGGAAAGCTCCTTTTCAGACTTGGAGATGTCGAATTTAGTCTCCAAAGGGAACTGGTGAAGGGAACAAATAGAGTGGCTATGGAAGAAAGAACTTGGGGTCTAAATCCAGCTAATAAAAAAGTAATGCTCATGTAGATTAAATTTCCTCGTGTATGGAACACAAGTTTGTGTGCTGGATCAATATGAAAAAATATCCTCTTGTAACCTGATCAGAAGACATCTATTGAGCATGAGTATAAAACCTATCTCATGTTAATATTTTGCTCCCATATTCACCCCTCACTATTCACAGTTTTTGAGATTTTATAAGAATTGTGTTTACAGGGAAATGCCCACTTGATCATCAAATAATATATTTTATGTAGCGTTTGCCTAGTTCAGCGTGCTAGGATATTTTACAGAAAAATTGCTTAAATCCAATGCTGAAAGGTAACCACTTCTGGGGGGGGGGGATATATATATGTGTGTGTGTGTGTATATATATATATGTATATATATATATATGTTAACAGATAAACAAGGCCTCCACCACATGCTAGTCAATCTTTGGGGCAAATAACAGAACAATCTATAAAATATCAGAGGATCTTAAAAAGCAGTTGGAACTCCACTCTCTGCATTGGCGTTTTGCCACGTGTAAAACCCTGTCTCACTAACAGTATGGTGGAACCTCTAACAGCCCAGAGTGGGTGGCTTCTCATTTTTATATGTCATTGGAAAGATGGAATGCCAAGAGCACGTCTGGGGTCTGGGTTTAGCACGAGCTCAGGGGAGAGGGTACCACATAGTCAATCACTTCCCACATAAGCCAGACTTCCCCCTAACGATTAATCAAAGTGCCAGGAAAACATGGGCCTGTGTTTCACATCCCACGACACCCTCACCGCAGGCGGGCTCAGCGTTTGTGATGCAGTGATACGTCAAGGTGTTGTGCCAGGATGTCCAAGTGTGCATAAAGACCCGCCTCTGGCATCCTGAGGCCCCAGCCGAAACGACGTCATGGGTGGGCCTGGGCCACCCAGATGGTTCAGACGGTAAAGCGTCTGCCTACAGTGCGGGAGACCCGGGTCGGGTCGGGAAGATCTCCTGGAGAAGGAAAAGGCAACCCACTACAGTATTTTTGCCTGGAGAATCCCATGGACGGAGGAGCCTGTTAGGCTACAGTCCATGGGTCGCAAAGAGTCGACCACGACTGAGCACTTCACTTTCACTTTCACCCAGAGAACCTGACTGTGCGCCTCAGTGCTGCCCTCTGCTGGAGGTACAGCTTTCGTGTCAGGAGTTACGAGTGACCTGTAAGCATTTTTCAGGAGGGGTACCGGTCCCCGGTAGAGACATTGAAGAAACTAAAGCTTCAGAGGAGGATACCATGTTAATCAAGGTTCTCCGGAGAAACAGAACCAGTAGGATATATAAATACACATAAGAGGGTATTTATAACAGGAACTGACTCGCGGTTATGTGCTAAGTCGCTTCAGCCATGTCCGACTCTTTGCGACCCTATGGACTGTAGCCCACCAGGCTTCTCTGTCCATGGGATGTTTCAGGCAAGAATACTGGAGTGGATTCCCATTTCCTCCTCCAGGGCTCTACCCGACCCGACCCAGGGATCAAACTCAGGTCTCTGATGGCTCCTGCATTGGCAGGCTGGTTCTTTACTGCTAGCGCCACCTGGAATTTTGGAAGGCATTCTTATTTATTTTTAGTTTAAAAACCATCTTCTTTTCTTTCCTTTTTTCATTGTGTTTATTGTTTAATTGGAGTATAATTGCTTTACAATGTTGTATTCGTTTCTGCTGTTCAGTGAAGTGAATAAGTTGTGTGTATACATCTATCTCCTCCCTCTTGAGCTTCCCTCCCCCAAACCCCCCATCCTACCCCTCTGGGTCGTCATGGACACCAAGCTGAACTCCCTGTGGTATAGAGCAGCTTCCCACCAGCTATCCGTCTTACACACGGGAGTGAATATATGGCAGTGGTACATTCTCCATTCATCCCACCTCCTCCTTCCCCCTCCCTGCGCCCACAAGTCCTGCTTTAGTGTACTGAGTGAGGCGACTCAAGGAATTTGTGGAATCCAGAAATAAAACCCTGATTTCTGGGATCAGGGCTCCTAGGCTAAGAGCCCTATGGGAAAACATTCAGAGAACTCGAGTCGACATTGGGACACTTTTTGTGTGTACATATACATTTCCTCTCCTATTTTATTCAACTCCAAAACCATCCTGAGTTCAGTCTTCATTCTTCACCACAATTAGAAAAGGGAAACCATTATTCCAAGGGTTTGTTAGCAGCTCTGCTCCTGTTTCCTAATAGTCTGTGTAGTTCTAATGACCTAAATGCCACACAGGAGGCCTTTGTAATGGAGCTTTGTCACCACAGGAGCTGTGCTGAGTGAGTGTTACTTAATCACAGCCACCGAAGATGAAAAATGCAGTGTTTCTGAAGGAAGCCAGTGAGGCTGTAATTTTAAAATGCCACTAATGTAATGTAGAGTGGGAGGAGGCTTCCATTTCTGGCCTCTTTTTTATCCCGCAGTTTGAATGCTTTTGGTGAAAATAAGAATTTCTAAATGGCATTCTTGATAATAGAACCTGAGGCAAAGTGAAACTTCTGAGTGTGTCGAATGCGCACAGCCCACCTGGTAAGTGTGTGACTTGCGGGGAAGGGTTCACGGTGCTGGCTGGGGTGTGGGAAAAACGCCGGTGTACCAAACCACCTGTCACCTGGTGGGTTGGCCAAGTACTGGGAAAGAAAATAAAGATCATTTGAAAATGCTTATTCAAAATCAGTGAGACAAAAATATTGAAGTCAATATAATCATTTTTGTGGTGCCTTTAAATTCAAGCCCTCTATCTCTTTAATTATTTCAATTGCTGACCCAAGCTTGTGTCCACCGTTGGGCAGATCCTCTTTGCTCTTTAGAGTGATCTGTTGGCCAAATTCTGGATGAGGGCTAGAGCATATATTCTGTATTCTTATATCATAAGTAATTTTTGTACTGGGGTCTGAGTCTGTAACAGGTTATGGCCACAATCCCCCTGCAGCTTAGGATCTAGTGAGGAAAATAGACATTGAAAATGAAATTACAAGTGTGAGTGCTGTTACATATGGAAAGTGTAGAATAAACAGGAGCATATAAGGACAAGGTGCTAACCTCATTTTAGGGTCAGGGAGTGTTATATATAATTGCATATGAGGATACATAGATTTATTTTTTAAAATATGTATATATATGTACAGGACTTCCCTGGTGGCTCAGAGGTTAAATCGTCTGCCTGCAATGCGGGAGACTTGGGTTCAATCCCTGGGTTGGGAAGATCCCCTGGAGAAGGAAATGGCAACCCACTCCAGTATTCTTGCCTGGAGAATCCCATGGACATATATGTACATGTATATGTACATGTACATATACTCATATGCATATATACGTTATAAGGTTGCCAAATTTGACAAGTAAAACAACAAGATGCACCGTTAAATCTGAATTTCAGATAAATGAGTAATTTTTTAGTTTAGGTAGGTACCATGCAATGCCTGGGACACAGTTATACTAAAAAAGTGTTGAGTATTTATCTGAAATTCAGATTTAACAAGATGCCCTGTATTTTTTTCTGACAACCTTAATGTGTGTGTGTGTGTGTGTGTGTGTGTGTGTGTGTGCATACACCCTCCCACAAACATACACCCAGCCAAGGGCAAAACTTAGATAGAAGGATGTGAGAAGTAGACAGTATCTAGACACAGGGTTTGTGAATGTAGTACCTAAACCTTATTCATAGAAGCATGAGTTGTGATTTCAACTAATGAAGTTATATTTTCCAAATCACGGGTCTTATCTCCCTCTCATAAGAGTGATTCTATGCCTGTCTGTCCACAGTATGGTTTGTGATAACCTTGGGATAGTTCCTTAATGCAAAATCTTCAGCTCGCTCATCTACAAAATGGAGGTGATACGGTAACCACCCCGTAGAATTGTCGGGAGGATTCCCTGAAACGCCAACCCCAGGAAGAGAATACGAGCTGTTTGATGGATGGGAGGGGAAACCCGGCCCCCACTGCAAAGTCTCTAATGTCGTCTGAATCAATCACCATCTCAGAAGTCAATCCAGGTGTTTCTCGAACGTTCTGAGAAACACAGCAAGATTTCCACAGTCCTCACATAAAGAATGGTATTTGGGGAATGACAGAGGTGCAGCTTTAGAAAAGCGGAACCCACAGCAGCCATAGGTAGGAGAAGATTCAGCAGCAGCAAAAGCAGGGCTTTCCTTAAGATATGGTCCAAAGCCAAAATCCACTTTGTGCTCATAATGTTTGTTCCATGTGCTGAGAACATCTCAAGGCTACGAGAACAAATTTCTCTTTGATGCTGACACATTAAAATAGATATTCCTCAACGTTCTTTGTAGTCAAAAGATAGATGGCCTTTGAGACACTCTGTCATGGGTGAAATAGGTTTTGTCATTACCAGAGATAGAGAGCCAGGCCATACTCCATACCATAATTAATTTGAATAACCTTTTGAGGTTTGGTTTTGTTTTTCTTTTTTTTTTTTTACTCAAGACTTAGAACACAGGAAAATTATTTATAAAAAAGGAGTTGTTTTTTCTTTAAACAAGTAAGGATTTTAAATTTTTTTTTTTTTTTTTTGGCTGCAGAAAAATAGCCCATACAATTATGTTTTCAAAGCCAGCTGCATTTTGAAAGCCACAAAGCCAAGTGCATGCTATATAAAGATGTTATATTGTACCTTTACTTCTTGACAACTGTCATTAATCTGTAACTTCTGAGTAAGGAACCAAATTTTTTTGAGCATCTTCTAGTGAAGTATGTCCAAATGTAACAACGGGAAGTTTCACTTTAAGATTACTGGGTGATTTTGGACACTCAACTCTGACCTTTACCTTTGAAGCTGTGTCCTGCCTGGTGTCCACTTTTTCAGGACTGCAGTAAACCTGTCAAGTTAATTGCTGGTGGAGTTGGAACTAACTGGAACAAGATGAAGAATTTTACCCAAGATTGATTAGTGGACTTCAGACTGCTTGTCAAAACCACACTGTGTCATAAGAGTTGGCATAACCCTGCCGGACGCTTCTTAAATATGCCCTTATTTGGTTCCTTTACTATTTCAACCCAGAGCAGCCACACAATCATATTTAACTGGAGAGGAACTTCACTTTCATGTCTGGAACCTTAACCCAAGTTACATAAAGAGTAGGAAATACCAGCAATTTGAAAAGGAGACACATATTGGTTGCCCTTTGTTAATCTGCTAGTCACTTAGTCAGATGATATGTCTGATCAATACATGTCTGATCAGATGATATGTCTGATCAATGATGGGATTTCCACATCTCTGATTTGAAGAAAAATAAATGTTGGCTTATGGTCTTTCATGGGTTTCCCCAATAGCTCAGTGGTAGAGAATCTGCCTGCCAAAGCAGAAGACACAGGAGATGTGGGTTCAATCCCAGGGTCAGGAAGATCCCCTGGAGAAGGAAATGGCAACCCACTCCAGTATGCCTGCCGAGGAAATCCTATGAACAAAGGAGCCTGACAAGCTACAGTCCATGGGGTCACCAAGAGTCAGGCATGACTGAGCAAGACAAAGAGAGAAATTTTTAACTGGAGGGTAATTGCTTTACAATATTGTGTTAGTTTCTGCCATACATCAATATGAATCAGCTACAGGTATACATATGTCCCCTCCTTCTTGAACCTCCCTCCCACCTCCCAACCCATCCCAAACCTCTAGGTTGTCACAGAGCACTGGATTTGAGTTTGCTACATCATAACAGTAAATTCCCACAGGCTGTCTATGTTACATATGGCAGTGTATATGTTTCCATGCTACTGTCTCAGTTCGTCCCACCCTCTCCTCTCTCACCATGTCCACAAGTCTATTCTCTATGTCTGTGTCTCCATTGCTGCCCTGCAAATAGGTTCATAGCACCTACCATCTTTCTAGATTCCATATATATGTGTTAATAAGCGGTATTTGATATTTGTTTTTCTCTTTCTGACTTACTTCACTGTGTATAATAGGTTCTAGGTTCATCTACCTCAGTAGAACTGACTCAAATGCATTCCTTTTCATGACCAAGTAATATTCCATTATATGTATATATGTACCACAGCTTCTTTATCCGTTCATCTGTCAATGGACATCTCGGTTGCTTCCATGTCCTGACTTGCCTTTTGTTAACTTTTATTTTATACTGGAGAATAGTTGATGAGCAATGTTATGATAGTTTCAGGTGTCATTTAACTCTAATTACTCCCTAAACGTCCCATGTCCAAATACAGTCGCATTGTGGGATTAGGATTCCAACATATGATCTTGCGAGCAGGGCAATGCAATTCCGTCCATAACAATAACCAAGAATAAAACATAGTATTTGTGTTTTAGAAAATTACTCTTATGCTTCTGGTATATAAATATTCTTCAGTCATCCATGATAAATATGCATTTAGTGTCAAAACACTGAACAGAATATTTTACTAAGAAATGTAAATTTTCTGTGATGTAAAAGAATGTCCTATGCCTCCTAGAGCAAATATTTATAGCTGATGTTGAACATTGTAAATGTTGACTTGTTTTCAGAATGCTGCTCTTATGCAGATGTCTTTTGCAAGAAAAAAAATATTTTCAGCTTAATTGTACCCTATAAAACACTAATCATTGGTCTATGACATGAGCTCTAGCACTGATCAAATTCTATTTACCAGAATATAATAGCTGTAAACAGTAAATGTTTGTAGCTGTTTCAGCTAAGGATTATTTTTTCTGGCACCGGAATTACAAAGCCTAATAGCTCAGGCTCACAATCTGTAAAATGATGAACACTAGTTATATTTAATGAAAAGGCAATAGATTGGGCCTCTGGTGAAAGTCTTCATTCAAAGAATGGGATGAGAAGCAGGTGTGTGCTAAGTCGCTTCAGTCATGTCCTACTCTGTGTGACCCTATAGATTGTAGCCCGCCAGGCTTCTCTGTTCATGGGATTCTCCAGGCAAGAATACTGGAGTGGGTTGCCATGGCTTCCTCCAGGGTATCTGCTCTTCTTGACCCAGAAATCAAACCCCTGTCTCCTGTGTTACAGGCAGATTCTTTACCGCTGAGCCACCAGAGAAGCCCTAAGAAGCAGATGAAAGCCTTAATTCAGCCTTTTTGAGCCTCAGTTTTACTTTCTATATAGAAGTTAACTTAGGCTAGTTGATCTTTAGGGCCCTTCTAAAAATATAGTAATAATAATAAAGTGGAAAGATGAGTTGATAAATTTAGAGAGTGGATATCCCTTGCTAAAAGGAAGTTGAAATAAGTTAAAATTCAGGTGATACTGGTGGGCTCTTTGGATTACATGATTATAAACAAGTCTCCCATAGGAAGGCATACAAGCTAGATTTTAGAAGTTGTATTATATGAATCAAAGTCTCAGGCTTTATCCCCCCTGGCAGAGACAATAAGCTTGGTGACCACGTCCAGTCTTTTCCCATTTCTTTTTTTTTTTTTCAGCCTTTTCCCATTTCTAATTGCAATGCATCTGTAATTGAAAGATGTCTTCAGGGAAGTGTACTGTTGACCGGCCTTCTGCTTGAACAACATCACCCTCACACACATTTCACATGAGATTTCACCACTCTGACAAGTTACACACCTTCAGTGTGAGACCATGGTGATCTTGCGGCTGTTTGTTCAACCCCCTGCTAGAGCTGGGATTCACACCCTGAATCTGTTATTTCTTGAGTGAATTCAGATTAAATCTTTGTTCTCATTATATTCTATGGCACAGCTGCCTAAAGATTCACCACCACTGACAGAGGACTTCTTCCAGATAATAGCCCACAGGAAATCTTTTATGAATCAGACAAAACAGTAGATCCAACACACTGTGGAGTTTGGGACAGTGACAGGCCAGGCTGCCATTATAATCTGTTTCACCACATGCTTGTTGAGCAGATTTTGTTCTAGAAGCTACAGCAGGCATCTGAGGAGGAGTGCCTTGTGTGGGGTCAGACTCATTGGTCTGTCCACGAAGGACCTTACCAGGCCTGATATCCTCAGCTGAAACCTGTCTTATCTCCCTTTCACAACAGGAAGGGAGGCAGGAGAAATCGAATGTATAAGTGCATTACTGAAGCATCTACTCTTTCTAGTAGTATTTGCTAAGTTGGTTTGGACTCAGCTCCTCTGAGTCAGGGTTAAAATGCGTAAGTCATCATTTTTGATGGATTTACCATGGACTTGCATGAGAGAATGAAAAGAGGTGGATTAGAGTTCATATCCGGCTGCTTTCACCTCTTAGGCTTATAGTCACACAATTCTGACTAGCTTCAGTTTTCTGTAAATTTTTAGCAACAGCACTCACTTCATAGAGTGGAGTGAGGTTTCCTGTAGGCAAGATAGCAAGGTGCTTTGGAGTGAATCCAGCTACACTGCATGTTAGCTGGGTGACTCAGCCGTGGTAATTTCCTTATCTGTAAAGTTGGATGGTAAGAATAGTTCTTCCTCCATAGGGCTGTTTGAGGATTAGATCAGTAGATGATACACGCAAAGCACTCTGAATGGTGCGTGGCACCCAGCAAGCCCTCAATCAATGCCACTTTGTACTGGTCGACAGAATTTACCTCTCCTAAGAGATACTCAATGAATATCCCTTCCTCTTTCTTTTTTCTTCTCCAAATTGCCCTCCTTAAGGCACACGTAGAAACTGGAAGGCAGGGTTCTGCTGTGTTAACAGCTGTTCTATGAGTTTCCAGAATCTTCCTGTGAGTCCACTTCAGGAAATGGTCTTTGGGAACCACAAAGTCAAGGAGATATAAAGCTTTGGAAAAGAATTTCTAAAAATAATGTTTTAAATACACAAACTCCCAAAGCTGGGTAGCCTTGGGCAAGTCCCGTAACCTCTCTATTCTTCGAATGAAGGTATTGAAATAAATTGTGGATCCTTTCCAGCTGCCATAATACATGTGTCCATCATCACTGATCACAAGTGGGTGCCCAAGGCCATTAACTTCATTGGTGAGAGTATAGCTTTGGGACCAAAGTTAAGATTGTGATATAAGCTGTAACCTCAGACAAATGGCTTGTATTTGTAAATTGTGAGTCCCACATGGAGCAGGTGAGGATATGTATGATTAATGATGTTCAAATCCATCAGCAACTCAGAGTCATATCCTAATGACGCTGAACCTGTAGCTTTGTTTTCAACATATGCTGGAAAGTAAATCTGCATATCATTGAGCAGACTCTGTTGGGAGGAGATGTTTGAAATGATGATCCTCATTCTTTATAGTCAGCACTACTACGGAAAAGCAGTTTTTGATGGTGTCTCTATTCAAGTAAAGATCTGATGGTAGAAAATTAAAAGGTAAAGCAATATGGCAGGAACAAAAAAGAGACTTTTAGTAGAGGCATGCCAGTTTGCACAGTTGGATAAACTCAATAGATAGATTGAGTTGACAGACTTGTTAATATCCTTGAAAATTCTTGGTGTAGGTTTTGGGGAGGATCTGTATTGACTGGAGTTGAAAAACAACAAAATCGAGGTATTCTGAGGTGTTCGTTGTGTCGATGCCAAAGGCCAGAATCGTTTCCACGGCCACATGCAGTTTGAACAACAAGGCACAGGGATGTTGGAGGGAAGTGGAGACCACGTGAGATGGTCAGGGCCCAATAAAGCCTGCATCCTAGTGATGGAAGGAAAGAGGCAGTGCTAGGAGGTACCGTGGGTAGAGCCAGAAGTAACAGCACTTGACGGTTGACTGATTCCATTACAGGACCTAACAAAGTGATTAACATCAGATAAATTAAGGGGCTCCTTGGAAAACTGCAACGTTATCAGGGGCTGTCAGAGAGGATGCATCAAGTTAGGATACAGACACACGGCCCTCATGCTTCCTCAGGCCAAGTGCTCCAGCTCTAACTTGAGTGATCAGACTGATCTGATCTCCAGGCCTCTCACAGGGACCAAGATATCAAGGAGTCAGGGGGTCTGACAGTGATGTATTATGTGATGTGATGCTGAGGCTGATTACCATGCAGGCGACAGAAATGAATCACCTCCTGAATATGCTGACACTGGCGCAGGGTGGGGAGCAGACAGAACCCTGGCTCGGCGATGTCAATAGCAAACACACAAAGGCAGCCCCTCCTGGAATGGTTTGCATCCGAGACTGGGATGCTTAACGTCGGAAGTAACCTCACAGTCCAGGCCACTGCTATTTTCCAGAAAATGAAACACAACAGAAAATATCTTAGCACCTTTGGTGCAGACAATGTATTGCCTCTTCCTTCTGCATGCTATTCTTGTTTTGTTGCTCAGTCGTGTCCGACTCTGCGACCCGACCCCATGCATTGCAGCACACCAGGCTTCCCTGTCCTTCACCATCTCCTTCTGCTTACAATACAGGAAACCTGGGTTTGATTCCTGGGTCGTGAAGATCCCCCCGAAGAAGAGAATGGCAACCCACTCCAGTGTTCTTGCCTGGGAAATCCCATGGACAGAGGAGCCTGGCGGGCTACAGTCCATGGGGTCGCAAAGAGTCAGACACGACTGAGTGACTAACAGTTTCACTTTCACTTTTCTCACTTTTCAGCTCTTATTAGGTATAAAGTATGATAAAGATTCCAAATATATTTCCTGATCACCTACTGAACTGTACTTGGAAGCTGTAGTGAGAAGCAGCCACTCAATAAAATCATCATTAAGATGTCAACGTGATAAATGCAAAATAGGACACAAACTGGATAATTCAATGAACAGTGGGTTCTAAAACAGTTCATAATTTTGCTGCTCCTCTGACACTTATATATTGCCATGTAGCTCTAGTTTTCTTCAGGTGAATTAATGGCCTATCTTCATTGCTCAATCACCTTGTAAATTCCTTTAAAACAGACCATCCTAAGTTAAAACTCTTTGTAAATTCTCAACAGTTTCTGGCACACAATCCTTCATACAATTCGGCATAACAAGAGCTAAAGGTGATCATACTGAGGTATTAATTTCACTAAATACAAAGATACTCGAGGGACTTTCTTGGTGGTCCAGTGGTTAAGACTCTGCTTCCACTGCAAGGGGTGCAGGTTTGATCCCCAGTCAGGGAAGTATCACGTGCCATGTAGAGTGGTCAAAGCCACTTGTGTATCAAGAACACTTATATAGTCAAACTGAAATAAGGAAAACCTTAAAATAGTAAAAGATATGCACGTTCTCATAGCTGCAAGAAAAGGCAAGAGGCATTGAGACAAAGAAATGCCAGAGAGAGGAGAAACAGACTTCACTGAGTGGGAAACTGAATGAAGCGACGGAGGTGACTGTGCTGGAACTTACCTCAGAGGGGTGGATAGTGCTCAGGAAGGTGAGATCGGCAGAGCCAGGAACTAAACGAGGGGAGGAGGCCTCTGATAGCGGAAGGGGGGAGCCCCATGTGAGGGCTTCTAAGTGTGAGGGTCTTTTTCTAGAGCAATAGAAACTATAAAGAGAACTCTCTATGATGACCAAAAAATAAATCTTATTTCCAGACCCGTATGGCTGATAGCATTAGAGAAAAATCACCAGATTGCTTGACCAGACAGTCTCAGGTCACTCTTTGTGAATCCTTGTATTGAGTTGGCCAAAAAGTTCATTTGGCTTTTTTCATAAGATGTTATGCAAAAAAAAAAAAATCAAAATGAACTTTTTGGCCAATCAAATAAGTGTCCCCAAAACAGTAGATTAGTAGGGCCTACATTTATAGTAGGGCTTCCCTGTGGCTCAGCAGCTAAAAAATCTGTCTGCCAATGCAGGAGACCTGGGTTCAACCCCTGGATCAGGAAGATCTGCCAGAGAAGAAAATGGCAACCCACTCCATCATTCTTGCATGGAGAATCCCATGGACAGAGGAGCCTGGTGGGCTACAGTCTGTGGGGTCACAAAGAGTCAGATGTGACTTACTGACTAAACAACAAACAACATTTATAGTAGTAGAATTTTTTTTAAAAAATCAGATCCAGGTTTTACTAGATCCTCTTTAGTCTGTAAAATAAAAGAGAAGCACAATAAAAACTCAGAAGGGAAGCATGTATGCACAATTGTTGTGAATAGAATCCCTGAAAGAATGCATTTTTATTGTTTCTGGAAAGCAATGAGAAGCTTCGTACAATTACATTATCTCAAATTATGACTTCCTGTTGTTTTCCAGAGTTTGTAAAAAATAAATGATGTGTCATATCTAATCTCCTTTGTCCTTAGATTCACCATAATAAATATTAAGGTAGTGCATTTATTACAGTGCTTTTCACTTGAAAGACAATACCCATTAATTTTAAACCTGTGTTGACATTCCCTCCAACATAGCATTTGAACATTGCTGTCTCAATTCTAAATTATTTTTATCCAGGCTAGATCAGGCCTGGGGATGGGACACCACAATTACTTTCAATCTCAGAACTCGTGTTTTTCTTGACTTCTAGAAAATTCTCAACTAGTACCTCTCCAAATTTCCTCTCTGCTGTCTTCTCCGTTTTTGTTCCTATCAGATGCATGTGGGAGCTCCTCAATTCATACTTTACACCTTGTAACTCTTCTTTCGTATTTCCTATCACCTCATTTCTATGGCTTCCCCCCACCCCTTTTTATAGTTTTTCTGTCACCGCTCTGTTTGCAGACAGAGAGGGGTACATTAGAGTATGAATTCACTCCACCATTTTCACCAAGGTCTCAGCAAAATTAGTGTCCTTGTATCTATATCGTGCAATTAAACATATAACTTGGAAGGTGTATCCAATAAATTTAAACCTACTAAGGCACTGAAGAAAATAACAGGGTTTTTTTTTTTCCTTCTTTTTCTAGAAAGGGATGGGTTTAAGTGATAAAGAATAAAAGGAGAAAGAGAAAGCAAACAGCAAAACTTGGGCAAATCCTTCTGTATACAAAATTCCAGCTTTCTGTGATACCGAAATACTTTAAGCTGATAAACAAAAAGGGAAGCTATTCAGTTTAAACCAAAAACAAATGTGGAAAAAATGTACCTAATACCCCAGAGAATCAGGGCAGCCTCTAAGAGTTATGTGCATTCCACACAATGAGAAATAAATATATCCTCTAAATTTTAGAGCCGAGGTGTGACTGCTTTAGTATGCCGAATAAAGCCTACAAAAGTGCAACAACAAAATACATAAATCAATAAGCCATTTCTCTGTGTGTGTGTGTGTGTGTGTTCAGTTTCTCCTTATATGGCATACTTAATCAGTTTTGAAACGAGAGTAAATCACTGGTAATAAAAACTTTTTCTTCAGTCATTATTCTAATTAGGTCAGATTTACCTGCTTTTAGGGCTCTGTGAAGCATCATTAACATACACAATAGTTACAGAAACAATACATCCTCTAGATTTGAACTTCTAAAAGCCTTGGGTTTGACATTTGTTTTTCAAATAAATATGAAGTTCAGATATTTTATTCAAAGATATTCATTACCTTTTCTGGTTGAACCACATGAGCAGTTTGGGAGAGAAGGTTTTATAAGTTCTGTTACTAGAATAAATTATATTCATGTTTTCTAAATATTCCCCTTTCAGAATATAAGCTTCAAAAAAAAAAAAAAGAATATAAGCTTCATCAAGTCTCATAGAACCCCGTCTGCCCTGTCCAGGGCTATATTCCCAATACATTTGTTCAACAAATATTTCTTAAATGGACATTTATCTCTTAGCAAGTTCTTTTCTCAATTTATGAGGTAAAACGTGACTTCATAAAGTAGAAATCCAAAAGATGTATAAATCAGAACTTTAATAATAAGAACTTGACATATTTTAAATTCAATTTCCTCAACTCTAGGTCAGTTCTAACCGTCTTCTCCATGGGAAAAAAAAAAAAAGAGAGAAATGAAATACTCCGTGATTATGGATAATATGAAGACAGAGTTAATGTGATATGAAAACATTTTATTGTGTGCTAACAGTGTCTGTTCCCTGTCAGAATATGTGCCTCTTTGATCCTTATCTACATTTGGTTTTCTTGTTCAGGCTACCATTCAGCTTTTCTAACTACATAGTTTCTCAGTCACTGATAATCAGAGTCTGGCAAACAGGAGTACTGGACTATCAAAGAACATGAGGCTATCCTCAGATCCCCAGGCTTATGCTTCCTATTTGTGAGCATCTGGCCCATCTTATTACAGCAAATCTCAAATGTTCATGATGGGTCTTGCCCTGTTTTCACGTCCAGTGTTGATGTCAGTCAGCTCAGAGCTTGTCCATTTATTTGACGTCCATCGTGTATAAGAAAATAAGAAACAAAAACGCAGACTACCTATTTATGATGTAAGCTTTCTGACAGCTGACAAGGCAGGTGAGTCCTTCAGAATTTGCAGGCCTGATGTCCTCTCACCAAAGCACAACTGGAGCAGCTTGGGAACGTCTGTGTTCTGCCTCCAAGGCAGAGATGCACCTGGACCAGTTCTTAATCTATTCCACCAGGAGCTCATGATTGTCTTTTCGGATGGCATCTGCTAAGACTCATCTTAAATTTGCCATTTAGCTGTCTGTGCTTCGTGACTTCATTTTCCTCTCGGGGACCAGGGGAAATGAGACCGTTTCTCTCCATTAAAGATTATTTCAAATATGAATGATAAAAGGCTTTCAGGTTTCATGTTTCTATAGTGAGAGAAGCTGTGTGAAGACATGACCAAACTAAACTGTGAGTTGTCTGGGACACTGGTTCTCAACCAGGGGTGAGTTTCTCTGAGGATATTTGGCAATGCCTGGAGACATTACTTGTTGTCACACTTACGTGAGGGGGACTGGGTGTGGGGGTCGTGAGGGGCCGAGTTCTGGCATCTAGCAGGTAGAGTCCAAAGATGCTGCTGAACACCCAGGGAGGAAGACTGAACAAGAATTATCCAGCCCCAAATCACAATCGCAGAATCTGAGCAATCATCTTCAGCAGCACTGCTGAAGTTTTCTAACAAGGTTAGTGTTCTATTCATCACTTTTTTTTTTTTTCTATTTTCTGTATCTTGTGATGATTTCGAGGCATCTTGAGGCCTTGTGAATCCTGGCAGGTGGCCTCTCCCAGGACTCATTAATTCCTAAATATTGTAAGCATCTAACCTGAGAACATGCCTTTCATGTGTAAACCAACATAACCCAGGGCCTACACCCCCAATCACCACCTTTATCTAACTCTCACACATCGAGCCAATATTCCCTTGACCCTAAATCATCCCAGAGCTGGGTGCCATACAGCTAGAGACACCTCCTACAGCCCAGAACCTGTTGAAACTATTCAAACTACCTAATCCTAAGCTTGCTCAGCATACCTACCCCACCTTGCCCATCCCTTTCCACAGAAACCACAGTAAAGGCTTTGAGCTTGCATTCCCCTCACTCTTTCTGCCTCCTGAATGACCCTGGTGCTTCCCCACGTGGACCTGCATCTTACCCGGCATCCTGTTTCTAGAGATCTCTGAGGATAAATTTTATCTTTGATGACTTTCATTTCTCTGTCCTTGTGTCTTATCATATGTCATTAAAACAAACCCTGGGTATATTTTAAAATAATTAGTAACTTTAGGGACTAAAGGGCTTCCCTTGTGGCTCACCTGGTAAAGAATCTGCCTGCAATGTGGGAGACCTGGGTTTGATGCCTGGGTTGTGACGATCCCCTGGAGAAGGGAAAGGATACCCACTCCAGGAGAATTCCATGGACTATACAGTCCATGGGGTCACAAAGAGTTGGTCACGACTGAGCGACTTTCACCTAGGGACTAAAAGGAAAAGAATCTTAGCATACACATATTTTAAATCCTCCTCCTGGCCTGGTAGCTCACACAGTAAAGAATCTGCCTGAAATGCAGAAAACCTGGAATTCAATCCCTGGGGTGGGAAGACCCCCTGGAGAAGGGTATGGCAACCCACTCCAGGATCCTTGCCTGGAGAATCCCCATGGACAGAGGAGTCTGGTGGGCTATAGTCCATGGGGTAGCAAAGAGTTGGACAAGACAGAGCGACTAAATACACCTGGTCCGATTAATTCAATGTTAATATTATTTTTGAGAAGGGCTGTTACAGAAATGTTTACAAAGTGTGAGTTTAGGTATTCCACTTCATCTCTTAGAACCTCAGTTTCCTCATCTCTGAAATGGGACATAATAAGTGCCAACGTCATAGGGTTTTGGGGCAACTAAGTCAGATAAGAAATATATAGCACTTAGCATATCAGTAAGCACTCAGTATAGGTTAGCTATTATTACAGTTAACAAAGAGGGAAATGACTGGCTGCCAGGATTAGTTAAAACCTTCAGAAGGAGATGATAGTTGAACTGCAACTTAAAAAAGAATAGAAATTCAAGTGGAAAGAGGTGAGAAAGAATTCTGTACAGAAAGGATGATATTCACAAAGCGCTAAGTGATGGCAGTACTCAGATCAAAATGCAAGTATTTTTTTTTCTTTTATTTTACTCTGTTAAGAGGCTACTTTCAGTTGCTTAATATTTTATTTCAATAATAATTTAATTGGTGTATAACATATGTCAGTTATGTGTATACAGTTTATATTTAATGTATAAATTATATATAAGTGCATATAATACATATGTGTAACATTTTGTTTCCCCTTCTTCATTAATAGGGCATGTGTCAGCTAGCCCAAGATAAATGAATTTCTTTAGGTTTCCCTGACTGCTGTGGACAATGCTTTCCTTAACCTCATTTGTTCTCATCTTTCTTCTCAAGAAGGAAGAGAAAGCCATAATATGACTCATGTTGGTTTGTTTCTCTTAAGTGCGTTATGCTCTGGTCTCACGGTAGCTCCTACTCTATAGCTTGGTTGTTAGAACAAGCCTTGTTTAGGCAGGGTCTGTTAGAGTTCCCTGGAGCTATTGTGGAGGAGCTCATGTAATAAATACATAATTATGAACTTGTTAAAAGAGACATTATCTACTCATTTGTCCAACATGGCTCCTTTCAGTCTACCTCGTAAGTAAATCTATATTTAGTCAGTGTCGTATTGATCAGAAAGCTGAGTACACTTTAATGCTCCTACAGAAACACACCATTAAAAAAAAATAACTTGAGAAAAACCCACCGCAAGTCTCATCTCATTTGAAACAGTGGAAAGAAGAAAAATAGTGCTTTATTTTCCATCATTATTTAACACAATACCAGAAAAATGAGTACTAATACCAGGTTCTGATAATGTCACTGAAGCCAGTCTCAGAGTCTTTCCAAATATCATACATTTTATGAAATTCAATATTAGGAAAATTAATGACAAAAGAACACGTAATTGTTGGAGCTGGGTGGTGTGTAAATGGGTGTTCACTGTGTTCTTTGTTCTATTTTTCTATGTGTGTAGAATTTTTATGATAAAAGGCTTAACATTTTTAATAATGGTTCCTCAATGCTACTTATAATTTAGATAAATACTACCTAAAATTAGATCATTTGAGGTAGAGCATATGTCAAATTGCACGAAATTACAATAGAATAAAAGGTAGAAATCAGAGTAAACTACAATTTGTTTAAAACACAGAGTTGAACACACCAAGAGTAGGATTTTTTTTATGATCGCAAATAGTACAAAGCTAAGTTTTCTTCTTAAAGTTGTACGTTTGTATGTGACATCAAGCAGAGGAATTACTTTAGTACTTTGAGGAAATAAAAACGTTATGAATAAACTTTTATTTATTTGGTCCTTAAAGTCTAAATACCTTAAAGCAAGTGGAAAAGCTCCAGCCACAATTGGAAGGGGCAGAAAAAACAAGTCCTGTACTACAGCTTGAAGATGTTTTACACCTTAGTACTGTTTTATTCATTGAGTCAGAAATTTCTGAGTGAATAAGTGAATTTACACTTGTAAATCAGAAACCTTCACAGTCAATTTTTTCATTCCACAAAGAAGCCACTTTGGGTTGGTGTGTGAGTGTTGTTTCTGAAGCAGATAAGGCCAATGTTGACATAAGTGTAGCTGAAAATACCACTGATGACTAACTTTCCTTTCTACCCTGTACATATATTAAAAACTGATCATTTGGCTCATGGTTTTAGTTGGGTTTTTTGCACAGCCTGAGAAGACTAGAAATCTTGCTCCCCTGGTACCTAAAAAGACACTTTAGTTGTCTCATGTAACAGATAAATTTTTGGGAAGAGTTTATTCAGATACCAAGATATGGATTGTGAACATTTATTGGATACAGTGGAACCCCTAGTGGCTCAGTGGTAAAGAGTCTGCCTGCCGGTATAGGAGACACAGGAGACATGGGTTCAATCTCTGGGTTGGGCAGATCCCCTAGTGAAGGAAATGGCAACCCATTCCAGTGTTCTTGCCTGGAGAATTCCATGGACAGAGGAACCTGTCGGGCTACAGTCCATGGGGTCGGAAAAGAATTGGACACGACTTAGTAACTGAGCACAATAACCAAGATTAAGCAAATAAAAAATAATGTATCAAGAACTTTCAATCTTGAATTCATCAGAAACACTATGCCAATATAAACATTTATAAACATTTAAGGAAAAATACTTTCACCTTTTGCCTCATTGCTACAAAAAGCAAGGCTTATTTTTGACAATTGTAATAAGTAATTAAAAATTAAGCTTATTTAAGGAATATATTTATGTTTGGAGTTGGGTAAGGATAATAAGAGTCATTGAGAGAAAATAGGCTAGATAGAAAAGGCTCAACCTGTGTAGGCACTGTTCTGAACATTGGTAATCCTACAAAGCAATTGATATTATCACCAATTTACAGATGTGGGAACTAAACACTTGAAAGTTTAAATGACTTGTCCAAAGTTAAAGAGTTAGTAACTTGTGGAGCCAGTATTCTTCTTCAGACTTCAACCTAAAGACCACAAGCTCAGTATCTGTCATTTTCATGGCTCTATTATACAGAGTTCCTGAAAAAGCCAATGCAATTTCCAGGGAGCAATTTACAATGTGAAGAAGATTCTAGCACAGTATGACCCAGAATTTTATGCAGTACTGAGTGGGTGAGAGATTTATCAATAGAGTTTTATATTTTACACTTATCAGGTGTGCACAAATTCTTGGTTAGAGGGACTAATTAACCATGTCTTGAAGTGACCATTACTTTTTCCCCGACCAACATCTCTCATTGTCTACAAAATCAATGGGGACCTTATTAGCACCTTCTTTTCTATCCAATTCTGTAACCTGGAAAAATGGGTGTGCCTGGTGACTAGACATAATAGGAAACTTGTTTTCCCATTGAAAAAAAAAACAAAATTGACATTCAATATCATAGGCCTGTTAGTCCCAGACAGAGACAGATCAGCAATCAACCTATCTTTTTTTTAACGTCTCAATTCTTATTTCAAGCAAGTCGTAAGTTCTTTTCTTTCATCAATATGTATGAGAAACTCAGCCTATGAGATGGAAGTAGTCCCTGACAGCTAATACAATCAACTCAAGAGTACTTAAAAGTCTTTTCTTTGTTGAACTGCTCACGGATACATGAACCTGGGAATGTCACTTCATGTCTTTGAAGCTTATTTGTTTCCACGGTAAGCTCTCTAGTACTTGCCACAAACTAATATTATCATTGTTCATTATGTGCAGTAATTGAATTTCCCAACTATTTTAGGCACTAGCTGAAGGACCCAAGATATTGAGTACATGTAGCACATGCAGAATCATTAGGTGTTTAAAATTATCTAAAGGCAGAAAAAAATAATAGAGATCTATTTGCACTTAACTATGTAAAGTGTGTCTGCTGCTTGTCACTGGTAATCTCAGCTATCTCCTTCAAAGTAAATGGCTTGGGCTCCCTTTAAGTAAATAGAATATGCTAACATATGTTGGGGAGGTGTGTACTGAGTGTTTGAAATCCATCGTCCCATCACTGCAGTGAATCCTCACACACACTTTATAGCATGTGCGTTGTCATTTTCTCCATTTTCGGGGTGAAGAAATCAAGGCACAGGCGTGTCACTGTTAAGTCACTATCCAGTCTACTTAGTGCTGGAGCCAGGATTTGAGTCTGTGCTTTTATCTTGTCTTTCTCCCTCTAACTTGGAAGAGGTTTCTCTGCATCTGGAAAGACACCGAATGGCTGAGGCCATTCAAAACAATAATTTTGATTGTCTGTGACCATTCTCAAGTGATCTGGATGAGCAATGTCTTGTGCATGGTTAAAGAAAATTAATAGTTCTATGCAAATTTCCAACAGTTAGCTTTTCCTGGATAACAAAGTACCCCCAACTTAAGTGGCTTATGAAAAGCTATTTATTTATGATTTTTAGCTCATCTGTTTGGCCTAGGGTCTTCTGGATGGTTCTTCTGGTGTCCAGTGTGCTCACTCATGCTTCTACAGTCACCTTTTGGACTGGCAGAGGCTGACTGGTCTAGAATGGCCTTTGCTGGATGAGATTTCTCTGTTCTTTGTGCTCTGTCACCCTCCAGCAGCCTAACCACGCCTGGAACAGCTTAGTATGTTTACTTGGTGGTGGCAAGCTTAGATTCAGCAGAAGCTATAGGCCTCTCGGGCTCACATTTGGAACTGATTTCTTTCTCATTATTATTACTTTAAATTGGAGGACAATTGCTTTACAATATTGTGTTAGTTTCTGCCATACAGATATACCTGATATACAGATATACAGATATGGCCTGGATCAGCCACAGATATACATATGTCCCCTCCCTCTTGAGCTTCCCTCCCACCTCCCCTGCTATCCCATGCCTCTGGGTTGTCACAGAGTGCCAGGTTTGAACTCCCTGCATCATATAGCAAATTCCCACTGCCTATTTGTTCTACTTATGATAATATATATGTTTCAGCGCTACTCTTTCACTTCATCCCACCCTCCCCTTCCCCCACTGTGTCCATAGGTCTTTTCTCTCTGTCTACATCTCTACCGCTGTCCTCTGGATAGGTTTATCAGTACCATCTTTCTAGATTCCATATACATGCGTTAATATACAATGTTTGTTTTTCTTTTTCTGACTTACTTCACTCAGTTTGTCCACGTCATTAGAACTGACTCAAATGCATTCCTTTTTATGGCTAAGTAATATTCCATTGTATATTAATATTCTATATTAATATTACTATAATAACATATAGTAATATTCCATTGCATATACATTGTGGTATATGCATACCACAACTGCTTTATCCATTCGTCTGTCAATTGACATCTAGGTTGCTTCTTTGTCCTAGCTATTGTAAATAGTGCTGCAATGAACATTGGATTCTTAGATAAAGCAAGTCACAGAACATTCGGCCTCAAGGAGTAAAGGAATACACTTTACTTTTTGATGGGAGATGCTCCATAACACAGTACAAGGAATATGATACAGAGAAGAAAGAATCGTAGCCATTTTTGGCAGTGTAAATACCCACAATCAACTATACTTATTAAACATTTTCAGTTCAGTTTATTTGCTCAGCCATGTCTGACTCTTTGCGACCGCATGAACTGCAGCACTCCAGGCCTCCCTGTCCAGCACCGACTCCTGGAGTCTACCCAAACCCATGTCCATTGAGTCAGTGATGCCATCCAACCATCTCATCCTCTGTCGTCCCCTTCTCCTCCTGCCCCCAATCCCTCCCAGCATCAGGGTCTTTTCAAATGAGTCAGCTCTTCCCATCAGGTGGCCAAAGCATTGGAGTTTCAGCTTCAGCATCAGTCCTTCCAATGAACACCCAGGATTGATCTCCTTTAGGATAGACTGGTTGGATCTCCTTGCAGTCCAAGGGCCTCTCAAGAGTCTTCTCCAACACCACAGTTCAAAAGCATCAACTCTTCAGCACTCAGCTTTCTTTATAGTGTAACTCTCACATCCATACACAACTACTGGAAAAACCATAGCCTTGACTAGACGGACCTTTGTTGACAAAGTAATGTCTCTGCTTTTTAATATGCTGTCTAGGTTGGTCATAACTTGCCTTCCAAGGAGTAAGTGTCTTTTAATTTCATGGCTACAGTCACCATCTGCAGGATTTTGTAGCCCAAAAAATAAAGTCAGCTACTGTTTCCACTGTTTCCCCATCTATTTGGCATGAAGTGATGGGACCAGATGCCATGATCTTAGTTTTCTGAATGTTGAGCTTTTAGTCAACTTTTTCACTCTCCTCTTTCACTTTCATCAAGAGGCTCTTTAGTTCTTCTTCACTTTCTGCCATAAGGGTGGTGTCACATGCATATCTGAGGTTATTGATATTTCTCCTGGCAATCTTGATTCCAGCTTGTGCTTCTTCCAGCCCAGCATTTCTCATGATGTACTCTGCATACAAGTTAAATAAGCAGGGTGACAATATAGAGCCTTGATGTACTCGTTTTCCTATTTGGAACCAGTCTGTTGGTCCATGTCCAGTTCTAACTGTTGCTTCCTGACCTGCACATAGGTTTCTCAAGAGACAGGTCAGATGGTCTGGTATTCCCATCTCTTTCAGAATTTTCCACAGCTTATTGTGATCCACACAGTCAAAGGCTTTGGCATAGTCAATAAAGCAGAAATAGATGTTTTTTCTGGAACTCTCTTGCTTTTTCAATGATCCAGCGGATGTTGACAATATGATCTCTGGTTCCTCTGCTTTTTCTATAACCAGCTTGAACATCTGGAAGTTCACAGTTCACATATTGCTGAAGCCTGGCTTGGAGAATTTTAAGCATTACTTTACTTGCGTGTGAGATGAGTTTAATTGTGAGGTGGTTTGAGCATTCTTTGACATTGCCTTTCTTTGGGATTGGAATGAAAACTGACCTTTTCCAGTCCTGTGGCCACTGCTGAGTTTTCCAAATTTGCTGGCATATTGAGTGCAGCACTTTTACAGCATCATCTTTTAGGATTTGAAATAACTCAACTGGAATTCCATCACCTCCACTAGCTTTGTTCGTAGTGATGCTTCCTAAGGCACACTTGAGTTCGCCTTCCAGGATGTCTGGCTCAAGGCAGGTGTGAGTGATCACACCATCGTGATTATCTGGGTCGTGAAGATCTTTTTTATACAGTTCTTCTGTGTATTCTTGCCACCTCTTCTTAATATCTTCTTCTTCAGTTAGGTCCATACCATTTCTGTCCTTTATTGAGCCCATCTTTGCATGAAATGTTCCCTTGGTATCTCTAATTTTCTTGAAGAGATCTCTTTTCCATTCTATTGTTTTCCTCTATTTCTTTGCATTGATCGCTGAGGAAGGCTTTCTTATCTCTCCTTGCTATTCTTTGGAACTCTGCATTCAGATGGATATATCTTTCCTTTTCTCCTTTGCTTTTCACTTCCCTTCTTTTCACAGCTATTTGTAAGGCCTCCTCAGACAGCCATTTTGCTTTTTTGCATTTCTTTTTCTTGGGGATGGGCTTGATTCCTGTCTCCTGTACAATGTTATGAACCTCCATCCATAGTTCATCAGGCTCTCTGTCTATCAGATCTAGTCCCTTAAATCTATTTCTCACTTCCACTGTATAACCGTAAGGAATTTGATTTAGGTCATACCTGAATGGTCTAGTGGTTTTCCCCAGTTTCTTCAATTTAAGTCTGAATTTGGCAATAAGGAGTTCATGATCTGAGCCACAGTTAGCTCCTGGTCTTATTTTTCCTGACTGTATAGAGCTTCTCCATCTTTGGCTGCAAAGAATATAATCAATCTGATTTTGGTGTTGACCATCCGGTGATGTCCATGTGTAGTCTTCTCTTGCGTTATTGGAAGAGGGTATTTGCTATGACCAGTGCGTTCTCTTAACAAAACTTTATTAGCCTTTGCCCTGCTTCATTCCATACTCCAAGGCCAAATTTGCCTATTCCAGGTGTTTCTTGACCTCCTATTTTTGCATTCCAACTAGCCAATCTGATCACATGGACCACAGCCTTGTCTAACTCAATAAAACTAAGCCATACTGTGTGGGGCCACCCAAGATGGCCAGGTCATGGTGGAGAGGTCTGACAGAATGTAGTCCACTGGAGAAGGGAATGGCAAACCACTTCAGTATTCTTTCCTTGAGAACCGCACAAACAGTATGAAAAGGCAAAAAGATAGGATGAACTGAACAATGAACTCCCCAGGTCAGTAGGTGCCCAATATGCTACTGGAGATCAGTGGAGAAATAACTCCAGAAAGAATGAAGGGATGGAGTTAAAGCAAAAACAACACCCAGTTGTGGATGGGATTGGTGAAAGAAGCAAGGTCCGATGCTGTAAAGAGCAATATTGCATAGGAACCTGGAATGTTAGGTCCATGAATCAAGCCAAATTGGAAGTGGTGAAACAGGAGATGGCAAGAGTGAACATTGACATTCTTGGAATCAGTGAACTAAGATGGACTGGAATGGGTGAATTTAACTCAGATGACCATTATATCTACTACTGTGGGCAGGAATCCCTTAGAAGAAATGGAGTAGCCATCATAGTCAACAAAAGAGTCTGAAATGCAGTACTTGGATGCAATCGCAAAAACGACAGACTTATCTCTGTTCATTTCCAAGGTAAACCATTCAATATCACAGTAACTAAGTCTATGCTCCGACCAGTAACGCTGAAGAAGCTGAAGTTGAATGGTTCTATGAAGACCTACAAGACCTTTTAGAACTAACACCCAAAGAAGATGTCCTTTTCATTAAACATTTTACATGAGTAATATGACAACATATATTTTTCTGAAAAATCTATTTTGTGCTATTCACAGGGCTTAGGATAGTATGTTAAGTATTCATTTATATACACAAGTATCTGTAATCAGAAAAGCCAGAAATATTTTCAGTCTCTTAAGATTTGAGTTTTGGATTGAAGTTATCAAATTGTGATTAAAGAGAACCCTGAAATAATAGTTATTTCATATTTGATTTGCATTTCTCTAAAATGTTGCCTCAGGCATTATCATTATCAAATCAAATTTAGTAGAATTTCAGTCGTTCTGTTTTAAATAGCTTGTACACATTTGGAGAATTCCAGTGTACACTTGTACAATGTACACTTGTACTGACTTTCTCACCAAGGGATATTCATTCTTTGGTGAGTTTGTTCTAATTGTGCCATTCGTTGTATTAACATTAATTAGCAAACTCATCTTTCAATTTCATCCCCTTGGGACAGATTCAGTCAGGGTTGGGTAGGTAGGGAATTTAATTAATCTATCAACAAATTGAATTTTTTATTAGGTACTTTGGTCTTATCTCTTATATTTTGCATAGTATATTAGAAAATTTATTTTGAACTGGAGTTACCTAAAGTTTTTTTTAGGAAGACAAAGAATCCAGCCATTTTACCCCAAAGCACTATATATAATAAAAATAGATCATCAATGTTCCTTTAGGGTAATTTTCAAGAAAGTTCATTTACTATTAACTAAGAATGGAGACTTTCTTTCAGATTGAACCTTCCCATACTGATGGAAGGACTATTTTATAGTAAATATATCAATAGCCTGTTGTATAAACACCTACTATTTGTGGCTTAACAACAAAGGGCATCAGTGTGTGAGAATTTAATTCAATAGAGTTAATCTCAAATGCAATTAATGCTCACATTCTTTATGTGCCTCTATGGTAATCTGTTTGCCCAAGGAATTTATTGAAATAGATACATTTAATTAACCTGTTTTCAGCACTTGGGCAAAGACACAATTTAAGGTGTGACCTTCCACTTAAAGAAAAAGAAAGAAAAGAATCTGGTTATTGCTTTTTTCAACCTGGTGTCTTGTCTTAAGAATGTGTAAAATTTAAATAGAAGAGGATATATGTCAAATATTGCTTCATCTCCGACTGCTACACACACATATGCACACACTCTCATACATGCGCGCGTGCACACACACACACACACACACACACACACACACACACAACTAATTCCGTACTCCTCATGTCACCTTCAGTGAGCTTACAAAGTATGAACTAGTATACAAAGTAAGCCAGCCAGTGTGGTGTATTTGAGTAGCGTTTTAGGATAAAGTTCACTTTGACCCTCAGCTCCTAACTAGCTGCATTGTTTTTGTTGTTGTTGTGAAAATGGAAAGCTTTGAATTTTCTCAACATGACCGAGTAGTACCACAATCATCTGCTTCCATGAATTCTAGAATAAGATTTTGTTATGGTCTTTGGCTAGCCAGGTTTCCCAATTCATATAACCACTGGCAGGCAGATTTTTCCAAATATAATCATTTTTTATATGTATTTTTTCCTACATGCTTTATAAATGTGTGCTATCCAAATGGGACAAATGAAAATAAAATGAGAAAACACTGTTGTCTTGGTCCTCGGTTACCCTATAATTTGAATAATAGCTTAAGCTTAAATTGACCTGTTACAAACCAGATGTCTTGTCCTGACATTTTTACATGGATGGATTCAAGGAGTTATAAAATTTGCCCTCAAGTTTGCTACACTTGATTGTATTGAAACAAAAATCTGGTCTCAAGAATTTTAGTCTCTTTTTTAATAGAAAAGCATCTCCTATTGAACAAATGTACACCTATTTTGTTTTATATTATATTTCATGCACAAATTTTATTTTAATTCTGCTTTTAAATCTAGATACATGAAGCCAGAAAATGTCAAAAGCAAAGGGGGCAGGTTTAACTGCATTGATAGCCACATTTAAAATAAGCATCAAAGGGACTTCCCTGGTGGTTCAGTGGTTAGGACTCTGCACATCCATTGCAGGGGGCATGGGTTCAATCCCTGGCTAGGGAACTAAGATCCCCTGCACCCTGCATGGCATGGCCAAAAAAAGAAAACAACCATCAATATTTCTGTAGTAACCTAAGAGGTGTTATCATACTTTTTGTTACTGTGTTGCTCAAATATATTTTTTGAAGTGAACTTTTAATATTAATTCCTATTCTTTGTTAAAAAGGACACATATGTCAGATATTAATCTATAGTCAGAATGAAAGTCAATCTCTTCCAAACATACCTTAACACTTTTTTAAATGACTGTTTTTCTCTTTCTAATTCCCTGCACTTTATTCCTCATCCTACCCATTCCTCTCTAAGCAAGTTAAAGAATTTCTTTATTTTGTTCTTGTCTGTTCAAGTCTAGACTTCTCCTAAGCGCTGGTGTAAGAATATGCAATTTCTGCCACTATGACTCGTTATTATTTTTTTAATCTCCATCTACACAGGAGGAAACTCAGCAACATGACTTGAATTTGTCATGAACTTCTAGTCTTGTTGGGGTTTTTTTTTTTGCTTTTTTGCTTGTGTTTTATTACATCAGGAAGTGCATACAAGAAAGTACCATGTATACTGCAAAGCACTATATAAATATCTAGTTATTTTTATGAATTTTTGAAAAGTTGACAGCATTCTTACCAGTTCTGTCACTTGCCCTGACTTTAAGTAAATCAGAATGATAAGAGAGCAGCATCCTGAGGCTAAATACGACACACAGAAGAGTTGGCACATTTCCAAGAGGTTCTCAGGGCCCTCTGCTCTCAGGAGGAAGAACTAGCTTGCCTTTGAAAGCTGACCTTTCCCTGTCCACTCCCTCTCTTCTCCAGACCCTTCTCCAGAGCTAACTTATTCACGCATAGCAGTCAGAACCCTGAAGCCTACTTTAAAAAGGCTCCTTCTGTAAGCTATGATAAGATCAGCCTTTACTCCACCCTAGCCCAGACTGGCACAAACTTTAGCAGAGAATAAAAGGGAAATTTAAGATCCTCTGTTTATTATGATGGGCATTCATTTTATTAACAAGTTTCTGTAGGAAACTCAGCCTTACTTATATGGAAGCTAAAGGGCCTGGATTTGAGACTAGAAGACCTGGGTCTCGGTGCAGTTTGGTCAAACTTCTTCAACTCTCTGAACCTTGGTTTTCTCACCTATGTAATGGAGATTTCCACTTTTACTGTGCAGCGCCCCTGTGCACACTCTGGACAATGAATATTAGCATCATCTCTCACCGAGTAATCATCTTTTGTAAAGTCATGCCTTAAGCTCGGATTTTTCCACCGAATGCTGCCTTCAGTATCTGAATAACCAATAGAGATATTGTCTGGGATCCCAATATTTGTAAGCATAGGTTGCAAACTAGCCAAAATTACATCTTATCTTAGTCTAATCTGTACCAACATTTTTGTAACCATGGAGATATTCTTATTTTCAAAGTTTTCAAAGCTTACGACAATTTCTGAACTTTAAGTCAATGACTTTTGGCATATTTGTTTGGAAATTAAAATGTCAGATGCTCTTTGCTGTGTAGACATTGTCTCTTTACCCCTATTTCGAAATGGTGGGATGTAGAAAGAGGAAGTAAAAAGACAATAATGCATGAGACTGTATATGCTAATCACCACTCACTGTGAATCCAAGGGTACATCTTTCCTTGAAAGAGTATGACAACAGCCCATCAATCTCTAAAGCCACAGTGGCAGCTGGGTTACAGGATATCCTACAGCCATATTAGTTCTTCTGTCCCATCATTGTTCAAGGTTGCTAAAAACTGCATTCGATAGAAAAATTCAAGCTCTAACAATATTAAAAAAAAAAAAAAAATTTCATCCCCTTGAACAAAGCAGACCATGTTTATATCCTGTGTAAAATTAAAAAAAGAAGAAAACAGGAGTTTACAAACCCAACTGTTGGCATCACCCCAGATGCTGGTTCTAACCCTAGCACTGCCATTATCTCACTGTGTAAATCAGGACAAATTGCATAATCTCTCATGGGCTCCATTTTCTCATCTGTACAATGGGTATAATTAAACCTACATTGAGGTGTTGTGAAGAGTAAAGGGAATGTTTGCCAGGGCCAAGCATAGTAATACTTCATAAGGACAGGCACTCATTGATGAGTGCTATTTAAATCTGCAATGGTGTTTCTTTCTCACTCTGAAATTTGCACACAAACATGTGATCATAGCTCTATATTGAATTTTAACTCGGATTGGGATTAAATCAGAGAAGTACATGTAGAATCCTCTTATTTGAGGCTATTGAGAAACTCCTCTTTCTGAAATGGGACTTCAGTGAACTGAGCTGCTTAATAAGATTGAGCAACCCTTCAAACTACCAGCACTCTTATCCTCCTGTGAAAATAGGAGCTAAACATTTTAAACTAGACAGCATAGCTAGTAGATAGTTTAAAACATGGGTGGTTTTGTTCCGCTCCTTAGCTTCGTACAAATCAAAATCAAACTACCCAGTGTCCACCTTGGGTAAATGATAGCGAAGCAACTGCTTAAGGCTGACTCTTTGATGAGATAGAAGAGATAAAGGCTCAGAATTTGTTCGGGGCCATCAGGACAACATTTTCTTTGACAAGGACAGAATCCCAGTGCAGCCCATTATTCTACAGCCATGGCTTTCCCCTGTAAAGTGAGCTTAACTCTGCTTGTTAAACTGTTTTGTACAAAGTTTGCAGCTCTTTTTCCCTGTTGTGAGCCTTGCAGAAGTTGTGTCCTTTTCGTGACCCTCCCATATCCCCCAGCTGCTGCACCCGCGACAGCCCTTGGTAACAGTGGAGCCTGGCCTAAGTTCTACATTTAGAAACTCTGTATGCCCGAGGCAAAAAATCTTCCTGAGAGACCTTTGGGTCCCCAACCTTTACAGCAGGAGCTCTCAAACTTTAATTTGCATAAGAATTACCCGGGGGTATGCTTTAAAAATTCAGATTCCATGGCAGCTCCTGCCCATTCCGATTCAGTAGGTTTGGGGTAGAGTTTGGGAGGCTTTGTATTTTTCATAAGGACTCCAGCTTATTCTTTTTTTAATTTTTTAAAATTTTATTGAAGCATAGTTGATTTACAATGATTTACAATGCTGTGTTATGTTCAGTCATACATGTTCAGTTATGCATATATATATTCTTTTTCATATTCTTTCCATCGTGGTTTATCACAGGATATTGAATATCGTTCCCTGTGCTATACAATAGGACCGTGTTGCTTGTCCATTTTATGTCCAATAGCTTGCATTTGCTCATCCCAAACACCTAATCCATCCCTTCCCCGTCCCAGTCTTGGCAACAAGTCTGTTGTTCTCAATGTCTGTGAGCCTGTTCCTGTTTCATAGGTAAGTTCATTCATGTCCTATTTTAGATTCCACCATTCCAGCTTATTCTGATGCAGGTGATCTTTCTGGAAGACACTGGGAGAAATATTACTTTATAATATTGTATAAATTCTTAATTTATGAAATATTCTTAATTTATAAAATATGTGATTATAAACCCAAGGTAGAGAAGTTAAGTAGCCCCCTAGCCTGAGTTGATTCATATATGCTACCATGGGTCAGAAACACTTCCCTACTCTAATTTGGGGGCAATGGAGTGACAACAACAGGGACAGTAATAATAATAGCACACCATAAACCATAGACTATGTGGACTTTGTTGAAGGAATAAAAGCTTGGGCTTCAGAGATGTTTCAGTTCAGTTCAGTCGCTCAGGTGTGTCTGACTCTGTGACCCCATGAATCACAGCACGCCAGGCCTCCCTGTCTATCACAAACTCCCAGAGTTTGCTCAAACTCATGCCCATCGAGTCGGTGATGCCATCCAGCCATCTCATCCTCTGTCGTCCCCTTCTCCTCCTGCCCCCAATCCCTCCCAGCATCAGGGTCTTTTCCAATGAGTCAACTCTCTGCATGAAGTGGCCAAAGTATTGGAGTTTCAGCGTCAGCATCAGTCCTTCCAATGAACACCCAGGACTGATCTCCTTTAGGATGGACTGGTTGGATCTCCTTGCAGTGCAAGGGACTCTCAAGAGTCTTCTCCAACACCACAGTTCAAAAGCATCAATTTTTCAGTGCCCAGCTATCTTCACAGTCCAACTCTCACATCCATACATGACCACGGGAAAAACCATAGCCTTGACCAGACGGACCTTTGTTGGCAAAGTAATGTCTCTGCTTTTTAATATGCTGTCTAGGTTGGTCATAACTTGCCTTCCAAGGAGTAAGCATCTTTTAATTTCATGGCTGCAATCACCATCTGCAATGACTTTGGAGCCCCCAAAAATAAAGTCTAATACTGTTTCCATTGTCTCCCCATCTATTTCCCATGAAGTGATGGGACCAGATGCCATGATCTTAGTTTTCTGAATGTTAAGCTTTAAGTCAACTTTTTCACTCTCCTCTTTCACTTTCATCAAGAGGCTTTTTAGTTCTTCACTTTCGGCCATAAGGGTGGTGTCATCTGCATATCTGAGGTTATTGATATTTCTCCCGGCAATCTTGATTCCAGCTTGTGCTTCAGAGATGTTTACTAGTTATTTAGTTATTTAAACTTGAGCCACTGTTTCCTTATTTATAAAAGGGAGATAGATTGCTATAAGCTTTCCAGGTAGCTCAAACAGTAAGGAATCAGCCTACCAGTGCAGGATACATGGGTTCAGTCCCTGGGTTGGGAAGATCCCCTCATGGAGGAAGTGGCAACCCACTCCAGAGTTCTCGCTGGGACAACCCCGTGGACAGAGGAGCCTGGCAGGCTACAGTTCATGGGGTCACATAGAGTCAGACAGGACTGAATGACTGCTCATGCACACATACACACACAGATGGCTGTCAAGGACCTGGCAACTACTGGGGGCATGTCCGGGGTCTAGGCGCACATTGGATTCTCAGTGCTAGTTCTGTCCCCTGTCTCCCCTGCAAGGGTAGCAGGGATGGTTAAGTGGCCTCTGGCCCGGTCACTCCAGACTCTTAACCAGTTGACTTTTAGAAAGGTGTGGGTCCCTGCCTGATTAAGTTTAATTGCAATAACAGAATACCATAGACTGGGTGGCTTATAAACAGCAGAAATGTATTACTCATCCTTCTGCAAGCCCGGGAAGTTGAAGATCAAGGTACCGGCAGATTCAATATCTGGTGAGAAACCCTCCTCTGCTTCCTCGGTAACTTGTTATGTCCTTATATGTCAAAACGGCCTAGATAGAGAGCTCTCTTATAAGGACGATAACCCCATTCATAAGGGCTCCATGGCATGACCTAATCACCTCCCAAAGACTCTACCTCCTAATACCATCACTTGGGGTATAAGATTTCAACACAGGAATTTTGAGGGGACACAGATTTTCCTTCTATACCAGTCCCCTTGAACCTTCTTCACACTGGTTGAACTCACAGACACTGCCTTTTACTTGAAATGAGAATATAAAATATAATTTACTTGATATGAGAATATAAAATATAATTTCTAAATTAGAATATAATTTCTAATAAATGAGACATACCTCATTTTATTTTGCTTTGATTCATTGTGCTTCTCAGATACTGTGTTTGTTTGTTTGTTTGTTTGTTACAGATTGAAGGTTTGTGGCATGTAGCAGTCAAATCTATCAGTGACATTTTTCCAACAGCATTTACTCACTTTGTGTCTCTGTGTCACCTTTTGGTAATTCTTGCAATATATCAAACTTGTGCATTATTATTATAGTTGTCATGATGATCTCTGATCAGTGTTCTTTGATGTTATTGTTGAAATTGTCTTATAGTGCCATGAACCATACATACCTTTATAACACAACAAACTTAATTGATAAATGTGTGTTCTGATGACTCCCCTGACCAGCCATTGCCCAATGTCTCTTTCTCCTTGGGCATCCCCATTTCCTGAAATACAACAATATTGAAATCAGACCAATTAATAGCCTCACAACAACCTGCAGGTGTTCACATGAGATGAAGAGTTGCACATTTCTCACCTTAAATCAAAACTAGAAATGACTAAGCTTAGTAAGGAAGGAAGTGTTGAAAGCTGAGATAGGCTGAATCTAGACCTCTCATGCCAAACTGTTAGTCAGGCTGTGGATGCAAAGGAAAAGTTCTTAAAGGAAATTAAAAGTGCTACCCCAGTGAACACATGAATGATAAGAAAGCCAAACAGTCATGTTGCTGATATGGAGAAAGTTTGAGTGGTCTGGAGAGATCAAACCAACCACAACATTCTCTTAAGCCAAAGCCTAATCCAGAGCAAAGCCCTGACTCTCTTCAAGTCTGTGAATGCTGAGAGAGGTGAGGAGGCTGAATAAGAAAAGTTTGAAGCCAACAGAGGTTGACTCATGAGGTTTAAGGAAAGAGACCGTCCCTATGAAAGTACAAGGTGAAACAGCAAGCGCTGGTGTAAAAGCTACAGCAAGTTATCCAGGAGATGTAGGTAAGATAATTAATGAAGGGGACTACACTAAATCACAGGATTTCAATATAGGTAATAAAACAGCCTTATATTAGAAGAAGATGCCATCTAAGACATTCATAGATAGATAAAAGGAGTCAAGGTCTGGCGTCAAAGTTTCACAGGACAGGCTGGCTCTCTTGTTAGGGGCTAATACAGCTGGTGACTTCAAGTTGAGGCCAATGCTCAATTATTATTCTGGAAACCCTAAAACCCTTAAGAATCAGGCTAATTGTACTCTGCCTGTGCTATATAAATGGGACAACAAACCCTGAGTGACAGCATACCTGTTTACAACATGGTTTACTGAATATTTTAAGCTCATTGTCAAGAGCTATTCCTCAGGGGGTAGAAATGTCCCTTTCAAAATATTACTGCTCATTGACAATGCACATGGTCACCCAGGAGCTCTGGTAGAGAGTTGTTGTCATTATTGTTCTGTTGCTAATTCATGTCTGACTCTTTGCTACACCATGGACTGATGAAAGTACAAGAAAATTAGTTAAGGTGTATGCATTGTTTTTTAAACATCATGCTATCATACACTTAATATGTGGACATAATTTTTATAAGCACTGGAAAACAAAACAAAAAAAATTGATGTGACTCACTTTATTGTGATATTCACTCCGTTGTGGTGTTCTGGAACCAAACTCATAATATCCCCAAGGAATGCCTGGATAAATGTAAAACTCACCGAGCCAGTGTTCTATACAGTTAGATCTATTACTGGCAAGTCGAAGCCATAGGAAGAAGAGTGTTTATCACACTGACAGTCAGATGGATTCCTTGTACTATTCTGGAGATGAATGAAGACCAGTCCTGAACTAGTCTCAGGATATCATCTCTTTCTGGACACAGGGCACGTTCTTATATTTCAACTCCTTTTCAGTCAAACTTCATGAAGACCATCACCCTCAATCTCTAAAAGTTCAGCTTATTCAGATATTCTGCATTACTTGCTGCAGTGAGAGACACAGCATTTAGAGACCAGATCTGAAGAAGGAAAGATTAGCTTTCTTTTGAGGAAGTGTAAGGTTTGAAATTAAGTTCCTGATCATGGAAGGCCAATCCACTTCAGCATTGATATAGACAGCAAAGGAGAGAAACAATTTCCAAAAACACTCTCTGTTAGTTTTGCTAGGTCTATCTTAATAAGGTATCACTAACTGTGAGAGGTTTCAACAACTTACACAACAGAAATTTATTCTCTCACAATTCTGGAGGCTGGAGGTTCAAGGTAAGGTGATGGTGGTGTTATGCTCTTTCTGGAAGTGTTAGGAAAAATTCTTAAACTTCTGTGTTAGTTTCTGATAGTTCCTTGGCTTTTGACAACTTAAATCTTCACATCATCTTCACATGGTGACATCCTGTGTTCATGTCATATCCAAAGCTCCCCCATTCATAGGGACACCAGTCATATTGGATTAAGGGATCTACCTGCTCTAGTATGACCTCATTTTAACCAAATACATCTGGAAGACCCTATGTACAAATAAGATTACATTATGAGATACTGAGGTTAGGATTTCAAAATATGAATTGGGAAGAAGGGAAATGGATACTGTTTAGCTCCTATAACAGACTCTTACTGAAATTTATTTGAGTGTTTGGTTAGGACTCAAGTGTTTGTATCATACAAAGACAAGATGATCTTAGTCTAAAATTTTTCCTAAAAAAAGTATTATCTAGTCTCCACCATTTCATAGACATTTCTCAGTGTGAGCCCTATGGAAATGTCTTGTTTTTAAAAGACTTATTAAATATACCCAGAAATAGCTAAATGACTTGAGCTGGTGAGTGGGATCATATAATATTCAGCACTTAAATGTTCTTGACTTTATGCAAGGACTGACTCCTGAATGTTTTCCTGGAAGTCAAGCAATTGTTTTAAAATAAGCAATATGTCGGTCTTCTAATGGAACTAATAAGCCAATAAAACTAATAAAACTTCTCACACTAAAATTATTAAAATTTACCTTCTTGAAACCATAAGGGAACAAAAAGTATCTCTGAGTCAAGTTATTTTTCATGGAAACTGACATTTAAATTAGAAATCACTTAACAGTGGTTAGACCTGAAAGTAAAAAGCATTATTTGAGATTAATGGTTAGCATACTCAGATGTCTACACAGCAGAGTGATCACATTTTAGGTTTACTTTTAAACTAATTTCATATGACAAGATCATGTTTGAATCCCATATGTTTTACTCTGTACTCCTGTTTGCATTCACTGAAAAGTTCTGCAAAGCAGATTGTTAAATTTTTAGTTTATTTTTCTGGAGGAAAAAAAATGAAGGTTTTTAACAGAAATTAGCAATACTTAGCAAGATATTGTGATTAACAAGGGCAAAGTATCTAAAATGATGCTTGAAGGCATATGTTTGAAATGGGTAATAGTCAAGGGTATGATTAAAATCTTGTTCATTTGCATTATTTAAACAGCCATTGAATATCATTAATTTTTATTTGGAACTAACAGCACAGCCTATTGAATCAAAAGCAATCAGAGTTGAAGTCGAGAACTCTAGTTCTTGACCACGTGTTTTCTTTATCTAGGGACAAGGTTTATTTGTTTTCTCAATATTGCTTTTCTACCCAATTGTAGTCACTTAATCTCTCCATATCTGAGGTTTTGTTACAAACAAAATGGGGATGTTAAGTCTCAGTCATACCCATGAATATTGATGAACAAATAAAGTTCTTGTAGACTTGTCACTGTTCGTATAAATCAGAGCTTCATTCACATTTCAGATCAGTGCTCTTTTCAAAATAAGTTGAGTGATAAAAGATGATCTGGTCTGGTCTATGCTTGTTATAGGGGTTTGGGATTGTAGGTACAAGCTAAGAGATCTCTAACCTGAAACATATGGGAGGAAGCGCCACATGAAACCCTGTACGGAGCAAAGATTCAAGAAGTAGACCCATGGAAGGATTTTCTTACCTTTATCTCTGGTGAACATGTCACTAAAGACTCATTGGAGAAGGAGAAGCTGGCCACTACTTTAAGTGTGTTTAGCTTCTCAGACAGACGGTGGACTTTTTGTTCTTTATTCTTCCTTACCTAGGTCATTGTCACAAGATCAGGCTTATCTTCAGTTCTGAGGGAACAGTCCTCTGGTCATGCTTTTCCAGGAATATCTAATGGAGAGTCAGGGCTGTTTCAGATGAATGTCTTATCTGTGCCTAGACCTGTGTATTAAACAGATATTACATAATTATATTATGAATTAAAATCAAGTAATGTCTAATAGAGAAAAGTTTCAAATAGGACATTTTCTATCAGTCCTTCATTTTCACCTGTGTCTTAATTCTCCTGCTCTATGTCCTAATACATCTTACAATTAATCAGTAATCCACTTCCCCTGCCAACCTGTGCTCAGCTGTATTCTAACCTCAGCATCATGTCAACAGTGCCTCACCATCTCAGTTATTGTCATTGACTTTGTTTAACCCAGGTGAACGCTCCTGCATCTATCTGAATTTAAGATAACCTTTCTAACTAGTGAAGTGTCTTTTGCCAAGGACACCAGGAAACCCTTAAAATGAAGTAAATTTGGAAAAGTTTCAAAGAATAATAGTCACAGTCTCTTTTTCTCTTATACACTGTAATTTCCAAATCCTACTTTTAAAAATTACTACAAAATTATATAAAGTTTCTTTCTTTTTACACGAAGGGAAAGAAGATGGTGGTAAATGTATGTGTGTGCCCATGAATACCTCACTGCCTTTGATTCTTTATTTCACATGTTATATAACCATCAAACAGATTTAAAGGATACTTTCTTTGGTTTAAAAATTATAAATACCTGCATCAATTGGGTAAAAAATTTACCTGATAATAAAATAGCATAGGGATATGGAGAGTGAAACTGACTTTTCATTATTGGCATATGTCAGGACACTCACTTTTCCAATTTGATATACACAAACAATCACACACTTAGACTTAATTATGAATTTAATGTTATTGTGCTCATTTTACAGAGCAGAAAATTGAGTCACAAATGTTAACTTACCCAAGGTCATACAGCTATTAAGTGATAGAACATGGCTTTGACCAGGTTTTCTGGCATTCTTTTTCTGTTTTGCCAATATGTTTATTCCTTCCTATGTAGATTCATGATAATAATATTCAGCTGTAATTTATTAAACTTCTACTATGTACAGTGTGCCTTATACCCATTATCACATAATCTTCCACTGCCCTAAAAAACAAAAGAATTTTATACATGAGAAAACTAAGAAGGGGGGATCGGGATTGGGAATACATGTAAATCCATGGCTGATTCATATCAATGTATGACAAAACCCACTGGAAAAAAAAAATAATAATAATAATAAAAAAAAAAAAAGAAAAAAAAAAGAGTAAAAAAAAAAAATTAAAAAAAATAAAAAAAAGAAAACTAAGGCTCCTAAAGCTTGGGTAACTTGGCCAAGTTAAGATGTATCAGAGCCAGGATTCAAAACCTGATACAGTTGATCCTCATTATTCACAAATTTCATGCAGTCATCCCTGCCTCTTTATCCATGCTTTTGATTTCCATGGATTCAGTTGCCTGTGGTCAATCACTATCCAAAATATTAAGTGGAAAATTCCAGAAGTAATCCATATGTTTTATATCACTCAGTCGTTTTGAGTAACAGGATGAAATGTCCTGCTGTCCCACTCAGGACATGAGTCATCCCTCTGCCCAGTGTCACTGGCCATTATCCAGTCTAGTTTGGTCCTCTTTCCCATCACTTAGTAGCCATCTGGATTATCAGTGATATGATTTGTGTTCAAGTCATCTTTATTTTACTTAATTATGGCCCCAAAGTGCAAGACTAGTTATGCTTAAAATGGAGATATTCTGTTACTGTACCTAATTAATAAATGAAACTTTATCATAGGTGCTTATGTATTAGAAAAAAAACATAGTATGTATACAATTCAGTGCTCTTCAAGGTTTCAGGCATCCACTGCGGGGGTCTTAGTATGTATTCCCCTCAGATAAGGGGAGACCACTGTATTTGCAAATTTACCTGCTCAGTAAAATTTATTTGTAATCTCAAAAACAATACTCACAGAGCTTTGCAGTCATTTGCATGCATGTGCAAAGCTGCAAAAAACTGAGTCACCCAACGTGCATGCTCCCAACAAGACAACCCTCTGCCTTCTTGTTTCAGCTCCTACTATAAACAAGCATCCTTTTCCAATCTACTTAGTGCCACATTTTTCCTATCTTTGTGTTTTTCTTTGGTAATGTTGCTGCTTGACATGGTCCCCAAGCTCAGGGCTGAAGCGCTATCTAGTGTTCCTAAGCATAAGAAGGCTACAATGTGCCATACTAGGAAGATGCTGCGTTAGAGCATCTTTCTTTAGATATGAGTTATGGTTGGCCTTGAGTCCAGTATTAATGAAATAAATATATGTCTTTAAATAGAACACACATACATAATAGAGGCTATGTATTGATTGGTTGACCAGAGGCTCACAGGAACCAATGTCCCATAAGACCAATGCATTGTTCAATATTCATTAATTCCATCTCAATGACCATATAGACCATAACTACTGCAAATAACAAGAGCCAACTGTATTTGTGTTTCCAGTGTCCAATTCTACTCCTCACCCCTGACACTCCACACGTTCTTGTGAGATGATAGTGTTCTCTTTCGTGTGATGCACTGTTGTCATTTTGATTCCAATTTCCCACAAAAGCCGTGCTTCGACACCACAACCACGACAGACTCATTCAAACATGATGCCACTTCACCACCAGTTTTGCTTGGAACCAATAGATTTTCACCTTCGTTGACAAAGAAAAAACAACACAGTGCCCAGTAAAGCAAGTTCATAAAATATTTATTTAAATTGATTTAGCTTAGAGCAAGTTCATATAGATAAATTTGTATTTTGTGAGAGTCAGATTCTGAAATGAAGATGCAAACTGTGGGGCTCATAGAGGTGCTGAGGGCTCTCTCGTAAGTGTCCTCATCCCAGTGATGGAGTTCGCACTTGGGTCCAGAGAAATAAACAAATACGCAGTGGCAGTCTCCTCCCATTTTATAATGGCTTTATCTACACCATGAACCTTCTGGAGTTAAGCCCTTGCTCTGAAGGAGATCATTTCCCCTGCAAATTTCTCCATTGAGAAAAATAAGAAATATATCAGCAAGGATTATATGTTTAACATTGCAAGGGCCTGGAAGAAGTTGAAAGCCTAAAGGATTGTACATCCATGATTTCTAGATCAACTTATTTGCTGAGATACCAGCTTTTCTCCAGCCCGTGTGGTAAAATCGAAGATGAAATGGAACTGGAATCTAAAGGCATGGGCTAAAGCTTGGCTTTATGATACGCTGAGTGCTCTGAGCGAGTCACTGTACCTCTTAGAAACACGACTTCCCCATCTGTAAAATGGCAGCGGTCAAGAATCCGCCTGCCAATTCAGGAGACACAGGTTTGATCCCTGAGTGAGGAAGATTCCTTGGAGGAGGAAATGGAAACCCATTCCAGCATTCTTGCCTGGAAAATGCCATGGACAAAGGAGCCTGGCAGGCTACAGTCCATGAGGTTGCACAGACTCGGACACGATTGATCAACTGAGCACACCTCCAAAGATTCTAATCAGAGGAAATGCAAATGACTCACTGTGTAGAGGATTCTATAGTTGACAAAGTGTGTTATTTGCATACATTATCTCAATGATGCTCCTATCTACTTTGTCAGTTAAGCATAATTATTACCATTTTGCGAGAAAGTCTTTGCAAACAGAAACTTCCTATGTAAGTCCTTTGAATGTTAAAAAAAAAAAAATCAATGGTTTCAAAGGCAGTGAAAAGAAGATGGTTAGCATGTGTAATCCTTCCTTCATATGAAAGAAAAATAAAAAGGAATTGGAACCAAATATGTGACTGCCTAGCTTAAATTAAATGGACCCTTATGCAAGGTGACAAACCACGATAGCTAGTGGGCTGAAACCCAGGTCACACTCTGATCTCTGTGACATATACCCTGATATTGAAATGTGTTCTAAATTGCACAAAGTTGCTATAGGGACTACTGGGTCCTAGGTTAATGAGTTAAGGAAATAATTATAGTAATAGCCAGGGAAGCATGTAAAATTTGTGTCACCCAATCTGTGATGTGATGTTTTTCCTCTTAAAAATTACTGTATCATTTCATCAGTCTGGCTAGGCTGAGGGATGCAGCAGAAATGATCAAGCCAAAATTCTTAGTGGCTTCTCATAATAAAGGTCTATTTCTCAGTCAGACTACACTGTTCTTTCATACTGGTTCTGGCTTACCTCCCTAGCTCTGACTCTAGATCTCAGGCTGAGGGTCTGCCCCCTTATCCTGACTGTTGCCAATTGCCAAGATAAAGAAAAACAAAAGGGCTCTTGCACCAGCAACTAAAAGCTCTGTTCTGGAGTTGACATGCATCGCTTCACTCTTAGTTCATCCACAACCCAAACACAGAGAGACAAGAACCACAATCCAAGAAGTACCTAAAGGGGGAAATGACCAGAATTTACTGGGTTGGCCAAAAAGTTCATCGGGTTTTTCTGTATCATCTTATGGAAAAACCCAAACGAGCTTTTTGGCCAACCCAATAGCTTGAAGGAGAAGTGAAAAGAGACTCAGGAGAAATGAAAGAGATGGGAGTTTTCTTTGACTTGTGGACTCTTCTATGGCACGAGGTTGCCACAAGTGCCAATGCCAACTTCAGTGGCATTAACAGAAAAGTGGAATCCAAAACCAAGGAGAAGACAATTCTATTCCCGCTGCTGCTCACTTGCATTTAGTATAAACCTTTAGGAACAGATTTTCTTTCCAGAAATGAGAGCATTGTCCATTTTGTGTTTCATATATTGCTGTGAAAAAATTATGAGGTCACATATGATTTTGTACCATTTGCTGTTCAGTTGCTCAGTCATGTCTGATTCTGCAACCCCATGGACTACAGCACACCAGGCTTCACTGTCCTTCACCATCTCCCAAAGCTTGCTCAAACTCATGTCCACTGAGTCAGTAATGCCATTCAACCATCTCATCCTCTGTCACCCCATTCTTCTCCTGCCTTCAATCTTTCCCAGCATCAGGGTCTTTTCTAATGAGTTGGCTCTTTGCATCCAGTGGCCAAAGTGTTGGAGCTTCAGAATCAGTCCTTCCAATGAATATTCAGGGTTGATTTCCTTTAGAATTGATTGGTTTGATCTCCTTGCAGTCCAAGGGAGTCTCAAGAGTCTTCTCCAACACCACAGTTTGAAAGTCATCAATTCTTTAGCGCTCAGGCTGCTTTATGTTCTTTTGTAACATTAGACATGTGTTATTAATATATATTTCACCCTTAACTAATAAGTGTGTTTGATATTTTTTCATTAATTGTGTCAAGAAATATTGAAACCTCACAGAGCAGAAAATGTTTTTCATGGTTGGGGGATGAGGATTATCTGAGAAACTATTATTTCTAGAAATGATTATCTTTATAAGAGAATTTGTTTCATCTCTAGCTAAAATGACAGACTAAAATTAGACAGGAGGAGTGTAGACTGCTTCCAAAGAGGTGAAAATATCCCAGGGTAAAACACCCTAGAAAGTGAAGAGCTTCTGTTTTCACCATACACACATACACATAAGCCTAAAGAATATTCTCCAATCCTGAAAAGATTGATGGCCCAAAGCCACCTCATCCTCAAGTGGCGACATCCCTTCCAACGCATATATAATCTCTTTGGTTTAAAAAAAAAAAAACTAGACAGATGAGTTTAAAATGGGATTTTTCAAAATGCTGTTAACAAGTTAGGGAGGAGTAACCAGGCAGATATAAATGCTGGCTGTGGGGATTACTTACGTTTAATGTGCTAAATATGAGCTGCATTTCAAGAATTATTTCCCGGCTGTATTGTTGGAATGCTAAAGTCTAAATATGGTAATGTGAAACACTATCAAATCTGGTGGGAACCAGAATATACTTTATTTTGCAACCCTACAAGGGAAAAATATTTTGGCAGTTGGATAAGAATGTAGCAGAATCGAGATTTCGTGCTGACATCAGTCACAACTCTGTTCATGAGATGATATTCATTCTAAACACAATTGTGTTTGATATATTGTTATTTAACATACATTTAATTATTCCTTTCATTAACTTTTCCTAATTGTCTCTAAGTATTATTTGCCTTTGGTGGAATAAACTTGTTATTTTTATGATCTCAGAAAGGCAGGATGGGGAATAATTGTATCAGGTGTAAGCTGAATCTGTAAGTACTTATTTTCCAACACACAAGCAAAAACCCTGGAAGGTCTGGTTTTCAAAGGGTATTTCATGTAGGGATATCATGAGAATATTTATTGGTGTTTATTTCAGTTTTGGCATCCAACCCTTAATTTTTTAATTTCCGTTTTATAGTTGCTGTGTTAGGCATAATAACCACTTGAAACATGTAGCTTGAATAGGAGAGAAACTATAGGAGCCAAGGAGGATTTTAATTACAAACTCCACTTCAGCAAAATTGCCAGCCATGAAAGTGTGGCTGGGCAAGTATTTAGGTTAGGGTCGGGTGGTGCATGAAAAACATTTGCAGTTGAATCATCTTCCCCCCAGTTCAAGAACACAAAGTTAAAAGGATAGCTTCATTGACTCCAGACAGTCAGACCCAAAGCAACCTTGCAATTGCACTACCATGTGAAAAGTAGAGATAAAAAGAACGCTTCGATAATCCAGGTTAAAATATATGAATGAAAAGACGACAGTAACTCACAGAGAAAGCAGTGTAACTCTTCACTGCAGCACACCTGAAATTGATCCTTGCAGGGAAGGTCTTCAAGACTGGGTGAAAGTGAAAGTGTTAGTCACTTAGTCACCTCCAGCTCTTTGCGATGCTATGGACTGTAGCCCCCCGATGCTCCTCTGTCCATGGGATTCTCCAGGCAAGAATACTGGAGGGGGTTGCCATTTCCTTCTCCAGGGGATTTTCCCAACCCAGGTTTCGAACCCACGTCTCTTATATCTCCTGCATTGGCAGGCAGGTTCTTTACCACTGGCACCACCTGGGAAACTGGCCTAACAGAGAGCCTCTCATATAAATGCATAGCAGAAAATAAATGATAGTTGTTACTTTTTGAACTGTGACCATTATCCAAGATCACCATAAGGATAGTCACCATGCATGATTGCACTTTGTGTCAGGCATTACAATAAGTACTTTTCATAGAATCCTCATAAAAATGCAACGAGGTAGGTAATATTTCATTTTTCAGGTGAGGAATTTGAGGCCGGAACAGGTCAGGCATGAGGGGGTGGGCTGCAGGGAGATTCTTCTAAACATTCGTAGCACATCAGGCTCCACAGAGGTCCCTGACAGAGAACTGGTAGAAGCCAAGCTGTGTCCCCATGGCTACACGGTTTAGACCATGGTTGAATTGATCACTGCTCTGCCCCGGTGTCTCACACAGGGTATGGTGTGCAATAGGTGTCCAATAAATTTTCATTACTATGATGAATGGGTGAGTAAATGATAAATATTGCTGTATTCAAGTCTTTACATGGACCCAACAGGCAATTCCAAGGACCCTTGGGCTGATGGCACTCAATCATGAAAGCTGTAGAGACAGCTCACTACTCTGGAGCCTAGAAGAATCTAACCATGCAGAGAGAGGAAATATCACTAAGCAGAAAATTTTGAATGATTATCTTGGCTGTTGGCCTTGGTGGCACTGTTTCTGAAGAAGCACGTTCGGAAATGTTGGCCAGCCTGCATCCCTGACTCCCTGGTAGACCCCGAGAATAAGGAAAGCATCAGAAATAAATTTTATTTTCTAATTAATTTTCTATATAAAGGGTTTTCCCCTACCCAGATACAAAGGGCAACATTAAAGGCATGAAATTATTAAAAATTAATGCTAAACTCTGTGATCAGAGGGTTTGCTTATTTTACTGTTATTAAAAATGCAAATAGATGGGGTGAAACATTTTCGGCCTGAAAGGGATCTCAGCAAATGGCTTTCTTATCCTGAAAAGTGCAAGCTAAGCACAGTGATCTTGTCCTATGCTCAGTTTTTCCTAATATTGGGGTCAGAAAAATAAATGTCAGAGGAAATAGTACATTTTATTTAATAAAGCGAAAGAGGAACAAAATAATCTGACTATTCACATGAAGAAACATATCTGCTTTTGCTACTTCCATAACCAGACCTCTGTTTTAATCATTAAAAAAGCAGGTATTTACAATCTTCCTTGCTGATCTCAAGAAACTATATAAGAAAAATCACAAAGGGCCAAATTGCAACTGTGTGTGTCTGTTGTAAACTAGAAGAACTGGCCGTGTGGTGACAGTGAGGCAGGAGAAATGTTAGCTGTCCAGAAGACAGAATCATTTAAAACAGCACCCCCCGCCCCCCTCCCCCGAAAATGCATTCTCTCAGAAAGCAAAGATCTCCATGGCAGATCTATTTCTTTAGCAAGATGTAGCCATGGCCTGTTGAAAATCCGCTACTCATGGTCTAATGACTAACCCATTCATTCCTAAAAATACTCCTTTCATAAAGCCATGGTTAGCTTAGTCCTCACTTTAAATTTAAACAGGAACTAATAGTACTGCAAGCTCTTTGCTTCCTTTCAGTCTAAGCAAATTTGGGGCAGTGGGAGGGGAAAGGACCAGGAAAGAAGTTTCCAGCAGTAGTATCACACACATGCACACACACCCAACACACCATGCAGAGCTTTCATGGGCGTCTGCCCCCGACACCCTGGCATTGACAGAACTCTGAACAACAGACCCTTCTCTGAAACATGCTTGTTTTAGATCCTTATACAAGTTTTTTTTTCAATACAGGAAATCTACGTTTTTGCCAAAGAAATCACCCTTTTGGGGGAGTTTTGTTTTGTTTTGTTTTTGTCAAAGAAAGTTTAGCTCATACCTTTTCTAGAACCAGTGTGGCTAAATCTGTAACTTTCCTTTTAAAAAAACATATTTGGTAATTAAAAAGCAAGTGTGAAAAGCTTATGGTTTTTATTCAACCACAACACATTTTTTTAAATTCTGTAATGGCCTATAAATTTGCATTAATGATCACCTGCTCCAGAAACCTCGGAAACAGGAGGCTGAAAGAACATCCATGTGTTTTTATGTGTCTCGGATGCCTGACTTGGGGCCAAATTGAGAGCTTTGGAAAAAATAAAAAGGACTCCACTGACTGGCTGCTTGTTAGAGTTTTAGGCCAAAAAATAGTTGAGTCAAGCACCAGCATGTGTAACTAGATTTAATTATGGTCTATATAAATAGAACTTGAGTAGACTCCAGGAGATAGTGGAGGAAAGAGAAGCCTGGCTTGCTGTAGTCCATGGGGTCACAAAGAGTCAGACACGACTCAGCAACTGAACAACAACAAATGTCACATTTTAAATCCTGCAGGAGTTTACAATGGCTCAAGGTTTTGCATTTTTCTTATTTCTGGTGAGACCAGGATATATGGAAATGACTTGCATGGGAGGTCAGGCTGGCCTAATTTGTATTTCCTTTCAAAACTCTGTGAGACATAAATAAATACATACTATAAGGTACCCAGTAACTGTCATCTTAAAAACCTGTAAGGAAACAAAAATATGAGAAATCAAGCTCTATTTATGAGTATCAGAGGAACTTGCCCTGTAAAGAGAATCGTTTCAGGAGAGAATTGGGTAAAACTCAGAGCAATAGTTTACAAACAGGCCCAGGAGGTGCTGGAAAACCAGAAGTCATTAATCTTACTGTCAATCAAAGACTCATTTTGTAAAGCAAATAGTCAACTCCTAATTTATCTCTTTTGTATGTTCAACCTGTTGTATACCAGTATTTCTTTGAGCAAAGGACAGGGCTTTGAGACTCTGTAGATATTTCAGTGAGAGTCGAAAGCAGTAGTTTTCTAAGTATGACAGAGGGTCAGGGTCCAATGGTTATTTATAAGGCACTTATTTGTGACAGGAACTGTGTTGGATCAGAAGTGTGACCCACCACTTAATTAATCACCTTTCATCCCCCTACCGCCTCGTGAAACACATGTGACATTAATTTTACCAATGAAAGCTAGAGGGATGGGATGTGGTGGTAAGAGGGAGGGGATGGGTGTGTTCAGTCACTCAGTGATATCCAACTATTTGCGACCCCATGGACTGTAGCCCGTCAGGCTCCTCTGCCCATGGAATTCTCCAGGCAAGAATACTGAAATGGAGAGCCATTTGCCCCTCCAGGGGATCATCCCAAGCCAGGAATCAAACGCTTGAGTCTCTTGTTTCTCCCACATTGTCGGGTGGATTCTTTACCACTGCGCCACCTGGGAAGCCCAGATAAATGTATACATACAGCTGATTCACTCTGCTGTGCGACAGAAACTAACACACATTGTAAAGAAATTATGCTCCAATACAAAATTAATTTTAAAAGAATTTTACGAGTGAAGAAACAGTCTCAGAGAGGTGATTGAAAGCCAGTTTTTGGCTAAAAGAATAGTTGGGTCAAGCACCAACTTGTGGTAGTAAGTGGTAGAGGCAGAATTTCAAACTCCTCCAAAAACCATGCCATTTATCTTTCTGAAGCTTCTGTGGGAAAAGGGTGAGGATATATGGGTAAACACAGTAAAATTCCATTTTTACTGCTAAACTCTGTATTTTTACAGTCTCTAGTGCATTAGTTGAAGAAGGTAATGGCAACCCATTCCAGTGTTCTTGCCTGGAGAATCCCAGGGACGGTGGAGCCTGGTGGGCTGCCGTCTATGGGGTCACACAGAGTCGGACACAACTGAAGTGACTTAGCAGCAGCAGTGAATTAGTACTAGAATATTAATACTAGGGTATTAATTGACACAAAGTTTTCATGGAATCATTTACCACCACAGGAGGTGTTATGTATGGAGATGGCCACTTCATATAACACTGAAGCCAAAAATTTGTCTCTGTCAGTGAAAATATGTTGTAGTTGAGGGAGAAGAGATTGGGTTTTCTATTTGCTTTATTTTAAAGTTATTTTTGTTACTTTCTCAGAGGTATGAGTGATAACACATTAATGTGACCCAAGTATTGTTTTTTTTTTTAATTTTTATTGGACTACAATTGCTTTACCAAGTTGTACTTGGTAATTTCTACTCTGTAATTTCTACTCTGCAGCAAAGTGAATCAGCTATACGTATACATATAGCCCCTCTTTTCTGGATTTCCTTCCCGTTTAGGTCACCACAGATCACTGAGTGGTTTTCTGTGCTCTACAATAGGCTCTCATTAGTCATAAACCTCTTAAAGCTTATCTCATGAACCATGGGATCCAAACTCAGACATTGACCTGGGAGAGTAACTCCTTCATTCAAAATTTTCTGGGAAGTTTCTCTCTTTCCCAGGAAATAAGGAGATCATCAACTACAGGCACTAGAAATACTTGAGTTGTGTGGACAAAATATATATGTTTTTAAGGGCAGCATACCTCTGAAAAAACGAGGAAATCCTTTCATATACTACATAACATGGATGAGTTTTAAGGACATTATACCAAGTGAAATAAACTATTCAGAAAGACAAGTATTGGATAATTTCACTTATCCAAGGAATCTGATGTAGTCAAATTTCTAGACACAGAAAGTAGATTGATAATTGCCAAGGGCTGGGGCTGGAGGAGGAATTTTTCAGTGGATAGATTCACTCATGAAAGATGAAAAAGTTCTAGAGATTTGCTATACAACAGCGTACATACGGTTAACAACCCTGCTCTATATACCTAAAAAACATTTTTTTACCACAATAAGAATTTTTAAAAGGCTGCATGCCATATATATGGAATCTAGAAAAATGGTACTGATGAACCTATTTGCAGGGCAGGAATAGAGACGCAGACATCGCGAACAGACTTGTGGACACAGCTGGGGAAGGAGAAGGTGGGATGAATTGAGAGAGTAGCATAGAAATATGTACACTACCATGTGTAAAATAGATAGCTAGTGTGTATAACACAGCGAGTTCAGCCTGGTGCCCTGTGACAACCTAAAAGGGTGGGATGAGGGTGTGTTGGGAGGGAGATTTAAGAGAAAGGGGATATATGTGGACTTGTGGCTGATTCATGTTGCTTTTTGAAACCAACGCAACATTGTAAAGCAATTATCCTCCAATTAAAAATAAATTAAAAATTTTAAAAGGCCTCATGACAAATCCTAAGGAGAGCTGGGCACAACTTCTGAGAACAGTGTTGAACTGGACATCGAAGAGTGAGCTGCAAGGCACGCACTCCAGTGGTTCTGAGTTTTCAAGACCATTTTGAACACTCAAGTCAGGCAGAAGGAGCCAATGAAGGAGTTTTCTAAATCTCTTTGCAAGCCTTTCTCAGTTCAATGGGACTTTTCTGAATACCCGTTCCACGAGCATTCTCCAAGGAAGCAGAATGCTACTTGGTTTGTGGCCAGATGCCTACATCTTCAATGAGTTACCTTGCTTCACTGGGGCTCTGAAATACTCCTCAGAGAAACTTTGATAAGCCTAGAAACACTCATTTCTATGTGTGGGAAGCACTGATTGGCCTGTGTGGTAGAGTGCATGTGTGCTAAGTCACTTCAGTCTTGTCCAACTCTCTGCGACCCTGTGGGCTATAGCCTGCCAGGCTCCTCTGTCCATAAAATTCTCCAGGCAGGAATCCTGGAGTGGGTTGCCATCCCTCCTCCAGGGGATCTTCCTGACCCAGGGATCGAGCCCGCATCTCTTACACCTTCTGCATTGGCAAGTGTATGGTAGAGTAAGAACAAATATTGCCTGATTATTCTGTGTGTGTGAAAGAGTTAGTTGCTCAGTCATGTAAGACCCTTTGCTATCCCATGAACTATAGCCTGCCAGGCTCCTCCATCCATGGGATTTTCCAGGCAAGAATACTGGAGTGGGTCGCCATTTCCTTTGCCAGAGGATCTTCCCAACCCAGGGATCAAACCTGAGTCTCTTACATTGTAGACAGACTCTTTACTGTCTGAACCACAAGGGAAGCCCTAAGCTAACACATTTTCTGAGACACCAAGATTAAAAAACTTAGATTTGCATGTTCCTAGTGCCCTGAAAGATCTTCTACAGTGTTCTACTGCCAAATGACTTTTTGAAAAATCTGCACTTGTCCCTCAAAGCTTTGGCCAAAATGAAACCCTTAGGAGAAAGCAGTTATAAAGATACAGTTATATGAAAACATAGAGGACCATTCAGTTAGTCAGAGATTTGTGATGTTAAGAAAATCAGAGATTTGCCAAGCAGCTAGAAGGGACCATTGGGGTTAATTCAAAGATCCTTAGGGTCTTAACTAAACAGGTGAGGAAACCGAGACCCGGAAAACTTGTCTTATCTAGTCTTTTTTTTTTTTTTTCCTTATCCAGTCTTAATAACAACAGAAGGAGGGAATACTTTTGCCAAAGTGTTTTTGTTAGCTCAACCATGGTAACCCCTCACTGCTTTTTATTAAACTATCAGATGGCTTAAAATTGTACTTGGTCCCTATTTATGGGAGAGTTTAATAACTGCTATCTACAATAATAAGAGATATAATAATGTTTATTTTTTTATTTCCTCTGAGGACTTTGGAGTGTTCCCTCATCATTAATTAAAGAATGCTCTTCTGAGTCCCCCTAACAGATAGCTATTATTAACCCCGTTCACAAAATAAATGTAGTGCTGAGCAATTAGGTAGGTCTGAGAGGCACCACATCCCTGAGCTCATGGATGCAGTGGATATTCTTCAGACCTGCTGGAAACAGACCCTTGGTCATTGCCATTGCAAGTATTTGTCCTTGAACTAAAACAAACCCAACACTTAGATACTGAGCTGTTGATTCAAACAAGAAATTGTGTTGAGAGCACCAGGGGCCTTCAAGGTGTCTATGACAGCCCCTGTTCTTAGAAAGGATGTATAAAATAGTAGTAGGGACACTAAGACAATTACATAAAATCCAAAATCCAAGGTAAAATATGTATATGAAAGAAGTGCTCTGAAGGGGGAAGGGAGTGAGACTATAAATCAAGATGAAGAGATTAGGAGAAGCTTCAAGACGAAGGTGACTTTGAGCAAGTTATTTAAAGACAGAAAATATTCCTGTGATCAGATTTAGAAGCATGAATGCCTGGAAAATCTCATGGACAGAGGAGCCTGGTGGGCTCTAGTCCCTGGGGTCGCAAAGATTCAGACATGACTGAGCACACATACACGTGTGTGTGTACATATATTCATTCTAAAAGATTTTCCTGCACGTACTATAGGATCTTGTCTAAGTTCTGAGGTAGAGAAGATGAGGCAGAGGGGAAAAAAAATGGAGACGGAGCTCCTCCAACATCATAACGTTTCCCTGGCATATGCAGGGGAAGCAAAAAGCACTTTTCCCCCTTGCAATTTCAGATGCATAAATAGCCTCAGGCGTGTAAATGACTAGTAAAGAGTGAAACTTGAAAAAGGGATTGGAAGCTCCTTGGGAAATGCCTTTGAAAGCATGAGTCAAGTCTTAGTGCTCCAGGGGGAGTGTTCAGAAGGAAAAAGGAGAGGAAACCAGATCCAGGAAGTCTGTGGGTTGGCTTTGCTTCCTGAGCTCAGAGTGAGCAGATTCTCCATTAACATCAGTGGAGAGAATGGGACAAAGATGTGAGTGAGACCCCATGAGGACATGCATGGCCCAAGGAAAGACTTGAGCCTTTGCTCAAACTCATATCCATTAAGTTGGTGATGCCATCCAACCATCTCATCCTCTATCATTTCCCTTCTTCTTCCACCTTCAATCTCTCTCAGCATCAGGGTCTTTTTCCAATGAGTTGGCTCTTTGCATCAGGTGGCCAGAGTATTGGAGCTTCAGCATCAGTCCTTCCAATGAATATTCAGGGTTGCTTTCCTTTAGGATTGACGGGGTTGATCTCCTTGCAGTCCATGGGAGTCTCAAGAGTCTTCTCTAGCAACACAGTTCGAAAGCATCAATTCTTCAGCCTTTTTTATGATCCAAATCTCACATCCATACATGACTACTGGAAAAACCATAGCTTTGACTATACAGACCTTTGTCAACAAAGTGATGTCTCTGCTTTTTAATACACTGTCTAGGTTTCATAACTTTTCTTTCAAGGAGCAAGCGTCTTTTAATTTCATGGCTGCAGTCACCATCTACAGTGATTTTGGAGCCCAAGAAAATAAAATCTGTGACTCTTTCTAATTTTCCCCATCTATTTGTCTTGAAATGATGGGACTGGAGGCCATGATCTTCGTTTTTTGCATGCTGAGTTTTAAGCCAGATTTTTCACTTTTACCTTCCTCTTTCACTCTCCTCTTTCACCTTCAACTAAAAAGGCTCTTTAGTTCCTCTTCACTTTCTGCCATTAGGGTCTAGAAACTAGGTGCTTCAAATCACCTTCTGCATTAAAGGCATTACTGGTAAAGTTGTTAAGGAATTTATTTTTATGAAAGGACAGTTTCCTGGGAATTTTACCCCTGAAGTAGTTAGTAAATAAGTTAGTAAAGACTAAAATTAAATGTTGCCTTGCCAGTTGTTTAGGAATTCTGTATACTCTCTAGAAGCAAAAAGTTAAACATTTTAGGATTCTTAATTGGGCTTCCCTGGTGGCAGAGATGGTAAAGAACCCACCTGCCATGGGGGAGACCTGGGTTAGATCCCTGGGTTGGGAAGATCCCCTGAAGGAGGGCATGGCAACCCACTCCAGTATTCCTGCCTGGAGAATCCCCATAGACAGAGGAGCTACAGTCCACGGGGTCACAGAGTTGGACACAACCGAGAGACTAAGCACACAGCCCACACAGGTGACAGCTTTCGGCTCTGAGTCCTAATCAGCTCCCCGTGGACGGTCAGCAACTATTTGTCTTTCAAAAGTGGTTCGTGAGGAGATGTACTGTGTGAAGGAGGTTCCTGGGTCCACTGGACTCAGTTTTCTTTAGGAAGTGACGCTTACATGCTTAAACTCAAAGCAACACTGAACGGAAAGGCAATCTCGGAGACCAGGGGTTAAGTTGGACTAAAGAGTTGACTCTGAGTGAGTGTTTAAGGCTATCCATAGCTGACTCGGGCCAGCTGCTAGACAAGAGAGTTTTCTTTTTTTTTTTGTAAATTGCAGTAAAGTGGGCCTTACGGGTACAAGAATTATAAAACAGCATCTCTCTTCTGCTACTCCAAAGGCACAGGGCTTAGCTGGCACAGTATGAACTGAATTTCGTCTCTGCTCACTCTCTTGCCTGACACATTTGCTGAGGATGTAAATCATGCAGCCTTAGGCTATCATCCAGGGCCTGACTGTGAGCTCGTCTGTGGAAAGAAGTTTGCTGCCTTCTCACAATCGAGCACATAATAGGTGCTCAGTTTATTGATCTAAAATGACACACTTTGTGAAATCTTACATCTTCTGTACTCATATTTATGATCAGACGCAAATATTTGCACAGAGAGCCTCCTTGTCTCCTTTGGGAGAATCTACACGACTTCATGCTACAAAGCAACAAGGAGCCAAGAAGTGGCCATGGATTAATTCGTTCATTCCAAAAATTAATGCTTGAGCACCTGTTTTCCTGGATACTGCTCTGGAAGCTGGAGATAAAAAAAAAAAAAAAGTAAATTGCTCTCTTCATGGAATCCAGTGTTGGGAGACAGATAATAAGTAAAATAAATTTTAAAATATATAATATATCAGATAGTGATCAGTGCACTTGATGGGGGAATAGAGCAGTGGAACAGTGAAAAAAGGATGGATAGTGCTGCGGGCAGAGGGTGCTGTTTCAAACCAAGCAGTGAAGCCACTGTTGGCAGTGAAAGACAGGGTGGAGAATAGTAGGAGATGGGATTGACGAGGTAGCAAGTAGCTGGACAGTGCAATCATACATGGCCATTTAGGCACCTGCTGAGACTTGATTTTTCCTCTGAGCAAACTGAGAAGCCCTTGGAGAGTATACTGTATAAACAAAGCGCATCATCTGATTGACATTATCTTCTCACTCCTGAGCTGGGAAACAGCAGAATGAACAATGATGGTATGATCCTTGGAAGCTGATGGTTGACTCTTTGGAGTCTGAGAACTCTCGAGAGAGGGTTACATAGCTTTCTGTTGTACCTATTTGGTCTTATTAGAGTTCACTAGACTGGGAGATGTTATACGTCCATCATATGTGTCTTTATATTTGCAGTTTAGACAGGAAAATGTAATGCAGAAAAATGGTAAGCACAGCATCATCATAGATGGCAGAGATGGCAACTCCTCTGTTACGTAAGTTGCAAGTTCTGCCTTGTGTCAATGCCTGGAATTAGCCACCAAATAAGGCCAAATACAGGTCATCCCTAAGAGCCAAAACAGAAAAAGAAGGTTAGGTTGCCTAATTTCTTTCTACTCTGCCAAATTTCAAACAGTAAAAGAAGCCTGTCAGGGCAATATGAAGCAAATCCTTTCAGACCCTTTCTCAATGTAAGACAGATTTTGGCTTTATCTCCATTGCTAAATATGAATGAGTGACTTGAAATGTTGATTGCAAATTCTAGACAGCCCAGCTGTAATTTCCTGACCCCACAGACTCTGCCTCCTGAATTTCAAGAAGAATTAGGACAATTCATTTTTCACAGCTGTGATGTGATATGCACCAAAACTGGCTCAAGTGATTAGGGATTATACTGGGTTGGATTCCTTCACAAAGTAGGGATTAGTCAAGACTAGAATTAGTGAAATCTGGAAGGAGTTTGTTATATATGATCCTTTTATGGGACCATGATTTGTGTTAACACAATTTCACTTGAACCAAGGAGAAAGAACCCTGAAAGAGTGGCTGGAAGATTTAATGGCTATATTCTATACAGTCTGTTGGATCTGTAACACATATTTCCAAGAAACTACATAAAATCCAGTTGGTTCATGTCACATACCTTTAACTTTGTAAGGAATCATAATCTGTGCAAACTAAATTTGGAAAAAAAATACTGCATTCTAGAAACCCTGTGCACAGTTCACATACATGATATTTATCCCAGAATTACTTATCCAATGGAATCAGTCTCCCTACACCGTTGGCAGTCTCATGGCTCTTAGGGACAGAATGATGTCTTTGGAAAGGCATGCCTTCCTCTGTTCCTGGATGCCTTTATTTTATGTTTCCATATCAGTTTGTGTGGTTAGCACCTTTATGCTAAATTGAAAGCAAATTACATCTAAAATCACATTAGAGTGACTACTACTAATTTTTTTAAAGCTATCTTGTTTTTTTTTCTCCTTCAGTTTCAATATGCTCTATGTCTGCAAATCTAACTGTCACAAAATTTAAAAATTATGCATATCCTCAGGGAAAACTGGGGACTGGCAGTGAATTGGAACCAGGCTGAGATGATGTGTACTGTAACACTTCAAAATCAATGCTTTCAAAAAAAAATTACAGAGACTTTTAATATTCATAGAGACTAGAAACAGGTGTTTGAACAGAGCTTCAGTCACCTTTGACAGGAGCGCAATGGATTTGTCTAAAAGGGTCTCATTTTCCCTGCCACTCACTGGCAAGACTCAGACCATCAAAACAGTTATCCTCCCTAGCTTTCACTACCTATTTCAAAGGATTACACTTGACATTTCTAATTTTTTTTTTCCTTTTGTTAAACTCCATCCTCCATCTTTTAAAACTGCATGATTTTGTTTGCAAATCAAAGTGGTCAGAAAAATACATTAGTGCTCATCTCTTCTGGACGCTGGGCTGACCTCATTGCTTTTTATGCCTACCAGTAGACCACGCAAACTATTTTTGGTTCGTCATTTATCTGTGCAGACAGAGATCAGCCCATGTGCCTCAGAAGAGCACTATTTAGCCAGATGGGGGTAACTAACAAACTGTGGCTTACTTGGAAAAGCTATGCCACTTAGGCTGCCGAAGATGTTTCATCTTTGCTTCAATTTCCCGCTTACTTGGCCAAAAAAATAAAAAAAAAAGAGGAAAGCTGCCGTAACACCAAGGCAAAGAGAAATAGTACAAATGATGACTCTGTACTTTGTTAAGGTAGAGTACCCTAAAAACAGCATTTAGGGCTCAGTACAAATAACTCCAAATGCTAAATTATGTTCATATCATTTAGATAAGAAATGGCTTAAGGGAATTATTGGAAGACATTGTCACTGGTTGACATCAGACACAGCATTTATCTGTACCAGACCCATTTTTCTCATCTATTGTTGTTTGGTTTTGTTGTTGTTTTCTTTCATTTTTATCATCTATTCAAATTAAGAATTTGGACACTATCTCAAGGTTTCCATCCAGAACTAAACATCTGTCATAGCATATCCCTGAACTGCCCAGGGCCCCAAGGAGGTGGAATAAAGGAGAAAATAATAAAACAATAAAATGCAAAGTTAGCTATAATTATCTGACTAGTTCTTTAAAGATTCCTTTTTTCTTTCTTTTCTTTTGGAAAAGACAGAATCGTAGGTGGTGTGACTTCAAAAAAACTAAGCAGAAGGTTTAGTCATGGAAGTCACATCAATTTCTATGAGAGATGAGAATAAAGCAAATAAGAAGTAAAGCTTCAGGGTTTCAAAGTTGCTGAAAGGGTTTTAAGGGAGGACAGAGATGTTGTGTGCATTTTTTTTTTTTAATATAAAGTTTTACCCTTTAGCCAAAAGGACAGAAAGGTAGAATCTAGGAGGAAAAACACAAACAGTAAAGTTGATCATGGAGTTTTTAGGATCATATTTACAGAAGCCTCACAAGTCAAATATTTGAAAAACCATTAGTAGTGAAATTTGTGCTTTCCCTCAAAAGGATCCCCTTTGCTCCCTGTTCAGTTTGCCAGTGACACACATTTTGCTGTCCTCACCACACACCTACTCTGAAAGCCATGTCTGCTTTGGATGGATGGATGGAGGGCTGCTTTCAAATTTGGTTGAACGGTTGAGAGAGATTTTCAAAGCACTTAAGCAATTTACTTTGATTTGACGTTTGAATCACAGATGAAGCAATGTACAAGTTTAAAGTAACCAGAATCATGGAACCCAATATTCCTATTTCACTAGATAGTTTGTCCTATAAAACACAGTCAGTGGGAGGGAGAAAAAAAAAAACCCTTCCTTTCTCTCATTCTTATCATGCATTTAAAATTCACTTTAAATATCACCCAAGAATCTGAATGCCAAAAATAAATGTGAAGTACCTTTTCAAATATTACACACAGCGACCTTCAGATTGGACACTCTCCTCACCAGAGCAATTTTCATACAGCTGCTGATATGCCCCTGAGCATATCAGACTTAAAAAAAAAAGAGAGAGAGAAAGAGAAAGCAAGAGATAGGTTTATAAATTATTTTGACTCAAAGCCCCCAAAGTAGAAACATGCTCACACACATCGCCAGCCTGTTACTTAGAAACTAGCACCTCAGGACAGAGGGATATTGAAGTACTATCGAATCCACTTTCTGCAGCTACCACCTGTGAATTATGGCTGGCAGCAGGAGTTTTATGATACTATTGTAGAAGTAATGTACCTCTTAAAGGGCAATTTACTAAGTTGCTGATGAAATGCTTTGCAAATATGTTCATTTCAGGGTGGTTAGGAAAATTAACCGCTGCATATTTTCCATATTGTCATATATGCCAACGTGCTGAGAGGATCCAGAGCAGATTTCTTAGAAAGCTGTTTCAGTGGAACATACGGCCAGTTAGTCACCTGATTAGAACATGAGGCTGATGAGGCCAAAGATTTAGGGAGATTCCCTGAGGCTTTTTTAAAAAGCAGTCTTACCATCACTGTGCCCAAACCATTAGACCTATAAAATGTTCTCTAAGTGTCAAACTCTTTTTTTGTGCCATCGTATCCAATTTTCTATTCTATCAATTTGACCCCCCTCTAGCCTGGGTCCCTAACAATAGAGTGTAATGTAGCATCATTAGACCTCAGATTACACTTTGAAGAGGTTCCCTATAAATCCAGAGCCACTTTGACAATCACACAGAAAAAGAAATCAAAGGGATAGGCGGATAAGTGAATATAAGATTGGAAACTGGTGTTTCATTAAGTTGGTATGATCTCATTGTGGACAAAGATCTGTGCTTATTTATATGACCTCTAAGATCTCTCTTAGCAGACATTTATAAAGCTTTAACAGTTTAAAAAGCCACTGAGATTCCTTATTTCATCTGACCCTCAGAATAGCCCTCTGAAAAACAGAGGAAGTTATTGTCTAAATACTACTCAAGAAAAACAAAAGCTGGAGGAGATTAGATTTGCTTGAGATCACCCAGCTAGTAAGTGATGAAATTCAAATTTGAAACCAGATCTTCTCACTCCAAGCCCATCATGGAAACTACACTTTGGCCAAAGCACATATATACAGGAGCCCTGAATTAGCTTAAAACCTACAGAGGCAGTGTAAGTAGCCCGCAAAGTGTTTAAAACACAACATTTAACAGTTTCAATGGCTGAATCAATGATTCTTCTCTCTTCTCTAACTAAATAATTTTAGAACAAGGATAGCAAATAAATTGCAATTTGCTTGTCAAGGACACTAAGTTTGCACCCCAACTTAGACAAGAATGCAGTGATTGATTAGCTATGTCTGCCCTGGGCATAGAAAATGGCTGGTAGCAGCACACATATTTGCCAAAGAATCTATCATTTTATAAAACAGATTGGGTTTTTATGATGAGAAGCAACATTGACAAGTCTCTTTTAAGCATCAATAAATGCTTGATGATTTAAAATAGATAACCAACAAGGACCTATTGTAGAGCACAGGGAACTCTGTTCAGTATTATGTGGCAGCCTGGATGGGAGGGGAGTTTGGGGGAGAATGGATACATGTATATGTATGGCTGAATATCTTTGCTTTCCACCTGAAACTATCAAAACATTATTAACTGGCTATAATCCAATGTGAAATAAAATATTTAAAAAAATAAAATAAACACTAAGCACTGTATTAGGCACTGTGAATAAACACGAAGGAGTTTAAGAGAAAGGCTTTGCCTGTATAACTTACAACCCAATGTGGAAAATAAGCCAAATGCACAGACAGCATTTTAGATTTTAATCGTCTGATTCTGACTGCAAACATTGCACAGATTTGTCAAGGGGCGAATCGCACAATAAAAGGAGTCCGTCTTTGTGAACCGTGACATCTTTCGAAAGGACTATCAAGGGACCGAATATAGATGTGGAAAGAACTTTAATGGAATTCCTATGTAGTTTCAGAGTGCTATATTTTCTTACATTATTTCATACCATGGGAAATATTTCACAAGGTTCAATTAGAGTCCAAAATGGATTAAATGTTTTGACTCACTGCTGAGCTTGCCTATATAAAAATATGTTCACATGCGTGTCTTTAGCAATTGAGTCTATGAATGCCGTGATTTTAGCTATAATGAAAATGGACAAGAAGTAAATAATAAGCCCCCCCAAAATATCTTTTCTTCCTAATACAGGTAGAAAAAATTAAAGCTGTAACCTAGACTCCCAGTTTCCTAAAGGAGAGTTGATGACCAATTCCCTGTAAAGAAATGGTGGGGAAATTAGATTTCTTTCAAAATAATCTGAGGATGAGGGAATTAGGGGGGTGGGGGAGTAGAGGGTAAAGGTGGTAAATTAAACAGAATTGACCATGAGTTGATAATCGATGAAGCTGAGTGTTAAGTACATGAGGGTTCATTATATTAATACTATTCTCTCTACTTTTATTTCTATTCAATATTTGAAGTTTTCCATTAAAAATGTTCTTGTTTTGAGAGAACAGCATTGAAACATGTATATTATCTATGGTGAAACAGATCACCAGCCCAGGTTGGATGCATGAGACAAGTGCTCAGGGCTGGTCCATTGTGAAGACCCAGAGGGATCGGGTAGAGGGGGAGGTGGGAGGGAGGATCGGGATGGGGAATACATGTAAATCCATGGCTGATTCATGTCAATGTATGACAAAACCCACTACAATATTGTAAAGTAATTAGCCTCCAACTAATAAAAATAAATGAAAAAATAAATAAATTATTTGCTCTTAAAAAAAATCCATCTTAAAGCTGCAGTCGCAATTTAAAGTTTGAGAAGTAGAGGCACTTATCTGACGTTGCCATAGAATGAAAAGGGAAAGATATTCAAAGCCATGATGATTACAAGCTGGTGGGGAGAGTTGCCAGGTTAAGACGTGCACGATTTGGGCAAATTAGGACAAAGAGAAAAATCAGAGATGAGGATTGCGGCTTTTTTCTCCCCCACCACCAGTTGTCTCATGGGTGTAAATTTATCATCGATTCGGTGTAGCAGGCTCTTTGGATGCTATAATTTCTCATCTGTTTCCTGCTGCAAAACCCATCGGCTACGCCTGTATCCAGGTTTACATCACAGCTGTGAAACATTAATCTCAAGAACACATTCTCCCATCGCTGCACTGGCGGATGCGTGCTGTCTAGTTAGTTCCCCAGCAGGCTCCTGGCTCCTCTTCTGATGCTCTCCTGGCACCACTAACAACTGTGGGACTCTTGTCAATCTGGAGATGGGGCTGCTGTGCCGCTCCTTGGGTGGCCCTCCACGTCCTATACTTATTTCCACTCATTTCCCTGAACCTGGGAAGGATTTGTCACCAGGGTGTCTGGGAATCAAAGCTCTCCTGTGACTTTGTCATATTAAACCTTGGATTTGAAACAGGCTTGTTCGTCATATTTTCTGTGCGTGAATGTGTTCTTCATATCTTCTTTGCAGAGCCCTGTGTACTCCCTGCTAAATGGTTTATTAATTACGGTATTTAATAATAAGATTGTACTGTAATTAGGTCATGCATAAATGTCTAACTTCTTGGTTCTGGTTTGTCTGTATTTCTTAAGATAGTCTTCGTATTTATTTTAATGATTAAGAGAGATAAAATGGGATTTTTATCATGTGACTCCTGCTGGTTAAACTCCAGCTAAATTAGTAGGAAACTACATCTGTTGGGTAACTGAGATTTCCATGCTGAAATTGAGGATAAAATATGATATGAATTGTGGAAAATTACCTCTCCCTGCTCCCACTATCAAAAAAAGAAAGAAAAATCCTGATATAGCATATGCTATCTTCAGTATTAATCATGGGAATAGCCTATGTGTTTATAAGATGAATGACTTTAAAGAGGTCACAGAGGGTGAGCTTTCTTTTTTCCCCAGAACAGATCACATAGCAGAGTCTAAAAGCCATAAATGATAGGACTAGGGTAAATGGACAGTGACAAGATGAGAAAAGCAATTAAATTGGATAGAAATGGGGCTCAAGGATATGAGATGCTCTCTAGTAATCCCAAAACTGTCATACTCAATGAAAGACTATAAGGATTTTTTTAGGGAAAATGGCTGAGAAAGGATACCCAGAATCAAAAGAAAACAAAGCCAAAAAAGACCCTGAGTTCTCCCAAGAGAAAACTTTGATCAAATTGAGACCAGTGTCAGGAATGACAAGAGATCAACAAAGCCCCAGGGAATTCAGCAAATCTCTCTGCGCAAGCTGGAGGAACTCTATTCTGTGAATCTGTAGAGGCATGAAGAGAGTATATGTATGAAATAATGCATTATATTTGCACACAGCATACATACAACATTCTTAGACATTCATACAACATTCTTCAACACTCTTAGAAAATTATTTTCTGACACTCTTAAGTGAGGAGGATTACAGGAGATAAGAGGGTGGTTTGTGTTGCAAAGGTAGCCACTGGGAAAAGAAGGATGTTATTTATTTATTAATTTTAATTTATTTATTTATTTTTTCAGTGGGTTTTGTCATACATTGACATGAATCAGCAATAGATTTACACGTTATTTAAATGACTGTAACTGACTCTCTTCCTAAATTGCGTGCTGTGCTCTGTTCTCCAGTTGATTTTCTACAACTTAGTCAAAGCAACACTGGAGTAGACCACTGCCCTGAAATCATACTGTATTTGTCTCCATTTTTTTATTTAATAAGAAAGAAATTTCATGAACAGAAAGAAAGCTATGTGATTCCAAAATAGTAGTCTCTCCACCCATGTATTGGGAAGGTAAGAGAATAATGGAGGTTTTTTTGCTTTTTAAGCCTGTAGAAATGTATGGGAGTTCCCCTGTTCCCAAGAGGAATCAGTACTTTAGGTAGGAACTGCTGAATGGGTGTTATTTGCAAGCATAGAAAACTTCACTCTGTGTCTAGAGAGTTATGGGAGTCTCATTGCATCCTGTTAGTCATTTTCTCCAACCAACCTTTACTACATAATAGACACAAGGTTGTTTCTGGACCTGCCAGGACGCCAAAAGGATATCTCACTCTTTATGTACTGCATTTGATCAACATGTGTCATTAATCTCCCCTTCCTGCTTGGTGGCAGTAAATGATGGAACACTTTAACAGTTCTTTTTTCAATCAGATTGATGTACGCACATTCCTTGAATTTTCAAGGTCATTAATTTTCACATTAGTCTCTTAGGTTGATAGCACACAGATTGATATATTGATGATATAGTCTTGCATTGATTCTATATCATCTTTAATGCCATGAGTCATGAGTGGTGTTTCCTTCTCAGCCATGACACAGTAAGTGGAAATAATATATGCAGAGACATAGGGAACCTAGCTTTTGTCCCTTCTGTAGCATCTTAATGTCCCTAGATGAAAATAATTATAGAATCTACTTAGTCATCTAAAGTGTCTTTGGCATGTATTGACCTTTCTTCCTGAGCTGTAGGCAATATTTAGAGCATCTAGCAATTTTAGCCTAGTGACCTTCTATTTTCATTGATGCTTCAAAGTAACTAAGGACTTCCCGAAGTTATTTCAAAATAGTTCATTGACGAAATAAGTCCCCTAGTCATCTGGATTGAGATTGATTGCCTGCACATTTGATGCATCACCCCATGTTCAATTATTCAGTATGGGTCAAAGTCATGATGAACCTCTTACAAATATGGTATTCCAAAGATAACCCAGCATGTTATTTCATCTCCTTTCACAGAATAGACCACATATGCTTTGTTTGAGCAACAAAAATACCTAATACAATGAAAATAGTAAAATGACATTTTAATCACCATAAGCAGTTGACTGATGTCATTAACCACTTTAAAATATTGTAAAGTAATTAGTCTCCAATTAAAATAAATAAATTTATATTAAAAAATCAGAAACATAAAAAAAAATTTTTTTAAATGATTAGAAATAACTGAAACATACAGAGTTGTGTTATAAAAGTTACAAAACTTACATTAAGCAGTGTCTATTTTACTGAAGAAAAAATACAATTTGATTTTGTTAAAAAAATCTTTTTTGGTGACCAAGGTATAAAATCTTTAGCTCAAGTGTTAGAAGAAAAGAGAATGCCATCAAATGTGTTATGCAATAAATATGGATTCTAAACACAGCTTATCAGTAATTTTCAGTGTAACGTTATTTAGTCATTTTAACCTCACTGGACCTCAGTCTCCTTATCTACAAAATAAAGTTACATTAAATCCTCATAAAATTTCCTTATGCTCTAGGGAACTTCCCTGGTAGTCCATTGTTTACAACTGCACTTCGAATGCAGGGGGCACAGGTTCAATCCATGGTCAGGGACCTTAGATCCCAGGTACCACATGGCATAGTCAAAAAAAAGAAAATTGTTTCAAAAAAGAAGTTTCTTAGCTCTAAATGTTCATATATACATGTTAGAAAATCATGCAGAACATTCAAAAAGCACTTGAAACCAAGAAGTGTTAACAAAAGATTTAACACAAATTTTCATCAATCTTTGAGGCACATAAGAGTTACACATTGTTAAAAAATCCAAAGCAGTACAGAGCAGGGTAGTGAATGTTACCTATTCGAGTCAGTAATTATTTTACTAATCAGGGATTGAAAGTCTCATTACATGGCGTCCAGTCTGGGGAACAGAGATGTAATTGGTCCATTTAGTGCAAAACTAAGGCTTATTGGGAGCTTACAACATAGCAAGGGGAGAAGACTTTTCACTACAGAACTTTCTGAATAATCAAAGTTCATTTCTGTCCTCAAACCAGGATATGCAGATTTCTGGTTTTGTTGTTGTTGTTTTTAACTTTTGGCTCATTGAAAAGTATTGGCCTCTATGATCATACACTTAAATGTGTGAGACATCTCAAATCCCATTTGGAAGCAGAGTATGATTCCGAAAAGAATTAAGTCCAGTGTACAGTCAAATCCAAAATGTACTTCTCTAGAAATCCAAAGAATGAGGTCACAGAGGAGAGAAGTGATGTGTGGAGGGGTCTGAGGAATGTGGGACAACCTGTGCTTCTTGAAACATTCTCCGTGGTTTCAGCACGCTTCTCTGTTACCTCTCTTTATCTCCCCTTTTTCTCCATTCTTTTCGGTAGCAACACCATCCTTAAGCCCCCTGCTCTTTTCCTTATATGATCACCTCCTCTGAGAACCCATCCATCCTCATAACTTCCACTGCCTCTGGCAGTTAGAGCAAGGCCAGCCGCGGAACAGAGAGGTCAGGAGGTTTCAGGATAAGTCTCATTAACAAGAAGGGATCTGCAGACTCTACAGAGCTCAACAGAAAACAGTTTGAGTGAGATCCAGGTATCGGTTTGTAGTGTATTAGAAAGATGAAATGAGTGGACCAGATCAGGGAGGCCAGTTGGTCAAGGCAGAGGACAAAAGCGATTGGCCCTCGAGCCTTGGTACTCTTAAGTGTGGTCCATGGGCCAGCAGCATTTGTTATACTTCGGAACTGTTAGAATCCCAGGCCTACCCCAGACCTTCTGAATCAGAACTTGCACGTGAGTGGTATGTGCACGTGAACGTTGGAGAAGTAATGGTCAAAATCAAAATGAAAAGGAAAGAAAAAAGTCAGTAAAGATAGAAAGGAGGAGGCTCTGCCCCAGCCAGGTTCTACTTGCTACATTTGACTTTTGCACATTTTTTCCAACCCTGATGAAAGTTAGCAAACATAGCCAAGAAGGAGCAAATATTGTGGAGGGTGGGCCACCTCCTGGTGACCCTGAAGTCAGGGGACTCTAGATTCTTATCTTGGTGCAGCAGGCACTTGATTCTGAAAAGTGGACTGGGGCAGACTAGTTGGACCTTGAAAGCCAGTTAAAGAGTTCTGGTGTTTTTCCTGGATGCATAAACTTATTCCGGAGGAATTTAACAAAAGCAATGATTTAGGATGAAACATCCTGCCACAAGAAGCAGGGAAAAAACCACCATCGTGGAGAGTAGGCAAAGCAGGTGTGTGTATGTTTTGCTAATTTTGTCCCTGTACTTTCATCAATGTCATTCCTGATGAAGAGAATGTGGCCAATCGACTCCTTTCCTCCCACCTCCATCATTGCCATCCTTCAAAGTCCACTCAGGTGCCTCCTTCTCTCCAGGACATCTTTCCCAGTGACACAAAGCCACTTCAGCATCATCATGAAGTCCTCTGGCCCCAAGGCCCTCGGAGTCTATTCTATGGGTTTTGCCCTAAGGTAAATATAGTCTCTTAACATAGAGACTCGGGGACCTGATAGGATCCTAATTCCATCTCCTCCTTAAACCTTCCAGGGATGGGACGTGGATGACTCACCAAGTCATTCATTACAGGTGAAGGTGGTGGCTGTTGCTGCTGCTGCTAAGTCGCTTCAGTCATGTCCGACTCTGTGCGACCCCATAGACGGCAGCCCACCAGGCTCCCATCCCTGGAATTCTCCAGGCAAGAACACTGGAGTGGGTTGCCATTTCCTTCTCCAGTGCATGAAAGTGAAAACTGAAAGTGAAGTCACTCAGTCGTGTCTGACTCTTCACGACCCCATGGACTGCAGCCTACCAGGCTCCTCAATCCATGGGATTTCCAGGCAAGAGTTCTGGAGTGGGTTGCCATTGCCTTCTCCAAAGGTGGTGGGGAGACCTAAAATTGTTAAACACGAAAGCTTCTCCTTATATTGAGCTGAATTTCTTTTTTTTTTTTTCCTTTGTGTCAATCACATACTAAAAAGCACCAGGATAGCACAACTGTCTGCCTTTCATCTATTTTGTATTCACAGATCCTGTTGAGTCTGCGAGTTGAAATTATTTTAGGCTTTCTTTACTGCTCTGAAAGAGCTGGGGCATTCTGTTCTCTAACAAAGCTCATTTGGACAGTGTTCCTTCTGACATATAGCTACTAAGAGAATTCAGGTAGACCCTTAACTGGCTGTGTTCTCTTTTTAGTTCAGACATAGTTAGTCTATGATTTTACAGCTCAGGTATCACCCTGGACTACAGAGAGTTTGGAGCAGGCATATCAGGAGTAGGCAGCCTGAGTGGAAAAAAAAAAATCAACCCATAATGTAGGGGATGATATACATGCAAAGGACACTTGAGAGACAAAATGTTCTTGGGCCAAAAGCATACAAACCAAGGAGCTGACTGTGCCCGGATCAATGTTATTTACATTTGTAAAGAGCAGCGAATCTGTCAGTCTAGAGCACTCAGTCACTTGGATCTGAGATGAAACAAGAGTCTCGGGGGTGCCTATTAATTGAGCCATGATTGTTCACACTCGGTCCAGGGACAAAGCACCTTGGTCAAAGACTCGCCCTGTCTGGCCCCAGTGTCAGGCCTCTTTTAGAAATAATTAGAGCCTGACTCCCACAGACATTCCTATCAGACAACCAGCCATTCCCTCTGATTGCCTCAACACCAACCACCCTGAGTTGGAGACCAAACTGGGTCTCAGATCTGCAAGTCGGGACCAGACAGAACCTCAGACAAGGTGACTCAACCAAGACAAGGTCAGCTGTGAGCCCAGCCAGCGTCTTTCTCCCTGTGGACACCAACCTCTTTCTCCCTCCAGCAGAGCCATTACATTACTTCCTGTTCAGTTTGCAAATCACAAAAGAAGTCCCCAGGACCCAGACCTAATCGTCTCCCACTATTGAGTGCTTGAAATGTGGCAGAAACAGCGATATATGCTGCACATACATTATTTCATTCACAACAACCCTGTGTGCTAAGTCACTTAAGTCCTATCCAACTCTTTGCAACCCTATGGGTTGTGGCCCGCCAGGCTCCTCTGTCTGTGAGATTCTCCAGGCAAGAATACTGGAGTGGGTTACCATGCCCTCCTCCAAGGGATCTTCTCCACCCTGGGACTGAACCTATGTCTCTTACGTCTCCTGCATTTGCAGGTGGGTTCCTTACCACTAGAATCACATGGGAAGCCCCAATAATCCTGATGAGACACTATTATCCCCGTTTCCCATATTGAGAAACTAAGGCAAGGCATGCCAATTGGAGATACAGCAAAGGATGGTAGAGTGTAACTTAAACCCATCCAGATGCATGACCATAGCTCTACCCTCCTTTCCTTAGCATTAAATCCAAATATTAGGGAAAAGATAGCATTGCATAAGGCAGAGAATCCCCTCAAGTTATTACAAAAGTCAATACTTCCAGAAGTGTAAGGATATTATAGTCAAATGCTGCAAGATGAAAAAAAAAATTACCCATCAAGAACTTATTTGCAAAGCAGAAATAGAGACACAGACAGAGAACAAATGTAAGGGTAGCAAGTGGGAGAAGCAGGGACAGTATGAACTGGGAGATTGGGATTAACATATTGGAAAAGGAAATGGCAACCCACCCCGGTACTCTTGCCTGGGAAACCCTATGGACAGAGAACTCTGGTAGGCTATAGTCCATGGGGTCGCAAAGAGTCAGACATGACTGAGCGACTTCACTTTCACTTTTCCACTATATATAAAACAGATAACTGATGAGAACCTACTGTATAGCACAAGGAACTCGACTCAATGCTCTGTGGTGACCTAAATGGGAAGGAAATACAAAAAGGAGGGGATTTATATGTGTACATACGGCTGATTCACTTTGCTGTACAACAGAAACTAACATAACATTGTCAAGCAACTATATTCCAATTTAAAAAATAAATAAATAATTATAAAATAGTGTTAAAAAATTTACCCATCAAGATTAACATAGGTCATCCTATCCAAAATGATGACAGTTCTTAGACTGTTTTTCTAGTGGTTAAGTGTAATATTTTACTTGGTAAATGTTTGTTTTCTCACATGTATCTTTCCCCACAATAAGAAATGGTTTATGCAGATAGGGCTCTCTGGAAGACTGACAGTGTCTATCCAACCACTGAACAACCCACAAGAGTAGACATTTGGTTGGAAACAGAAACGATTAGAACTTATTTGGGTTTTATTTAAAAGTGGAAACCAACACCTTAGTGATAGATTATGTATGAAAATAGGGGAAAGGAAAGAGTATTAGTTAATGGTTTGGATAATACATTACAGTATCATCCTCTGAAAATGAGGATGCCATTTGAAGAACAAGCAGGAAGAGCAGAAGATAAATTCTCACTGGAACAGGTCGTGTTTAATAGATACGAAGTCTGCTAGGAACTGTCCGGAGCTTCCCTGGTGGTACAGATGGTAAAGAACCTGGCTGCAATGCAAGAGACCCAGGTTGGATCCCTAGGTTGGGAAGATTCCCTGGAGAAGGGAACAGCTACCATACATTCCAATATTCTTGTCTGGAAAATTCCATGGACTGAGGAGCCTCAGTCCGTGGGGCTATAGTGCGTGGGGTCGCAAAGGGTCAGACACAACTGAGCAAGTAAGCACAGCACACACGCAGAAGAGGAGGGTTTGACCCCTGGTTCAGGAAGATCCCCTGGAGGAGGAAATGGCAACCCACTCCAGTATTCTCACCTGGAAGATCCCATGGACAGTGGATCCTGGTGGGCTATATAGTTCATGGGGTCGCGAAAGAGCTGGACGTGACTGAGGAGACTAATACAGGAGCCTTCCTCTGGCTTGTGTGTATGCTCAGTCTCTTAAGTCATGTCAGACTCTTTGCGACCCCATAGACTATAGCCCACCAGGCTCCTCTGTCCATGGGATTTTCCAGGCGAGAATACTGGAGTGGGTTGCCATTTCCTTCTCCAGGGGATCTTCCTGACCCAGGGATGGAACCTGCCTCTCTTAATGTCTGCTACGTCAGCAGGCAGGTTCTTTACCACTAGCACCATCTGGGAAGCCACTGGTTCAGTTCAGTTCAGTTCAGTCGCTCAGTCGTGTTCGACTCTTTGCAACCCCATGAATCGCAGCACGCCAGGCCTCCCTGTCCATCACAAACTACCGGAGTTTACTCAAACTCATGCCCATCGAGTCGGTGATGCCATCCAACCATCTCATCCTCTGTCGTCCCCTTCTCCTCCTGCCCCCAATCCCTCCTAGCATCACGGTCTTTTCCAATAAGTCAACTCTTCACATGAGGTGGCCAAAGTATTGGAGTTTCAGCCTCAGCATCAGTCCTTCCAATGAACACCCAGGATTGATCTCCTTTAGGATGGACTGGTTGGATCTCCTTGCAGTCCAAGGGACTCTCAAGAGTCTTCTCCAACACCATAGTTCAAAAGCATCAATTTTTCGGCATTCAGCTTTCTTCACAGTCCAACTCTCACATCCATACATGACCACTGGAAAAACCATAGCCTTGACTAGACGGACCTTTGTTGGCAAAGTAATGTCTCTGCTTTTTAATATGCTATCTAGGTTGGTCATAACTTTCCTTTCAAGGATTTTAAGCGTCTTTTAATTTCATGGCTAAAATCACCATCTACAGTGATTTTGGAGCCCCCAAAAATAAAGTCTGACACTGCTTCCACTATTTCCCCATCTATTTCCCATGAAGTGATGGGACCAGATGCCATGATCTTCGTTTTCTGAATGTAGAGCTTTAAGCCAACTTTTTCACTCTCCTCTTTCACTTTCATCAAGAGGCTTTTTAGTTCCTCTTCACTTTCTGCCATAAGGGTGGTGTCATCTGCATATCTGAGGTTATTGATATTTCTCCCAGCAATCTTGATTCCAGCTTGTGCTTCATCCAGCCCAGCGTTTCTCATGATGTACTCTGCATATAAGTTAAATAAGCAGGGTGACAACATATAGCCTTGATGTACTCCTTTTCCTATTTGGAACCAGTCTGTTGGTCTATGTCCAGTTCTAACTGTTGCTTCCTGACCTGCATACAGGTTTCTCAAGAGGTGGGTCAGGTGGTCTGGTATTCCCATCTCTTTCAGAATTTTCCACAGCTTATTGTGATCCACACAGTCAAAGGCTTTGGCATAGTCAATAAAGCAGAAATAGATGTTTTTCTGGAACTCTCTTGCTTTCTTGATGATCCAGCGGATGTTGGCAATTTGATCTCTGGTTCCTCTGCCTTTTCTAAAACCAGCTTGAACATCTGGAAGTTCACGGTTCACGTATTGCTGAAGCCTGGCTTGGAGAATTTTGAGCATTACTTTACTACCATGGAGATGAGTGCAATTGTGCAGTAGTTTGAGCATTCTTTGGGACTGCCTTTCTTTGGGATTGGAATGAAAACTGACCTTTTCCAGTCCTGTGGCTACTGCTGAGTTTTCCAAATTTGCTGGCATATTGAGTGCAGCACTTTAACAGCATCATCTTCCAGGATTTGAAATAGCCACTGGTTAGTTATTTGTAAATAAGGATTTGGAATTTAGAAGCAAAGTTAGTAGGTAAAGAAATAAGAAATCATCAGACAAATGGAGTCTTGGGCGTGGGTGAAATTAGCAAGAGGGTTTGTGTAGAAGGTTCAGCGCTATACTCTGGGGGAACTAACACCTAGGAAATGAGTAACTAACAACTAAAAAACAAGCAAAAGGAAGCAGAGAAGTAGCGCCTAATAGGAGGAAGCAAGGAGGTGTAAGCCCAGGCTTGAAGGAAACAAGAATGTAAAGGACAAGCCTATAGCCTCCAGTGGAGCAGAGAGGACAAGAATATGGCAATTAGGAAACCACTGATACCGTTGTGAAAGCTGTTTCTGACCAAAACCAGACTAATGTGAACCGAGAAATGATTGAGAAGGGATTAAGATACGAATTGAGGCAATACTTTTTCAGGAGATTGCCTGAAAATAGGACATTGTTATTGCAGGTTTTCAAGTTATTTTTCAATGGCAAATATTTGCACATGTTTAAATGCTGAAGGGAAATAGCATAACTGAAGGAACAAAGGTTCCCGGAAGAGGAGGAGGAAATGGGTCCAAAATCAGCAAAGGCAAAAAACTCTTGGGAGGCATTTTGATGGCCTCAATTTTCTCTGTGAAATAGAGAGCAGATTGATCTGCTGAAATGTTTCAGCACAGGCCTGGGCATATGGTATTTGCTCAACAGATATTTGTTTTATTTAATTATTGGCAGAAGTATATGGGACTTGGATGAGCAAAGAATGTGAGAGGCCTGGAGGCAGGAGTGAGTCTGGCATAGTCACAAGCATCATTGAGTAAAGGGTGGCTCTCACCGGTGCCTGGTCCCAACCTCAAGGTCCTGACTTAACTAGTTCAGGCTGGGCAGGAGGAGTTTTAAAAGTCTCCACTGATTCTCTTTGTAGTCAAGATTGAGACTCACCAGCAGAGCAATAAATTTGGAAGATACTCAGAACAAGGAAAGGCTACTCTTTTTAAGGGGCCAACAGAGCTGTCTTGGGAAGGAATTATTGCCTATAACGATGTAAAATAAGATTTAATAGCATTTCATTTTTTATGTCCCCCAAATTATTAACTTCTATGTGTATAAGACAGAGAAAGCAAAAGATAAATAATTATGAAAAGCTTAAGACTAATTGCAAAACATTTTCTGACCTACCAGACACTGGCAATTGAGATCACCCATCTCCTTGCCTTACTCTAGGGCTATTGGAAGAACATATGAAAAGGAAATGAAAAATGACTTTCATTGCATGCATGCCAGTTACATTACAGCCAAACACTGGACTGGGCTCTTTCGTGTATTGTCTCATTTAACTTTCTCTATGACCCTCAAGATAGTTATTACCGCTGCTATTTTACAGACTTCTAAACTGATTCTCAGAAAGTGACCTCATTTGTGAATGACAAGGAGGGCAGGTCCTAAAGTTTTGGAAAACTTGAGGAAGAGTTGGGAAGCCCAGCATCAGAGGAGCCTCTTTTCCCTCCACTTCAGTAGATAAAAGCTGAGGAAGTCATCAGGGAATGGAAAAACACTTCCTATGTCCGGATGTAAATATTTAGAACACCATACATTTATGTGACACCTGTTAACACAATTCATCCTCTGTTGCCTTTGACATTTTATTATTCTAAAATGGCCTTTGCCCTTTAGTATAACAGTAATCTATTAAAAGGAAAGAAAAGAGAAATGGAAACTAAAAAGTGTTATGTGAAGATCCTGGAGAAGGTTTTTTATACCCCTGTGTCTCTGCTCAAGATCAATTTTTCTCTTCTATCCCAATAACGTGGTTAGCCAAGCCAGACAGCATCAGAGAAATGGCTTTTCTCTCTTGTTTCTGCGACAGTGAAAATAATAAATAGGTTAATCATGTCAGTCGTATTGACTTGGGTCATCTTAGACACACGCTGCCCTTCGGGGGTACAAAAGCCCCATTCCAGGATTTCTGTTGAATGATTTAGGCTCTTGGCCTGAAAAGAAAACCTATTTTTTCCTTTTCTCTTTATTTGTGTGAACACTATGGTCTAGGTCATATGGAAACATGTCTGGGAAAAAACTGCAAGACAGCTCTGAAATCTGCAGCCTGGTGGCAAGCTTTTATGAATGCATCACACAGTGTAGAGGAAGCTTTTATATTAATGAAAAGCACAGGTGGTAGATGAAGAGCCGTGGCCACTGATTTTGACACCACCTGAGAACTATGTCATGGGCATTGAGTGTATGTGTTGCCATCATTTGAAATTAAGTCTGCAGCTGCCACCACTACTATTGCCTATGGTGATGCACCAGTGTCTTCAGAACCCGTATCAGTAGTCACTGAGGTCTGGTGGGCAGAAGATTGGGCAGGAGCCTAGAAAGAAGTCATTGATCTCCCCCACCCTGGTGGCTCAGACAGTAAAGAATCTGCCTTCTATGCAGGAGACCTGGGTTTGATCCCTGGGTTGGGAAGATCCCCTGGAGAAAGGAATGGCAACCCACTCCAGTATTCTTGCCTGGAGAATTCCATGGGCAGAGGAGCCCAGCAGTCTACAGTCCATGGGTTCACAAAGAGATGGACACGACTGAGTGAATAACACACACACACACATTGGTTCTGGCATCAGCAAAAAAGGTAGAGATAGCCCTCTCTGTCTACCCCTCATTGATATGACTAGGGATCCAATGCTTTAGGCAAAACCAAGGCATTTATTGCATTTTATATTTGGCTGGTTGATTTGATAATGTGTTAAAATGAAACAGGTGAAAGGAGTTAGTTTTCTACTACTAACATTTTTATTTATTGAATCTCTTGTCTCTGCACCGTCCTGTACTAAGGAAAAAAGGAATTAAAATAGGACAAGTTCATCTGTTTCAGCAAGGTCCTGGAGTTGGAAGTAGCTCTTTACCTTTGCCATTGAAACTCAGTCCATGCATTTATCTGCCTCACACACAGGAACCTGGCGTCCTCCCATCTTTCCTTTCAGCATATTTACTGTTGAAAATATGCATCTGCTTTGCATCACGTACAGTTCTGGGCACTGAGGAATAAAAGATAAATAATTTGTAGTATCTACCATCAATGAGCTCCAAGTTTAGCAGAAGAGACAGATGGAAAAAGAGATCATTATGCCACCAGGTGTGAAAGGCAGGGAGCGAGATAATCAAGGTGCCGTGGGAACCCAGGGTGGGGTGGGGAGGGCTTTCAGAGAGAAAGACTCCAACCTCCCTGGTAAAATTTTTGAAAACTTGCTTGAAATTAATCAAGTATTTGGCAACCGACATTCCCCGAGCAGGATCGCAACATGAAACGGTACAAAAAGGAGGACCCAGGAGTCAGATGACTAGTGGATTGTATGGGAAAGAGAGGAGGTCTACGAAAAAGGGGGAAGAAACAGGCTGGGTGTGAAAGGGTGAGGGAAAAGAATAAAACCCACTGAGAAGGAAAACTGGAGGAGGAAGTGACTAAGCAAAACGGTCTGGGGGCAAATGACAAGAAAAAGGCTCTGGAGCCTACGAAGGCTGCTTAACTCATGCCATGCATGGTTTTGTCAGTTACTTTTGTATAAAGCAATGCCATCAAGGCAAATGATTTACATCAATAGTTTGGTCTTTTTGGTTTGTTTATTTACGTCATTCCCCAAATGCCGAAGAACATGTTAGCTGTGTTGGAGGAAAATTTTTAGGAGATAGTCACTCCCATTTTTAATAAAAAATCTGTCTTGGGCCCTAACTGTCTCTCCATGCCGAGGCCTGGACACCCAACTGCTCACAGGACATTGCCACTGAGTGTCTGATCTATCATTCTTTTCCTTTGAAATGTGACTCTCATTCTCCTATCATTCCCCCTTTGTCATCATGCTTTTCACTGTCTTCTTGTCTCCAGGCTGTTTTTAATTGCCGCTCCCTCTCATCTGATAGTCCATCTTCTACTCCACCGATGCCTCCCAACCTTCCTTCTCCACTTTGTTTAAAGCCTAGTAATCCTAGTAAGCTTCAAAAACACAGAAGGCTATCTCTGCTCCCCTGTCCCTCCCCAGGCTGATTTAAATTCTTTCTTTGAGGTTCCATTGCACTGGGTTCATGCTTCCTGCGTCGTCCTCATCACACTGAATGATAATTTCGAGTGTGCTCACCTGTCTTTCTATGTGTCCAGTAGCTAGTAGGGCACCACACACATCACAGGCACCTAGTACACAGTGGCTGATTAAATGAATGAGTAAAGAAAATAATAATGCATCTTAGCAGTCAACAAAGTCGTGAGTTGCGAGTCCTTAGTTTCACTGAGCCTTTCACAGATCATCAGTGACTTAGTTGTCCAAAAGTTATACTGACATACAGGTCAAGTTTCTGACCCACCCATTTTGGTTTTGTTTTAAGCTGTTTATTTTGTACTGGAGTACAGTCGATTAACAATGCTGTGATCATTTCAGGTGACCAGAGAAGGGACTCAGCCACACATATACATGTATCCATTCTCCCCTGAACTCCCCATCCAGCCTGCCACATACCGTTGAGCCGAGTTCCTTGTGCTATACAGTAGGTCTTTGTTGGTTATCCATTTTAAATACAGCATTGTGTACATGTCAGCTCCAAACCCCCTAAATATCCCTTCCCCCCAGCAACCATAAGTTCATTTTCCAAGTCTGTAAGTCTCTTTCTGTTTTGTAAGTAATTTCATATTTTTATCATTTTTTTAAGATTCCATATGTAAAGGATGACCAACCCATCCTTTTTTTTTTTTTTATTTTTCATTAGTTGGAGGCTAATTATTTCACAACATTTCAGTGGGTTTTGTCATACATTGATATGAATCAGCCATAGATTTACACGTATTCCCCATCCCGATACCCCCTCCCACCTCCCTCTCCACCCAATTCCTCTGGGTCTTCCCAGTGCACCAGGCCCGAGTACTTGTCTCATGCATCCCACCTGGGCTGGTGATCTGTTTCCCTATAGATAATATACATGCTGTTCTTTGGAAACATCCCACCCTCACCTTCTCCCACAGAGTTCAAAAGTCTGTTCTGTATTTCTGTGTCTCTTTTTCTGTTTTGCATATAGGGTTATCGTTACCATCTTTCTAGATTCCATATATATGTGTTAGTATGCTGTAATGTTCTTTATCTTTCTGGCTTACTTCACTCTGTATAATGGGCTCCAGTTTCATCCATCTCATTAGGACTGATTCAAATGAATTCTTTTTAATGGCTGAGTAATATTCCATGGTGTATATGTACCACAGCTTCCTTATCCATTCATCTGCTGATGGGCATCTAGGTTGCTTCCATGTCCTGGCTATTATAAACAGTGCTGCCATGAACATTGGGGTGCACATGTCTCTTTCAGATCTGGTTTCCTCAGTGTGTATGCCCAGAAGTGGGATTGCTGGGTCATTTTTTATTCCAAGAGTGCTATTATAAGCATTCTATTTTTAAATTATATTTTTTCAATTTTTCTAAATTTAAAATAAATAATTTTAAAATAAATTTTAGAAATAAATTAATGCTTTCTTCTCAATAAAGAAAAAAATGTAAAGCGAGACCCAGTCTTTTGTGGCCTAGGTGTGCGTGTGGAGGGGAATAGAGTGGATAATTTAGGGGAAATGGGGAAGAGATTGGTAGTTCAGAAAATATTTTGTGATACAGTGTAGAAAGCATTAACTTTGGAACACTGGATATGGTTTATTAATATGGGAATCTTTACAAAAGTTAACTTGGATGTGCATGGAATGATGTTGATAACTGCACAGTCTCATGTGAATTTTGAGTAACAAATGTACGTTATCTGGGTACATTTGTTAAAATATACTTATGAATTCTACATAATAAATATATGCAAAGAAAAAGAGATTGATGTATGCAATATAGAGGCATGCAATAGGCATTTCTTTCTGCCAAAAGCCAGAAAGGGTTTATTCGGTAAATATCCAGCAGCCTTTCTCAGAATAGTCTACTATCAGTATAGCTGTTTGTCTTAGAATTCTGACCCAATTCCAACTAAGTAATTTCATCCTGCCTGCTTAAATTCCCCCTACCATTGGCACTCGACACAGAATTCTTCTTCATTTACTCGTCCCATCTGAAGTGTTACTCCATCCTGAAAAACAGCTTCGTGTACCACTCTAAAGGTGACTGCTTTGCCATGGTGAGTGAGGCAATTTTATTATGTTAAGTGCTATGGGAAAAAAAAGCACTTACAGTGCTCCCATAGAAAGACAAGCTAATATTACTCAATGAACTTTAGCTGTTGTGCTGCATGGCATTTTCAAAATGAGGAGGCCTTCGCCCACTGCAGCTTATTTATGTGATGTATTCAAAATGGGCCCATTTCTTGAAGGCATCTGGGGATATGTAGAGAAGAAATACGAAATAAACAGAAATTAAACAGATGAAGTTAAACAGCTAACAGTAGAGAGACCAGTGGGGTTGTTAAATCGAGACTTCAAACTTAGATCTAAACTTCTCAATAATCAAGAAGAATGGAGAATAATGACATGAGATGCATCTTCTGGTACATCTTCCATCTTGCTAAATTCTAAATGACTGTTCTAAGAGGTTCTTGGGGTAGGCAAATGTGTCCCAACTACAGAATTCAGAGCTACATAGACTTTGGAATAAAATAACTTTTGCAAATTTATTGATCATTATTACATGCAGCATTTACCAGACAGCCACATTTTTTAAAAGCATAGCAAGCAGTACACTGAACATGCATGGATATATCACCCTTTGGTTTCTAGAATACATCACCTTGTTTTTTCTTTAAAATTAGTCCCATTCATGTGAATGGTCTTTTAGTAGCCTCAAAATATGTTTTCTTTCTTAGGAAAATATCTAAGCCTGTTTTCAAGATATATGTTTTCTTTAAAAAAGAAAAAATGTAGTAGTATTGATCTCTAAATACTCAAAGGTGACTTAAGGTTAATTCAGGTATATTAGCAGCAATTACTCATCACATGTCACTGGACCCAGGTAAGGATACAAATGGGAAAGCAATGTCAGTCCATATTTGGACTGTTGACTTTACCATCAAATAACAATTGTAGATACTTGTTCTAGTTTTTTTTCTATTTTTATCATGAGCAAGTCAACATTTTCTCTGTCCTTTTATCTTAAAACCGTACATAGATACTTAAAATAAGAAGAAATTTTCCAGGAAAACATCAAGGCCTTTGACATTGGATGTTTTATTTGACCATGATAAAAAGACTTATCTCACTCAGGAGCATCTTTCAAATGTTGTGACATTTATTGTAATTACAATGTAATCAACATTGTAATTTTGATTAATTCTACAAACAGTTCTGGGCCTTTCATATCGCCTTATGAACATGGATAGTTTAAAATCTGTTTTAATGTTTCGAAGTAGAAATGGTAAAGGAAACCTGGAAGTTGGAACTCACATATCTGGGTCAGCATCCAACTCCCTTGTCGATATGGAACCCCTAGCTTCGCTGAGCTTGACTCACTTTCTTTAAAATGGTGCTAAAGACAGCACCTACCTCTTAGAGTCAGAAAGGTTAAGTGGGATGCTACATGCATTGCTTCCCTGTGGGTAGGTAGGAAGTGAGTGCTGACTGGTCCTTCTAACTTGTCCTTCTACAAAGGTTCTACACATTTGCCTTCAGATCTGGACGAATGGCTATCTGATGATCCTTTATGTATCTATACCTAGATCTTTGATTATCATCTGCTCAAAATGTCCTTGATCATCTAACACAATAACTGCACAGCTTGAGAACACTGTCCCCATGTCTCAAAGTCCTGCTTCCCTGGCCTCACACTTTATGCATGGATTTGGGGACTGAGAATGGTTTCTCAAGACTCATTGATGTATTCCTATTGGTTCTTTAAAGCTTATCTTTTTACACCCATTTTTCTTTTCTTTAATGTTATTTTGAAAGGAGATAGACTTGAGAATGGAGATGAGGTTGAAAACCAAGTATTTTTGTGACTGGCACACACTTCATCATTCTTGCCACTTTCTGAAGGTCCAACCCAAACCACATCCTCCCAATGTGCATGACCTACCATATTGTCCACATCCCCCTTGCTTTCTTCATCTGTGCCACCTGCATCCTTCACTTTGACACTTACTGAACACTTCTGTGTGCCCACTGCTTGGGTCTGACTGTGAGCTCAGATGCCTCAGCCCACTTTCTCTTTGGTTTATCTGCCAACTGCTCATGTGCTTATCCTGGTTGATCCCAGGAGCTTCAGCACATGCCCTCCTAGATGGTCAGAGCTATAGATCTTTATGGCTTTGGAGACAGAATGACCATGAGTCTTCTAAGAACCCAAACATTTAACTTCATACAAAGGCACTAGGGAGATTCATGTCACACACTTAGGTTGTGACAAAAGCAGTACTAGAAACTGTGTCTCCTTATGCATTTAAAAGTGTGTGAATGCTCAGTCGTGTCCGACTCTTTGCAACCCCATCAACTATAACCCACCAGGCTCCTCCGTCCACGGAATTTTCCAAGCAAGTAATACTGGAGTGAGTTGCCATTTCTTTCTCCAGGGAATCTTCCCGACCTAGGGATTACCCGCGTTTCTTGTGTCTCCTGCATTGGCAGGTGGATTCGTTACCACTTACACCACCTGGAAAGCCATTTATGTATTTAAAACCCTTTCCAGTTGCATGAGAAATGTTCTTTTTTTAAACTCTAAAAATCTAACCTTAAAAATAAATGTCTGTTTAAATATCTTCTTTTTAAATATAGGAGGTTTATTAAATTGTAGATCAGTTCAGTTCAGTCACTCAGTCGTGTCCGACTCTTTGCAACCCCATGAACCGCAGCACGCCAGGCCTTCCTGTCCATCACCAACTCCCAGATTCCACCCAAACCCATGTCCATCGAGTCGATGATGCCATCCAGCCATCTCATCCACCACCGTCCCCGCCTCCTCCTGCCCCCAATCCCTCCCAGCATTAGGGTCTTTTCAAATGAGTCAGCTCTTCACATCAGGTGGCCAAAGTATTGGAGTTTCAGCTTCAACATCAGTCCTTCCAATGAACACCCAGGATTGATCTCCTTTAGGATGGACTGGTTGGATCTCCTTGCAGCCCAAGGGACTCTCAAGAGTCTGCTCCAACACTGCAGTTCAAAAGCATCAAGTCTTCGGTGCTCAGCTTTCTTCACAGTCCAACTCTCACATCCATACATGACCACTGGAAAAACCATAGCCTTGACTAGATGGACTCTTGTTGGCAAAGTAATGTCTCTGCTTTTTAATATGCTGTCTAGGTTGGTCATAACTTTCCTTTCAAGGATTTTAAGTGTCTTTTAATTTCATGGCTGCAATCACCATCTGCAGTGATTTTGGAGCCCCCAAAAAAATAAAGTCAGCCACTGTTTCCCCATCTATCTGCCATGAAGTGATGGGACCGGATGCCATGATCTTAGTTTTCTGAATGTTGAGCTTTAAGCCAACTTTTTCACTCTCCTCTTTCTCTTTCATCAAGCGGCTCTTTAGTTCTTCTTCACTTTCTGCCATAAGGGTGGTGTCATCTGCATAACTGAGGTTATTGATATTTCTCCCGGCAATCTTGATTCCAGCTTGTGCTTCCTCCAGCCCAGCATTTCTCATGATGTACTCTGCATATAAGTTAAATTGTAGAATCAGAGCTATATTCTCTTGCCTTCATTTATTAATGTCTCTATGTTGAGACTATTTCCTCGTACTAAAGTTTAAAATGCTTTATTAGTAGTAAATAAATATGCTCATTATACTTGGTTCTTAAGGAAATGACAACTTAAATCTATCTTCAGTTGATAATCAGAAGTAGGGACAAATCAGAGATAGAAACTGTAGTTATTTTATAACAATGAAAAATCTGGTAAGAACCCATAACTCCAATTCTAAGACAATGGTTACAGAAACAAAAGTGTAATGAAGATATGAAATATCACACAACAATCAAAAGGATGTTTTCATAGAAGAATTAGAGGATATGTAAGTATATGCTATTGAACTGAAAGCAAATGGTAAGCAGCACATACAGAGTGTGATACTAGTGTTAGGTATATTAGAATTAACACCTGCAAGGAAGTGTCAGAAAGTATTATCCATGATAATCTCTGTCTTGGTAGATTGTATATGATTGTTTTTCTCTTCTTTTTTTGTTGCTGCTTTGTATTTTCCGAATATTATAAAATAAGCACACGTAAATAGACACTCAGAGGAAATTTCCAATGAGCAGCTGGATGTCCATATCCTGGTTCCAGGGAAAGTTGGACATAAATAGTAGATTTATGATAAAAAGAAAAAGAAGTAACTGTTGCCTAAAATCTTTCCTTCCAATTCAGCTACTGTGTTCTTCAGCATAAAAAGAAATCTAATAAGAAAATAATTACAGCTTTCTGAAAACCAACTCAATGAAGTTACCTTAAATTTTATGCCTGGTGTCAAATATTCCTTCCCCAGTCATTTACCTGTTCTGAGTACAGGATATACCACTGAACTCTCATAATCAAGGAGGTTACTTTTAATGGTAAGTTCTGGAAAAGCCTAAATACTAAAAGAAGGCTCGGGAAGAGAAATGTGATAGAGCTTGCAGTCTGAAGGCTGCAGTCTGAAGTTCCCAAGGGCACTAAGTTGTTTGAAGCAGCCTCGTGAAGGAGCAAAGCCAGAGAAATGAAAATTTGATACCCTGCAGCCGACAGTGATCCCCCGCCTCCCTCCTGTTAACCTCACACACCCGCACACACATGTGCTTAGGCGACCAGCCTGAGACTCAAGCGGGTCCCCTTGGCTGGACTGACAAGTTCAAACAATGCACAGATGTTGGTTCTGACCTCACTTCGAACAGGACCTGCCTTAATTATTCACAAGCCATGAGACCCTAGGCAGGCTCTTCCATCTCTAGGGTCTTGGTCCACAGCCATTAAAAAAGATGATAGTACTTCCCTCTGTAGTCGGTTGGAAAAAATCAAATGAATCTCTCGTCCTGAATGTTGTTAGAACAATACCAGGGCTGGACCCAGCCACTGTGTAAGTGCTCACTCCCTCGCTCACTGTCTCCCCTCCTGCTCCTCCTTCCCTGTCCTTCCCTCCTTCATTCTCTTCCTCCTTAGTTGGCAAATGATCTCCATCTTCACCACGGAGTATATTTTGGAGATAAACGTACGCAAGATGTAAAGACAAAGGAAAAAACAAAAGTTCCCCTACCGTTTCATGCGATGTATCAGAGAGAAGAGATAACTCATCACCTTCTAAAATGAGCTTTTTTCTTTTTCTTCTGTTTTTCAACAACCCACCTTTTCTTTTCTTTGGGTCCAGCGACCCCTGATACAGGACACACTGACCCTTTTTTCGTTTTTCTTTTGGTTCACGTGGCACTGAGCAACAAAATAATAAAAAATATATATATTTTTAATAATGCCAAGTACACAGACAAGGGCTCCCATTGCCTGCTGAACTGCCCACTAATCACTCTGTGTGGAACCAGCAGGGAATTCCGACAACACACCTGACTCCTCATTTATTTATTTTTTATTGGTTCTGGAAGAGGTTTGTGATTCATTCCATGTAGGTGGCGGGGCCTTGTAATACAGGAACAAATCGTCCCTGGGGTGATTGGCTTTATTAACTTTTAGGCCAAAGGAGGGAGAAATAGGAGAATTGCTTTAACCGCAATATACTGGCAAAAAGTTTAGTCTTTTTTAGTTCATTGACACCTGAAACGTTTTAACTGGTCCTATATCTTAAAGATAGATGGGCTGATTGTGAAGAAGGAGGCAGCATGATGGAGTCGAGAGGCAGCTGGTTGAAAGAGAACTGAGCATGTCAATGTATGACAAAAACCACTACAATGTTGTAAAGTAATTAGCCTCCAACTAATAAAAATAAATGAAAAAAAATTTTTTTAATTAAAAAAATAAAAAAGAAAGAGAACCGAGCAATGGTCACGGCCCTGCCATGTGTCCCATCAAATCCTTAGACCCCTTGTGTTACGGGGACTTGGTGACCTTCTCTGTAAAATGAAAGGATTGGACTGGATATTGTCCTCCTTTTCTAAATTTTACTTTTTTACTGACGTATACTTTACAATGTTGTGTTAGTTTCAGGTATACCGCAAAGTGACTCAGTTATACATATGCTCCTTTTCCAGGCTCTTTTCTATTATGTTGTTGTTGAGTCGCTAAGTCGTGTCTGACTCTTTGCAACCCCATGGACGGCAGCACACCAGGCCTTCCATCCCTCACTATCTCCCAGAGCTTGCCCAGGTTCATGTTCATGGAGTTGGTGATGCCATCCAACCATTTCATTCTCTGCCTCCTCTTCTCCTTTCACCTTTAATCTTTTCTATTAGAGCTTATTACAAAATATTAAGTACAGTTCCCTGTGTTCTATAGTAGGTGCTTATTGTTTATATATTTTATATATAGTAGTGTCTATCTGTTAATCCCAAACTCCTAATTTATCCGTCCCCAGCCCTTTCTCCTTTGGTAACCGTAAGTTTGTTTGCTATGTCTGTGAATCTATTTGTTTTGCAAGTATGTTCGTCTTTATAATTTTTTTTAGATTCCACATGTAAACAATATCCTATGATATTTGTCTTTCCCTGACTTACTTCATAGAGTATGATAATCTCCAGCTTCATCCATATGGCTGCAAATGGCATTATTTCATCCTTTTTCATGGCCGAGTAGTATTCCATTATACATATGTACCACACCTTCTTTATCCATTCCTCTGTCAATAGACATTCAGACTGCCTTCATGCTCTGGCTATTGTAAATAGGACTGTATGTATCTTTTTGAATATTGTCCTCTTTCAGCAAAAGTTTACAACTTCATCAATGATAAATTCACACCTTTAGTACTAACTTTGTTGAGAAGTGAAAGGAACCCACATCTCCATAAAGATAGAATTATCTTAATATAATAGTAAGCATTTGCTGTCCTATGTGACTAGTATTGCATCTAATCCGCACAGTGATGTAGGAAGAGCCCCTGTAATAACAGAGGACACCAAGGATCACAGAAGTTAAGTAAGTTGCCTTATAGAGGCTGTGACTGTGGTTCTTAGGCTTGCACGTGTGACACACAGCCATAACCATCCATCACCTCCACACTGCTTCTCAGGGAGACCAAGAAGGCCATCCAAACTTGTGAGGGATTCAAAGTAGCTCACGTGTGATGTTCAAGTTAATAAAGGGTAAGAAGCAATGGGTGTGCTTTTATAAGCTTGTGAAGGACAAGCAGGATGGTGGTGCCCCCGTTTGAAAGAATAGGGTTTCTCAGGGAGGTTTAGGCTTCCTTGGTGGCTCAGATGGCAAAGAATCTGCCTGAAATGCAGGAGACCTGTGTTCAATCCGTGGGTTGGGAAGATCCCCTGGAAAAGGGAATGGTAACCCACTCCAGTATTCTTGCCTGGAGAATTCCAAAGATAGAGGAGGCTGGCAGGCTACAGTCCATGGGGTTGCAAAGAAACGAACACCACTGAGCCACTAAAACTATCTAACTAAAGGAGGTTTAGAGAGAAGTGTAATTGCAGCAAATAAATGAGAAGAACTTAGGACCAAAATGCTTTATCTTTATCATCTTAGGTTTTCTCTTTTAATAGTCTCTTTAAAAGTGGTGAAGCACTTGGAATTTAATAAATAAATAAAATATCAATAAGTAAATAAAATGTCAATAAAACATATTGATACTATCTGAGCAATTTAGATGTTTCATTTGATAGATGGAGTGAGAGAGGACAATGATCCTGAGCTCAAGGGCTACTGTTTACATCCAATGATTTGCTTTTCTTCTTCAATCTAGTTTCCTAAAAAGTTTCCCATTTGTTGGCCCAACTCAACCCTCTTGATACCAAAACCCTGTAGAAGACTTTAGGGATTTAAAGATGCACTTCTCTCAGAAAGATCTCAAAGAACTCCTTACCCCCTTAAATCCTCTGATTCATCATCAAAGCAAAGACTGATTGGTGAATGTGAATTATTTGAATATCCCTAGCTACAAATGGGAGAAGGCAATGGCACCCCACTCCAGTACTCTTGCCTGGAAAATCCCATGGACAGAGGAGCCTGGTAGGCTGCAGTCTATGGGTTCACAAAGAGTCGGACACGACCGAGCGTCTTCACTTTCACTTTTCACTTTCATGCATTGGAGAAGGAAATGATGGCCCACTCCAGTATTCTTGCCTGGAGAATCCCAGGATGGGAGCCTGGTGGGCTGCCGTCTATGGGGTCACACAGAGTTGGACACGACTGACGTGACTTAGCAGCAGCAGCAGCAGCAGCAGCTACAAATGACATAAAAAATTATTCATATGAAGAATCGGCAGTAAAAGTTTAAATAAAGGGTTATGGTTGGTAGTATACACTTTAATGTCCATCAAATTTATGATTTATAAGGTCTAGTCTTTCTGGCTTGTGATGTAACTAAACATCTCAAAGTTATAGTGGTAAGATGATGCTTACATGAATATATTATATTTTTATGAAATGCAATGCAAATGCATCATTCTACTAAAAAGAAAGCAATGTCTGGAGATGAGTCCTGTAGGTTCTAATTTCTGTACTGTGCTAGGACTACGGGTGAATTATTTCACCCCCTACAATTTGCATTGCCGTTTACAGGGTGGAAGCAAAATAAGTCTCTTTGTTTGCACTGGTTTCAGAATTAAATTAGTTTGTATATTTGTTCTCTACTCCTCTTCCTGGATTTGGTTTCAAAATAAACAGTTATTTTCATCAAATTCTCTTTTATTTGGCTTTAACTCTTCAGTTTCTTGAATTATTCTAGGTGGCTGTCCCTGTTTTATTTTTCAATCAGATATGTGTTCACTATTTTAAATGGCATTTCATTGGTTCACTTCCATTTTCTATTATTTACCTCACTCTGTGGTATTATGATTTCTTTAGCTAGATCTCACCCCTGCCGTGGTCTGATCTTTTTTAAAGGTATTTTTTTTTAAGTTCCTAAATACCAGACAGGGTTGGTAAGACAGGAAAAGGATGATCATCAATTTGATGTGTAGTGAATGTGGGAAAATTACAGGAAAGAATCAGAAATGACATTCATCACAGAGATTGCTTTGAAAGTTAATGGCAAACTTAGAGTCTTGAGAAACAGCAAGAATTACCTTGTTTGGAAAAACCAAAAATGTCAACTTTTTTTTTTCCTTTAGATTAACCTAGAAATGACCACTGACAGAAAGAAAACCAGCCATACTTTTCAATTTCAGGAGAAAAGATCTAAAAAGTTATTTCTACCTAATAAAAAAAGTACAATAAGATTCTGAATTCCCATAGAAACTCTTCATCCACCTTATAACACATCAAAAGCCATCAAGGGCCTATTTATCTTGTAGGCCAGCACTAATAAAGTTTTGCGGGCGTTTTTGATGGTGTATACTGGAGGGGAGGAGAGGGGGAGTAGTTTTAGGACAGGGGGAGGGGAGCCAGTTGGTTTATATCAAGTATAGGGGGAAAAAAAGAAGATTTAAAAAATGTATTCCAGTAATTCATTTAACAAGTCTTAGGATCCCAGTATTGTTCTAAGGGATGAGAATACAGAAATGAACAACAAAAAGAAAGTCCCTGCCCTCTTGAGGATTACAAAACAGTGGGGAGAAAAGGGAACAAGAGCAAATATGTATAAAATAATTCAGCAAATATTAAGTGCTATGAAGAATAAAGCAGTCATATTAGAGTGACTAGGAAATTGTAGCATAGTTACAGATGATTTCCTGAGAAATGTCATTTAGGTAGAGACCTGAAGAAAGTTAAGAGACTGATATGTAGATATATAGAGGGAGAGTATTCAAGGAAGAAGGAACGAACAGTACGTACAAAGGCCCTGAGGAGGGAGGGTATCTGACCTGTATTCCAGGAACAAAAGGAAGTTAAAGAGTGATACTATGTGTGGTAATTGATGAGGTCATAAAGGTGAACTTGGAAAGCCTATATAAATAGGCTGCAAGATCAAAAAATGTAAATAAATGATCTGTAAAATTGACTATAAAAAATTTAAAATTTCTGTGTAGCAAAACAGACATAAAGAACAGACTTCTGGACTCACTGGGAGAAGGAAAGGGTGAGATGATTTGAGAGAATAGCACTGAAACATATACTTTATCATATGTAAAATAGGTCACCAGCGAGAGTTTGACGTATGAAGCAGGGCACCCAAAGCCAAAGCTCTGTGACAACCTGGGGACAGGTTGTCCCCACCTCCCCAGGAGGAGGGAGATGGAAAGTGTGTTCAGGATGCAGGGGACACATGTGTACCTATGGCTGATTCATACTGATGTATGGCAAAAGCCATCACAATTTTGTAAAGTGATTATCCTCCAATTAAAATTAATAAATAATTTTTTTAATCCCACCAGGAACAAAGTCAAAAGATAAACAGCAACTGGAGGAAATGATAACTCATATCACCCAAGGACTAGTACTTTTTTTTTTTTTTTAAAGAAACTCCTTTATATAAATATGAAAAATTTAATAATCCAATAGAAAAATAAGTGAACAGAGAATATGAAGGAAAAAACCAATTGAAGTGGCTTTTAAACACATTAAAGGATGTTCAACCTTACTTACCATGAGGGAAATTCAAGTTAAAACCACACTGGGATGCAGTCTCTTACCCTATCAGATTGGCAAAGATCCCAGCATTTGATCTTAAGTCCATCTAAAAGTTGGAGCCTTAAAGAATCAGACACGGTCATGTGTTTCTCTTGGAAATGTAAACAGGTACAGCCTTTATGGGCCAAGCTTCAGGACTAACCATCAACATTTTAAATGCCCATATCTTTGACTCAGCCTTGTAAGACTTTATCCAATAGATTTATTTGCACACGTGCTAAATGAATTATGTACAAGGATATTCACTGTGGCATTATTTGTAATAGCAGGAAACCACAGGACATGTTGAATAGTGAGAAATGAATGAGAAGGGAGAGGTGGAATCTGATTAGGAGCCTCTTTTTAAACCTGAACCCTTGGAAGTTCTTGAGTAGGTAAAATGAGAACAGGCTGTGTTTAGAACAACTTGTGTGTCATCGATTTCAGGTTGGATTGGGTCCATGTGGGACCTCGGTGACAATGTCAATGTCCTTGAAAGATTCTGATGGCGCTCAAAGTGGGGGAGTCCTTGTGTAGGGGGAGGGTTGGGGGCACCAGGGGTGGTCATAGGCAGAGCTGCCAAGGGGGCAGAGACCAGCTTATGAAGGGCCTTTCTTATGCAGGGTTAAGAGGTTCAGACTTTATCCTGAAGGCAGTGGCAACCTTTAGAGCGAGGCAGTGACCTCATCAGATTTGCATTTTTAAAAGACAGTTCTGCTGGCAATGTCAGGGAAGAGATTACAGAGCAGCAAGACCAGGGTGGGAGAGTGATTAGTGAGAAAAATAAGAGTATAGTCCAGAGAGAGATACATATTTTCATTGTTTGGTGGTTCTTACGAATCAAAATTCTACAAACGAAAATGTCTTAACTACAGAATTGCCTTAAACATCAAAAGCAAAAAAAAAACTATCCTTTTGGTAGTTTCATGGAGGCAGACATTTGTTAAAATGAATTCAATTGTGCACTTTACTACGTGCATTTTGCTTTATATCAGTTATATCCCTATAGAGCCACACATTTTTAAAATTAAAACTGTCTTTAATAAGGAAAAACAAAAGAAACCCTAAAATGTGGTATGGACTTTCTGACTAGGGAAGTTCCAATTTTCTATTCTCAAGGCTGCACTTTATCCTGGTTATTCAGGTCCTATCTGCCTGCTGCTGTGGTGTATCCATCAGTCCCCAGACCTGGGCTCTCCTGAAACTCATTCCTGTCCAAGATCTCACAAGCATTTTAGTTAATTGATTTGAGTGAAAGCAAGGGCTTCCCTGGTGGCTGAGACAGTAAAGAGTCTACCTGCAATGTGGGAGTCCTGGGTTCGATCCCTTGGGTTGGAAGATCTCTTGGAGAAGGGAATGGCAATCCACTCCAGTATTCTTGCCTGGAAAATCTCATGGACAGAGGAACCTGGGAGGCTATAGTCCACAAGATCGCAAAGAGTCAGACACAGCTGAGCAACCAAGACACATACAAAGTCTCTATGACTCAGTGTACCAGTCCCCAGCAAGCCACAGAGTAAAGCAGGGCCTTATAATACTTCCCTGTCATGACTGGGTCATAAAAGAGCCGATACATAAATGCTGAAGCAGGTTTTTATTATTGTTATTATTATTATTACTAATAATAATAGTTATTACTACTATTGATGAGTAACTGAGTGCCAGTGAATGAGTTCCCCAGGGTGCTTTTAAAATAGCTTAATTTTTTTTTTTTTAATTCTTTTGTCTGCTTCTCAGTGGGAAAAAATATCTTAGTTAAGTTTAAACAACAGTGCTGCAGATATAAGAAAGAGTAAGCACTGCTTCTAAAGAAAAGCGAAACAGGGCCCTATGGACTTCTGATAAAGCAAGAAAGTAGATTGTGCTTATAGATTTCATTTTCCACGAGTAGATTATTACGACAAATTTTAAAGATTTAATGAGAACTTTGAAAGGCCGTGTTATTATTTTCACTCAAACTTCCCCCAAAGAAAGAAAAATATATCTTTAATGTGAATGTATTCTATCTTTGTCAGTTTAAAAAGATTCTAAACACCACAAAGCTGGCCGTCATGAGCTGTTTCTGTGCTCTACCCCCTGAGACCAGCAATTCATAGTGACATAGTGACGCTCCTTGGCACATAACAGATATTTATTAGGTTAAGCTTATTTCAACTGAACTTTCATTTTTTGCCCCAGCCTTATCAAGATATAGTTGACATATAACATTGTGTAAGTTTAAGGCGTATAACACAATGGTGTAATACATGGGTATTTTGCAAGATGATTATCAGAATGAAAGTAGCTAACACATTTATCACCTCGCATAGTTACCCTTTGTGTGCGTGTTCATATGTGGTGAGAACTTTTAAAATGTACTCTCTTAGCAACTTTCAGGTATTCAGTACAATTCCGTTAAGCATATTCACCATGCTATATACCACATCCTGAGGACTTATTCATATAACTGGAAGTTTGTATCTTTTGACCATGTCTATCCATTTCCCCAGGCTTCCCTAGTGGCTCAGATGGTAAAGAATCCTCCTGCCAATGCAAAAGACCCAGGTTCAATCCCTGAGTTGGGAAGATCCCCTAGAGAAGGGAATGGCAGCCCACTGCAATGTTCTTACCTAGAGAATTTCATGGACAGAGGAGCCTGGTGGGCTACACTCCATGGGGTCACAAAGAGTTGGACATGGCTAAGCACGCATGCGAGCGTGTGCACATACACACACACAGGCACGCACGCACACATCCATTTCCCCACCCCTCCACAACTGAACTTTCAAAATTATTTCTACTCTGTTGTTTCTTACACAAAGATTAATAACATCTCATTTTAAAAGAAAGTCTTTCTCTTCTTGCTTCCCCTAAAACATTTTGAAAATCACTTTCCTCCAGGTTATAATCAGTAACATTCAACAAAGTTATTTCCGATTTTACATCTCCTTTTATCAAAAGATAAATTTAAAAGATGTGTCTAATCATATGAAATCCTACTTACTATTTCTATCCCAGAGGCACAAAGCCTTCGGGAGTCCCTGCAGCAAGATGGTTTTAATCCAGTGCTATCCAGAGATCAGAGATAATGGCTGGTTCCTTGTGTCAGAGACTTTGCTCTTCATAAAGTCAAGTACCTAGAGAAAATTTTAGATCTTTACCTTCTTCCCTCTGTCTTGCTAGCTCCGGCTCACATCCCAGGGGAAACAGCTGATTGTGAAACTAGCCAACCCTTCATTTGACGTACTGTAACACTGTATAAAAAAACACAGTGCAGACTTAGAAAGGTTCTTTTTGTGTGTTTCCTGGGTCTGGAAGATCCCCCCGGAGAAGTGAATGGCTACCCACTCCGGCAGTCTTTCGTCGAGAATCCCATGGACAGAGGAACCTGGTGGGCTACAGTCCATGGGGTCGCAAACAGTCTGACACGCTGAGCCACTAACACTTTCACTTTAGGGCATTCTCATTTTTCTTGACTATTACAGTGGCTGGAAACAGGGGTTACATCACTAACGTTGTTTGTCATATTAATTGACTAGAGAGCTGAATAATTTGAATCCTGTCAAATAAATTATAGGAAAAACATCCCCGAGTATTTTGTAAATATTGTAATTGGGCTACTCCAGTATTCTGTTGCTACAAAACAAATTATCCCTAAATTTAGCAGCTTAAAACAACAATGGTATTATTATAAACTACAGAACAGTGAATCAGAAATTTGGGAAGCCTCAGCTAGCTCATTCTTCTGCCCCACGTCGGGTCACTAGGTGGTAATCAGCTGGTGGATGGACTGGTCGAGTTGGCCTCAACTCACATGCCTGGCACTCTGGCCAGGAGTCTTTAGTCCACTGGTGCTGCTATAAGAAAAGTATCAAAGACTGAGTGGCTGAAACATCATCTCTGTCTCACAGTTCTGAGTGCTGGAAAGTTTAAGGTCAAGACACAGGTAGATTGAGTGTCAGATGAAGCCTGCATCCTGGTCCATAGATTGCCACCCTCTCACTGTGTCCTCACGTGGTGGGAAGGACAAGGGAGCCGTGTGGGTCCTTTAATAAAGACACTAATCCCACTCATGAAGGCTCAGCCCTCTTGACCTCATCACCTCCTAAAGGCCCCACCCCTAAATGCCATCACCTAGGGGATTAGGTGTCAACATATGAATTATTGGGAGAACTCAAGTATTTCTTGTCTATAACAGCATGGATAGCTAGTAACCTGGGCCCAGTAGAGACTATCCCCTGGAGTGTCTACATGTGGCCAGACCAGCACGGGGACCTCAGATAGAGTCTCACAAGAGAGAAAGTGAAAGCTGCAGTCTGATGATTTCCTGCTCCAGAAATCCACAGTGTCCCTTGCACTGCCTACTCTATTAGTTATTGCGGTGACAGATCCCACCCTGATTCAGGGGGATGGGACATAAACCCCACCTCTACTTCCCAGGTTGCGCCAGTGATAAAGAACCCATCTCCCAATGCAGGAGACACAAAAGACGTGAGTTCGATCCCTGGGTTGGGAGGATGTCCTAGATCAGGAAATGGCAACCCACTCCAGGTATTCCTGCCTAGAAAATCCTATAGACAGAGGAAACTGGTGGGCTACAGTCCATGGGGTCACAAAGAGTTGGACACACGACTGAGCTACATACACACACACACACACACACACACACCTCGATGGAAAGTAAGTCAGAATTTATAGTGATCTTTAATTGGCAAAGGGGCACCATGTGAGAAAACACTGCAGTTTTGTATCTCTTGGTATAATGAACTCATCCATCAAAAAGCAGCTCTTATGAAAATATTAACTTAACATGCAAAAGAGTACCAGTTATACATCTTAAAGTCATTCATGTGTATTTTACCACCCAGCTCCTCACATCACTTGCCGTCAATACATCCACCAAAATATCTTGCCAGTTGGTCCTCTCTTCTTCCACTGCCCAGAGATAGTGCCATATAGCTGCTTACCTTTGCTGTGCGCCAGGCCTTGTGCCAATGTCTTTCCAGGCACTATCTCATTTGAGTCCTCACGCACACTATAGGTAGAGGTTGTCATAATCTCTACTTCATAGATGAAGAAAATGGGACTCTGTGAATTAAGTGACACATATTATCTCTCAGACTTTTAATGGATGAACCTAAATGGAAACTGAAGTACCTGACTCCATCTAACCAGAGTTGGATTTCCCCACTCCTAACCAGAAAGCCCATGTTGACGTGAGTGAAATGCCTTGACCGAGAGGTGCAGCTTTGCCCGCACCCTTTGAGTAGATACATTCTTGCTGAGCTGCTACACATGCCTCTTGTGCTAAAAGGGTCATGATATCTCTCTGTGCATCAAAACCTTATGCTAAGATACCAGCTACTCCTGTTGTTTACTCGCTAAGTTGCGTCCAGCTCTTTTGTGACCCACCAGGCTCCTCTGACCATGGGATTTCTCAGGCAAGAATCCTGGAGTGGATTGCCAGTTCCTCCTCCAGGGGATCTTGCCGACCCAGGGAGCAAACCAGAGTCTCCTGCATGGCAGCCTGATTCTTTACCACTAAGCCCCCAGGGAAGCCCCCACTTACTTCTAGGCCATCTAAATAACATTAGAAACAAAAGTTATGTATACTGCTTGAGCAAGATAATAGTCTTTTGTTTAAAGAGAAACAAAACGTGGACAACACGGAAGCTATGCGCAGAAAGGACCAGCTAGTCATTAGCTGACACACTCGAACTGGCCTACTTTAATTGGCAATAGATAACAGCTCCAAGAGCATAGTTAAAAATAATGTTCCAAATATTTCAAAATATAAATGGCACGGAGATAATTAAGATAGCACAGGATGGCAGCCTCTGGAGGAAGTTATGACCATGTTGTGGCTTAATTGGTTTCAGAGAAACTTACCAACTACTGCCTTGGTGTCATAAAAGTCATGGTTTCCCTGGCCCCAAAGGAGAGAAAAGATGCTCCTGACACTTGGGGAGCTTGACTGCTGACAGACTTGCCCAGCAGGTGGGAGGCACACCAGTCAAGCGGGGATGCGCTTGGCTGCTCAGTGGACCACGGATGTACCACGCAGATCCTCTCACCATCTGGGGTCTGGGGCACGAGGAAGAGCCAGCACCCGCTTGCAGGCCTGTTCCAAGTCCCAGGGCTGAGGACTCAGGCTGCCCTTCACTGCCACGTTCTCACCTTGTAGTGTGTCTAAACTAGACTCCTCAAGGCAGTTACTGTGAGCTTAACCTTTACGTGGAAACACAAAATATTAGAGGAATTTTCTGAAAAGCTGTTTTTCTTTTTGTGACCCTGGAGAATCCCATCATGTATATTTAGAACAATGGAAAAGGGAATTGGTTGGGGGCAGGGATGATTATATTGTAAGGAGACATATGTATATATTTTTTCTACTTAGAGTTGTCTGTTGTTGCCGTGTTGTTCGCTCACAAAGTCGTGTCCGACTCTTTACGATCCCATGAACTGCAGCACGCCAGGCTTTCCTGTCCTTCACTGTCTCCCAGAGCTTGCTCAAAGTTATGTCTGTTGAGTCAGTGATGCCATCCAACCAGCTCATCCTCTGTGGCCCCTTTATCCTCCTGTTTATCTGGCCCTCTGTCAGCCAACCTGTTTTCACAAACAACTTTGTAATAGAAAAATTTAAGTCCAGAAAACCAGTACCTACTTTCCTCTGCCAGCCTTGCTCTCATTCTAACCAAAAGCCTGGTATGGCTATATCAGTGCACACATGTTATTTTATCCAAATATTTCCGCACAATTTTATCTGCGCTTTTCCAGGATTTGGAAGAACGCATGTATTTATTTATGAAAGCAACACAGCGTTTCAGTATATTGGTATATGTTTATACTAGTTAATGATCTATCAACAGATAATTCAGTTAATAAGAACTTCTTTAGTTGAGCAACACAATGTGCTATGCGTAGTCGCTCAGTTGTGCCTGACTCTTTGCACCCCTGTGAACTGTAGCCCGCCAGGCTCCTCTGTCCATGGGGATTCTCCAGGCAAGAATACTTGGAGTGGTTGCCATGCCCTCCTCCAGGGAATCTTCCCAACCCAAGGATCGAACCCAGGTCTCCCACACTGCAGGCAGATTCTTTACCATCTGAGCCACCATTCTTTGTGTGTGTGTGGTAAAAAAATAATACATAACATGAAATCCACCCTCTTCACAAATGTTTCAGGGTACAATACAGTATTGTTAACTGCATGCACATTGCTACTCTTAACAATGGTTCTGAGGTTTTGAGTCAATCGTTGCGTCTTCAAAGGAGAATCTAATTTTCCTTAGTAAAGTGATTTTTTAATGAATTTTTTAAAAATTAGTACTAGCCTAAACCAGATAGCTTAAAGTAGCATATTCTGACTGGTGACCTAAATTAAAAGGAAAATAAGCTACTATATATAAAATAAACAACAATATCTTACTATATGGCACAGGAAACTATAGTCAATATCCAGTAATAAACCATGAAGGAAAAGAATATGAAAAAAGTGCATGCATATGTATGTATAAGTGAATCACTTTGCTGTATACCAAAAGTAACATAGTGAATCAACTATACTTCAATAATAAATAAATTTTTTAAAATCAATAAATATATATTTATTTACAGCAAAAATGTATCACCTTCAATTAATTTGTGTAAAAAGCAAATGAATCGAGATGAAGAATGGAACTTCAGGGCCAAACAATTTGAATGAATATGGCCATTTGGTTACGTGTTTAATAAACAGGATCATCAGTAGAATGGCCTATTTCCAAGGTCAAGGAGGCAAATGGGGTCAAAAAAGAGGAGCTGAGTTTGCATATCCAGAAAGCAAAAAGCTGAGCTCTGTGGTGAGGGAGGAACAAGGAACTAAAGAGTGAAATCACCCAAGATAAACTCCTTGACTTTATGATATGAATCAAATAGCTTTGTGCCTTCCCTATTGAAGGGAATGTCAGGTAGAGACAGGACTGGTTTAATTTAAACAAGAGAAACTTCTTAGAGATATTTTAGACCCCATCATTGCAAACTGGGACGATATGCTGAGTCCTTACGATCCAGTGCAAAGCTCGTCCTTTCTACCCAGAGCACAACTGACTACAGACATCCCATGCAGCTAATGTTATTACTGTCTCAACTCAGCCCATTCCTGTTGGATAAATGTTCCATGATAGGCCAGTACTCTTTGTGCAATGATTTATTCAAATACTTGTCTAAAACATACAATTAAGGATCCCATAGTTATCCCTTCCTTTAACTGCATACAGTGGATGACTCCCTGGGCCAATTCTTTTTCCTTTATAAGGATAACTTGTCCTTCTATTTTAACAGCAGGAGACACCTGTCTAGAGAATCATGGGCTTCCCTCGTGGCTCAAATGGTAAAGAATCTGCCTGCAATGCAGGAGACCCAGATTCCAACCCTGGGTCAGGAAGAACCCCTGCAGAAGGGAATGGCTACCAACTCTAATATTCTTACCTGGAGAATTCCAGGGACAGAGGAGCCTGGCAGGCTACAGTCCATGGGTTGCAAGGAGTCAGACATGACTGAGTGACTGTCACTTTCCTGTCTAGAGAAGCTTGCTCATTTGTCATAATTAATCTTCATCAAAAAGACTCTTGCAGAGTCTAACAGTATGGGGGATTGTTTTTTATAATACACAAAATAGATATAAAAACATAAAAGAAACAGAGCAACTTTCAGGGCAACTTTCAAAGCCTTAAAGGAAGGACTTTCTTGGTGGTCCAGGGACTTAGACTTCACTCTCCCAATGCAGGAAGCCTGGGTTCGATCCCTAGTCGGGGAACTAGAGCTCACGTGCTGCAACTAAGAGTTTGCATGCTGCAACTAAAGTTCCCACAGGATGCAACTGAAAGATCCTGCATGCTGCAGTGAAGATCAAAGATCCCTGTGCCACCACTAAGACCAGTGCAGCCAAATAAATAAATAAACCGACAAAAATTAAAAGAGAAGAGATCTTTTTTTGGTGGGGGGAGGACTTGCCCTACAGCTAGCAGGGTCTTAGTTTCCCAACCAAGGATGGAACCAATGCCCTCGGCAGTGAGAGCAAGGGGTCTTAACCACTGGATCACTAAGAAAATCCCCGAAAACATCTTTAATATCCAAATACTACAACCAAACAGTGTGCATCCTCTGTCCATTGTTGTTCCATTGCTCCCTCATGTCTGACTCTTTGCGACCCAGTGGACTACAGCACGCCAGGCTTCCCTGTCCTTCACTATCTCCCTGAGTTTGCTCAAGCTCATGTCCATTGAGTCAGCAATGCCATCCAACCATCTCATCCTCTGTCAACCCATCTCCTCCCACCTTCAATCTTTCCCAGCATCAGGGTCTTTTCAGATGAGTCACTTCTTCAAATCAGGTGGCCAAAGTATTGGAGTTTCAGCTTCAGCATCAGTCCTTCCAGTGAATATTCAGGGTTGATTTCCTTTAGGATTGACTGGTTGGATCTCCTTGCAGTCTGAAGGACTCTCAAGGGTCTTGTCCAGCACCACAGTTCAAGAGCATCAGTTGCCAGATAATTAGGTCATTAAGACCCAGAGAAATGACTACTTTGTTGTAAGGTTCTGATGTGACATTCACAGATAGGTCTGTGATAAGGGGGGGAAAATCAGCAAATTTGTTATTAGAGTGTATAATGAGTCTTTGTTCACACTTCAGTTTTCATGTCACTGTGTCCATGAGAGTAATATGGACCAAGCACTGGGGGGTGGGAATGGAAGCAGGACCTCCCTGATTTTCAGGTGTGGCTCTGGATGCTTCTAGTCTCCATCATTCCTTAGGGAGGAGATCAAGGAGCCAGGTGTGAGGTCTAGCCGAGAGAACCTGTTGATACTGTGAAAGCTGATGTCTTTCACAAACCCTGGTGCCCTTTAAAAACATGACTCTGCTTCCCAGACAGTCCTTTCTTATAAAAATCATCTATCTTAAAATGTTTCTCCCTTGCTTAATTCATGCCTACTTATAACCCTGAAAAATTTTTGATGTTGGCCTTTGGTGGAGCATGGTAGGATATGTAATAAAAATAAAATTTGTTTTCCTCCCACCAATGCTATGAAGCAACTACTATCAGCAGTATGTTACATTAATAATATGTTACATTTAGAAAGCAGATTATACAATATCGGCACAGTTTATTTTCAGTTGCATGCCTAAAATATTCATGCACAGAGGGGGAAAAAAACCAACATAGGGCATATACCAAAGTGTTTATAGCGTTAATCTGGGAAGTGGGATTGTGGGTGTATTTCTCTCCTTCATTTTTGTTTTTTTCTTTTCTATATTTTCTAAGTATATAATGATAAACATGTATTAATTTGAAAGGGGCAACATTTTAAGATTGGTTTCCAAGTGCTTTACCAATTGAAAACCCTGACAAATTTTGAGGCAACATGTTAAAAGTCTAGGCTGTTCTGTCTCACATTGTAGCCATTGTAGCCACTGGTCCCAAGTGGACAGTGTTAATTATATTTAAATTATTTAAAGGGAAATTAATTTATTCACCATTTAATTATTCAGTCATACTTGCCGCATTTCAAGTTTCAGTAGCCACATTTTCATCATACAGAAAGTTCTATTCCACAGTCCTGATGGAGACAAGTTAGCAAACTATGCCAGTTACCAAACTGTGCCAGTTTGCAGTGGCAAAGGGCAAAGGAATGGTCCTCTTTATTACTTATCATTATTACAGTGTCACTCATTATAGACACTGGCAGAGTCCTCATCCTAGGTCCCTTTATATACTTCACTAATCTTTGGCCCAGTGAGCTAGAGATTTCTCCCACAGTCATCTGGGTGTTAGTGGCAGGGTTGGGAACCCAGAGCAACTCACTCCTGTTTCATAACTGTTACCTCCTTATCATTGTGACCATCTTCTCCAGAAAACTAAGTCTTCCCAAGCTGTACTTCAGTTCCGTATCATTTCATAGACATTTTTGAAAGCTTACAATATGATAGACACGGTAATAAGCCTTGAATGTGAAAAACCAGAGACTTGCCTGGTGGCTCAAACAATAAAGAATCAGCTTGCAATGCAGGAAACCCAGGTTCAATCCCTGGGTTGGGAAGATCCCCTGGAGAAGGGAATGGCTACCCACTCCAGTATTCTTGACTGGAGAAAAACTAAGTAAGAGAAGTTTCTCTATTCCTAAAGTGTAACAAGGTGTTAAAAACAGGGCGTGCTAGATAGATTGACAGCACCAAGTAGGGACAGGTCTGTTCTTGGAAAATCTAGCAATGCTTCCTCCACCTAGTTATGCTTGACTCTTGACATTAGAACATCCTCCAGACTCTCCAATTTACACTTCAATAGTCTCCATGTTCTTCATACTCCAGAAGAAAAGAGATTAACTCCACTTTTGAACCTGATCTAATTTTTTTTTAAACGTCACTTGAAAGAGTTAGGTATATTCAACTCTTTTAATTTGAACTTACTTTCTCATTTTGGGGCCAGGTTCTATACTTGTAAAATATTTTTAAGCCTTCAAGTGAAATAAAATACTCCTTTAAGACTGAGTCATCCATTCCGTTTCGAACTATGTAAAAGCGAATACCAAGTTTGAATGAGTGATCATTTTTCAGCCAGTCATGTGGGAAGTGTTGCAACACAGGTTAGAAGCTGGAGTTCCCAGTTCTCCAATCAATCATGTTCCCATATTTTAACAGATGCCATGCTCTTGGTGGCAGAGCGCCTGGAAGGACCGTTCAACATTGAGTCAGTCATGGACCCAATAGACGTCAAGATCTCTGAAGCCATTATGAACATGCAGGAAAACAGCATGCAGGTGTCTGCAAAGGTATTTGCCTTAGTCATTTATCTAATAAGCAAAGGGGAGTCATCTGAAAATGAAGTAATGGATACTGGCTGGGATTGTAAACTCTAATATGTTGTCCGTGAGATTTTCCTGTCGCGTGACAAATTTGCTACTTCATTAAAACTGTCTAACAAAATGGCACTGAGGAAGGAAGTAAGCTTTTCCTTTGCAGTTCCTCAATCATGAAGAAATTATTGGCTGCTAAAAAGTTTTAGAGAGCCCCAAGTATATTGACTAATCCCTCACATTTGTGAGCAATTTGGGGGGAATTTTCTTTTTAATGGTTGTGATTTCTGCACACCCTCACCCTATTCTCTCTCTCTAGGAACTTCTAATTATGTCCTCAGCTGCGCAAACCAGGCAAATGTTCTCCATGTTCACGCGTAAATTATTAAACATTCCATCTGACTTCCTTTTTTTAAGACGATAATGTAACCCTCGTTAATGAATCGTCAGAGGAAAATGCTGCTTTGTATAAAGTCAAACACACATTTTTTAAAAATAGTAAGTTTTTATAAATCAAACAAGACAGATTCTGGGTTTTCAGCTGCAGAACACAAATATCAAGTGCACAATTTTTTTAATTTTTAGAAAAATTTTATTGCAGTATAGTTGATTTACAATGTTGTGTTAGTTTCAGGTGCAGCCAAATGAATCAGTCATATATATGCATATATCTGCTCTTTTTAAAATTCTTTTTCCATATAGGCCATTACAGAGAATTGAGCAGATAGAGTTCCCTGTGCTCTACACTCGGTCCTTATTAGTTATCTATTTTATATATAGTATTATGTATATGGCCATCCCAATCTTCTAATTTATCCCTCTTACCTCCTGGTAACCAGAAGTTTGTTTTCTACATCTGTCACTCTATTTCTGATTTGTAGATAAGTTCACTTGTCCTCTTTTTTCAGAATCCACATATAAGTGATATCCTATGATATTTTTCTCTCTCTGTCTGACTTACTTTACTCAGTATGACAATCTCCAGGTCCATCCATGTTGCCGCAAATGGCATTATTTTGTTTTTATTATTTCGTTCATTAATTTGTTCTTTCTTATGGCTGAGCAATATGCCACTATATATAAGTACCACCTCCTCTTTATCCATTCCTCTGTTAATGGACATTTAAGTTGCTTCCATGCCCTCAGAATGGGAGAAAATATTTGCAAGCAAAGCAACTGACAAGGGATTAATCTCCAAAATATACAAACAGCTTATACAGCTCAATATAAAAAAGAAACAAATAACCCAATCAAAAAGTGGGTGGAAGATCTAAGTAGACCTTTCTCCAAAGAAGACATACAGGCCAGTAGGCACCTGAAAAGGTGCTCAACGGTACTCATTATTAGAGAAATGCAAATCAAAATGACAGTGAGGTATCACCTTATATTAGTCAGAATGGTCATTATCAAAAAATCTACAAACAATAAATGCTGGAGAGGGTGTGGAAAAAAGGAAACCCTCCTACACTGTTGGTGGGAATTGAACCTGATATAGCCACTATGGAAAACAGTATTCATGTGTGTGTGTGTGTGTGTGCCTGTGTGTGTGTGTGTTTGTGTGCCTGTGTGTGTGTGTGTGCCTGTGTGTGTGTGTGTTTGTGTGCCTGTGTGTGTGTGTGTGTTTGTGCCTGTGTGTGTGTGTGTGTGTGTGTGTGCCTGTGTGTGTGTGTGTGCCTGTGTGTGTGTGTGTTTGTGTGCCTCTGTGTGTGTGTGTGCCTGTGTGTGTGTGTTTGTGTGCCTGTGTGTGTGTGTGTGCCTGTGTGTGTGTGTGTGTGCCTGTGTGTGTGTGTGTGTTTGTGTGCCTCTGTGTGTGTGTGTGTGTGCCTGTGTGTGTGTGTGTGTGTGTGCCTGTGTGTGCTCAGTAGTGTCCGACTCTCTGCAACCCCCTGAACTGTAGCCTGCCAAGCACCTCTGTCCATAGCATTTTCCAGGTAAGACTACTGGAGTGGGTTGCTATTTCTTTCTCCACGGGATCTTCCAGGGATCAAATCCGTGTCTCCTGTGTCTCCTGCATTAGAGGGCAGGTTCTTTACCACTGAGCCACCTGAGAAGCCCTCAGAGAACAGTATAGAGATTCCTTAAAAAACTAAAAATATAGCAACCATATGACCCAGCAATCCCACTCAAGGGCATATATTCAGAGAAAATCATAATTCGAAAAGATATGTGCACCCCAGTGGTCATTGCAGCACTGTTTACAATAGCCAGGAAATGGAAGTGCACAATTTTTATTTATCCCCACCCAGTTGAAAACAAATAGGACCCACCTTAAGCAAAATTTAAAAGTTTGAAATGAGTCTCCAGCCTTTCCTTCATCACCTCATTTATCCACACTGATGACCACACAATGCCCTTCTGTTCTTATTTACCAGTTTCCCTGTTCTGAAACACTACCCAAAACTGCCCCGGTCCTTTAAAGCTGGTGATGGAGTGATTGCATTTTAACTGAAAGTCATTCATACAAAAATATGTCAGACCAAGAGCTGCGTGTTTAACTCTCCTCAATATTTAAAGTCCTTTGTGAAAAAGACTTCGAATATAATCAAGGAGAAAGAGAGGTGGTGGGGGAAATTGCAGAGCAGAAAGAAATCCATGGAATTTGACGCGGTCTCCTGGGCTGAGTGTGAATCAACTAGCCTTGGACTTTTCGGGGAGCACTGCTAGAAAATAGGGTGAGCAAGAATCTGGCCTGCGCCCCTTTCCCTCTCTCTTTGAAAGGTGAGAGGGGCTGGGAGTTTCATAATCCTAACATCCAGGTTTTAGTGTGCTTCGGCTGCGTCTGTGCTAAGGCACTTCAGTCACGCCTGACTCTTTGTGACCCCATGGACTGTATCCTGCCAGGCTCCTCTGTCCATGGATTCTCCAGGCTAGAACACTGGAGTGGGTTGCCATTTCCTTCTCCAGGGGATCTTTCCCACCAAGGATTGAATCCACATCTCTTATGTCTCTTGCATTGACAGGCGAGTTCTTTACCACTAGCACTACCTGGGAGCTTGGGTTAACCTCTGTAAAAGAAAAAAAGAAGAATGCTCCAAAGTTCTATCACCTATTGAGAAAACAGCATATTTGGGAGTTCCATGAAAATCTATTTTCTTTCTTTCCTGTGGGGGGAGTGGGGGAAGCAATTATCTATCCCTCTCAAATCTATTGCCTAGAAACCAACTAATGTTATTTTTTTTTAACTTTTTAAAATTTTGTATTGGGGTATAGCCAGTTAACAATGTTGTGATAATTTCAGTTGAACAGCAAAGGGACTCAGTCATACATATACATGTATGCATTCTCCCCCAAACTCCCCTCCCATCCAGGCTGCCACATAACATTGAGCAGAGTTCCCCGCTGGAGTAGGTCCTTGTTGGTTATCCATTTTAAATGTAGCAGTGCATACATATTCATCCCAAACTCCCTAACTATCCCTTCCCCCCAGCAACCATAAGTTCATTCCTCTAAGTCTGTGAGTCTCTTTCTGTTTTGTAAGTAAGTTCATTTGGTAGTTCAGACAGTAAAGGATCTGCCTGCAATGCAGGAGATACAGGTCAATCCCTGGGTTGGGAAGACCCCCTAAAGAAGGAAATGGCAGTCTGCTTCAGTTTTCTTGTCTGGAGAATCCCATGGACAGAGGAACCTGGTAGTCTATAGTCCATGGTTGCAGAGTCAGACACGACTGAGCGCATGCGCACACACAGTCACACAGTCTTGATGTAGAGAAGAGGAGATGGAGTGAGTTAAGAAGAAGGAACAAGAGGAGGACAGCTAAGCTAAGCTCTGCAGGAAAGAGGAATGGGAGGCGGCGTCTGAGCTAGAGGACAGCATGGAGAAAGGACCAAAACCAACTTTTAATATAGTGGAGGGGAGGTTGAGTAAGTGGCTGAAATTTGGACAAATTTAGCAGGAAACACCAACAGGATCTGCTGATGGAGCGGACATGTTCTGAAAATGGTTTCATTTCTTCAAGGCAATGGTATTTGGAAACATGGTTTTTCCAGTGGTCATGTATGGATGTGAGAGTTGGACTATAAAGAAAGCTGAGCGCCGAAGAATTGATGCTTTTGAACTGTGGTGTTGGAGAAGACTCTTGAGAGTCCCTTGGACTGCAAGGAGATACAACCAGTCCATCCTGAAGGAGATCAGTCCTGGGTGTTCATTGGAAGGACTGATGCTGAAGCTGAAACTCCAGTACATTGGCCACCTCATGCGAAGAGTTGACTCATTGGAAAAGACCCTGATGCTGGGAGGGATTGGGGGCAGGAGGAGAAGGGGACGACAGAGGATGAGATGGTTGGATGGCATCACCAACGAGATGGGCATGAGTTTGAGTAAACTCCAGGAGTTGGTGATGGACAGGGAGGCCTGGCGTGCTGTGATTCATGGGGTCGCAAAGAGTCGGACACGACTGAGCGACTGAACTGAACTGAACTGAGTTTCATTTTCCATATAAGCCCAATCCATGAAATTATCTATGAACTCAAGTCTAAAATCTACATTCTCGCTAGGAACAGAAACAGATGGCTAAATTTTTCCTTTTGCCAAAGAACCCTCAGTCATTTTTGATAAACAGTCCTATCAAATTGGAAATTCTGAATTTCCAATCTTTGGATGGAGCATTCACATAACCAGTGACTAGGTCAATTTCTGATAGAGAGCTTCTGGTCTCACCAGAAGCTCTTTCCTAAATGCAAGGGCCAGACACCCTGAGAGCTATGAAGCTTACAAATTAAAATCACTTCTTACTCCAGGTTTGACTGGCAACTTCTCCTTGAAAAATCATTTACCTTATTACAGCAGTTACTCATGGAAGTCATTCCTAGAGTCTCTTTAAGTAAAGCAGCAGTGTTTATAACTGGCAGCTCATATTTGTTGAACACTTACTGCCAGGACTCTACTGTGCATTACATGGTTTATATCATGTAATATTTATAACAATGCTTGCAATGAGATAGGTCTTCTCCCTTATTTTCCAGATACACAATCTAAGGCTCAGAAAAGTTAGGGAACTTACAAAGGTCTCATGGAGTACACAGAGGAGTGGCTGACTCCAGAGACCACAATGCTCATCATTGCATTTTAATGATGCAGGTTCCTAAAAAGCCAATCCCACACAAGGGCAGGATTCAGCAAACATTTGCTGAATAGATCAAGTATTAAGGGGAAGTTCAATAGCTTTCAGTAAAAACCTGCCCAAGACAGTAAGGAAACAGAGGCAGCAAAGCCTGGAGGGTTCAAGTTTTCTACCTTTCTCTCTGATTCCCTTTGCAACTATACCTACAGCTTCTCAACATGCTAAAGACTAATGAAATATTTCTCTTATTAGCCTCATCATTCATGCTTCCAACCCTTCCTAGGGTGTTAATAGTACAAAATATGAAATTCTTTTTCTCCCTTCTATCTGAAGGCAAAGATAAACACGTTAGTTTCAGATATGAAATTCCCCTCTATTGCAGTGTGTGTGTGTGTGTGTGTGTGTGTGTGTGTGTGTTAGTTGCTCAGTCATGTCCGACTTTTTGCAGCCCCATGGACACTTCAGGCTTCTCTGTCCATGGGATTCTCCAGGCAAGAATACTGGAGTGGGTAGCCATTCCCTTCTCCAGGGGATCTTCCTGACCCAGGGATTGAACCTAGGTCTCCTGCATTGCAGTCAGATTGTTTACCATCTGAGCCACCAGAGAAGCCCTCCTCTAATGCAGTAATCCTCATCATATATATATAGCAGGGAATAGCTCATATTTTATTGAGTTATGGTTGATATATATTATTATGCAAGTTTCAGGTATAGGAACAACTAAATTTTTGTACCTAATCAGTGAGATCCTGAATTAGTGAAATTACAGGTTAATAAAAAGATCTATTCTCACCATGTCTGTTCAGACTCAAATCTTGTTTTATATCTGTTTTTAAAGGTATAGTCATATCCTTTTTCCTCTCACATTTAACCCACAGCTAAGCTGTTTGGGGGATAAGGCACATAGACATTCCTTTCAAAAAATACATTGGTTCTTTGTTACTGTTCAGTTGCTAAGACTGTGTCTGACTTTTTGTGACCCCACGGATTGCAACATGCCAGGCTTCCCAGTCCTTCACCATCTCCCAGAGTTTGCACAAACTCTTGTCCATTGAGTCAGTGATACCATCCCACCATCTTATCCTCTGTCGCCCCCTTCTTACTCCCATTCTCAAGCTTTCCCAGCATCAGGGTCTTTTCCAATTAGTCAGCTCTTTGCATCAGGTGGTCAAAGTACTGGAGCTTCAACATCAGTCCTTCCAATGAATATTCAGGGTTGATTTCCTTTAGGATTGACTGGTTTGATTCCTTGCTGTCCGAGGGACTCTCAAGAGTGTTCTCCAGCACCACAGTTCAAAAGCATAAATTCTTTAGGGCTCAACCCTATTTGTGGTCCAACTCTCACATCTATACATGACTTCTGGAAAAACCATAGCTTTGACTATACAGACGTTAGTCAGCAGAGTGATGTCTCTGCTTCTTAATACACTGTCTAGATTTGTCATAGCTTTTCTTCCAAGGAGAAAGCATCATTTCGTGGCTATACATTGGCTATTCCAAGTTCTATAATCAAGTACAATAGTTTGGTAATAACATTATGGCATTTATTTCAAACTCTTGTGTATCCTTTATATAATATTATGTTCTATATGTTATTTATAATTATATAGGGAAGTCCCATATTAACATATAATATTGTTTGTGTGTGTGTGTGTGTGTGTGTGTGTGTGTGTGTGTGTGTATAAGACTAGGGACATTAAGATATTAAAACTTGGTTCCTTTTTTTTTGTAGAAATAATCATTTAGTAACATTGACAATCATCATAGTTACTGTTGGTTGGGCCCCCACTATATTTCTTTCAATAGACACCCTTCATGTACCAGGCCCAAGGAATATAGTAGAAGATAAAACAAATTCTCTGCACAAACATCAGTCTCTTTTTAGATGCCTTATGTATTTATTTCAAGTTCTCTGCAATCTTGTAAAGTATTCATTTCCTCATTGTATAAGTAAAGAATGTTATGTTGAGAGAGATTAAGTTGCTTATCTGAGGTCAGGCATCTAAGAAGTGACAGAGCTGAGATCACAGCCTAGAACTGTCTGATCCAAAGAAAAAGATTTTCCCAGCATGCCACAGTTTTCTCAGTATGAATCTCCCCACCAGGACCAGATGCACTGCAGCATTGGAGGAACCAGCCATCTAAGAGAAGGCTGTTGCCTGAAGCCTGCTACTAATGATGATGCAAATGATGAGTATTTCTGATCAATAGGGAAACCTACTGAAGAGAAACACAAGCTGCTAGTTCTTCAAGCTCCAGCCAACACTTATTACATTCACTAAGTTCACAGTCTTTATCAAAGACAAGAAAGGGTCCTCATTATTCCACCACCTCTTTACCCATGCAAATCAAAGGAGTTCTGTACTTTACAGGTTTGAGAAAATTCTCCAAAGGAAAGGAGAACAAAACTTGCTGAGTCTCTGCCTGTGAATTTCAGATGTGTTGATAATCTCTTTCCTCTCCTATCAGGAAAGATGAAGCTGATCTCACTCTATATAATTTAACTATGTTAGGAATAATTTCAAATGTAATCCAGGAAAGGATTGGTTTGTCAGATACAATCTAAATTAAGAAGGGAGACTTATTAAATTCCAGTTGAAACCATCCATTCAATTAATACTTAGTACAGACTAAGGCAGAATCTATCACAGAAGAGCAGCATGGCCTTCAGTTACTTAATTTTCTCCCGACAATTCTTTCTGAATCTATAGCTCAAATGAAGATGAAAAAACCTAAGAGAACAGAAAGGAGAATATAATACTTTCTGCCTTTAGCTAATAGGTCTTAGTTTCCTCATCTGTAAAGAAAGGGGTTCATCTAAATGTTCTCTTTCTAGCTCTATCAGTTTAGAGCTTTATGAACATTATCTCTTCAGTATTAACTAGGTTTTTTTGGCATCCAGATATTTTTCTTTTCTCTGGGTCTTTTTCATTTTATTTTATTATTTTTTTTTAATTTTTTTATTAGTTGGAGGCTAATTACTTCACAACATTTCAGTGGGTTTTGTCATACATTGATATGAATCAGCCATAGATTTACACTTATTCCCCATCCCGATACCCCCTCCCATCTCCCTCTCCACCCGATTCCTCTGGGTCTTCCCAGTGTACCAGGCCCGAGCACTTGTCTCATGCATCCCACCTGGGCTGGTGATCTGTTTCACCATAGATAGTATACATGCTGTTCTTTCGAAACATCCCACCCTCACCTTCTCCCACAGAGTTCAAAAGTCTGTTCTGTATTTCTGTGTCTCTTTTTCTGTTTTGCATATAGGGTTATCGTTACCATCTTTCTAAATTCCATATGTATGTGTTAGTATGCTGTAATGTTCTTTATCTTTCTGGCTTACTTCACTCTGTATAAGGGGCTCCAGTTTCATCCATCTCATTAGGACTGGTTCAAATGAATTCTTTTTGACGGCTGAGTAAAATTCCATGGTGTATATGTACCACAGCTTCCTTATCCATTCATCTGCTGATGGGCATCTAGGTTGCTTCCATGTCCTGGCTATTATAAACAGTGCTGCGATGAACATTGGGGTGCATGTGTCTCTTTCAGATCTGGTTTCCTCAGTGTGTATGCCCAGAAGTGGTATTGCTGGGTCATATGGCAGTTCTATTTCCAGTTTTTTAAGGAATCTCCACACTGTTTTCCATAGTGGCTGTACTAGTTTGCATTCCCACCAACAGTGTAAGAGGGTTCCCTTTTCTCCACAGCCTCTCCAGCATTTATTGCTTGTAGACTTTTGGATAGCAGCCATCCTGACTGGTGTGTAATGGTACCTCATTGTGGTTTTGATTTGCATTTCTCTAATAATGAGTGATGTTGAGCACCTTTTCATGTGTTTGTTAGCCATCTGTATGTCTTCTTTGGAGAAATGTCTGTTTAGTTCTCTGGCCCATTTTTTGATTGGGTCATTTATTTTTCTGGAATTGAGCTGCAGGAGTTGCTTGTATATTTTTGAGATTAATCCTTTGTCTGTTTCTTCATTTGCTATTATTTTCTCCCAATCTGACGGCTGTCTTTTCACCTTACTTATAGTTTCTTTTAAGTTTCATTAGATCCCATTTGTTTAGTTTTGCTTTTATTTCCAATATTCTGGGAGGTGGGTCATAGAGGATCTTGCTGTGATTTATGTCGGAGAGTGTTTTGCCTATGTTCTCCTCTAGGAGTTTTATAGTTTCTGGTCTTACATTTAGATCTTTAATCCATTTTGAGTTTATTTTTGTGTATGGTGTTAGAAAGTGTTCTAGTTTCATTCTTTTACAAGTGGTTGACCAGTTTTCCCAGCACCACTTGTTAAAGAGGTTGTCTTTTTTCCATTGTATATCCTTGCCTCCTTTGTCAAAGATAAGGTGTCCATAGGTTTGTGGATTTATCTCTGGGCTTTCTATTCTGTTCCATTGGTCTATATTTCTGTCTTTGTGCCAGTACCACACTGTCTTGATGACTGTGGCTTTGTAGTAGAGTCTGAAGTCAGGCAGGTTGATTCCTCCAATTCCATTCTTCTTTCTCAGGATTACTTTGGCTATTCGAGGTTTTTTGTATTTCCATACAAATTGTGAAATTCTTTGGTCTAGTTCTGTGAAAAATACCGTTGGTAGCTTGATAGGGATGGCATTGAATCTATAGATTGCTTTGGGTAGAATAGCCATTTTGACAATATTGATTCTTCCAATCCATGAACACGGTATGTTTCTCCATCTGTTTGTGTCCTCTTTGATTTCTTTCATCAGTGTTTTATAGTTTTCTATGTATAGGTCTTTTGTTTCTTTAGGTAGATATACTCCTAAGTATTTTATTCTTTTTGTTGCAATGGTGAATGGTATTGTTTCCTTAATTTCTCTTTCTGTTTTTTCATTGTTAGTATATAGGAATGCAAGGGATTTCTGTGTGTTAATTTTATATCCTGCAACTTTACTATATTCATTGATTAGTTCTAGTAATTTTCTGGTAGAGTCTTTAGGGTTTTCTATGTAGAGGATCATGTCATCTGCAAACAGTGAGAGTTTCACTTCTTCTTTTCCTATCTGGATTCCTTTTACTTCTTTTTCTGCTCTGATTGCTGTGGCCAAAACTTCCAACACTATGTTGAACAGTAGTGGTGAGAGTGGGCACCCTTGTCTTGTTCCTGATTTCAGGGGAAATGCTTTCAATTTTTCACCATTGAGGGTGATGCTTGCTGTGGGTTTGTCATATATAGCTTTTATTATGTTGAGGTATGTTCCTTCTATTCCTGCTTTTTGGAGAGTTTTAATCATAAATGAGTGTTGAATTTTGTCAAAGGCTTTCTCTGCATCTATTGAGATAATCATATGGTTTTTATCTTTCAATTTGTTAATGTGGTGTATTACATTGATTGATTTGCGGATATTGAAGAATCCTTGCATTCCTGGGATAAAGCCCACTTGGTCGTGGTGTATGATTTTTTTAATATGTTGTTGGATTCTGTTTGCTAGAATTTTGTTAAGGATTTTTGCATCTATGTTCGTCAGTGATATTGGCCTGTAGTTTTCTTTTTTTGTGGCATCTTTGTCAGGTTTTGGAATTAGGGTGATGGTGGCCTCATAGAATGAGTTTGGAAGTTTACCTTCTTCTACAATTTTCTGGAAGAGTTTGAGTAAGGTAGGTGTTAGCTCTTCTCTAAATTTTTGGTAGAATTCAGCTGTGAAGCCATCTGGTCCTGGGCTTTTGTTTGCTGGAAGATTTTTGATTACAGTTTCGATTAGAGAAGGAAGAAATGAAGAACCCCAGGGTTAGCAGAAGGAAAGAAATCTTAAAAATTAAGGCAGAAATAAATGCAATAGAAACTAAAGAGACCATAGCAAAAATCAACAAAGCTAAAAGCTGGTTTTTTGAAAAAATAAACAAAATTGACAAACCATTAGCAAGACTCATTAAGAAACAAAGAGAGAAGAACCAAATTAACAAAATTAGAAATGAAAATGGAGAGATCACAACAGACAACACTGAAATACAAAGGATCATAAGAGACTACTACCAGCAGCTCTATGCCAATAAAATGGACAACTTGGATGAAATGGACAAATTCTTAGAAAAGTATAACTTTCCAAAACTGAACCAGGAAGAAATAGAAGATCTTAACAGACCCATCACAGGCAAGGTCTTTTTCATTTTAAAGCATTCAGATATAAATAATATCTTAGGAGTTCACATGGAAAAATATATCTTCCTTCAGATGTGAGAACACTGATTAGATGTATAACATTGATTAGTAAGTATATTTTTATCCCAATAGCAGTTTCCTTTCTTTGAGCCCCTGTAGTACATGTGTTTTTTTTAAGGCAGTGGGCACATTATTCCTTCTGTTATGATTATTTGTATACTTTCTCCTTCCCAGGAGTATAATTATTTTATTCACTCTTACATTCTCCAGAAAGCCATTCTAACATGTCATGTTACACATGGAAGCCACAGTACATTTTGCTGAGTTGAATTCAGAACATGAAAGTATAATGTCAGAAAGACCTCAACAATAAGGAATAGAAAATACCTTCAAATATATTTAAAATTAGTCTTATATCTTTAAAATAGCATCAGATTTTGACATCAGACCAACCTGGGGTCTGGTTTTTACTAGTTGTGTGATTTGGGGCAAATTATCTGTATAAACTCAATTAAGTCATATGAAAAATGAGATGCTAGTTGGATCTGCTCATAAAGTTGTTTGAGGGTGAAATGATATAATCCATGTAAAATGCTTAGTGTAGAATATGTAAAATCAAAACCACTCATCAAAATTAAGTATTTTCATTATTATTTTTGAAAATAATAGGTGTTGAAAATTATATATAAATTCTAAAGAACTTTGACTGTGGTGTCGCCTCATCCATGATGGTGTGTGAGCTGGTCACTAGCACTGAGGATCAGAAGAGTCACAAACCTGCATTTAAATCCACTCTTGCATGGCGTTACTTTCAATGGCAGGGACTCCATGGAAAGGGACATATATTTCTGCATGGCCTGAAACATGGCATCTGGCACTGAACAAACATCTAATAACAAGTCCTTTGAAGGAAAATGGGCTTGAGGGAAGAATGGACTGGATCGAGGCGGTAGCAGCAACCCAACTCCTGTCTGTGCCTGTGGGTGGCACCAATGCCGTCAGAGTAAAGGTTCTTAGAGGAATATTAGTGACCTCAGCTACCATCACCCTATTCTTACAAAAAGACAATTGGTCCATTCACTTGACAAATGCCTGATCTCCAAGTGAAAAAGCACATGGCCCTACTCTTTATAAAGCTTTGAGTTCTATTTCTATTTCTACTTTCGTTCTGTTTTGAAAAGAAAAGAGCAAGCTCTCAATGGTTTCTAGATTCAGAATGCTTTTTCTGTTTATTCAAATTTCAAAGTTCATACTCTGCCTGCCAGTCCTCACTTACTTTAATAACATTCCACCAAGAAGCAGTGACCTTGAAACATTTTTGGTTCTTTGATTTCTTCATTTCACTACAGAAAACCAGAATCTGTTCCTTTCCTCTTTGTAGCATGACTGTATAACAGAGCTATGTTATTCAAATGCTAGATACAGGGTGAGGGGGGAAAAAAGACACAATTTTTATAAAGTAAAATGAAGATTTGGAAAAAAATGCTTATGATTCATTTATAGGAAATGCATCCAAAGCAAACTACTTTTAACTTTCTTTCCACGTGAAAGGTGTTTAAAAAAAAAAAAAATTTCTTCTCCTTTTGGTGATAAAGGGAAACTTGTGACTATCTCTAACCTTTAGAGATTTATCTTAAGATTTCCTTTCCCTTTAACTTCAGGGCAAAAGATGAGAAGATTACATTTAATGAAGTCTACTCCAGAGTAGGTGATTGAAACTCACGCAGTTTTTAACACTCGGTGTGTTCTTAGAGCAAGATGGCCTCTTGCTTTCCTGAAAGACAAATCTTCCAGCCTCCTCTGCCTTTAAAGAGGAGAACCTGCTTCCTTAGAACCATGCTTCCCATGGGCGGCAGATTACTGCATTAGAGAAATTTCAGTTGGCTCTGCCCCGTTCCACAGATACACAGTTATCCTCAGCTCTTAGCACATTCCTTCTACTCGGGGCTATGTAGTCTGGTTTGATCTTTAGATAGAGTCATTGCCCCAGCCAGTCCGTGGTTAAACGTGTAAAAGAGCCGCCTCTGTGAGATTATAGCAACTTGTTCTGTCAGAAAATTTGGAACTATATATGGCTTTCTGTAGGTCTTTTTCTTCTAACACATTTTATACCTCTTTTTATTTCACCTCCTAATTCTCCCAGCATGAGTGCGTGCTAAGTCACTTCAGTCATGTCCGACGCTTTGCGATCCTATGGACCATAGCCCACCTGCTCTATCCACAGGATTCTCCAGGCAAGAATACCCGAGTGGGTTGCTGTGCCTTCCTCCAGGGGATCTTCCCAACCCATGGATCGAACCCACGTCTCTCTGTCTCCTGCATTGGCAGGCGGGTTCTTTACCACTAGCGCCACCAGGAAAAGCCCCTATTGTCCCAGTGTGTGGGTTAGTCGCTCAGTCGTGTCTGACTCTTTGTGACCCCATGGACTGGAACCTGCCAGGCTCCTCTGTCCATGGGATTCTCCAGGCAAGAATACTGGAATGAGTTGCCATTCCCTCCTCCAGTTATCTTCCTGACCCAGTGATCGAACCCAGGCCTCCGACTTTGCAGGCAGACTCTTTACCCTCTGAGCCACCAGGGAAACCCCCTATTGTCGCAGACTATATCTCAAATATCAGCCAAATAGCTGATCATTTCTGTATTAATACATGTAATCTATAAATGACACACAGTTTTTTAAAAAAAATCACGGGGTTCTCAGGGGTGGGTGACAGAATTCTTAAAATTTGAAACATCTTGGACACAGTTTCCTGTGTTGGCTACAGCGGTAAGTAGGACTTTTCATCCCAGATCTCTCTCTCTAGCCCAGATTACTCTCCTGATTACACCTGTTTACCCAGCTCTCTGCTGCACACTGTCACCTGCAACCTCAAACACACCTGTCTAAGACCCAACTCATCGTCCTCCCGTGATCCTGTCCCCAGAAAATGCCCTCCTCCCGTTCTTATGTCCTACCTAGCCAGACACAGAGTGACTCCTCGACTCCCCCTTCCCCTTCACCCTCACAATCAATCCGTAATGAAACTCCCTTGAAGCCCTCTAAATAGCCGTACCAAATACCTTTTGAATCCATCCACAGCAGCTCCCCTAATTTTATCATCTCACACACAGATTATAGTCTCCTAATTAATTCTCTGCCTCTGGCTTTCCCACACTCCAATCCATTCCCCACACTGTAGCCAGAAGGGATGCTGAAAATGCAAATGTGATCACATTACTCCCTTGTTTAATATCTTCCCATGGCTCCCGGTTGCCATTCGAATAAAGCCCAGCCGTGTTCCAACACCCTGTAGTCCTCAGCCTGCCCCTCCCTCTGGGTCCACCCTCACCACGCTTCCCACCTTAAACTATTCAGGTAACTACTGAGAACAGATTATCTGCCAAGCACAGCGCTAGACGCTGTAGATGTGATAATGAATAAGATCAACAGCAGAACCTGAGTCCTACTAGAAGTCTTAGTCTAGTAGGTAAGAGAACCTCTGTGTGCACCAGATGTAAAGAATGGCCTGGGCTCTGTTACTTGGATTCAGCAGCCTCTCTCACCTCTAAGCTTTGGTCTCTGCTGTTCCTCATCCTGGAGCATTCTTTCTACCCCTCTCCATCTCCCCACCCCAAATATGCAGCATTCACCAGGCATATTCCAACTATTTCTTCACTTCCCTGGCAAGATTCAGCGGTATACTGGGAAGTGTTTGCACAACAAATTTCTGTGCAGGAAACGTGCTTGTTGAGAGTGTTTGCCAGCTCCTGGGGTGTAAATTTCAAGCTACTAACATGATGTCAACTGAACACAGAATTGCACACCATAGTGGAATGTTTCCTTCTTACAGATATACTTGGTATACAAAACCATGAGAGCACAGATAGTGGTAAAATAACTAAGAAGTTATGCTTTTTGGTGGCTGAGATGATAAAGACTCCGCCAGCAATGCAGGAGACTCAGTTTCAATCTCTGGGTCAGGAAGACCTGGAGGAGAGGGCACAGCAACCCACTCCAGTATTCTAGCTTGGAGAATCCCATGGACAGAGGAGCCTGGCGTGCTACAGTCTGTGGGGTCGCTAAGAGTCAGATACAACTGAGCATCTAACACAAATGCTTTTTGAGTATACATTGCCTTTGTTTTTAATATAAGTTATATCATTTTTAAGTTTATACAATTAAACATCATAATCACTCTATTTAATGACTGGATTGCAAAATTTCTAAAAATTTTTACTAGTGGTCTTGTGAGCCAGTAAGAGCCTGTTGCAGCACATCACTGCTCTCCTAGGATGCTTTCTCGGACTCTGGTCTTGGTTTAGCTGCCTCTTGTGGGTGTTCCCATTGCATTTATTACATTCTACCGTAATTACCGGATTCCTTGTCAGAACCCTCATGATATCAGGGATGTGTCCAGTTGGCCTTCAAGTCTGGCCTTCATGACACTCTATGAATATTTGTTGAATGGTGGTTTGAATGAATGATAAAGAACCTGGTTATTGACATGTACACACTTATCCAAATTCTGCAAAGTGATTTTAAATAATTGCTGTAAACCTTATAAGCAAAGAACATATGAAATAATCATTTAGCAAATCCAACAGAGTTCATTTTTTTTTCTCCCTACATTCAAAATACACTTTGTTAAGTTCCTTGTCACTCCTCCCTATTCACCATGTGGGAGGAAATAGCAAGGTGTTCTGTTGTTGAAGGAATACAAACCTTCCGAGGGAGGAAAAAAAATTATCTTCCCCGGCAAATGGAAGGAATTTGCTTTTATTGAAGAAACGATTTTAAGAGGTATGCAACCCATCTGACAGATATTCTGCAAGCAAGCTGTGTAAGCATCAGAAATAAATGTTTAAAACCTTGAAACTGACAGGATCACTAGCTTTTGAAAATCGAAGCCAATGAATGAAAAGCAGCCAAAACTGAAACTGATGACTTGACTTGATTCAGTCCAACCCAGAGTTGTCTACACAGAATCCTGAACCCATGCAGGGACTTTGAGTTTGCCCAGAGATCTTGGCCAAGGGACCACTGTAATCAATCTTTAAGGAAAGAAAAGCATGAATCAGAGAGTAGAGGACAAAACAGAGGAAGAGAAGGAGAGAAGAAGTAGGGGGAGCGGGGAGGGGAGAGGAAAGAAGAGAGAGAATGTTTGGAGTCATAGGCTGAAAGCCTATTTTCTTGAAAGGCAATCCATCACTAAAATTGGCACACTTATAAAAGTAAAAAAAAAATTTTTTTAAATGCTGATTTTTTAAAATGTTTATATGATGAATACACTGATTTTATATCTTAAAAAAATCATTTTGAACATGTTTTAAGTTTATATTCAGGAAGGCGTTTCTTAGGATATTAGCGGATTGTTGTGAGGAACCAGGAAAAAAAGGTGCAAAAATAAAAGAATCCAGGGTGTCAATTTAATTTCGTATCACAGTGATAGTGGAGCTCTCCTTGCTACTACTAATGAAATGGGTTTTTAAAAATATTTTAACTTACATCTATTGACTGATGATCTGTGGACGTCCCCTCGAAACCCGTTTCAGTCTTCATGTTTCACTTGTACTTTGAGAAGGAGCCCCCAGCTCTGAGCTCAGCCTAGACAATTAGCAACAGGGCTGTGGTACAAGAGTGTACAGGCACTGCTGTTTATGTCTTTGATAGGATGGGGAAGCAGCCACTGCCTGAGATGTAAGCCCAGTTCTTGCCAGAAGACTTAACTCTCAGCTCGAACACCAACAGTCAGAGCCAAGCCTATTTTATACACAAAGTCTTCCATTCTCTAACTGTCCCATCAGGCACAGTGAGTAGCTATTATCAGATGAAAAAGAAACCAGATTTTTTTAAACAGCAAGGTCTTACCTTGTAGTCCGGGAACTGTATCCAATCTCAAGGATAAACCATCATGGAAAAGAGTATTTTAAAAAAGAATGTATATATGTGTAAACCAAGTCACTTTGCTATACAGCAGAGATTGGCACAGTTATATTTCAGTTTTTAAAAGAAATAAAGAAGAAAAGAAACCAGATTTTTTAGTTCTAGCTATCAGTTTAACCAAGTTGGTCATTTGGCTTTGCTTTAAGTTGGCACAGTAACTGGAGTAAGAAAAATATCTCTTTTAAAATGTGGACGCACCATTCATTGTATTTTCTGAATCTAAGGAAGAAGGCTTCAACTTTGATTTTGAGATAATTGACTGCTGAGGTAAGTATATGAAACACTCAGGCCTGAGTCTGCTCCATCATAGACACTCAATAAGTGTTATTTCTCTTTCCTTTCCTGTCTTCTCTTTCTCATTACAGAAATCTACTTCCTGACTACCTTCAATAAATGTTTGCAAAAGGAAGAGATTATAACTAAAAATTTTATTTATTCGTAAGCTTTCATTTCTGATTTTTTAAAACACATACTATGTGCTAGGAATAGATTCTAGAGTATAATGGTGAACAAAGTGTATAAGATCCTATTCTTCATAGAGCTTATATTATTCATGTGTCACTCTGCATAGTCCCTAGATTTGATTTGTTACCTGTTATTGTCCTATTTAATTATAGATTCCCAGGTGGCTCAGTGGTAAAGAATCTGCCTGCCAAGTAGGAGACATGGGTTCTAAGCCTGGGTTGGAAGATCCCCTGAAGGAAATGGCAACCCACTCCAGTATTCTTACCTGGAGAATTCCATGGACAGAGGAGCCTGGAACACTCACTACAGTCCTTGGGTCCAAAAAGAATAGGACATGAGTGAGCAGCTGAGTGTGTGTGTGTGCACACACACACACGTTGTTGTATTTAATTATAGATAACTTCAGTAAAATAATTATACATCTTTTTACATCACTGCTTCAGTATCTTTTCTAAGCATTATATCATTGTATCTTCACAATAGCTATCTTCTTTACATCCTGGATCACACAAGTGTAAAGAGGAAGATTGAAACCAGGACTCCAAGCTTTTAGACTCTTATTGGTGACCTTCCTCTTCCACTTGTCTCTCAAGAAAATTGTGACCACACTTGTACAAAATATATGTGGAGTCCATCAGCTATGTTAGCTTCTGTTTCCTTGGGAACAAATGGGATAGATTGGATTCCCCAAGTGGTCATCTAACAAATAGTTCATTTATTAACACTCTAATGTAAATTAGAATCTAATAAGTAAGTAAAGCATCACTTACTCTCAAAACATCAAGTCCAATTAAATCTAGGTAGCATGGACTGTCACCTCTACTAATCTACATGATTAGTTATCTATTTGCAAATTTCAAAATGGTTATAGGAATAGCAAGATTCTTCCTACCAAAATAAAAACTCCACTGAGTAGAAACTTAGAAGATTTAAAAAAAAAAAAAAAAAAAAACCAACTCGGGGACTGCAACAGGGCTGGTGTAGAGTTGATGCTTCTCAGATTGCCAGTAATGAGTTTGGTGAATGTATGACCAACCTGCAGAAGATAAAGGAGACAGAGCAGTATAAAGCTATGGACACCTCTGAAAAAATATACACCATATTGTTATTTTAAAGAAATATGTTAAGATGCTGCGATATCTTAAAGGAAAAATACTTGTCCTTAGGGCCCTAAAACAGCCCTGCAGCCTGTTCTCACCACACCCCTCTCTCTTTCTTGTTTTCCCAAACAATAAAATGCCTCATCTTTCAGCACTTTCCATCTTTAACCTTTACTTCTCTCATCTCAGAATACCAACATACTTCAGAGATGTTATCTCAGTAATCCTCTTAAGAGAGAGGATTCTCAAGCCAGATATCTTCCTGAAATCCACAAGTTTCATGAGTCTGCCTCATGGGAAGGATAATTCCTTTGTACATCTGTAGCATCTGTCTACACTGGGGCTTCCAAATACTTTTCCGAATGATCTAATTTTCCCTTTCAACATCCCTTGGAGGGAGCTAGGCAGGAGGTAATAATGATTCTATTTCTTTGAGGAGTAAAGCTAATGATTTGTTCCACAATGAGATGGCTTAGCCTGCAGCCATATCCTCTGGAAATTTCTATTGCAAAGAGAAGAACTTAAGTATCTGAAAACAGTATTTCTTCTCTCAAATTGAAGGTAGTGGAGGGGGGAAGTGGCTTCACGAAGACCTCTAGTTAAACGCAGTTACATCTGAATCAATTCTCCTCTTGGCTAATCAGAGCAGACTTCCTAGCGTGTCCCGGTGTGTTCCCTGGAACACCTTGTGAGGACTTCCTGGCGAACCCTTGGCCAGATCGTTTTGGAAAACACTACAAATGAGCTTCTCCCTTTGGATGAGTCAGAACACATGTTAGCCTGATGAAGCCCTACTAAGGTACCTCATTTAACATTGATGCGTGGAATCCATTGCTTACGTAACAGCTGTTAGCAGCCCAGGAAATAAATTTTTGTGGAAGACATTGAAGAAACATCAGTCCAGACGTTTTTCCCCCTTGAGTCTCCTTATTCAGAAAATGGAACTAGAAGAACCGATCACAGAATGATACAATTAGCTAATTATTATTGAGTACTTACTTTTCCAGACATTAGCTTCTGTTTTCCTGCCTTAGGTATTATTGCATTTTATCCTCACAGTCTGTCTGTGTGGTAAATAATATTGTTCCCATTTGTCAGAGGAAGAAACTAAGATTCAAGGAAGTCCTCTGAATGTTGACTTGACCCTGGGCTGTCTTCAGCCCCTCCTGCCACCTGTCTGGATACCTATCCTTGGTGAGTACAGCCAGCTTCAGGATTTTAAATACTGTCTTTAGGCTAATAACCCAGATCTGCATCTCTAGTTCTGACCATTCCTTGGGAGGAGACTTGATCTACAGACTTTTAACTGAAGACCCTTATCCCCACATTATTCCTCATCTGTTTCTACCTTTATTCAAAATACAAAATACTGGGGCACCCAGAACAAGAAGAATAAGGCTCATTGTTCCTTTGTAGTAATATAGCTCTGAACTTCAGGAGCTATAGAATTTCCCCTAGCCTACTGCTATAGCAGGCTCAGAAAATTGTCTGAGATAGTTCAAATGTTCTGAATCCCTTTTTTCAACCACCTCATGAAACCCATGTTTTAAAAATATTTGTCTAGCTAACCGATTGCATGTAGTAACAATGAAATTATTAATTTTCATTTTATATGCCATCTAAGTTATTTGACGGATATATGTTGTTTAAGGTACATTCTCTTCATGAGAATCAAGGTATTTTAAATCATTCTCTAACAAGGACAAGGTGAGCTGATGCTCTGATCTCTGTGTGTGTGTGGGTGTGGGTGTGTTTAGGTTTTGTAAATTTCTGAAAAACTGTTCTCCATCATTAAGCTTGGCACTTCCACACTAAAGAAATGCTCTTAAAACAATTCCCTTATTCTAAGGTCCATTTAGTCAAAGCTATGGTTTTTCTAGTATGGATGGATGTGAGAGTTGGACTAAAAAGAAAGCTGAGCACCAAAGAATTGATCCTTTGGAACTGTGGAGTTGTAGAAGACTCTTGAAAGTCCCTTGGACTGCAAGGAGATCCAACCAGTCAATCCTAAAGGAAATCAGTCCTAAATATTAATTGGAAGAACTGGTGCTGAAGCTGAAACTCCAATACTTTGGCTACCTGATGCAAAGAACTGACTCCTTGGAAAAGACTCTGATGCTGGGAAGGATTGAAGGCAGGAGGAGAAGGGGACGACAGAGGATGAGATGGTTGGATGGCATCACCGATTCGATGGACATGTGTTTGAGCAAGCTCCAAGCGTTGGTGATGGACAGGGAGGGCTGGCATGCTGCAGTCCTTGGGACTGCAAAGAGTCGGACACTACTGAGTGACTGAACTGAACTGAAGAGTATACTAGAATCTGTGTTCAAGGCCCTTCACAATTCATATCTTTACATATTGTGACAGATTTCTATGTGGGTCTTCACCTTATTATGGGGTTAGGTGTTGTTTCCATAATATTAGAAGTCTGTGTCTTCTTCAGTTCAGATCATAGATCATAGACCCAGCAATTTCTGCATTGAAATCATCTTCAAAATCCAAACCTGATTTATTAACAGAAAGCTATGAGCAGAAAACTATATTGACTTACCCACATTCTATTATCATAATTAACACTCTCAAAAAAAAAAAATCAAACAAGTGGTAAAGTTTTCTGTTACAATGAAATATCTCCCTTGGGGCACTAATATTCTTCCAGGGCATTTCTTGTTCCTTTGATTTAACTTAAACCAGTGAGCCAGCCTCTTCCCAAGGGCAAATTAAGAAGGTCTGTTAACTCTTTACGTGCAACAGCTTCAAGAAATCTCAGCAAGGCCATTAATATTGTTTTGCCCTAGGCTTTCTACTTTTTAAAAGTCAGTTGTCATTTTCAAAGCGATCCAAAATAGCACACTCAACTGAACCCTGGAGCTTTGGAAATGTTAATGCCCTCCATCAGCCATGACCTTGCCACTGGGAAGTGATTTAGCACTAGGAGAAAGGGGCCCACTATCTTTATCACACCGGTTTACACCATCAGCTTCAGAAACTGTGTGAGAGAAGAATCAATAGCGTGTTAAGACCAATCTTGAAGAATGCCGAGACAAAGTGGGCCTGCTCTGAAAGTGCTGAGTGGAAGGAGAATTTTTGAATACAACAAAGGGGAAGTCAGTTCTCATGGAACAGCTAAATGAATCATGTCTCAAGTTGGAATTTGTCATTGAGAATGACACCCAGGAGCCCTCTGTATACTTCAGGGAAATCCCATAAAATGCCTAATGAAAAACTTGTATTTTAGAGTTAAACAACACAGAATCAAATAACAAAGCCAGAAGGAATGCATTCTCAACACAGCCGTGTACATTAAGAATTGGATGACATAAATAGTCCCGAAAAGCTTACTAAAGAAAGTGTCCAGGGTAGAACCATCTCCTGTGTAGAAAGAAAGGCAAAGTTAAACTTCATCAAAACTTCCTGGAAATATAACTAGATTTCCTGTAATCCTGGCGAAGGGATTATCTCTGGATAACCAGCAGAGAGCACGAAGCTTCTAAAACTAGCAAAAAAAATAAATAAATAAAAATAAAAAAAATAAAACTAGCAAAGGAGGTATTCCCACAGCACCCCAAGTGAAATCACTGTGGAAAAGAACTAGCAGCTCGGTCCCTGAGATCACTACAAGAGAATGTTTGATTTCCCATGGCAAGCCTAATTGTGACATGAACAGCTGTCAACAACAAAATTAGAAGGATCTGTCATTCTAGGGAATTTATCCACATTTGCTTGTCCTATTTCTTCACCGTGGCTCAAGAGAGTGTTTTCAAAGAATTCTTCCAGTAAAGGTTTTCATTATTCAAAGGGGAGACACTCAAGTTATTTGACTTTATATGTTATAAATGAGGGGCTTCCCAGGTGGCTCAATGGTAAAGAATCTGCCTGCCAATTCAGGAGACTCGAGTTCGAGCCCTGGGTCAGGAAGATCCCCTGGAGAAGGAAATGGCAACCCATTCCAGTATTCTTGCCTGGAGAATCCCATGGACAGAGGAAACTGGCAGACTATAGTCCATGGGGTTGCAAAGAGTCAGACATAACCGAGCACACATTCATGCTATACATGAGATACATTTGTATCAGTAACAAGAATCCCAAACAAATGTTTCTTGAATGACAAATTCAAGGACATGAAAATATCTGGGACATTTCTTTGATCCAGAAATCATTCCATGTTGAATATAGTCGATTCTCATTATTTGCAAAGTTATGTTCTATAAGTCACTGCAGACCCTGAATTAGCAAATACTGAACCATTGCTCCTATGAGAAATACAGGGTTAGGTTCCAACAAGCTTTTTTTTTTTTTTTAATCGGAGTATAGTTGCTTTATAGTGCTTTATAATGTGTTAGTTTCTGTTAAATGGCAAAGTAAATCAACTATACATAGATGCATGTCCCCTCTTTTTTGGATTTCCTTCCCATTTAGGTCACGCACTGAGTGGAGTTCTCTGTTCTCTGCAGTAGATTTTCATTAGTTATCTATTTTATACATAGTGGTGTATATATGTCAATCCCAGTACCCCAATCCATCCCACTCAGCCTCTCCTTCAAGCTTTTTGTCACATTTTCACCAACCAGTCAATGCATATAGCCTTGTTTTATGTGTCTCTCCTGAAAGACACCTTATTTGATACATATTATTGATTCATTGGGCTTCCCTGGTGGCTCAGAGGTTAAAGTGTCTGCCTCCAATGGGGGAGACCTGAGTTTGATCCCTGGGTTGGGAAGATCCCCTGGAGAAGGAAACGGCAACCCACTCCAGTATTCTTGCCTGAAGAATCCCATAGTTGGAGGAGCCTGGTAGGCTACAGTCCACAGGGTCACAAAGAGTCGGACACGACTGAGCGACTTCACTTTCACTTTATTGATTCATTAACATTGAATTCATAGTCAAGTGTACCATAACTCATACCTGAATGAAGTTTATCTAAAACACAGTTTTCTCCACAGGGCATATCATAGCCTTAGGAACTAGACAGAACTTCAACGCTACAGTTGGGGGCTGTTTTAAAAAGGGAAATCACCAAGTATTAGTAAAGCACACACAAAAAATGTGGCATTAAATATATCACCAAGGAGAAACTCATTTACAGTTTAAGAGCTGAAACAAGAAGGCAGAGCTTTGCCTTGTTAGACTGCTTCAGCTGGAAAGATGGACTTGGCCTCTCTGCCGATGTCTGCAGACATGTTTGAATTTTTATTTGGGGGGTTACAAATTAATTTTAATGAGTACAGTCTTCCCTCACTATCTGCAGGAGATTAGTTCCAGGAGCCTCTGCAGATCTCAAAATTGAATTCAATCTGAGTTTGGTTGAATTTGCAGATTCAAAACCGTGGATATGGAGAAGTGAAGTGAAAGTCGCTCAGTTGTGTCTGACTCTTTGCAACCTCATGGACTAAATAGTCCACGGAATTCTCCAGGCCAGAATACTGGAGTGGGTAGCCTTTCCCTTCTCCAGGGGATCTTCCCAACCCAGCAATCAAACCGAGGTCTCCCGCATTGCAGGCGGATTCCTTCCCAACTGAGCCACAAGGGAAGCCCATAGATATGGAGAGGATCAGTTTAAAGTGAAAGTGTAGTCCCTCAGTCACATCCAACTCTTTACAACCCCGTGGACTGTAGCCTGCCAGGCTTCTCTGTCCGTGGGATTTCTTAGGCAAGAATACTGGAATGGGTTGCCATTCCCTTCTTCGAGGGATATTCCCAACCCAGGGATCAAATCGAGGAGAGGGTCAACTGTAGGCAAATTCACAAAAACAGAATCCATAAGTAACGAGGATTGACTGTATATGTTGAAAATGGGAGTCAGGTTATAAGTCAGTCACTCTGATGGGGTAATTCTGTTTCACTGGTGGTTGTACTTGTTTAGGTTTCAGAGTCAGAGTGTTTTTGGAGATAAGAGTTCCATACAAAATGTGGAAGCCAGTGCACTGCGTGCTCTAGGAAGAAACTCCTTGTGTAACTTCCTAATCTTTCCATGGTTCTTCCAGGTGTTTCAGGGATGTGGCCAACCCAAACCTGCTCCAGCTCTCAGATCTGCTCGCTCAGCTCCTGAAAATTTTAATACACGATTCAGACCTTACAATCCTGAGGAAAGACCCACCACTGCTGCAGGCACGAGCTTGGATCGGCTGGTGAGTCCCCCGGATTGATGGTCATCATGGCCACTTTCTGTTACCAAGGTTATTCTTCAGAAGACGTGATGGAATTCTGAAAAAGTTGGTTGTAAAAGTCATTTCAGCCTTATATCTGCTCCTGATCTTAATTAGAATATTGAAAAGTAATGAGATCTTCCTTTTAGGTCAAGAATTAGGTTATTTAAGAAGTCTTATCGCTATTAATCCACTCATCCAATGACCAAATTTTCAACTCCATATTTCTTCTGAAATATTAATTTGAAGACTAAGTTACAATGTCTTCCAGAGATATAATTACAATAGCACATTTCTTATTCATCTACTTTAGTTATTTTTTTAATTATGATACAGTGTAACTTTATTATGAATGTTCCTTTTATGTAAAGTTTTCTGTTTGAAAATACCTTGCCAAAAGACTCCAAATCAATATTACTACTATTTTTTTTCTTTTTTGTGTGTATTTTAAAAGTTGACATCCTTAGAAATAGTCACTCTTTGATCCATTTAAATGTGTGTCAGGGGACCAAATATCTATCATTGAAGTCATTTACTTGGAGATTACAACCATAAATATAGTAAACATGATTTTTAATGTGTTTCAGACATCAAATTTTGCTATAAAAATGAAAAGCTCATAATTTCCAAGAAATACTGCCTGAATGTTTTCAATATAATTTATAGCAGTGTAAACAATTTATATACCTGTAATTGTTAGTGCTGTTAATGTTGCTTTGCCAATTATCTTGATGTAAAATTAACAGATAAAAGCCTTAAGGTCATAAACACTTGAACCACATCTGATTATGTCATATAAACTCAGATCTCAAGGGTTTCTGGTTATGAAAATACTTTTATTAGTCACTGTTATAAATTATCATTTTAGTTAATATCCATCTACAGTGTAGAACTTGGAAGATTAAATTGGTAGCATTTGACCTCATAATAAGTAATCTCAGCATTATTCTCTATAAAAATCAAATGTACTTACAACACAAAGGCCTATCCAGGAAGCTCCAATATGAAGGGGTAAGTGCAGTCATTAACCACTAAATTATGTTATAAATTTACTGTTTATTAGCAAGTAAAACTCCCTCTTCAGTGTAGGTTTTGCAAAAGGGATAATCTGCGTAATTGCTTCACCTTTGTACTTTACCTTAGTTATATCTATTGTCCATTCACAATTTCAGGAAAAGTTTAAAGTTAGTCACCTTTTTTCTTTTCAACAAAATGATGGTTTCATTAGATTCCATTGTTTGCATTCTCATTTTATAAATTCCTTTATATGCCAAGATCCTTTTAACCAAAGCACAGTTTATGAGTATGGGCTTGACCTACCCGTGTCTCTCTTTCCTTCTTTTTTCATTTCCTATTTCAGTTGGCTCTGCATAATTATTGAAACAATTCATGCTTTTCAGAATTTTTATAAATTCTACTTTCAGAACTAGGCACAATGCAAGATTAGTAAGTTTTTGAGATCTGCTGTGCAACCATTGTGCTATAGATAACAGTACTGTATTGGTTAAGAGGCTAGATCTCAGGTTAAATGTTCTTACCACAGGAAAATAAAATTGGAAAACAAGCGGAGAACATTATCCACTTAGTTAAAACTGCATTGATTTTGAACAATATAATGACATCTACGACTACTAATTAATTTTTTTGCCTTTGAAACAGAAGCACAGTCTTCTCTCCTCCCAGGAAAGATAAACACACACACTCACACACACACACACACGCACACACACACTCACACACACTCACACACTCAAACAAAGGAAGTAGAGCGAGAAAAGTGCTTTTCCCAAGGCAACAGTATTTGTACAACTCAGTACAGCTCGAATAAAACATCAACACTTTGAGAATTTTATACAATGCCTAAAATCTAGTAGATATGAAAATTGGAATTGGAACCTTTTCTTTTAAAAAGGAACTTCACTGGTCATCCTCAAAATGCCCCAAATATAAGAGTCTTGAGAAGTCCTGGAAAATAGCAAACTGATTTAAGATCTTCTATTTTATGCACCCCTAAAGAATATTTAATCATTTTTTAAAAGAATTAGTAATGGTTAATCATATCATGAGGAAAAAACAAAGACTAAACTCAAGAGATACTCCCCTGGAGAAGGGAACGGCTACCCACTCCAGTATTCTGGCCTGAAGAATTCCATGGACGGAGCAGTTCATGGGGTCGCAAAGAGTCGGACATGACTGAGCGACTGACACTTTCCCTTTCAAACTCAAAGTACATAAGGACCAGAGTCAGTGTATACAAATCCAAATCAATAAGCCAATTTTATTCTAAAATATTCTCCAGTGGCATGTAGTACTTACTTCGTCATAGGTGTAGCTCCAGGCTCTATAAGGGAGAATGGCAGTTTTATTAATTTCTTATTAAATTAAATTCTGATTCCTCTCAGATTGTAAGAAGCAAAAATTGGTAATTCACAGCCAGTCATAAACCAACCTGGAGCTACTTTTCCACCCCTAAGGCCAAGGAACTGCTTCCCTGTCAACAGGAGCGAGACAAGGTTATTCTTGAGAAACACAAGCTAGCTCCAAAGCTAACATCAGAATCTCCATTTGCAGCCATTGTTTCCTCCAAAGCTTTCTTTCCTTTGTGCGGTCAACACAGCTCTGAATAGCGAAAAGGTTGGAGCGGTTCCCTTGGCCAGACAGGGCTGGGCATCAGTCAGATAAAATCATCTTCAAGATGCATGTGTAGGTGAAGGGTCCTGCTGGGTCTGACATATATTACTGCCTATTTTGAATGTTTATGAACAAATCTCGTGTTACCTACTCCTGTTTTAATTTTCTCCTGCAACGATGTTTCCTGAATATTTATAAGAAGCATGTGTCCCCAAAAGGAAGGGTAATTGGAAAAGACTTCCTTTAATTTCTCTCAGTGTTTCAGCAGAGGACACGCTTCAAAAGGACAGCAACTGAAAGACCATCCCAATCACCCTACCCCTTTTGCCAAAGTGAAAATGACTTAACTGTAAAACTTGGAGAATCACTTCTTACTACAATTTAAAATTAGTACCTGTGGCATTAACTTTGGGTTCCATCGGTAAATGTTCTTATACCAGCTATTATAAAGCTATTTTTTATGTGAAGTGGTAGTTATGGGGATTGTTTTTAGAAGTAAATCTCCTAATCCCCAACTGGGTAAACTGCCTCTAAACCTTATATAAAATAATTAAAAACAAAACTCTCTCTTTAAAATATATCAGTAGCAAAAAAATATATATATATATCAGTAGCATCATTTAGTCTCTTCTTACCTTTATAAAGCAGTCAATCTTTTATATCATTAGGAAACACTCCATATGTTCCTCCAAATTTATACTGGCAAAAAAAAAAATTGTTTAGATATAGCTTTCAGACATGCTATTGTAAAGTAATTTTTATCACCCCATAATGAATGAATATCCTTATATAAATCCACTGCTGATGGAAAGCTGACTCATCAGAAAATACTACAGTCCTTCCTGCTATGGTTTGTTCAAGGTAAAAATGCCATCAACTAAACTGATTAACAAACTGGTCCCGTTATCATGTGTCTCTTTCCTATCACCCACACTCACTCTAGTAGTCCTTCTGTCCCAGCCCACTGTTACGGATTTTCAATTAAATAGACCAGGGGTGTTCATTTGAAATCAGGAAGAGATTGATTCTCTTTCTTTTTTTCTTAAATTTACATTCTGTGAATTCTCTTAATAATTTAGTGCAAAATAATTATTTCTTTAGAGAAAATTTCACCCAACCGTCACTGAAACTATAGAGTGTAAGAATAAATCAGCATAAAAATAGCTGGATTTTTAAGATCTGCCCACAGCGCAGTGTTTCAGGTCATCCTCTGTTAAGGATGGTTAGTTGTACGGCTCAGAATATTACTGTACAACATGCTATACAACCCCTGGACACGCTTGGGCAGAAAATGTCAGTTATTTTACTCCAGCTGATTCGTTAGAGCAAAAGTAATAATACAGTAAATTGTGTGTCTTAGCAGAATACGTTTTATTAAAGTAGATAAAAAAAAAAACTGGACTTGAAAGTTAATTCAATCAAGTTGGCAATGAGTTAGACCAATGGGTCTCCAGTAAGTATTCAACACCATGCCATGTATGCAGGTTCTTGAATATTCTACTTGTCATTCTGAGGGAATTGGGAGTGGTGGTGGGTGGAATGCTAGTCTGCAAAGCTAAACATTATACCTGTGCTGTACTATTATGTATAGAATAATCTCTCTTTCTTTTTCCTTTGAATTTGTTTTCCTCTTGCTTCCCAGAGGATTGTGTGGAGGACAATGCAACATAGTGTAAGCTTTGGTCTTCTTATTCTTCTTCTCATCCCCATTTGTCTTTGTACAGTTGTTCCAGGGAGTTCCTGAGAAATCCCGCCTCCACTTCCTCTTTCCAAATTGTCCAGAGAGCGAACATTGAAAACTGTATGTGACCAGTGGGTTTAGGAATGTCCTCTCGGCTTGGTATTTATGGTTAAGGACATTTGTGGTTTTCTCTCTCAATGGCAAGGTTTTCAGTCTCAGCTTTGTGGAAGACTAGCTCATTTGGTGGCTGATTTAAATTCTGTCCCTACATTCAGAGTATGTGTAGCCTGCCTGAAAAACTCTCTCTTCCCTGACAGAATATATTGGATTTTTTTTTTTCTTGTGCTGAGCAAATAATTACCTCCCTAATAATAACAACAAACCAACATCAACTCTCATGCATAAGGAGCTAATTTTTCCATTAGCTGGGGACATAGAGAATTTAGGGGGTAAGGAATATTGGTGATACAGCTTGTTTATTTTTTTTCTCCTACTCAAATTTACTGATGAGTTTTATTGCATTTAGGGAGAGACCATTGGGTATTTACTGTGACAGAGCAATTTGTATTGGAGATGAGGACAGGCACACCCAGGTTATCCTACCTGACTTTCCCTATTAATCATAATAATCAAATAGTTATGTGATCCAGTGGTTTTTGTAATATCACTCCATGCTGGTCCTACCACTTCAGAAAGACCTGAGCCCTCCTTAGGATCATGGACCTGTACGAGAAGATGCCTCTCACCTGATGAATTCATTTATTCATGCAGTACACCTATGTCATGATGCTACACGCCTATCTGACCCTCAATTCAGGCAATGGCAACACTATGTCTAAATTTCCTCCTCTCAAATTCATGTGTTTAAAAGAAAATGTCCTCTGAGTAGTATCCCTATTCATCATTCCAGGTCTCGGAGCCCAGGGCAGTTTGGATAAGGGAAAAAAGGTTAGAGGTAAATCTGAAAGTTTAGAGGTAAATCTGAAGGAAGGTACTCCTTCCAGAAGTACTCTGGAAGGGAAGATCTTGAGGAAGGAACAGGAAATACAGATAGCCTAAGGTCTCCTGGTGCTAAATGAAAAGTGGGAGAAGAAAGCATCAGTGGTGGGACAAGTCAGGGTTCTATTACTTTGGTCCACTTGACAAAACTCGACTGCCTCCAGTTGACAGAATGTGCCAACCCTCAGCAGCATTCTCTTGGTATCTCCAGATTGTCTGGCAGTTGACCAAGTCCAACCTCCTTATCTGATAGTCATCATGACCCTCAGGGTTTTCCCCCAAGAAGAATAATGTCCTTAAACATGTTGGAAAGAATGTAAATCATAATATCATCTCCACCCACTCCCCAACTGTGCTGGACTTCTCTGCTTGTCTCCTATAATACTCTTTAGTTAGGCTCCCCCAAATCAGATGTCTATTATTGGATATGTTTCTTCCAGAAACACAATGCAGTTCCTGAAATGTATGAGCGTGCCACAGGTGTTAATATTAATAGGTATAAATTTAAGTACTTAGCAAATATCACCAAGTCCTGGGAACCCGAACACTTTTCTTATGGTTCGGAAGCAAAATGGACAAAGCAACTCGCATTCTGGCTGCCGTTTCCTGCCTGATGGTTAATCCCAGTTTCGGAATAAAATGCTGCTCATAAAAATGTTCTTGCATGCCTCTTTGGGACCATTTTGGTGTGATTTAGGAAGTCTTGGTTGTAAGGATGAGGGAAACTGTCTGTTGTTCATTTTAAATTGCCATGGCATTTCATTGTCACCTCAAAGGATTCTGCATCCGGCTAATCCACTCTTTTGCATTTCAAAAGGATGTCAGGCTGTGTTTAAGAAACTGCTTTATTATCTAGAGCCTCAGCTGCTGTCTTTAGGTGAAACTGATATTTTCCATCTTCCACCTCGGCAACAAGACACAGACACATGTGGAGATAATACATACACACCCTCAGTCTTTGAGTGGCCCAAACAGGAGAAGCTAAAACCTCAGTAACAACAGTAAACCAGATTCTGCGCTTTAATTAGTTTTCTAAAGATAAATGGGTCAAGGCCAGATTGGCTTTCAGTCTCTGCTGCAGCTGAATAAATTATGCCCCATTCACCCCAGCAAACAAACAGCTACTGCTCAACTCCGTTCAGACTGTGAACTGCTCAGTCCTGCCTGAACTTGCTGTATCTGTTGGCTGCAAACCCCCCACGGAGACACCCTAGTTTCCTTTTCAGTGAACCTTTGGCAATCACAGCAGCAAAATACAACAAGCTTTCAAAGCAGGGAGAAAATACAAAACATTAAAGCCAAGCCACCCAACTTATTCGGTCTCCATTTCTGCTCTTCTCTGGGCAACACCAGCAGCATGTCATGGTCGGGGAGGCCTCCCAATACAGTTTTTGTTTCATGTAGAGGCTTGTGGTTGATGAAGCCCAAGTGGGGAATGTCATCAGACGCACATGTAAAATGATGGCTTATCTCTGGGATATTCAGCATCTTCCATGGGCTTGGAGGAAGCACACATCTAATTCAATGATATGCACTGTTGGAAACCTGGATGGAATGCCTGCCCCTTCTGTGGAATTTTCAGCTCACACCCAATGGACAGTGGACTGTTTTTCCATCCTCGGGAAACTCTTCCTTCAGGAACGTGGAAGAACAGTGAAAACAGGAGAAGCAGAGACCTTTCTTTCAGCTCAGGCAAGGCTGTGTTTAATTGTATCAGGCTGTATGCCGTGGGGAGAAACGTCCACTCTGCTGGCTACCTTAGTCCCTGAGAGATACCGAAGCCCATTCCACTCCACTGCTTCAAGACACATACAGAGTCTCATGTGGATTCCAGCAATGAAGTCAGGCCACACGTTTTAAAGGGGGAAAACTTTTGCACAGCTTGCTTTAGGTACAAATGGTCTGAAATCATTTGGGGGGTAATTTTACCGACAAAACTACTTTCAACTCTGTTTCTAAACTCTCCTTTGTCCTCAGAAACATTTAAGCAAGAGCTTTGCTGACCTCTATGTCATAAAAATGAAATGTTACACTTTCAGACCGCAAATATGGCTATACAGATTTTATGTCTATTTTATGGTATGTTGATATGCTTATTTTCCCCTTCAGACATGAAGTTTTCTTTCAGAATGCCTGACTTCAGCTAAACCCAAAATGATTGTGTTCTATGGGTATCAATCAATCAATCATGTATTTATTGAGTTCTCCTCCGTGGGGTAGCGCTTAGTAAAACTAACTAGCATATACAGTCTCCATCATCACATGTTGTTAGTGCTAGCATCATCAAAAAGGCAGAAGTAACCATTTGCAAAATAACATTGTTTATCAAACCAGTTAGACATACCAGGTTTCCTCCAGGGAAATGTATCTAATACAGAGTGTCATAAAACGTTAGCCTAGAGGAAGTAGGAATTTGATTTTGTAATCTGAGATAGACTACCCCAATAAAGAATATGTGGAAGTCATGTTAACAAATAGGGCTTCCCAGGTGGCTTAGTGATAAAGAATCCAGCTGCCAAGGAGGAGACGTGGGTTTGATCCCTGGGTCAGGAAGATCCCGTGGAGAAGGAAATGGCAACCCACTCCAGCATTCTTGCCTGGAAAATCCCATAGACAGAGAGGAACCTGGCAGGCTACAGTCCATGGGGTTGCAAAGAGTCAGACATGACTTGGCAACTAAACAACAAGAGTGTGAACAAATGAATCATCATTGACCACATATGCACATTGAAAATATTAAACAAATGTGACATCTTTGATTTAGGCCGTATCTGATAGCTTGTCTTCCTTTCTGAAGCCAGAAGTCTTCGCCCCATATTTTAAACAAATTAAACAAAAATGTTGTCGGTTCTGAACTGACGGGATGAAAAAGTTAATATCTGCACACTCATTTCCATTACTTGTGCTTTATTCATCTATATAGTAGGTGTTTTCAGTGACTTGATGATGAAAACCTGAACAGACAAGTCATACTAAACTGCCCAAACCATACCATGTAAAATATGTGTTCATGAGCGGGATCAGTGGACATAGCTCTTCCATTAAATTATTGAGAAGCTTATGGAAAGGCTGCAGTCATTTTTCTCATAGCTGTCTGAGATATTTGCACCATGACTCCCAGATGTGATGTTCAGGCTTATGAGAGATAGAGCTGAGGAAATGGGATTTTTTTCATAAATACTAGTTTTGATGTATTTTCTGTATAATCAATCAGCTTTTAACTGACTCTAGGGCCTATGGAATACATTTTAAAGCACTGGGAATTTGGCTATTCCCATAACATACTTGGACACTCTTTACTGCCAGCAGTAAACCTCAGGCATAAACATTGTGGAGAAAACCAGATGAAAAGAAACCTGTTTGAGTGAAAATTGACTTCTCTTGGTAAAGGCTAAAGGTAGAAACATATCTGCAATACACAATAATTTTATTACTTAAGTTCATTCATGGTCATTATCGTCAAAGGCTCTGACTTCATGGGTATTTTCTTGCATCTAAAAGACTGACCAAGCTATTAGGAAAAAAAAAAAAGACAGGCTGACAGTAAATGAATGAACCAGCAGCTGTAGCAGCACCACTTATATTGCTGGCTAGCAAATAATTTTTTGGAAGTTGGGTTTGTGTAATATCTTTAGAAGCTTTTCCAATACTGTATTGATCTGGAAGGGCCAAGCCAGATCCTGAAGCAATGACAAACACCCCCAGAATGACTCACAAAAACACAAGTTTATTTCTTGTTGGTACCACGTGCCCACCGTTGACTTGACTGCGGGTCAGCCACACACGGTCCGCACTCTCCCTCCAGGACTCAGGGTGACAGAGCAGCCATTATCTGGAGCTTCACCCTGGAGTAAGAACTGGCAGCCCACTTCAGTATTCTTGCCTGGAAAATCCCGTGGGCAGAGGAACCTGGCGAGCTACAGTTTATGGGGTCACAAAGAGTTGGACATGACTGAGCGACTGAGCACATCGCCTGTTGCAGCGGCAGGGGGTAGAGAGAACGTGGCAAGGGGGCTGTCAAGTCTCCGCCCGGAAGGCCCGCAACACCGCGTTTCCATCTGGTCACGTGACCAAAGCAGGTCACGTGACCGAGCCTGCGGTCCAGAGGGCAGGAACATTTGTCCTTCTGTGTCACGCACAGACTGAATGGACACGTTTGTAAACAGAAACATTGTCAACCTCAAACACAGATGACCAAGGCAAGATTTTTTTTTAATGAAGTTTTTGTTTAGAGCTAAAATGGCCCAGTTGACCACTCTTTTCAACACCTTCCGGCCTTTCCAGGTTTCCTTGAGGCAGCTGCCCAGAACCCAGGTTCTCCGAGGATCATGACTTAAAACTGCTGGAGGATCTAGTATCTCTTCTGCTTCTATCATTTTTTAAAATTTATTTTATTTTTTTGGCCACACCACAAGGTATATAGGATCTTAGTTCCACAACCAGGGATCAAACCTGTACCCCCTGCATTGAGAGCATGGAGTCTTAACCACTGGACCTCCAGGGAAATCCCAAGGCAAGATTTTTAAATTGATAAAAATCGGTTCATTACTCTTTTCAACTCTGAGACAAATCTTATGTGAAAAAAAGAGAAAAATTCATCACTCATTCAACAACTGTTTATTGTACTGTAACAGGAGCCAAGTATAAATGACTAGAACATAATCAAAGAGCTCACAACACTTTGGGGGATGGCAGACAAACTTAGCCTTAACCTAAGTCAGACTAGGTACTGGTCAGGAGTGCATTTTAAAGTTATAGAAATGGAGGAGAATTCTAAGTCCTTGTTACAAAGGGAATGTCTACCTTGCCCTAGAAAGCTAGCTTCCCTTTCCAAGTCTGGTTGATTTTTAGCATTGGATGGCTGTTTCTCCTACCTGAACTTCAAATTCAATCATCATTCAACCAGAGTTGAATGGGAGTTGAATGGGAGTCCTACCCCAGTATCCGATCAAGTCAGTGTCTCAAAGGAGGATGAAGAAGCTGTTACCAATGAGTAGGAGAAAAGGAGCAATAGGAAAACAGAATGAGCAAAGCCTTTTTTATTGCCAGCATTTAAATGTCTTTCAGATCCAGACTGTATATTTTTTAAATGAGCCTTGGATATTGGATACTGTGAGTGCTGCTCTTGTCTGACTTGATGTCATGTTTGCTTAGGCAAAGCAATTTTTCTGCTCTTCTCCTTTCTGGGTCAACCTAGTTGGAGCAAATCAAATTGTTCTCTCTTTTTCTCCCTTTCATACATCATCATTTAAGATCACCAAGAATTTGAGTTCCAGAACCTGCCCTTGTCTCCTTTTACAATAGCTGTTTATTTCTGAACAGCATTCATGAAGGAGAGCACTTTTCGCAGGTTAATCAGGCAAATTGCACAGGCTGACAGCGATGGTAAACTTGAAATGAAAATATCAGGAATGTGTGTGTCATTAGCTTCGGGGTGGAATTATTTGCAAAATCATAGAGCTCTGATTTAGCTGGAAGAAAAATTATAATATAAATTCATAAATTATTTATGGGTAATGAAGCAGGAAAACAATGACTTTGTAAGTTTTATTCTAAGGGATTTGAACCTAAGATAACTCCCCAAAGCAGGCTGAATTCATTTCAATGAAGAATACTCACCTGGGCACTTGAAAAAGCTGAACTTTTCCTTTGCTTGCTCTTTGCGCCTCCTTGAGTGCTAGAGAAAAGGGGTAAATACATAGCAGCTAGACCAGCTCTGGGAAGAAAACAGAAAGGTAGTGAGCTGCCTTAATTGATCTCCTCACATAAAATCCAAAAACCCAGGGGCTGTCTTTAGTGAGACATGTCCTCATGAAAATGTTTCCAGTTACTCAGAAAAAATCAAATCTTCTTTATACAGCAGTCTTCAAGGAACAAGAAATATTTCATTAGGATTTTAATAGTGAGGGCTCAAGTGAAAGAAACTCCATCTTCTTTTGTCAACCTTTATCCTCTCTTGAAAAATAAATAAAATATGATATATATATATATATATATACAGTAGTTTCATTTTTAAAAAGTCTTTCTCTATTGACTTTGGAGAGTTAGAAATTAAAGGAGTCCTTAGGAAGATTTTTTTATTTAATTTTTTTGGAATATCGTTTATTTAGAATGTTGCATTAGTTTCTGTTGTACAGCAAAGTGAATCAGTTATACATACACACATATAACTACTCTTTTAGATTATGTTCCTGTGTAAGTCACTACAGAGCATGGAGACTAGTTCCCTGTACTATACAGTAGTTCCTTATTAGTTACCTATTTTATATATTGTAATGTGTATTCCCAGGTGGCTCAGGGGTGAAGAATCCACCTGCCAATGCGGGAGATGTGGGTTCAGCCCCTGATCCAGGAAGATCCTCTGGCAGAGGAAGTGCCAACCCACTCCAGTATTCTTGCCTGGAGAATTCCATGGACAGAGGAGCCGGGCAAGCTATAGTCCATGGGGTTGCCAAAGAGTCAGACACGACTTAGGGACTCAACAGCAACAACAATGTGTATATGTCAATCCCAGTCTCCTAATTTATCCCTCCCCCACTTTTTTTGTGATATGCTTTGAAGACATTAATTTGCATAACTCTGATATGACAAGGATGGATTGTACGTGTGTGTTTATTTTTTTAATTACAATATACTTCTTGTGTAAGTGAAAAACCCAGAGATTTGCTACAGTTATTTATCAAATTGTAGCTGAAGCATGATACTTTTATATAAGCTTCTATGACTCATGACTACTTTTTAAAAAAATTTATTTATTTTTAATTGAAGGATAATTGCTTTGCAATATTGTGTTGGCTTCTGCCATACATCAGCATGAATCAGCCATAGGTATACATATGTCCCCTCCCTCTTGAGCCTCCCTCCTACCTCCCACCCCTTCCCACCCCTCTAGATTGGTACAGAGCCCTGGTTTGGGTTCCCTGAGTCATATATCAAATTCCCGTTGGTTATCTGTTTCACATATGGTAGTGTATATGTTTCCATGCTACTCTCTCCATCCGTCCCACCCTCTCCTTCCCCACCGCCTGTGTCCATGAGTCTGTCCTCTACGTCTGTGTCTCCATCGCCGCTGCTGCTGCTAAGTCATTTCAGTCGTGTCCGACTCCATGCGATCCCATAGACGGCAGCCCACCAGGCTCCTCTGTCCCTGGGATTCTCCAGGCATCTCCATTACTGCCCTGCAAATATGTTCATCGGTACCATCTTTCTAGATTCCATATGTATGTGTTAATGTATGATATTTGCTTTTCTCTTTCTGACTTACTTCACTCTGTATAATAGGCTGTAGGTTCAGCTACTTCATTAGAACTGACTCAAATGCATTCCTTTTTAGGACTGAGTAATATTCCATTGTGTATATGTACCACAACTTCTTTACCCATTCATCTGTTGATGGACATCTAGATTGCTTTCATGTTCTAGCTATTGTAAATAGTGCCTCAGTGAACATTGGGGTACGTGTGTCTTTTTCAATTTTGGTTTCCTCAGAGTATATGCCTAGTGATGGGATTGCTGGGTCATATGGTAGTTTTATTCCTAGTTTTTTAAGGTGATTCATCACCACTTTATAAAATTCAGTGACACCCAGTGGTGAGCCAGATGTGACCACCAATTTCCAGTGCTCCCTCATTCCCTCTTATCGTATCCTTTTCTAAACTTAACCTGCCACAGGAAAGTGTCATAGCTCCCTGCCTCCTGGAGGAGTAGCAGGGAAAAGATGGGATAAGATGACCCTTGTCAGAATAGTCTTCAAATCTTATATATTTTTACTGATTTTTTTGGGGGGGAGGGTAGTTTTGTTCCACCAGTTGCTAGGAGAGCTATTTTACTGTGCAGGAAGATTAATCTGTTTCTCCATGTTGTTCTATTTTTATCTCATATATTTGGAGTCTATGCTTATAGTTACAGTTTTATCTTCTATGCACCTTGACCTTGTCATCATTATATAGGAATCCCTTGTGTCTAGTAGTATGAGTTGTAGTTGTTTGCCTTAATATCTATTTCTTTCTGATATTAATATAGTTACACCAGACTTTTACTAATATTTGACTGGCATGTCTCATTTCACATCTTCACTGTCAACTTTTCTGAAATTTTGTGGTTTAGTTATGCCTCTTGTAAACATCAGATGGCTGGATTTATATTTAAATCAAGACTCACAATATTTGTACTTTAATTGGTGCATTTAGTACATTTAAATGTACTGGAAAAACTAAGATAGTTGAGTTTATTTTTTCCATCTCATTTTGTGGTTTCTATTTGTCTCATCTATTCCAGTCTTATTTTTGCTTCTTTCTTATAGATTGATTGAGAATTTTTTTGTCATTCCACTTTTTTCTTCTGATGTGTAGAATCTAAATGCTTTATTTATTTATTTTAGTCCTTTAATAGTTGCTCTTGAAATTTTAGCATGTGTCTAGATATAACAAAATCTGAGTTTAATTAATCAATGAATATCTTTACCTTTCTCTGGGACAACACAAGGACCTCAAAACATCTCAGTTTTGATCATTTCCTTTCAAATTACATGCTATTATTATTGGATTATTTCTGTCTTATAATGTTTCTAATCTTACAAGATTTTAAATGATGGAATTTTGTATAGAGCCACATCTTACTGCTTTTTTGGTTATCATTCCTTCTTGCATCAAACTGTCCATCAGGAATCACTTTCCTAGGTCAGGAATACATACTACAGGACTTACTTTACTGAGGGTTTTATTTGAAAACATCTTTGTCTGCCCTCATTCCGGAGGGACATTTATGTTCCATACGTCATCCTTGATGGGACATTCCATTTCTCTGAGTACATTGCTCTTATATTTCGCTGTTTCCTGGTTTCTATCTCTGCTGCTGAGAAGCTCCTCTCAGTCCTTCTCCTGTAAGTAGTCTGTATTGTCTCTCGAGCTGCTTTGAAGATCTTCTTTGTTGTTCTGTAATTTTATTGTATTATGTCTAGATATAGATTTTTCCCCCCTTAGGATTTGCTTGACTTTCTAAATCTCCTAAGATCTCTTTCATTATCTAGAAAACTCTAAGCCTTTATCTTTTCAACATTGTCTCAACCTAGTTCCCTCTTTCTCTGCTCTTATTCTATAACCGATTAGACATGTCGGACGTTCTCCCTCTGTCCTCCATGTCTCCTAACCTGTCTTTGTCTCTTTCTACATTCAGAGTAATTTTTTTAGCTCCACCTCTCAGGTTATTATCTCTCCCTTCTGTTGTAAATAATCTCCCATTAAAAGCATCCACTGAGTTTCAACTTTAATGATTGTATTTTTCATTTGTAATATTTAGTTCTTTTTACATGCTTAGTCCTATGTTCAGTAGTTTCTTACTCCTTATTCAGTTTTTTAAACCCTACCTTTTTATCTTTGAACATGCTTATCCTACACTTTGCATCTGATACTTCTGATATCTGAAATGTTTGCTTGTCTCATCTGGTCTTTCAGCTGGCTTTTGCACATGGTGCTTTGTTTCCTTATATATCTTATATTCTATTTTATTGAAAGCCTTTGTGGCTTGTGGTAAAGGGTATTTCTATTTCTCTCTCCTACTAAGGATTTAACCCCTTGGAATTATAGCTTTTTGTGATATAGGCTGATGGCCTTGGGGAAGTCTTACACTTTAATATTCTGCCCCTTGCCACTCCCTGCAAATTTCTTAAAACCAAAACCTCAGGTCATCTGGGTCTGGAAGATGTTTTTAGGGCAAAAGTCAACCTTAACACTGATATTTTGTTTTTCTGGGTTCCTATTTCCACTTAGTTTGCAACAGCACTGGTCCACCCCCTGGCAGTTCTGCTGTGGATTGCAGAACTAGGGTGCATTAAGCTCTTTAGGAGGTTCTTCTACAGAAACTCAGAATTCTACCCAGGTCCACATTCTGCACCTTGGGGGCCCATGCTGATGCCTGCGAAGTGCTTGATGGACACCCGCTGGACAGGCTTGCCTGGGATATAAGAGTGTTCCATTCATTCTTTCACTGACTCAGGCCAACAGGGGGCAGACACAAGCAGAACAAGCAAGGAGTGTTCCGTGTCATAAAACCTGCATCCACGTCATGCAGACGAGGACTGCGGGCCTGAGAGTGAAGCCGGCCCCACACGGTTTAGTGATGAATGGCTTCCTTCACTCATTTTGTCCCTCCCAATCCCTCTGGGAGGCACTTCCCACTCCTCTAGGCACAACCCGTGTTTCTTTCCACATGGTATAACACAGATGCCGAAGCCAGGAGGCATTCAAGCAGAGCTCAAATTTCTGTGTGAGTCTCAGCCAATCACTTGACCTTATTGTGCCATTTTCTGATCTGTCAAATGGAACAGAAAAAAAAAAACAAAACAGTACCTATGTTATTCTGTTTAAGTGTTGACGATAGCTAACGGGCATAAATCTGGCTCAGGCATTGTCTGCACTAAGATTAGTTATCAATAGCATTATTGCTAATAATAGTGATATCAATAGGTTAGGTGTGACTGTTATCATTAATCAAACAAGAAAAATATTGTATTTCAAAGATTTCCATTTTTCATTGAGACTTGGTCTTTAACACAAAGCCGGTGGTTAAACCCCTTTGCCCAGGCCTTTGGTCTTTGCAGAAAGTGGCTGGTTCAGCTTCAAGCCTCAGCGTTGGAGGAGATGAAGGCTACAAAAAGTTTTGCTAGGAGCTGTTAGGAAGAGTCACAAAGGAAATGCTAACACTGGCATCTGCAGTCTAGTCCAATAAGCGAGCGCAGGGAGTGTCTCTCTAAGACACGTAGCAAGATGACCATGAAAAGTCCAAGGGTGAACGCTGGTGAAGCTGATAAGAGATTCGAGTCTATAAAAGTGTTTGGGAAGCAGGCAACTAAGTAGTAGATGAAAATAACCGAGAGGAATAACAGAGTAGGGGGCGGAAGGACGCACCCAGGCGCGGGTGACTCATTTCTGAGAGCAGGGTATGTCACCACCCAAGACTGCCACCAAAGGGCTTTGAAAAAAACATTCAGCCTAAGGAAGGAAGAAATCCTGGCAGAAGGCATGAAAAACCCAAATTAAGTGGCTGAATCGGATGCGAAGGAGAATAGCATCTGAAATAGCCTTTTTTTTTTTTAATTCACTTGAAGGTGAACACAGGGACAAGTCATCGACAGTAATTTATGTGTAAAATGAGCATAGTTTGGAAAGTAGATTTGACTGTGGAGAATGACAAGAAGTAGACCAAGGATCTTACAGCTGTGTTTTCTCTTCCCCCATCCTGATCTCGCTCCTTTTAAAAATAAAAGGAGAAACAAAGGCATCAAGTTGTGAAAGTTTGCCAGTGACCAAGGTGCCAGAGCTGGGACCCAGGTTTCTTATTTTTATCCCCATTTATATTCACCCAATTGCCCTACCTACCCGGCTTACAAAATATAATGTGGTTTCAGATTGAAGCAGGAACCCCTTAACAGTCTCTCCCGGTTCAATAAATAAGAAGAGTGCTCCACATTTATGGAGCGCTAAGAATAATAGATAAAGGGTTTTCACAGATTGCGCTCGTTTGCAATGCTTGAAACAACTGGAAATGGTTATTTGATGTTTCCCTTGAAAAGACTACCAGGGCCGGTTTTCTGTTTCCCAGGGGCCTAGTGCTACAATCCTCTTGGTATCTGTGATGTTTCTGCTGCCATCAAAGGTCAAACAAGAGGTGAACAGACATTTCAGTGATTTTGTCTCTTGTTTGTTGCCCGTGATACTTTCATAAGATCCTATGTTTGGGGGTGATAAAAAAGAAGGGGTGAAGGAAGGGAGGGGGAGAAGGAAGGAAGGGGAGGAATTTTCCTGCCTGACACGCAGAGCTATTTCTGGTGCCTCAAGCGACTTTACAGAATTCCATGATGAAACCTGGAGCTCACTCAAGCAAGATGAAGAAAGGATATTGGTGGGAGGATGAGGCAGAAGGCCATACGGTCTGAACGGTGACTGTGGTGAGAGTTTCCAGAACATTCGATCAATTGCCCTCCTAAGTTTACTTTTCACTCCATTGCTGGTATTTCTCAAAGGTTCTCAATCGTGGGAATTTGGGATTCAGGGTCCTCATTTTGTAAGCTCTTCCTATATAATAACAGCATTGTCAGGTAAATTATTTTTTGTTGAGCAGATGATTAGAAGTAACAGCTATGGCTCTATTGATTTAAAATGATAAGAGGCTTTCAGCATGTCATTTAAAATGCTTGTGGGAGTTATATGATGTCCCTCCAGGATTACTGACTTTGGGTTTAAAATTCTTACTACAGACTTTTGTCTTCTGTGTCCAAATCGTTGCATTCTCTTGAATTGTGGTCAGCAGTTTCTCAGCCCTTTTGAGTCACCATGACGCAAACAGGACTGAGATTTATCCAGAAACACCAAAGCCGTGTTTGGCTTTGGGTTGGCTCACACCAAGTCTAAAAACAAGACTGTTTGTTCAGGTAAGTAGAGCAGGATGCAAATGGAGCCCGAGGCCTTGATCCTTTTTAAAATGCTGGCTAAGGCCTCCTTCCTCACCATGAACTTTCCCACCATCCTCTCAAGAGGGTCACAAGAGGGTGGAGTGAGACAGCTTGGAGCCAAAGTGCAGATTCACCATCACTGCCAGGGAAAACTAATGTGAAATGTTTGCTCTGCGTTCAAGGGTCTTTTGAGTTGGAAGGACGTTAAAGCCCATCTAGTCCAATACCCTCATTTTACCAGTGGGGATGCCAGAATCCAGAGAGATGACGTACCTGATGCAGAAATCACACCAGCTTAACACTAAGCTATTTCTTTGCTTCTCAACTTCAGTTCAAGTAATACATCCAGAAAAGCACTTTTAAAAATAATGTCACCCTGGTTGTTGTAAGCCTGTTTTTAATGCTGTTTTATTTCACTAAGATCAGGAATTTTGGGCATTGAAATATGTGTGTGTGTGTATGTGTGTGTGTGTGTGTGTATATGTATATATATATATATATATAGAGAGAGAGAGAGAGAGAGAGAATAGAAAAGCCCACAAAAATTATAATCACAAAGAAAAATAAAAATGAATTTGTTGAATCCACTGCCACAGGAAGGTAGTTTTTTTCTCTTTTTATTTTTTTTTATTTTTATTATTTTTTTTTTGTCATACATTGATATGAATCAGCCATAGATTTACACGTATTCCCCATCCCGAAGTTTTTTTCTCTTAATAGATTTTTCAGACAAGTTTTCACTTCACAGCAAAAGTAAGCAGAAAGTATAAAAATTTCCTTATACTCTGTACTTCACATATACACAATCTCCCTCACTGTCAGCATCCTTCTCTAGCTGGTACGCTTGTGTCTTTATCTTGTTTTTTAGTCAAGTTTGTGCCCTTTGACCAACATCTTCCCAATTCCCCCAGGCCCTGCTAACCACCATTCTACCCTCTATTTCTACAAATTTGAGTGCTTTCAATTCTATACTTAAGTATATATATATATCCTACTGTGTATGTGTGTGTACTCATTGCTAAGTTGTTGCTAAGTCATGTCCAGCTCTTTGCGACCCCATGGACTGTGGACTGCCAGGCTCCTCTGTCCTTGGGATTTCCCAGGCAAGAATATCATACAGTATGATGATGCTTTCTCTGTCTGACTGATCTCACTAAGCATAATGACCTCAAATGCCTCAATATCCTTCTACATTGTGGCAAATAATGGCTAAAAAATACTCTATCAGGTGTTTGTTTGGAAACATCGGGTTTCCTTTCCAAAAAAATTCATTCGGGCTTTTCATAAGATGTTATAGAAAAATCTGAATGAAATTTTTTGGCTAACCCAATGTATATCATATCTTATACATATATACTGTATCTTCTTTATCCATTCATCCATTGATAGATACTCAGGTTGTTTACATGTCTTGGTTATTGTGAATAATGCTGTAATAAGCAAGGGAGTGCAGATATCTTTTTGATATCCCATTTTCATTTTCTTTGGATATATACCCAGAAGTGAAATTGCTGGATCATATGGTAGTTCAGTTTTTAGTTTTTTGAGGAAACTCCATACCATTTTCCATAGGGACTGCACCAATTTACATTCCCACCAACAGTTCACAAGGGCTCTCTTTTCACCATATCCTTAGCCTTCCTACCTCTGGTCTCCTTGACAATAGCCATTCAGCCGGCATGAGGTGATCAGTGTTACAGTTGTCATAATCGGCGAAACTACTTTGACTATCCTTGTCATCCAAGCTGATCTGAAATCAGCTAGCAGGAGGCATGCTATCTTAAAAGCTGCCATTTTCTAGTGAAAACACAGATGTAAGTCCTTCCAGCTTTCCTCTTTCCGTTCAAAGGGTAGGGAGAGAAGAACAGAGCAGATGGATAAAAATAAACGAGAGACTCTGTGATGCTCTCCAAACAGCCAGAACTAGGCTCCTGGGAGTCAAGACAATGAAGTCAGAGGAGCTTCTCCCCTCCTCTGAGACCATCTAGAAATGTGTGGGAAAAGGAGGGGCCACCTTCAGCTCCAACTCCTATTTCATCGGCAGTAACTTTCTCAGGGACTTTCTCATCAAAATCACATTTGCGATTCAGCTTCTACCCACATCAGAACGAGACAGCAAAGGTTCTCAGCATATCTCCAGGCTCACGTATGCCCTGGCGTGGACAAGACAGCGTGTGGTTTCTCCCTCCACATGCAGGATTCCAAGCATAATTTTAAAGAGCAGGGCCCACTGCCTTCTGCTGGAGCCGGCTGTTTATGTAGCTGTAAGACTGTTTTACTAGCTGTGTTTGTGGAGGTGCCTTTTCCTTCTGTGTCAGCAAAATTGCTGGGCCGATGGGGCTGGGGGCTGTTGGGATCTCATGGAGATGATTAATTACGGAGCATCAGATGTTCTACTCTTCCCGGCGCTGGGGGCCCCTTTCATCTCTTCTTTGAGGGGATACACTCTCCTCTCCTTCTTTCCCACTCTGTCCCCTGCATTCACACTTCCCCCCACTGCTCCCTCCCAGCGGTGGTTCTCGCCTGGAATTCTAGGCCACAACACAAGGGGGAAAAAAAAGGTGTTTTCATATCACGGTTAATTTACTGCAGTCAGAGCCAAAACAAAAACACAACATTCTGAAAATGCCAAGCTCTGGGGAGAAAGGTCTCCTTGCTAAACTGACACTGCCCTGTGACCCGGGACCCTTTTCAAGATGCTCACTGGTGCCCTAACATGGGGTGATCACATGGCCTGAAAATGTAGATTCAAAAGCGATTGGGTCATTTTCTTGGGGAAGGGAGAGAGTGTGGGGTATTTGTTTTTTTTCACTTGATTAACAGAATGTGTGATACCAAGTAAGCCGTGAGTGGTCACCGACTGTTTCTTATGGGATTGAGTCTAAGTGCAAATCATTTCATGTATATCTTCCTTTCCTTCAATAGTTCCAGTGCCTCCTCTTTGTAGGGCAGAATTGAGCTGAGAGGCTTCCTAGCTGTGAGAAGTAGGGCCACACTGTGCCCGTGGGGACTTTAAAATTGACTTCTCCATCTGAGCGTAGTGTACACCCTCTCCCTGATTTTGTTGGGAGAGAGAAGAACAGAGGGTTATCTTTCATGCTTCCTGGAGATAAACTACAAAGCCAGCAGAGAAAGATCTGTCACTAGTATCTCAAAGGTTCTCTCTGCCCACTAGACTGGCATTTCTGAAGATGTGGGACCTGATCTCCCCCGTCAGAAGATAGATTCCTGAAGACCAGCCCAGCGAAGGGGGATGAGCTGGGACTGAGGGGGCTGCTGGCCTGGAAATCGGGAGCCCTGGTTATGATCCCTCCTCTGCATTGCCTCACTGTGTGACCCTGCACAGCCCAGTTCCCCTCACCTGTAAAATGAACGACGGTCAGGCCAGTCCTCTAGAGCACCGTGACCTTGAGCTTCCGTGTCAGTGTGGAACGTGTGACCCCACTGAGCATCCACCAGTGGATTCTAGATCACACTTTGGAGCTACTGAGAAAGAACTCTGTGGGGCTGAAAAAAACGGAGCCCTCAGAGGGTTTTTTTTTCCTTTCTTTCTTTTTTCAGACCATCCAGCCAATGTCCTTTAGAGCTTGGCTCCTATTTCTTTGTGGTCCAAGAAGGAGTCCAGGAGGGACAGAGTAAAGAAACTAAATTAAATGTCCATAAGAATATCCCCAAAGAATAGAGGCATGGGGAAATTCACAGTTGAGTTTAAGCCTCTGAAAACATATGACAAAATGCTGAGTTCTCCCTGAAGGTTCAGTTGTTCTAAATTTTCACATGAGCTCACGGTGTTCCCAGGACCCCCAGACCCTGGCCTCTCACATCCTCTACCTAAAAGGATGAGGTTCCAGGAGTGAGTCTGCACCTTGTGTTACCCTCCGCAGCTGCCCTCTGCTTGCTCTGGGAGATGTTCGATTCCTCCCCCCGACCTTTCACTTCCTCTTTGAGGGGCGATGTCCCAAATTACAGAGCCAAGGTCTTCACCATAGGATCTGCAGAGGGTGAGAAAATAGATCTGCTCTTGAACAACCGTGGTTGAACAACTGTATAAATATTGTTGAAATCCATGGTTTTTTCCAGAAGAAAACAGCGTTCCACTCACAAAGTGGATTGGATGACTTCAGGAGACCCAGAAACTCTTGGGTTGTCCCGTGACTTCTCCAAAGCTGTTTTGCTTTTTGTTTTTTTCCAGCTCCTTCTTCTCTTACCTTGATCCTGTTCAGGACAGAAATCCCTGGGTTAGACATTTTGCCCATTCCCACAAATATGGCTTTTTGAACCTCCCAAGAGACAGAAAGGAACTCAAATGTAATTACTCAGCCTCTAAAATTTAATCATGTGGTGATTGATCAAAGGTTCTGAAGATGCTGCACATTTCTGAAGTGAAATGTGCCTTCTGAGAGGCTCCTTTGCTGTGTTGCTTTCATGAAGAAAGAAAGAGCTGTGAGAGGGAATTTCACACCAGGACCAAGGCTTGTGCTGTGACACCTATTTATCTGTGTTCCCTTGAACCGTGTTGATACCACTGTGTTTGAATAAGTTCAGTCTCATCTCTCTTCTTCTCCTCCTCCTTCATCTTTGCTGTTATCCTGGAAACTATATACCCTCTGCCTGTGTTTTCTAGCCTCATAACAATTTTGAAGATCATTTTCAAATATTAACAGGCAGGCAAAATTTTTACCTCACTGAAAACCCATGCGTGGCCACCTACGATGTGACCTTGTGTGAAGTCACTTCAGTCGTGTCCTACTCTGTGAGACCCCATAGACTGTAACCCGCCAGGTTCCTCTGTCCATGGGATTATCCAGACAAGAAGCCTGGAGTGGGTTTCCATGCCCTCCTTCAGGGGATCTTTCCAACCCAGGGATTGAACCCGTGTCTCTTATGTCTCCTGCATTGGCAGGCCGATTGTTTACCACTGGCGCCACCTGGGAAACCCACCATGTGACCTTGGGCAAGTCAATTCATTCCACTGAACCTCCAGTCCAGCAACTCTTAGGCTTGACTCTGTGTCAAAACTGCGGGACTTGAATAAATACTGCAGTCTGAGCTCTGTCTGCAGAGGAGCTGATGCGTCTGCTCTGGGACTGGTCCAGGTCTTCATACTTAGAAATCTCTCCAGGGTTTTTCAACGTGCAGCCAGGGATGCCAATCACTTCTCTAGGTCCTTGTTCTTCAACTGAGGATCTCAGGTCAGCAACATCAGTATCCCCTGGATGCCTGTAAGAAATGAAGATCCTCAGCACCCCTTCCAAGACCTACTGCCTCAGAATCTGCATTGCAGCAAGACCCCAGGTGACCCCTGGGTCCATCATAGTCAGAGAAGTACAGCTGTAATCCCTTGTCTGTTAATAGGGGATAATAATATGCATGACGTGGTGCATGCTTTTCCCCATGTAACCTCAAAATAATAGAGGAGAAACTGCAGGTATGGGCTCTTAAACCTGCTTCACAGACCTGTGTGAGCTGGTGGGTTTATTGTGTGTGTGGTGGGGGTCGGGGGGTGGGGGGATGTTCCTTTCTGTGATTTTCTTAAGACCTCTTAAGAAGCTGATGGTTAACATTTAAATGACCATGTAAAATGGTCCTATGAGTTTAATATGTCCCTTTGATCTGAGAAACTAGACTTCCTCGCCCCCAAAAAACTGTTTCCTCCTTTTTCTATTACATTTTAGTTTGACTTGGGGGCTATAAATCAACTCTAGTTGGAAGATGGATTTGAGGAACAATGCAACAAGGTTTTTAGTAAAGGATGGTGATTAGTAAAATAGAGGAACAATGGATGAGTGGAGCTCAAGCTGGTCAGACATGTTTGCTTACAAGGGATCAGCAAACTTTGGCCCACAGGCCATGTCAACTATTTGTTTAAATAAAGTTTTATTGGAGCGTAACCCCGCTCATTCAGTTAGATATCAGGTATCATCTATGCTGCTTTTGCACTGCAGCAGTGACACAGAGTAGTCCTGAGAGATAGCTCATGGTCTGCAAAGCCAGAAATAATGCTCTCCACGTTCTGAAAGCTGATACTGGCCTTTCACAGAAAAAGTTTGCCTGTTTCTGAGTTAGAGCAACTACTGAGTGAGGCCAAGCCTGGGTGTGCACTGGCCATCTGGGCTCATTGACTTGTTGGGTTTCATGGCCCCGTCTATGCCTCTAATCCCAAACAGGCAGTGAGCAGCTGGGTGGTTGTGGCAGGGCCAGCTGGAGGGCCTGGGACAGATCCGTCCACGTGCTGGGAACAAACAGGAGCAAAGAGGTCATCTTTGTCTAAAGAGAGCAGCATTTGTCTGTCGAATTGGTGGAAGTATCACTTGAACTTCTACCTAAAATATCCCCTTTATAAGTAACTGCATTTCAAAATCAGAGAAGACAATGGCAACCCATTCCAGTATTCTTGCCTGGAAAATACTGTGGACAGAGGAGCCTAGTAGGCTGCAGTCCATGGGGTCGCGAAGAGTTGGACACGACTGAGAGACTTCACTTTCCATTTTCACTTTCATGCATTGGAGAAGGAAATGGCAACCCACTCCAGTGTTCTTGCCTGGAGAATCCCAGGGACAGGGGAGCCTGGTGGGCTGCTGTCTGTGGGGTCACACAGAGTCGGACACAACTGAAGCGACTTAGCAGCAGCATTTTAAAATAATACGGAGAAAGAGCCTGGCAAGAAAACCCTGAGTTAAACACAGAAATGCAAAATTTCCCATCAAGCTGGAAAGCAAGGATGCTTACCTGGGAAAAGTGATAGGTAACTGAATGTGCCATCAGTCTATTGCAAGAAAGAAATTCCTTCTTCAGGGCAAGTTTTAAGCTCTTGGGATGTAGACATTAAGCCAGTTGGGGGTCACTATCAAAGTTTGTCTAAAATAAAAGCATGTCCTCTTTTCTTTTGTTTCTCTTTAGCATGCTATGGCGAAATCAAGGGTCACATAAGATTTGACCACTGCTCTCAGTCTGACAACCAGTTATTGATAACCATCCTGCAGTGATGCTCAGTGGGACAGGAATTAGAAGGGAGAGATGACGAGAGATAGGCCGGAAAGACCTCCCCAAACTTGGGCTCTTGAAATGGGATTCTCCCTTGATGATAAGTCATATTTCTAAATGTAAATTTTTTCCTCTCCTATTTCTTTTTGGTCCCCTCGCTCATCCTAGTTGGGCTTCTATTTCTTCCAGTAGGCGATTGGGAGGCCAAGAAATTAGTTGTTAGGGGCCCTAAGAAGGCTCCTGGGGGCAGCTAGATTGAGCTGAAGTGTAGCAATTAACTATTGCCTAATTCCATCCACACGGTGTTTTTAGATTTGCAACAGTGATAAAAAGTGAGAGTTCTAAGTGGAAAAAAAAGAAAAAGAGCAAGAGAAAGATACTAGCAGTCTTGGGTGGAACAGATTGTTTCAATTATATTCTTGCTGTTTCATTTTGCAAGTTTTTAATCAAACTGGAAGATGTGAAGTCTTTGCATAATCTCCCTGTATACAGGTTTTCTTGCCAGTGGATTCCCTCCAGCACGGGGCTGGCTCAGCTGTTGATCCCTGGCGTGGGAATCCCCCAAAGGGGCTCATTCTGCAGAGCAGAACTTGAAATGTGTGCTTGAAAGATGGATGATGCCTTGATAGAAATGGTGATGCCCTTTTGTCCAGTCATTCTAAGAAGTGGATTCTTTTTCCCAAAGCTTTTTTTAATACGCTGGCATTTATATGTGTATATAGAAGTAGAATTGGTTTGGTGATTCTGACTGAACTGAGCAGCTAATGAGTTTGGCTGTGAGTGAATTTGATGTCAGGAGATTGCAAGAGATGTAACAGATGTGAAGATCTCTGTTTACAATAAAGATACTTTTCTCTCTAACCACGACATGTGAGTTCTGAGAGAGGTTAACAGTCTCTTTTCTCTGCATGTTTACATGAAGTTTCTGGAAATCATTGGGAGGATTCGGTACATGACAAGATTTTCCCAGGGGCAATAGATGAGGGATTTAGGGATGAAATTGGCCTGCGCATCAGGGATGGAAAAGGATTCCAAGCTCTTCATATGCTTTATGAATTAATATCTGTATGCATTACCCTCTCAATATAGCACCGAGCCAGGAAGTCTTATGTGCCATTGAAGTTAGCTGTAAAATACCCAAGGCTTGCTTAAATTTGGGCTGTATTTTTGGCTTCCCAGGTGGTGCAGTGGTAAAGAATCAGCCTGTTAATACAGGAAATGTAAGTGATGCTGGTTTGATCCCTTGGTTGGGAAGATCCCCCAGAGAAGGAAATGGCAACCCACTCCAGTATTCTTTCCTGCAAAATTCCATGGACAGAGGAGCCTGCTGGGCTACAGTTCTTGGAGTCGCGAAGAGTAGGACACGACTGAGCACATGCACAGCACAGCATATTTTTTCTACGTTACTTATAATTTTGAAGTTTTAAGTATCATAGTCTCTTAACTGGTTTTTTTTCTTTTTCTTTTGCCTTTTTCCAGATTTTGCATTAGGTACTGGCATAGCCATCAATCTCACTTGAGGCCAATGCTCGTTGCATCCTATTGTCAACATTTGAATGTATAGGCTCTGAGCTCTCATCCTGCCCTTTGTAGTCACCCCTAAAAACTGTAGCCTGAGAGATTTGGGGGTTCTCTCCCCTTGTTAAACCAGAATAAACCCCATTTTGGAGTCTGGGTAGTTCCTGTCCCTTCCTAGGGAGCACCAGAGGGAAGCCAGTGAAGTGGCCCCCATTCCCATCTTGTATCCTCCCAGAAGTGTGTCTTAGTTGCTCACTCATGTCTGACTCTTTGCAACCTCATGGACTGTAGCCCACCGGACTTGTCTGTCCATGGGATTTCCCAGGCAAGAATACTGGAGTGGGTTGCCATTCCCTTATCCAAGGGATCTTCCTGACCCAGGAATCCAGGTCTCTGCATTGCAGGCAGATTCTTTACCATTGTGGCTAAAAACAAAAAATGACATGGGAAAGGTATTTGACAGATTACAATGCACCTTCCTTCATCTCTGCAGGAACCCAATGAAGAAGACATAGGCATACCTTGGGGAGGTAGACTTCCCATTCAAATCCTCTGACTCCAAATAAACAGCATCCTTTTTTCACTGCAACACACATCCCACGTGCAGACCAGGAAATGAAGATCAGGAGAGAAGCAGGGTCCTAATGTGGGATTAGTAAACCTGTGGAACCACAGAGAGGAAGAGAAAGTGCCTGGGTGATAGCAAAGGAGGGTGAGTATACAGGAATCAGAGAAGTCGAGTCATTTTTAAAGGATGGAATCTAAACTTTGAGTCAGGTTCCTTACAGATCTCAGAGCTGCTCGCTTTTTTCCCAGCACTCCCCAAAGTGCCTTGATCAAGACTGGAAAAGATTTGTCGAAAGCAAAAAAGTAGTGGGTATCTTCTCTAGTTTCCTCTACTTTGCTTTTACCACTTAAGAGAGAATAAGTATGTTCTGCTCTGCTGGCCAGAGAAGGAGGTGGCAACCCACTCCAGTGTTCTTGCCTGGAGAATCCTGTGGACGGAGGAGCCTGGTGGGCTGCTATCCATGGGGTCGCACAGAGTCGGACACGACTGAAGCGACTTAGCAGCAGCAGCAGCAGTTCTGCTGCCCAGTGGTCTCTGTCATGACTACTCAGCTGTGTCCTTACAGAGGAATCAGCCATAGATCACATGTAAACAAATGGGCCTGGCTGTGTGCCAATCAAATTTATTTGCAAAAACAGCAGCCAACTGGAGCTCCCAGTTTGCTGGCCTCTGCCTTGGAATAACTGCCTCCAACCTTTGTTGGAATGTGATTCTACATTACAGTCACCTGGGGAACAATAAAAAAAAAACACCCCCAGTTCTTCCCTACAGTAACTGAATCCTTCTGAAGTAGGGTCCAGGCATTAACATATATTTTTAAAGCTTCTCGTGAAATCTTAGTGGGAAAACAAGATGGGGAGCCACTGTCCTTGATTCTAAAACAGTGGCTGTCAAAGTACAGTCCCCAGGAGAAACAGTGACATCAGCATGACCTGGGAACTTGTTAGGAATCAAATTCTCAAGCCCAGCTCCAGACCTGTGTGTATGTGCTCAGCCACTCATTCATGTCCGACTGTTTGTGAACCCGTGGTCTATTTAGCCCACCAGGCTCCTCTGTCCATGGGCTTTCCCAGGCAAGAATACTGGAGTGGGTTGCCACTTCCTACACTCGGGGATCTTCCCGACCCAAGGATCGAACCCATGTTTCCTGTGTCTCCTACATTGGCAGGTGGATTCTTTACCACTGTGCCACCTGCAAAGCCCTACTAGATGCAAAACTCAGGGGGTGAGACCTGGGATCTGTGTTAACAAGCTTTCCATGTGGCTCCACAGCACAGTCAAGTTTGAGAACCACATGTCCAGGGTCTAGAGAATAAGTATTCAGCCCCATAGCCCTCACTTCATAGGTAATTTAGATGTAATGTTCCAGACCCAGCACTGGGTCTGGCATTAAAAATCTGGCTTCAAGCCCCCTTCTCCCCTTTACTACACTTCTCTGAGCCTCATGGTCTCCATCTTTAAAAGGGATGATGTGCCATTTATATTGGGTGCCTACAGTGGTCAAGTGATTAAATGTATGTGAAGGCAGTTATGAAACTGTCAAGCACCATCTTTGATCACCACCACTATTAAGTCTAAGATCACCGTTGATCACTTGGACTGAGGTAGAAGGATGTGCAATTATTGTTCACGGGCTCAGTCCATGGTTCTTGGTTCAGGAGTGCTGCTGCTAAGCATAATATAGAAAGTTGTCTCATCATTCCAACATGGATCCTGGTTTCTGAACTGCAGCAAAGCCATGAAGAGAGGCAAGCAGGGCCAGAGGGGAGTGCCTGAGTCAACGAGGAGACTAAGAAGACACAATCCCAGGAAAGCAGGGGAAAGCAATTAGAATTAAGGCAGATGGGGTGGGCTCAAGGTCCACAGACCCTTGTGTGATGTAGACGAAGTGGACAATGCGTCCTCCTGGAGACATTTTTCCAGGAGTCTCCAAGTCACACTGTTTAGTGCATCTTGACATATGTTACCTGTCAAGAAGTAGCACCAGCTACAATCACAAACGTATTCAAAAATGTCTAGATACCTTCATGAAGAACATACATAACTCGTTCTTAAGACAAACTGGAATACTTTGGAGGAAAATATACAGTCCTGTAGGTATGACATCTAAGGGGATATATATGTGACATGAAACCACCTTTACAATGTCTTTCAGAATATAATGCACTGAAAGAAGCAGAATCTTATTCGGTGTGGTGATTCTTGAGCTCATAGGAGACCAAAACCAAGATACTTCTCAGGATGTCTGCTATTTTAGACATATTTGGATTTGAACTGAATGTTTCTAAAATAAAGGCCCTTGGGGAATCAGCCATCTTATATAGATTCTAAAGTTATTATCTGAACTTTAGGGAAAATTTCCACACTAAAATCAGCACCATCTGTTAAAGCTCCCTTGTCATATCTTATTGCAAGATTCTGTGCTCTTAAACACTGTGATTTTTTCTTCCTTCTTTTTTGGTTCATTGACAGCATAAAAGGTGAGGAGAGGAGGGTCACAAAGAGGTCTGTCATTCTTTACTTGGACAGAAGTCCAGGAAGTGCTATGGAGAAGTGTTGTTTTCTTATGAAGATTACCTGTTCTCTTCTATTAGTCAAATGCTCTGAAAATGATTTTGCTGGGAAAGGCTGGGGAAAATTGAAGTCAGTTAAAATGAGCCATGAAACGTCAGAGCCGCAGGTGTGGCTGGAGTCTAGGGAGGGGGGATTACCTCCTATGTCCCCCTTCTAACCTTGCTGAAATGCCCTGATCCCAGAGAATACATCCAAGCTGCTTTTCTCAGAGCAGCACGACTCCTAGTACATAGATCTGTTGAAATATGAACCGAGCAGGGTGTGAACGAGCTCAAAATATGCTGATTTCCAGATGTTCCTTGATTCTCTCAAACACTGATTGCCCCCAAAGACCATCCTGAGTTGGTGGATGGCAGCGATTACTCATATTTCTTTTCTGCGATCACAGCCGTAATTTAAAAGCCCCATAGTCTTTCTCATGAGCCTATGTCTGGGTCTTGTCTAGGTCATATATTACTTCGCAGTATGAAAATTGCAGAGTCTCGCTGGATTGGGCTGTAAAATATCTGCACACTGATGCCAGTTTTTTGATTTGTTGCTCTTCCCAGGATGGGAAAACTTTTCAGAAATCTGAATGAAGGGTTGGTGTTTTATAGAGTGACCTTCCTTGAAGGAGAGGTCATGGAAGATCTCCTTTCTCTGCAACAACAACAACAAAAATCAGAAAAACCAGAGAAGTTCATGTTAACATGTTTCAGGGAAAGTAAAAGAATCCAAAGCAGTGAATTAACCAACATTATTATTGTGTTCTAAAATCTCAACCACCTGAGAACTGAATAAGAAATCCAGCGTGTGAATAAGTTGGGATGGCAGATGCTAAAACTTCTGGGAGCTTCATTTGAATCTGTTTATCTGGTATCTGGGATAAATAAGGCATCAGTGAAACCCTTCTGAAGGGTCTTCCACAGGTTTACGAGAGGAAGTTTAATATCTACCACCAGAAAGATGGCACCATAAGGAAAAAAAGGATTTCCACATGTCTTTCTACTTCCACCCTGTTCAGAGACAAATTTGAGGCCACCCACCCACTGTCCCCTGAGCCTCTGAACTGACACATTTCCTCCCCATTTCTTAGGAGGAGAAATGTGACAGAACTCCCCAGTTGCACGGCAAGAAGGAAAGAAGACTTTGATCTGGGTTCATGTGACAGAACTGACTCATACAAGAAGTGACCTTAATGTCTCAGAGTATTCAGTGTCTCATCTGTGAGGTGCAGTTAATAATGCCTGAGGAGGAGAGGTTAAGTGTTCCGTCTAAATTCACACCTGGTTGGAGCAGAATGAGGACTTGAACCTGCTGGGCTCGCAACAAAGATAGTGTTTAATCCACGGTATTAATACCTGATGAGGAGTAAATGGGCTAAGACCCAGAAAACCCTCACGATTGGGCGCAGGGCAGAAGGAGCCCTCTATGAATAGCCGTTCCCGTTTTCTTTGCCCTTACTCCCTGCACATCTGCCACATCTTCTGTCGCCCCCAAAGCATCTGATGCCTTCCGTGACCTGCCGTGGCACACAATTAAGGAGGAGCAAAGGTGATTCCTGGGTCTTTAATGCTCTCTGCCACAATTACGGCTGCTGTGTCCTTGTATCTATTTGCCTATTGTTTCTTCCTTGCAACAGATTTCTTCTCACGCTATATAATATTATAACCTAAGTTCTTCATTATTGATGATCATTTTAAAAAAATAGAAATCATTCTTAGGTGGTCAGCTCTCCCTTTGGGGTCAGGCATTTGGAAGATAATCGCAGTCTCCTTGGGGGAAGACCTCGCCTAGAGATCACCAGCGTCTGGGTGTAGCTGACACTGGAGGGTTTGGAGGAATCTACAAGCAGAAGGGGGTGACAGAGGATGAGATGGTCAGATAGCATCACTGACTCAGTGGACATGAATTAGAGCAAACTCCGGGAGATAGTGAAGGACAGAGGCTGGTGTACTGCCGTCCGTGGGGTTGCAAAGAGTCTGACACGACTTGGCAACTGAGCAAGGAGCAGCACAAAATGCAAATGAGGACAGAGAACCCACTGCCCCAGGAGCAGAGCTCACCATCACTGCTTGCTCGCACCATCTTTGAGCAGCATAAGCTGCGTGCTCTTCCGCCTGCCCGCTCCCCTCTACCTCAGATGATGTCCTTGAATCCACACCGCACACCAGCAGAGACATTCTTAGATCTACCAGATCCTGTTTTTAGCTACTCTTGGTCCTGTAGTTTTCTGGGCATCCGTGTCCCCTAGTCTCCACGTGCCTCATGATGACATCCTTGAACCCTAACTATACTGTAACGAAGTGGTAAGGGAAATGAGGGAGATGGCCTTTTCTATTGAGAAATAACACGTACCTGTATTCATTTATTTAATCCCCTTAACAAGCCTAGATTTTTTAAAAAAATATGTATTTATTATTTCACTTTGGCTGTGTTGGGTCTTAGTTGGGCACGCTGCCTCTTGGTTCCGCATCAGTTTCTCTCTAATTGCCACCACGGCTGCAGAGCACGTGGGCTCGGTAATCGCAATGCACAGGCTTAGCTTCCCCGCAGCAAGCGAGAACCTAGTTCCCTGACCAACAATCAAACGCTCGCCGGCTGCACTGAAAGGTGAATTCTTAACCACTGGACCACCAGGGAAGTCCCCACAAGCCTAGATATTACAGACGAAGAAGTGGAGTCACAGAGCAGCCAGAAGCAATATCACCCTTTTAGAAACTTGCAGTAAACCCATGTAAATGTCGGGTCCAGCCAGGAACTGATTTCCATATCACACACTTGAGGCTGATTTTAGAAGTGAGTCACGGTGGGAGACAGCTGATGTTTAGAAAATGTTTTGACCCTGATATTTAAGTGGCTAACCTTCTGTCTTGTCATTGCCCTTAGGTTAAGAGGGAGTGAGAACATAATATCCGTTTTGAAATGAGACCCTGGGCCCTAACCGTTAACCCAGCCGGCTAAATCCTGCATCCCGTAATGAAAAGCTGTAACCATGGGCACAGAATAGAGAAGTATTATTTTGGAGCTTCCTTTCCTGACCGCTCCCTTCCTAACATCTGCTGTCATTGACACATGTGCACAATGTGACTTATCTCCTTGATGCCTCAGTTAGGGTTCGTCATAGTCAGTCAGGGCCACAGCCTTAAGAAATTTACTGCTAAGAGAAAAACAAGTTAAATGTGAATATTTTGCAACTTAGGGTCACTATTTTATTGGGGCCCTGACAGCAGGAATACATGAAAGATTAAAGGATGGGAGGATAATGTTCTTTGTAGGTCAAAACAGTGAAATATAAGTGGGCTGGCATAGAGTGAAATATTGCTATTACTTTTGCTCAAAACTTTCTAAGAAGAACCATCTATGAGAATTAAAATCTGCATAATATCTAAGTTTGCAAATTCAAAAGATAGAAATCATGAGAAAAGTCTTGTTTCTCCAGAGGGTGGTGCCAACCCAACAGTTTAAAGGTGTCATAAAAGTAAGAGCTGGTTAAATGGCATCTGGGTTGGGGGTGGGGATGAGCAATAATGGGAGAACAGTCATGGTAATAGCAGATCTGGAATTCTGAGGAAATTAATTGTGACATATTCACACACAGGCTGCTGGGCAATAATAGAATTTTTTAAAATATTTTGCATATTTTATATGACCAAGAAGGAAGTTTAAAAATAAGGTCATTCTGTTGCTTTGATTATATTGCTGCAAACTGACCAATGATCTGTGATTATCTTTCTTCCTGAATTTAAAGAATCAGTTGTTTATGATATGATGAATAATCAGCTCAAATTTTACTCTTATACTGCTTTTTAACATAAAACAGAAAATTTCTAGTCCTCTAAGGAGGTCACCTTTTAAAATAAGCAATGTGTCTGTGTGGGTGAAACTCCCATATCATACCTACTGTCAATAGACCTCTTCTGACCTCTTAACTCTCAATTTGGGGGGGTTTACACTTTACATTGAAGAAGGTAATGGCAACCCACTCCAGTACTCTTGCCTGGAGAATCCCAGGGACAGGGGAGAGCCTGGTGGGCTACAGTCCATGGGGTTGCAAAGAGCGACTTTCACTCACTCACTCACTGTTTACATAGGGGACTCATAGAAGTGTTTTTCAGTAGAGCCCTGGTCTAGAAAATTCATTCAGCAGAATCTTGGAAAGGAAAAGAATGTGATTTGAAAGAGGCTCATTTGAAAGATTCTGCGTGGAGTTCAGAGAAGAGACATAGATGGGCCACTGGGGCGGCAGTAATGAGTAAGACACATCAGGAGGGCTGGACGGAGGCAAATTGAAGAATGAGATACAGAAGTGAGATACAGGAGGAGTGTGAGTTTTGCTCCTAAGAACATCAGGAAACCAGAAAAGAAACAGCAGTCATAGGAAAAGAAGCCGGCCTGGGATGGGGGTGATGGGGATGGTAACTGCAACAAGGAAATGAGGACATGTGAGGCTGAGATGATCTAGAAAGCATGGATGTTCAGGTCAGGGCTCAGAAGAGATGCCGGGGCTGCAGGACAGAGGTATTCTCAGGCCGCACATTTATAGCAGTATGGGGGAGACAGTAGAGAGTATGGATAGTGTATTCACCGGAGGTCTAAATAGCATCAGCAGTTAGGACCTAAAGTGAAGGACTGCAGGCCAAGAAGGATGAGCAGAGAAAGAGGGGGAATCCAGGCACACACAGTGTTAGCTGAATCTGGAGGGGAAGAGCCTTCCGCCGTGCAGGGCCCTGAGTTTTCTGTCAGACAGGAGGAGGATGAGAACTGAGAGGAAGGGCAGGAGACCTCCGTGGATGTCGACCAGCCTCGGGTCTCCTTTCATGGACCCAGGGGTCCCAGACAGGGATTTGGCTCAGCACTTCAGTGGGCTTAGGGTCTGAGTCTAAGCCTTAGAATCTCTCCAAGGAAACTGCCCACACAGTGTCAACACATCAACCTGGGTCAGGATTACTAAGCCACCACTGAGCGTGGAGCCTGCTGATTAGCTGTGAAACTCCTCCTAACAACATACCCATCAGTTAAGAAAAAACTTACGCCCGCCCCAGGTACCAAAGAATGTTTTTTAAACAAAAAAAGTCCAAAGGCAAGTTCCCAGAGCTAAATAGAGATCATTTTACTCCCACAGCTATATATCTGAAAACTAAAAGACTGAAATTCTAAAGGCATCACACAACTATTGAAAGCTCCTCTTCCTTTAAAAAGCTATAAAATTATATTCATCTTGAACACCTCCAAAGACGTGTATATACTGATATATACACATGTATACATCCCTTGCATGTGTAAATACATAGATCACTATGTGTGTAGAGCCAAAGAGTGGTTCTGTGTAATAAAAGTCTTTTTTTTTACAGTGCCATTGTACTTAAATCAAACCACTCTATAAGATTTTTCTCTTAAGTTTCAATTGCAAATATTAACAGTTTAATAAACGGAGGGAAAGGAGGCTCTGGTTTCTGTTGGTTCACAGTGAAAAATGAGAAAAGGATTACCAAGTGTGCAAATATTTGCTACATTTGAACATTTAATGCACGTCTGTATAAAGGGTTTTAATGTACACTCCTTGCTAACATAACTAAATACTATTTAAAGAGATGTCTCTGGCCTCATTATTCATAAACATTTGGAAGTCAATGGAAAAAATGCAACACTGATTTATCTTCCTTTGTTACCTCTTGTTTCTTAGGGGATCATTTGTAAAATAAGGGGAGGAAATCCTTTCCAGAAGCACAGGTTATCATTATTTAATGGCTAAGTAAAATAATAATAGCTGTACATATAAAGTATATATAATAGCTAATATTTATTGAATACCATCTCCCAGGCTGTTCTGAACTAATAGGCTCTTTAATTAACCAAGCTGCACGAAGGAGGAAACTCATCAGAAGTCTCGTTCTCAAGTCAGGCTACCAATTAGTTTGTTGCTGGTGTTGTCTTGGGCTTCCCAGGTGGCCCTGGTGGTAAAGAACCGACCTGCTAATACAAGGGATGTAAGAGATGAGGGTTCGATCCCTGGGTCGGGAAGATCCCCTGAAGGAGGGCATGGCAACCCACTCCAGTATTCTTGCCTGGAGAATCTCATGGACAAAGGAGCCTCGACGGCTACAATCCGTAGTGTCACAAAGAGTCAGACACGACTGAAGTGGTTTAGTACACTCACACATACCATGTTGCTCTTAATATCACTGTAAAGGTTGTTACCATGCAGATATGTCATCAAGGTGAATCTTAAGTTTTTCTCGGATTCAGCCTGACATCTTCAAACAAAATGGCAGCAGATTTTTTTAAAACTTCAATTGAAAGTATCTTTTATCAATTGAGCAGATGTCAAAACCGTTTGGGAAATTGGTCAAGATTATGGTGACGTGTGAATTCCCTGAATAACGTATCAGTTCACAGACCTACAATTAATTAATAGTATTAATAATGAATTCGGACTGATTGTGGAAACTGTTTTATGTGCCACATCATAAACTGAGTCTAAGGTAAATAATAGTGATCTAATGTAGAAGATATCTGGGAATTAATAGCAACATACTGATTATTTTAAGAGAGTTAAAGTCTTAATAGTGTTTCTCCAGAGCTCCTACATTAGAAATACTCGAATTATTTTAAAATGCAGACTGTGGCCCCATCACAGACATTCTGAATCAAAATATGCCTGAATGAATACCCAGGTGTTCATTCTTACTCAAATCTAACACTGCCCTAAAATAGGAAAGAGCACTTTGAGGAATTTGCCTTTATTCCATTCCAGAAGTTGAAAATATACGGTTTTATTATTTAACTAAACCACTACTGTGACTTGAATTGTGTCCCCCCAAAAAGATTCATTGAATCCTCGCTCCCCTCACCTGTGCATGAGGTCGTAACTGGAAATAAGGTCTCTGCAGCTGAACTGAGTTAAGATGAGGTGATACTGGAGTAGGCGGGCCCTCAATTCAATAAGACTGCTGTCCTTGTAAGAAGAAGGGGATTTGGACAGAGACCCAGAGGAGACACCCACAGCGGAAGAAGGCCATGTGAAGACAGAAACAGGGACTGGAGCAATGCCACTTTAAACCGAAAGAGTCCAAAGATGCTGGCAACCGCCAGAAGCTAGAAAAGAGGGTGGGAAAGAGGCAGGCAGCAGATTGTCCCTTAGAGACTCCAGCAGGAACGAAGCCTGCAGACACCCTGAATTTAGACTCCAGGCCTCCAGACTTGACAGAATACATTTCTGTTGCTTTAAGCCATCCAGTTATTCTACTTTGTTACAGCACCCTAGAAAACTGTTTCGTTGCTCAGCCGCTCAGTCATGTCCAGCGCTTTGTCACTCCAGGGACTGCAGCATGCCAGGCTTCCCTATCCTTCACTATCTCCCAGAGTTTGCTCAAACTCATGTCCATTGAGTCGATAATGCCATCCAACCATCTCATCCTCTTTCACCCCCTAATGCGAAGAGACAACTCATTGAAAAAGACCCTGATGCTGGGAAAGATTGAGGGCAGGAGGAGGAGGGGACAACAGGGGATGAGAAAACTGTAGGCACAAACCTAATAACCATCGCTCTTAACTGCCCCTCTTCTCTCCCTTTGTGGGTTCAGAACCTTCATCAGAGTCACCTCTGCCACCTTTGATTTCCTTATGCTTCTCCCTGAAGCCATCTCCAGCCAGTGCATCCGCAGTCCTGGGTCCCTTCTGTCAGCTTCCCATTCAGTGAATACCTTGGAGAACAGCTGGCCTGCGTTTGGAGTTGGTTTTGCCCACCTCTCTCCCTGCAGAGAGGTGAGAAATTTCCTAATTCACTGGATGGCCAATGTCACCCTGAAGTGTGAAGTTTTTAAAAATTAAACTGGAAAACATGTCTGAGAATCCCATGCTCTGCCAGCACTGATTAAACGTGGGCCAGGCAGAGAGAATAAAGTAACAGAGAAGTGATCCTTGTCATTTTCACCAGATTACATTTCCGCCCCCTGCAAAACACGTCTGTCACTCTGGGACCCTCAACTTACAGGGCAGGCCGAGTCAAGGTCATTTTGCTTTTCATTGATTCTACAGCTCTGGCATTCCTCATAAGGATTTACAGTATTTAACCCACCAGGAGAAGCCGTGAACTATAAATGGCTTCCCGTTTGCCAGGAAACCTGCTGTTCCGTAAGTGACACCAGCTATGGAGTCCCCCCTACAACTCTCTCGAATGAAAGCCTGCAGCCTCCGCTCCCACGCAAAGAAGCCCGGCCTCTCACTTCACAGGCTGATCCTTCCTTTGGCTTCAAATCAGCACGGGGTTGTTTAGCTTACTGAGTGGGGTAATCCAGATACAGGGAGACAGGAAAAAACCGAGTGAGCCGACTCACGCTGTTCATTTGATCTGTCAGCATCCTCCATGGCCCAGACTGGGAGGGAGAAAATGAAAGTTGAAGAGCATGAAATAGAGAAAATAGAAAATTAAGAATAGGATTTGATAACTTGTGAAGCCTTCTCACGTGTGTTCCAAGGGGCTGCAGGGGACACAACAGACATTGAAGATAGAGATCTATGAGGAAGTGAACGAATAACTTGGAGGAAAAGTTAGTCGCTTAGTCGTGTCCAACTCTTTGTGACCCCACGGACTATAGCCCACCAGGCTCGTCCATGGGCTTCTCCAGGCAAGAATACTGGAGTGGGTTGCCATTTCCTTCTCCAGGGGATCTTCCCGACCCAGGGATCAAACCCAGGTCTCCTGCATTGCGGGCGGACTCTACCTAACTTAGAGGACTTGTTCTTAAATGAAACATGATATCATTGTGATTGTGACTGAAAACTTTTCATCCTTAGAGTAGAATTAAAGGAGTTTTAAATACGTAGCTGGTAGTCGGTATTCACTGATGGTGTTTTTGCATCTGTAAGCACAATATCAAAATGAAGCCCAGAGCAAAAGTGGGGGGGTGGGGAGGAATCAGCAATACCAATTCTGTCTTCATTTACATTTTTGATATTTTATTCATCACAGAATTTTTGTGTTCATTTTGAATTTTTAGAGATATTGCATTAAAATATGATGTGTTTTGATTGCTGACTTTTGGGGTTGTCTCCTCCCTGCATTTTTTACCGAAGACAAGGGCCTTACTTGCCTTACTCTAGGCCCAGCTCAGGGTGAGCATTTCAAAATTTAAAACATGTTTTGTTAAGTGGAGAATGTCACTTTCAGGTTTTCATTTACAATGAATTTTGAAGGAAAAGTCCCTCAGAACCAGAGGAGCAGTCTCACTGACGAGCCTGAAATGAAACAAGAATCTCTACGAGGCCGTCCTGGCATCACAAGGGGATGGTTTTCAATTCACAGACTTTGCTTTTCCCAGAATCTCTGAATTTAAAAGTGTGCTGCAGTTATTAATGCCGGTTTGCCACTTGGTGCACAGAAAATCATCCACAAACTTTGTGTCTCTGGTAATTATGCTCTTCGTGACAGTTCATTGCCCTTAAGTGAGTCAAGGCCGGATCTACAGAGAATATCAGAGCGATGAACTAAATCTCTCCCCAGAAATAGTTCAGCCCCTGCTAACACAGAGTATTTATTTAATATTCAGTCACTTACACTGTCTAGAGCTGTTTCTTAACTCTTTCTTTGTCTATATGTCCTGGAGAAGGAAGTGGCAACCCTCTCCAGCATTCTTGCCTGGGAAATCCCGTGGACAGAGGAGCCTTGGGAGTGCAAAAGAGTCGGACACAACTGAGCGACTAAACCCCCCACCACCTGGCTTCAGTAAGCAACTTATCTCCATAAGGATAAGACTTGTACTTTTGAAAAACACTCGGTATGGTGGAAGTACATAGTATAAGTTCAAAATATTCTGAATTAATCCATGAGTTCACTGTAAATTCCTCTGCTTTAAGTTTTCTCTTTTGGTCAATTAAATTTGTTCCTATTTTATCATACATTCACAACACATTCCAAGGAATTTCCTTTTTTGGAAAGAATGTACGCTCCTAGCAGTCAAGCAAAGCTGGGATATGAAGTCATTCTTAAATTAACACTAATATTATTACTGCTATAAAGGAAATATATTTACTGGTCTATGTTTATAGAATCTCCAATATTTGAAATAGATAATAAAATTTACCCTTACTTCTTAATTTAGAATCTGCTATTGAAAAAGACTTAGTAAACTGTCATCCTTTAATGTCTGAGGAAACACCCTCAGGTCCACCTGATTCATTCTTAGACTGACCCCGAATCATAAGATTCTTTTTGCTGATAATATCTACTACAAGGATGTGCTCCCTACTTTAAGAAAGTCGAGATCAAGAAATCTGATTTTGGGGGGCCAGAGGGAAAGGCATACTTGCTTTGCAAAAGGATTTAATTTAAATAGCAAGCTCCCTCTGAGTACTTAAAATACGATCCAATTTACCAAAACGTTACTGATGCATAGCAGAGAACATCCTGTTCATCGGCTTTTATTTAGGGCTCCTCAGCTTCTGCACTTTGAGAGAACATGCCCATTGCAAAGTTATTGTCATTAAAGAAAAGGGTTCTAGTGCCATCTACATGCTTGATGAGAAGCACACGTGTCCAGTTAAGCTGGCTATGTGTTTAGACTGGCTCGGCTCTGGGGCTTCACAGGGGCCATCTGAGAAAGCTCTCCGACTGTCTTGAGAACGTCAGCCTGTCAAAACCGGCTCCTGACTGCATGGAACAGGTGCTGATGGTTATTATTATTTAGTATTTTGCAGAAGGGCACTGTATCAGTCTCCTAGGGCTGTCATAACAAACTCATACAAACTGGGTGGCTTATAACAAAAATGTATTGAGACTTAGTTCTGGAGGCTACAAGTCTGACATTAAAATGTCTGCAGAGCTGAGCTCTCTCTGCAAGCTCTGGGGGAGAATGTGGTTCCAGGCCTTTCTTGAAGCTTCTAGAATTGCCAGTCAGCCTTGGCACCCCTTGGCTTGTAGCTGCAGCCCTACCATCTCTGCTTCCACCCTCACTTGGCTTTCTCTCCTCCTGGGTCTGAGTGATGATGGCTTGCTCCTGCCTGTGTTTCTCTCTTCTCTTCTTCTCATAAGAACACCAGTCACATTGGATAAAGGGCCCACCCTACTTCACATGACCCCATCTGACCTATTTACATCTACAAAGATCGTGTTTCCAAACGAAGCTACATACTGAGGTTCCAGGGCTTTTCACCTTTCTTTTGGGGGAAGACAGTTCAGCTGATCACAGGCAGTCAGTGTACAGACTGCCAGGGGTAGGGGAAATACTGGTTAGACAGCATCACTGACTCAATGGACATGAATTTGAGCAAACTCTGAGCAATAGGGAAGGACAGGGAAGCCTGGCATTCTACAGTCCATGGGGTCACAAAGAGTGAGACACAACTTGGCAACTGAACAACAAAATCCCATCCCTTCCCATTGCTTTTGAATTGGGGTGCTGTAGAAGACTCTTGAGAGTCCCTTGGACTTCAGGGAGATCAAACCTGTCAATCATAAAGGAAATCAACCTTGAATATTCACTGGAAGGACTGATGCCGAAGCTGAAGCTCCAATATATTGACTACCTGATGTGAAGAGCTGACTCATTGGAAAAGACCCTGCTGATGGGAAAGATTGAGGGCAAAAGGAGAAAGGGGCGCCAGAGGAAAAGATGGTTAGATATCATCACCGACTCAGTGGAAGTGAATTTGAGCAAACTCCAGGAGATAGTGGAGCACAGAGGAGCCTGGAGTGCTACAGTCCATGGGGTCACAAAGAGTTGAACCTGACTTAGCCATTGAACAATAATAATAATCCCATCAGACATTCAGGGTTACACTGTAAGAATCCTCCCATGAAAACCAGCATCTGGCTTCTTGACGTCCCGCCCACATGGATGGATGTCCTGAAGCTTCCCTGCTAACAGAACAGCTCAACAAACATATCAACTATTGGTGTGGGAGGGAGGATCCAGGGGGAGAGGGAGATACGGACTAGAGAGTGTAAAGCAGGGAGGAGGAGGCTTGTGTTTAACTCACAAGCAGGAAGTAGGAAGCAAGGACTGTTCAGGAAACAATGGAAAATTTTGTGTCTTGCTGTTCACTTGACATCCTACACTTCCGTCTAGTTCATTGTTTCTCCTGTCAGCTCCCTCCACTACCCAGAGCATAATCATGACAGAGGTGAACAAAAAGAAGCATAAGAAGGATAATTTTCCTTTTTTCCTCTTGAATACCCAGTTTGTTGACCTTTCACTTTGTCCATTGTAGGTGAACTCTGAAAACTGGGGGATGGTGTGGCATTTGAGCATCAGAGATGTAATTAGAAGAATTCCAAAACTCTGCTCTCTTTGCTTTTATGTGGCTCTTGTTTTCATCCTGTACACATAATGGCCTTTTGGGCAACTACTGTTTTTTGATTGGGAAAAAATTAAATGAAAAAGGCCAAAGCCTCTGAAATTGCATATAAGGGAGAACAAAATGAAACAACCATCCTGAAAACTTCCTAGTTTTCAGCTCTAATTCCTCAGTATTACATGCTTTGATGGAGTATGATGTTCCAGACAGAGAGAATTGGGGTCAGCATAATTTGCTTCCGGAAGTTATCCAGTTAAACATCATGGCTAATAATTGTATCCTAAAGCAGGAAATTAAATTTTTCTTTGAGGTAATAACCAATCTCTAATATTTTAAAAATCTCCTATAGACACAAATTGACTTGACATAATTTAATAAAAATTTAAGAGTAATTGAGGAATATGAATGAGGCAATTGGAAAGCAAGATTGTTTCTGCATTGCCATCTTATTTTTTGGATGATTTATTCAGAGGTGATGAAAAAGCACCATGTTATCAAACTTATATATGAAAATATTTGGATGGAGATTGCATATCTGACTAAATGAAATAAAAAGAAGTTAAAAACTGCCATGGGAATATATATTCTAATATAGCTTTATCTTGTGGTTAGATCAAGCTACCTCCTGGCATAATAACCATATTTGGGATAGATTAGTTTGGAGAAAATCTAAAGAGGCCCATTAAACTGGTTGTATTGTGCACCAAAGATGGAAGGGACCCAGCTTGGGAGAGGCAGGTATTGGAAAGCATGTGAATGTCAACCATTTCCTGTTACCTGTCTAGGCTGTTGTGATTGTGTGCAGCCATCATCCAATGCCAACCCCCATTGTCAAGTGCCATGAAGGGTATTAACCCCTCATGAACCAAAGTCTAGCATTAGACATTTTCCTAATTCTTGAAGTCCTTTGACTCACCGGTTGGTTGATGGGTCTCTTTTAACCTAGGACTCTCTCATGCTTCTACCAAAATGTTCCTGCTAAAGGAGCATGGTATGTGGCATTGGGCCTTCCAACACTCAGCTGTCATCACCTCCCTCATGTGGCAAACTCCAGGACACAAATCCTCCACTTTGACTGACATGACCTGGGCCAGCACTTCTCCAAGTTCAGAGCTTTTCCAAATCACCTAGTGTGAAAGTGCTTGTCACTCAGTCATGTCCAACTCTCTGTGACCCCATGGACAGTAGCCCACCAGGCTCTTCTGTCCATGAGGATTCTCCTGGCAAGAATACTGGAGTGGGTAGCCATTCCCTTCTCCAGGGGATCTTCCTGACCTAGGGATTTAACCGAGGTCTCCTGCATTGCAGGCAGATTCTTTACCATCGAGCCACCAGAGAAGCCCTAGGGATCTTGTTAAAACACAGGTTCTGGTCCAAGCAGCTAGAGTGGGGACGGAGAATGTGCATTTCTGACAAGCTCCCAGATGAGGTCAGGCTGCTAGTTCCCTTGAGCAGCAAATATCTAGAAAACACCCAGGGATCCCTGCCCCTTTTGCCCTGGAATTTTTTCCCCTTTCTTTCTTCCTAAGATCTATATATTCATCCTTCAAGACTCTGCTTTAATATCTGTTCCTTGGAGCAATCTAGGATGAGACTTACATATCACAAGTGCTTCCCCCTCCAAATTCCCATAGCAGACAGTGTCTGGACCTGCTGTCTGGCATCCAGCCCGGGATAATTTTATCTTTAGCTACTTTTTTCCCTGTACACATCCAGAATCCCAATTAGATGGCTCTTTGAGGACAATCTCTACACGTATGCTGTTGGGCTTTCTCTTACACTTCAGATCTGCAGTTTCTACTACCTGCTGCCTTATTGGAATTCCAAATTCAACATGGGAAAAGACCAAACTCCCTACCTAACCCTCTTTGAGAACTTAGTCAACTATATTTCCTTCTCAGAGAGTCCCATGTATTTATTCAACAAATACTTGTTTATTCAATAAGCATTTGTGCCTGCTATGGGCCAGGCACTAGATATATGGTGAACAGAGCTGACATGGGTACTCATGACACTTGCCTGAAGCCTCACAGATTCCTGCAGAGTTTCAGCCACCCACAACTTAAAGGTCACCTTCCTGGAGGCTCAGTCATTCAGAGCAGAAACTACAGGGTCATCTTTGATTCCTCCTTCTAACTCACCACAGCAATCTCAGTTTATTGTAAAGTTCTATCTTCTCTGCCCCTGAAATGTGCCTCATACACAAGTTCTCCTCTCCTCTCTGTCCCCCTCATGACTGTCCTAGAAATGTCCTCATCCTCCCCAGCCCTGATGATGACACTTGTCTCCCTACTCTTGACTGATCCTTCCCTGCTCAGCCTCTTCTCTAACTCATCCTTCACGCCAACCTTGAATTTGTCATTGTTCTGAGACATCTATCTGATCACGATGCTTCTGAACTCACAGAGAGATGAATCCACATGTCTCTGCCATGAAACCCCAACTACACAGCATCCAGTTTCTAACACCCCTCTAATCCATTCCCCACCAGCTTCTCCGGCCTCCACTCCCTACACACCAGCTTCTGCCTCTCTTTTGCCACAACCAGTGTGTGTGCACTGGTCTCCAAATAGCCCCACTCTTTGAAGACTACTTGTCTTTGCTCAGCCTAGAAGACCTTGCACTTATTTATTTCACTATCAAAACATGACATTACTTCAAAGTTCAGCTCAAAGCCCACCAAGAAACCATGTTCTGTCACTGCTTCCATGGAACTTAATTTTGACCTGTGTCACACACTATTTGTCACACAATCTGGGATGAGTATTCCTTGTATATTTGTCTGTCTTCACCTCCACTAGATTTTAAGACTATATATATCTAGCCCTCCCCCTACCCAGTATTTACTAAAATTCCCTGATATCCAGGACAAGAAGTTTCTCAACAGTTTGTGCTTGTTGACTTTTTTGTGTCCTTGATGGCAAACATCAGGCTCTACTCTGGGAAGATGCACAAGAAGATAAATTATTGGTAAATATTTCTTCTTTGGCATCTTCAAAATACGCTGTCTTTCCACCTTCCTTTAACCTGGTGATTGAGTTTCATTTGTGTACCTGTCAATAGATGTCTTCTCCTTCAGAGCCTATTGCTGGAGCTGTACTTTTCAATCTTGGCCACATATTAGAATCACCTGGACAGTTTTGAAAACTCCCAGGACTCACTCTGTGCCCGAGGTGAATTAACTTCATCACAGTCTCTGTGGTCCACACCCAGGAACCAATATTTTTCAAAACTTCTCAGATGAAGGACTTCCCTGAAAGTCCAGTGGTTAAGATTCTGTGCTCCCAGTGCAGGGGGCACAGGTTTGAACCCTGGTCCAGGAACTAAGATCCCACATGTCATGTGGTGAGGCAAAAAAAAAAAAAAAAACTTTCCAGATGATTCTGATATGCAGCTGAAGATGAGAACCACTGTGCTGGGGAGGAGCTCTGTTCCAGACTCAGTCTTAGGAGAAGGCAAAATAGCAGACATAACACATGGCGCCACTTGAAGGGGATTCACTGGAGCCCAAGTATCTCTCTTGATGGCCCATCGTGTTTCCCACTACGAGCCAACAGTAGTCTCCTCTGAATTACAGGATTGTCTCCAGAAGGCATTGTTAAAATACGTATATGCTATATATGTAACTTATATATACATCTGTGCTGTGCCATGCTGAGTAATTTCAGTTGTGTCTGACTCTGTGACTCTATGGACTGTAGCCTGCTTGGCTCCTCCGTACATGGGATTTCCCAGACAAGAATACTGGGGTGGGTTGCCATTTCCTTCTCCAGGGGATCTTCCTGATGCAGGGATCGAACCTGTGTCTCTTATGTCTCCTGCATTGTATGCATATATATTCTCTCTCATTCTCTCTCCCTCAGTGTTTTTTCTCTACTGAGAGAGAGAGAATATATGTACCCTGGAAGGAGTAATCCATTAACCCTCTAGCCATGTACAAAATACAAAGTAAATCTCTTTTGAGGAAGAGGAATACCCGAGAAGGGAGGTCAGGAACGCACAGACTGGATGGGAGCATCATCACAGGCAGTTCACGGAGCCAGAGGTCATCGTGGGGATAACAATTCTAAATGAGGGGGTGAGAAAATGCCCAGGTCCTGGGGGAATTCAGTCTCAACTATACACTTTAAAAGGGGCTTCTCAGGTGGTTCAGTGGTAAAGACCCCACCTGCCAATTCAAAAGACACAGATCAAGACGATCCCCTGGAGAAGGAAACGGCAACCCACTCCAGTATTCTCGCCTGGAAAATCCCACAGTCAGAGGAGCCTGGTGGGCTGCGGTCCATGGGGTTGCAAGAGTCGGATACCACTAGGGACTAACAGCAACAACAACGTTCCCTTCAAAGCACTGCTGAAAATAAAGAAAGAAAGTGAGCAAAAGTTAGCAGCATCCAAATGAAACCAAGGAGAGGGGAACTCAGTAAAGATAAAAATTCATGGGGAAAAAAATATATTTGTGTGGCAACTTTTTCCAAACTTAAACAAAAAACACCACCTGTGATCCCTCTACACTCTCCTGCCTAATGAGAATTTCTGAAAGCAAAATACACCTAGAGTGAGTCCCCACAATGTGGTAACTTATAAAAGCAGCCTCTATACCATGCTGACACTGAAATAAACTGGTTTCCTGGTGCACCAGAGCCTTTTGTGGAAAAACAAAGCTATTGGAAACAACGCACATAATGGAAGGTTCCAGAGAGGAGACAACTGAGTCTGTGACTGCACCTCAGATTCACTCAAACACATCCTTCCTGGAGGAACCTACTTCTGTTTCCTCATGAACTAAGTCAAATGGTAATCACCCTTTGCCTTGAGCACGAATATCTGCTAAATTACCTACAGCTCCGAAGGAGGGCAAATCTGTGGTTTTATCATGGATTCGGGCTCCCTTCTGTGACCCTAACCCACCATCCTAACTCCCTCTATCTTGGGTTTCAGCAAGCTAACTAGACGTGAAACAGAAAGAGGCTGTTAAACTTAAGAGAATCAGATCCTGGCAGCATCTCTTCATGAAATTCCCTCATGGGCTGGAGTAATGCCTCGGCAAATGTCTCAGAAACAGTCCAGATGATTTCAAGGAGGCAAGGGCAGACCGGTAATTAAACCGCATGAATCAGGAAGACTTCGAAATAGAGAATGAAGGGCAAGGAAAGAAGACGGAAGAAAGCAAAGTAAAGAGACAGGACAGCAGAGTCCTAAGGAAGTAGTTTGGGGCCTTGGACTTGCTTTTTTGATTTCTGTACCGCTTTTTGTGCTTGTCCACCATTCTGCCTTCACCTTTCTTTCCAGTCCCTTATTGCATATCTTCAAATCACACCAAGTTGAGTTGCGCTTCTGTTTCCTTCCAAGACCCAACTGATACAGCCCTCCAGCCCAGGGGACCAGTTGGGAACTATATCCTCATTCTTCCACAGTGTGGGAGGTTCTCCAGGTGCTAAGCCACTGAAACATCAACCTTAACACAGAAATGTGTAGAAATGCCCAAAAATGGCTCCCAAAGAATCTTAGGCCCTGAAAGAACCTGCTCACAATCTATAAGACTCTGGAACCCTTAGCTAAAGGAAATGAAAGTTCTTTTCTCTTGATCTTAAGTCAGTTTACGGCTCCTGAAGAGCCCCAGTGGTTTCTACCACATGCCATGAAAGATGGCCTATAGTAAGATGGGTAAGGGAGGGATCCCCTGCCTTTCTCAGTGAGAATGGGAGGAAAGGAAATTGGGTTCATGGTACCAGGAAAGAAGAGAAAGGAGATGCTACATTGCATATAAGAGTCACATGCCGTCACAAAGCGTGAGCCTCTTTCTACCAAACCACCCATTAGGAATATACTCTGCATCAATAAAGCTTAGAAGTGGGGCTTCCCTGGTGTCTCAGTGGCAAAGAATCCACCTGCCAGTGCAGGAGACATGGGTTCAATCCCGGGTTCAGGAAGATCCCACATGCCGGAGCAACTAGGCTCATGTGCCACAACTATTGAGCCTGTGTTCTAGAGCTGGGGAGCCACAACTACTGAGACCTATGGGCCCCAGAGCCCATGCTTCTCAACAAGAGAAGCCACCACAAGGAGAAGTTCGCATGCCACAACTAGAGAGTGGTCCCCGTTCTACACAACTAGAGAAAAGCCTGAGCAGCGACGAAGACCCAGCACAGGGAAAAATAAATAAATAAAAATTTTTAAAGCTCAGAAGCCACTGATAAGGCAAACAAGTGCATCTTTCTTTGCATTCATTTCTTGGAAACCTTTTTTTCATCATTTAATCCAAAACCTAATTTGGGGGGAATTTAATGTTTAACAAATCACAAGTGTTTGGTGTAACGTGAGATTGCTTTCTTCTCCCGTATCCCCAGACTCTCGTGAAAATGAGATGCTGCACCTCGTTTGGGGATTGGGGGAGAAAATAAAACAATCTAGATCTAGGTCAGCAGAAAGTCTGTTTGTTCCATGTAAGTAAGCCTCTCCACTAATTAACACTTTGCTGAGGAAAAAAAAAAAGGAGTGAAAGACGCGTGTGAGGAACATATATATTCTTCTGTAAATGGCACCATTTCAGATTCAGTGAACTAGCACTTAGGGCCTTCCAATTGGAATAGTCATCATGTGTACTGAAAATTAAAGTTTTGGAAAGCTTGGAAGGCTGAAAATTCAGCCAGTTACCTGACAGAACTAATTAAATTTACTGGACTGTTCATTAGTATTTACTCAATGATGGGCCCAAAGCTTTAACTCTGCAACTTTGGCTTCAAGAATTAAAATAGTGTGGAAAGAGAGAGGTAACCAAGATGTCAGCTTGCTTACTCTTCCAGAAAGCAATATGCGGGCTTTTTTGTGGTTCATGTAATTGATCCAGTGATCCTCAAGAAAGAATGCTTACCCCTTAGAGCAAAAGATATACTTTTCTTTCCTTCCTAATTGTCCAAACATTGTGCATATAATAACACACACAAAGAGCAAATGAACTTGCACCCATGGGCACGTGTGAATTTTTTTTTTAATTTTTATTGGGGGCATAGTTGCTTTACAATAGTGTTAGCTTCTGCTGTACAGTGAGTCAGGCATATATATATGTGTGTGTGTGAGGGACTATATATATATATATATATATATATAGCTCAGTTGCTAAAGAATCTGCATGCAATGCAGGAGACCCAGGTTCAATACCCTGGAAAATGGAATGGCAACCCACTCCAGTGTTCTTGCCTGGAGAATCCCATGGACAGAGGAGCCTGGCAGGCTACTGTCCATGTGGTCACAAGAAATGGACACAACTTAGCAACCAAACCACCACCATATATATATTTGCACACATATCCCCTCTTTTTTGGATTTTCTTCCCATTCAGGTAACCACAGAGCATAAAGTAGAGTTCCCTGTGCTATACAATAGGTTCTCATTAGTTATCTTTTTTTTTTTAGTTATCTATTTTATACATAGTAGGGCATATATGTCAGTCCCGATCTCCCAACTCATACTACCCACCTACCCCCTTTGGTGTCTGTATGTTTGTTCTCTACATCTGGGTCTCTACTTACGCTTTGCAAATTGATTCATCTGTACCATTTTTCTAGATTCCACATATATGTGTGTTTACAGCACTTTGAACAAGCACCTGGGTAGAGGCGACCCCAGGACCACCTATGCCTGATCCATTATTTTTTTCATTTTAAAGACCACTGGGAAGTTTCTGTAATTTCCCAGTGTAATCAGTATATTTTCCCAAAACTCTCTTTTTAATCAAGTCTTAGGTAAACCTGTTTCCTCTGGTTCTGTCTTCAGGAAAGACTATTAAAAAATTACCAAGCGAAAGTGAGGAACCCTCTCAGCTTGTTTTGGAAGGATCACCTGTTCACACCAACAGAAGTAAAATCCAGTTCTTGGCATAAGTCCTGGGTTTTCTGAAATTGGGACTTTCCTCCTAACGGTGTAAGTAAGGGAAACTTACTGACACACCTCACTCTTAAATAACTGACATAAATACCTATCCACTTTCAATCGTCTTTGGGGAAACCCTTGAAAACCCCTACCTACTTAAATAAATAAATACATTGCAGATGGCCTGAGCCCTTTTTAATGTCTATAAAAAAGACATTCACGGGTCTGTAAAAGACATTCAATTTGACTTAAGGAAGAGAGTTGGTTTTCCACATCGAAATAATTTGAAGAAGTGAGGAAATGAAAACTGTTTTCAAAAGGCTATTTAATCCTCCTTTTATTGTAGTAAAAAGAATGAAGAGGATGAAGCATGTCGGAATTTATGATTTATGGACCACTGTGGCAGACATATTATAAAAAACATTCAGAAATAGCTGCTAATGAGAAAAATAACCAAAATCAAATCGGCAAATCTTACACTTATTCATTCAGTGGATTAAAAAAAAAACAACTTGGGAGGTTAAGATTGCATACATGTTAGCAAGGACTCCCACAGCACTGTCAGAAGACAGTGATACCGTTCATAGCACCCTCGCCCCAGGAACAAAACAGAACTCTTCAAAGAAAGTACACAGAAGCAACCTAGGATGGAGGCTAAGTCCACACAATCACCGTAATTATTTACATTCAGAATGCCTTTGGCTGAGATTTTTTTTTTTTGAAGAGATGAAAGTTACTCTCTAAGTACCACTGCTTAACGACCAAATCTATTAACAGACAGCCTCTGGCGTTCTCTCTTTCAGATTGCAGCATGCTTCCACTACTGTTTTTATACTTATCTGCAATAAAAAGGTGATTCCTCCGAGTGCTTTGGATTTGACTGAATCAAACTTACCATCTGGCTCCTTCTCAGCCTATTCCCAAGCTCACTGTAGCAGGAAAGGGAGAGCTCTTTTGAGTCCCCATGGATTCCTGGGATGGGGTGGGGCAGGGGGAATTTTTTCTTTCTTGACTACTTTCCATTTCACAAGAGAAATTGTCTCAAGGAGAGGATTTCTAATGCACTTGTGTTAGATACAGTCCATTAAATATGTAGGGCTGGATTTCCAACTTATGTCTGCAGCCCTATGGGGGAATTGGCCCTTTGTCATGGAGACCCAGGGGACGAGATGGTCCGTGCAGTTTTATGAATAAAAGATCCACTTTTCTCATTTTAAAGCCAGGAGGAGTTTTTAGGGCTTTCCATTTTTTTCACACTTGCATTTTTGAGAAACAGCCTAGATTTTATGGCGATGTACACATATAGAATATTCTTAGCACCACCTGAAAATTATTTCTGCTGATAGATAAATAGATAATAATAGACAGATAGATAGATACAGTCAAGGACAATATAAGCCGCTGATGTGCATAACCACAAGTGTAACTGAACAAACAACATTTGGTTCTTTGAGTCTCCTGGGGAAGATAGATTGATTAAAATGTTAGACTGAAAAATATGTAGTCTTTTATTTGTTTGGAAGGTTTTTCTAACCATGGACACTGTTGTTGTTGTTGTTGTTTAAAAAGGCCTAGAAGGTTAGGAAATTACTTTCAGGGCTGCTCAAACCATAGTGGTGTTAGAAACAGTTGATAATTAGGAAATTGCAAGGCAGCTAGAATCATGGCAGCGTTCGAGAAGGTCTAGAAAATTCTCACAGGCCAGTAATTTGGAGGGAACACAAAGATTTCCAGAACACTGGGCCATCCCCTCCCCAAATATATTTTCCATCCTTTTTGAAATGAGTGAGACCTACCATCAGGACACATCACTTTTAGAATGAGTTGAAATGGGCCAGCCAGCTATTTGTGTTGTCACAGCTAATTTGAGAAAGCAGGCTCTGGAGCCCGACTGTCAAGGTTCAAAACTAGGTCCTGCTACTCGTACTGTGTGATTAAGGCCACTTGATTTAACCCCTTAGAGCCTCAGAGTCCTCATTGTTCAAGGCTGTTGGGAAGATTAAACAGTGAGATGTGAGCAGTGGATTTAACATGGCATCTGCCACATACAGGTACTTGGTGACATTTGACTAAATGAAAAGGCCACAAGAGAGCTGCCGATCTCAGTCTGTAAAGGGAAGGCACCATGAACTACCTCTCACCATTTTTTTTGCAAATTAGAGGTAATATGCATGTTATTGCTAGATGTGTCATAGGTTGGTAGTTAATACTGCTGTTATTATGGCTATTGGCAGCATCTGTCTTATCTCCTGATTGTATTTATCAGTGAACACCCACTAAATTGCAGTTTCCTGAGGACCAGCAGGGCCAGCTTTGTGGGTATACAACTTGGGCAGCTGTTTGGAGCCCACCTTCAGAATGGCCCACACTTGATTTAATCTCTGTTCTGGCAGGGTTGAAATTCTCTATAGTGTTTTAACAAGGACCAGTACATTATTCGTATTTTGCACTGTTGTCCTCGAATTATGTAGTTGCTCCTGAGGGCAAAGTTTCTTTGAGTATTGTAAGGCTTGTCTTTCTACACCTTAGGTTTGCATTGAATGGACGTTGCCAGCAAAGAATAATGACTGAACATGAATTTAGGTATTCGAGGCCCACTTTCATAGATCAAGGCTCTTCCTGAGTTTGTCTGATTGTGGTAGGTCTATTGGCCAATCACAAGACTCCCTGATGACAGTATTCATTCAAATAAATCCTGTAAATGTAGAACTGGATTGAATATTTGCAGGATCTATGTTCACAACTTCAGATGGGAAGGTTTCTAACCATTAAAAATTATTTTGTGGAGCAGGATAAAGAGCTGCAAAAAAAATGTTATCAAGATCACTTGAGTAAAGGTGGTTGCTAATGTTTTTAATATCGGCACAGTTAACAATTGCCTTTAAATATTTCCTTGATCAACATAAAAAGGCATGTAAGACAAAGGAAATAAATTATAATTCCATTAACCATCACACACTGTAGAAGTATAAAAAGAAAATCCTTCCCAACTAAGTTTTACAGTTCTGGATCTGAACTTTTTTCACAAAAATAAAGACTCAAATACTACACTTGAGTTCATTTTGGAATATTAATGAGACTAAAGTAGATTTAAATTTTCCTTTGAGTCATTAAGCTAGAAAGTCAAAGTGCTAAAAATACACTTTTGCTTCAAAATAGGTAGAAATGGAAAAATGTAGAAAGGATTTCTTTTTTTTAAGTTTTCACAGAATGTAACAGAGCAGAAGGACTTATTTAGCGAAATTTGAACAGATTTTAATGCAGAATTTGACTATACATCCAAACACATGTCTATATTTGTCATGTAGCTTTACTTGTCAAAAATATCTTAAAACTTGTACAGTCAGAGAAAGGTATCAATAACATAAAATTTCACAGCCCCCTTTTAGAACTATGGCCTTAACATTTTGTAGGGAAATAAAGCTTTGGTTAACCTTGGCTCTGGCCGACCTCATTAAAATAACAGCCTGTCAGCTTCAAGTTTAAAATAACAGGGTTGTCAATTTTATATGCAGTGGAACAATCTACAGTTTTATTCTCTGGGAAAAAGACTGTGGAAAGTGCTGGAAGGGACAGAAAGATTGGACAACACTGCCATCTGGTGGTCATAGATAAAGGCAGTCTCTAGACACCCTCAGGTGAGGCTGGGCCTTCTTGAAGTATAAGGTGGGATGATGTCAGGCTGCCTTGAACTTAGTTTCTCCTGTATTAACTTTTTGACAGCCCTGTGTCTTTAAAATGTACACGCATGCCCAGATCCTGTATGCAGTTTAGGGTTATAAGTCATAAATTCAGTAATTTATAATCTCAAAATTGCAGTACATCAATAAGAAACTCTGCTCTTTGGTAACCTGTCATCTCCGAATATCAGTAACTTGATGCAATTAATTTTCAAGAGAATGAATCGTGTGAAAATAGGATCCAAGAAAAACTGTTAACATATTTTCCTATTTTAAAAACTGCCACATACCTGGTGGCTTGTTCCATGAATATCTTGCTAGAAATTCATCCATTTGTTCATATGTATATGCTTTGTGTACTTTGCTGAATGATTGTTATACTTCAGTAAAAATAAATAAGTGTAAGCCAAAAGAAAATCTCTGCCACATAGGCAAAATATCAGCAGATGTCACAAAACTAAATGCAACATGTTTCCATTTATAAAAATGGAAGCAATTCTAGGGAAATGCTGGATCCCAACCAGACTTCAGATGTAACCTAACTCAGTCTAGTTCCTCCCTGGTGCACTTCTTCGTTAGGCAGGAGGCAGTGGAGGGCCAGAGAATGGCACCAAAGAAAAGGGATGAAAATGAGTTTGGTTGATTGGAAATACAGTAAGTCCCCTACATACGAGCCCTCCTGTTGCAAAACTTCTGAAGATGTGAACGCGGGTTCACGTGTCCAATCCATAAGTCAGTTCATGTGTCTGGTGTACATTGTCACGTGCGTGCAGCCTCTAAAGTGCTTTTGTGTACTTTATAGTGCTCTGTAGAGTACAATACCACAGTATCATTTCAAGCCCACGACATCCAGAAGCAAGCATGTAAGCAGCAGTGATGTAGCTGGTACTGCTAAAAAGCACCAGCTATTGTACTGTTCTGTTGTACCTTTGGTGGGCTTCCCAGGTGGCACCAGTGATAAAGAACCTGCCTGCCAGTGCAGGAGACACAAGAGATGCAGGTTTGATCCCTGAGTCGAGAAGACCCTCTGGAGGAGGGCATGGCAAAACCATTGCAGTATTCTTGCCTGGGAAATCGCATGGATAGAGGAGCCTGGCAGGTTACAGTCCATAGGGTCACAGAGAGTCGGACATGACTGAAGTGACTTAGCACACACGCACACTGTATTTTTCAAGGTACTATACTGTAAGATCAGAAAGGTTTTCTTTATTTTTTGTGTTTGTATGTATTATTTGTGTGAAAAGTATTATAGACCTATTACAGTACAGTACCATATAGCCCATGGTGTTAGTTGGGTACGCAGGCTCTCTCCGAGCAGAGCTCATTCGTATGTAGGGGATTTGCTGTACAACCTCCTGAAAGAATTCAGAAAGACACGCTGAGAGTCCTCTAGCATTAAGCTAACAGCATGCCTTCAACTCATTTAAACAGCTCAGCTCGTCCCACATCACTGGCCCCCAACTCTCCATGTGCCAAGGAAGGACCTTAGACCTATGTTCTCAACGTGGCAGCCACCAGCTACGTACGGCCATTGAGCACTGGAGATGTCTGTAGACTGAATCAAGGTGGGCTGTGGGTATAAAACACACACCAGATGTTTATGACTTAGCACAAAAAGGAATGTGAAGTATCTCATGAAAATTTTCCATACTCATTATATGTTGAAACAATAATGTTTTGAATAGGTTGGCATAAACAGAGTATATTCCTATAATTAACTTCACTTTACTTTTTTTATATGGCTCCTGAAAAGTCTTCTGTCCATGGAATTCTTCAGGCAAGAATACTATAGTGGGTAGCCGTTCCCTTCTCCAGGGGATCTTCCCGACGCAGGGGGACCAAACCCTGGTCCCCTGCAAGGCAGGCTGATTCTTTACCCTCTGAGCCACCAGGGAAGCCCTGTATGGCTCCTAGAAAATTTTAAGTTGCATTTGTGGCTCACATTGTATGTCTATTGGATGCTGCTGCTTTAGACGCTCATTGTTTCCTCGCCTAGAATGACCATTCTGCCATTTTTACAAGATTGTTCCTCTCCCACTGGAGCTAAAAAAGGGAATCTCTGACATCTCCTGAAGGAGACCAAGAGAATCTGTTTAGGTTACCGGATGGTTAGGACATAAAGGTGAAAGTCAAGTACAATGATGTCACCGGAGACTAATCTTAAGAGGAGTAAATGGCACCCCTCCTTGGTGCCCCCATGAGGTAAATTGGATCTTTAAGGTAACCAGATGGCTCCCAGGAAAAGGTAATTTACCTCCCAGGAGTAAGAACTTGATTTCCCAGAAAGAGTGCACTTTCGTCCCCCTGTACCATCTGTCTCCATGGTGATGTTCCTCCTCATTAAGAACCTCCAGCTCCGAGCGCCCTCACGATGTATTAACTTACCAAGTGTTATTAAGTCTTTAAGAAGATCGTTGGTGGCGTAGGAGTGGGGAGTGGTGGGGGAAGGCAGTCGTTTCCCCGTCTTGAAACCAACTTGTAGGGAAATGAGGCAACTTTGCCAAAGTCACAGTTAAAGTTAACATGTCTCCACGCTCTGGGCACTTCTGCTTGTCTCACATATTGAAGAGGCTTCACACTGATGAACTTTTGCCTCTCAGGGTCCCTCTTCTCAACCTTTCTCCCTGCAGAATGCTACTCCTCCTCTAAGGCTCAGTTCAACTGCCACCTCTTCCTTGAAGCCTCTCTCGATGTTGCCTCCTTCTCGATAGTAAAACGTTGACTTGACTTATCATACCCTACAATCTGAAACCTGTGAGTCATTTATTATGTTTATTCTTGTGTCAGTCTGTTTCTCTTACTAGGTAGTCATTTCCTTGATGGCAGGACCATGTGATATCATGTATGTGACTCTGTGCCCAGGACATTATAGACACTAAACAAATGTGTGTGTGTGTGTGTGTGTGTGTGTGTGTTTAATTGAACCAACTACTCATAAGTAGACCCTACACATCCATTTCTCCATCAGGTAGGGAGGTTTATAAAGGATGACCCTCCCTAGGGCAACAAATTATTTTGCAATTAAGGGCATCTAAAATTCAAATTTCATTGACAATTTAACTTGGAGACTCAGAATTGAGGTCTTCCCTCTGCCTACTCTACTTCATTCATTCATTCTTTCATTTATTTATCCATTGGCTATCTATCTATTGAATGCTCGGCATTGTGCCAGACAGCACACCTATCTCCTAGGATGTGCTGAACATAAAGGAGAGAGGCCCTGCCCCTGTGTCACCTGCAGTCTGGAGAGGGGGGAGACCCACAATGCCAGTGATGGGGAAATCGTCATGACAAGAGCAGAGACATCTCTGTGCACACTTATGAAGGAGGTCTTAAGTGACCCTGAGGGTCAAGGGAGGAGCCAGCCCTAGAGAAAGAATGTTGAAGTTGAGACCTGAAGAAGGAATTATCCACTAAATCATGTCTTCTCTTCCCAAGGTGTAGATGACATGCTGAAGTTAGAGATCACGGACATCCTTGGGTCCTGTGATTGACATACTTGGGTGCATCTGTTACCATCTAATTCTGCTGTTTCTCAAATTCCCTTAGGTCGAAATCACTGGCAATTAAACTGGAACCAGTTCCCAAATAAATCCATGAAGGAAAAGGCAGAACATTGTGTTCTATTATAAATAGAATGCCAAAGATGCAAAAATAGCATTTATTGTGCACCACACAGTACAAATCTACATAGCTGAGTGTAAATCAAATCACACATGCCCAACAGGGATTTGTATGCTTTTTATTGCCTACTCCATAAGAGACCTAGGGCAACCCATCTCTACCCTAAATGGTTTTAGAATTTAGATAAATCTGATTTCCACCCACCACTAGCTAAATATTTTTCTGTGCTGTACCTAAATTATTTTTCCAATGTGTGTGCCTACTTGTGGGTACTCTCGCTGTTGGATGGAATCATGTTTGTAATATCTTACTTAAGAAAGCCCTGCTCAATTGCACCAATATTGCAAGAGCAAAACGCGGTTCCTCATTGCTTGGTGAGTTCCAAATATCTATAGTGACTTGAGAGCCAAAGACCAAAATGCACATCTGTTTCTCAACTTTGCTATGAAAGAATACAGCCCTAAACCTTTAGAATTAAATGATGGATCCTAAAATAGTCAGGAATGCCTCAACTTGAAGCGTAATGCTTTGCCATGCCTCCTCTCCCTTTTTAAATTAGCAGACATACTTGTAGGATCCTGGATTTCATTCCCTGAAGACAAGAATGCAACATTTTAAGAGTCACATCAGGTGGTTATGAGCTGAACAGAATCACTGCTGTATCTCAATCACAGGACGAGTTAGAGACTCTATATGGATTCTCTGAGTATTGTCAAAGACCCTTCTCATGGAGAGATGGCACTTTTGAAGTAATAGTTGGCAAAGAATCAGAATTTTTCAGCAAGACTGGATGTTCAGAAAGTCAAGGTTTTTTTCATGTTGGCAAAATTGAGCTATTAAATATATCAGCTTTCTCTAGCACTCCTGTATTAGTGCTAATTTCCAGGTTGGTCCTATACAAAGGGATTGTTCCCAGCACTACCATGACCTTGTTAGCTATATCAGGAAACCGAGGGTAAGAGAGAGCTATCTGCTTTTCAAGCCACAAAGAATTTCCAAAAGAGATCTGATAAATGATATTGGAAGAAGTCAGTCTTTAAATATCCAAACTGCTTCCATGTGCCTTTTGTAACTGCTAGAAATTCTGAATTCTTTCTCTTCTTCTGAGCCTGCCTCTGACAGTGTCCTGCAACATAAAGACCGCGTGTCTAATAACCTAACTTAGAGTCGGCACTGGTCACAGCTCAGGCTCTAGGTCAGAGGTCCCCAACCTTTTTGGCATCAGGGACCAATTTCGTGGAAGACAGTTTTTCCATGGACCCAGGGGTGGGGGATGGTTTTGCAATGATTCAAGTGCGTTACATTTATTGTGCACTTTATTTCTACTATTATTACATTGTGATATATAATGAAATAATTATACAACTCACCATGATGCAGAATCAGTGGGAGCTGCTGATCTGACAGGAGGTGGAATTCAGGCAGTGGAGAGCAGCTGTAAATATAGATGAAGTTTCACTCGCTTACCTGCTGCTCACTTCCTGCTGTACTGCCCGGTTCCTAACAGACCAGGGACTGGAACTAGTCCGTGGCCCAGGGACTGGGGACCCCTGATCTAGATTCCAGAAAGCTCCTTGGGGATGTCTGCACCACGCGTGCTAAGTCGCTCCAGTCTCATCCAACTCTGCAACACTGTAATCCGCCAGGCTCCTCCGTCCATGGCATTCTCCAGGCAAGAATGCTGGAGTGGTTTGCCATGCCCTCCTCCAGGGGATCTTCCGGACCCAGGAATCAAATGCACATCTCTTAAGTCTACCTGCATGGCCAAAATAATGCCCGAGAAGTGATAAAGACCAAGGAAGACAGAGCTGGTCTCAACAGCTGGGAGCAGAGAGCAAAAGAACAGAGGTTGGACAGACCTAAGGTCAAAAATGAATCCAAGGGAGATTTTACTGGATGATGAGCAGAAAGGAACAGAACCCGCTCTTGGCAATTGAAGCTAACTGTGATTGCAAAGGAACAGAGCAAAGAAGAGGGAAAGTTGGGGCTCCCACTCGGTGCCAATCACAGGAGGAGGAGCAAGAACACCCTTATGCTTTGTGGTCAAGCCTTGTGCACGAAGAAACTGCTCAGAGAGGAGCAGTGACTTGCTCTGGGTCAGGTATCAAATCCTGAGTCCTCTTCCTCTTAGCACTGATGTCTGTCATTGCAAACGTTTAAATGGAGTCTAGATGAGTAGCTGTCAAGATGGTTCTAGAAAAGCTGGGGCATGCTGAGCCTCTATTTTCCGTGATTCAGTGATCAAAACCACTTCTTGAAGTTATTTCTATTTTCAGTCTTGAGAAGTAAATAGTGCCACAATTTAGGTACCCACTGCGCAAAGTAACACTTTGATTTCACATGTGTTTCTGCCGACCAAACATCTTCCTGCCTTTTGCTTTTCACTCTTGAATTCAATATCATTTTGATGTCAAACTGTGCCATCCCTTGAGGATGTGTAAGAGGTGCCATAAAGGAATGAGGCACCATCAGGATATTAGTCATGAAGGCGTGAAGATTTGAAACTCTGCTTTTGTTTTCTTAAGATCTGCTGCAAAGATCTGACCTGAACAGCAAAGGAAGAAAACTTTTCCCACCTTTATTCCACTTTGAGGACCAGTGTTTTGCCAGAAGAGAACCCCATCTGTCTTTTCAAGGTCATGCCCTTAATACAGTGTCATCCTGTAGCCAAGAAACTCCAAACCTGAAGCCTGAGGGGATGGTGCCAGCTCTTTAAATTTTTCATCCAATTCTCCATCCTCTGAGAAACTCCACAGAACTAAGCAGTGTCCTTTCAAACCTTCAGTGAGTCTCTCACTTCCTACCAGTGTTTTCATCCATCTTACTTTTTCCTACAAAACATATGTGTGTTTGTCTCCTTGGCAGGTAATGTGAAAAGTACTATTCCACAGGATGGAGAATATGTCATATGGTAACAGCTAGGAATGTGTTGCGGAATTCCCTGGGGACGTCTGAGAAAGCCCAGAACACAAGACTGGTTTTAGATTGTCTTGTGACTCAAGTCCTCAGCAGAGAGCTGGGTGACAGTGTTGTATGGCCAGAGTCTGCCTTGGGTTCACTGATCAACCGCATCTAACGGGACCCTACTGCCATCCCCAAGACCAATTTAGAAGCTTCCAGAAAGAACACGTGTAACAAATGATTTTTCCAAGCATTCCAGAGCCTACTGAAACACACTACACTATGTTGTCATTGTTTAGTCACTAACTCTTTATGACCCCATGGACTGTAGCCCGTCAGGCTCCTCTGTCCATGGGATTTCCCAGGCAAAATACTAGAGTGGGTTGTCATTTCCTTGTCCAGGGGATCTTCCCGACCCAGGGATTGAACCTGCATCTCCTACATTGGCAGGCAGATTTTTACCACCGAGGCTCCAGGGAAGCCCACACTATACCATAAACAAGGAAAATCTGAGATCTGAAAAATAACACCAAAGAGTTTCACAGAACCAGAATAAATGGAAAACTGATGTTCTAATGAATAGGATGCTAAGAGCCATATCAGAAGACTGGACTTGAGTTCAAGCTTCAACATAAATTGAGCAAGTATATTAAGCCTATCCTGTGTCTTTAGGCTCTGGATTGACCTAAATGGCATCAGTAACCCTCACTTTCTCAAGAATATTAGGAAGATTATATTCATCGATATTTGACCACATTTAAAAACTTAGCATTCACTCTGAGAGATCGGAGCTTTCAATACTCTATTCCAGGCTGTCTGAATGTGTTGTCAACTGAGAACAGTAAGTCCCCTGCATGTGAACGAGTTCTGTTTCAAGAGCAAGTTCATACGTCCATTTGTATGTAGGTCCAATGCAGTTAGCTTGGGTCCCACCTGAGGAGGGCATGGCAACCCACTCCAGTATTCTTGCCTGGAGAATCCCATGGACAGAGGAGCCTGGCGGACTACAGTCAATAGGGTCGCAAAGTTGGACATGACTGAAGCAACTCAGCGCGCACACACAGGTACACAACTAACACAATTGGCTGTATAGTACTGTACTATAATTGGTTTATAATACTTTCCACACGTGCATACGTGCTAAGTCACCTCAGTCATGTATGACTCTTTGCAATCCCATGGACTGTAACCAGCCAGGCTCCTCTGTCCGTGGGATTCTCCAGGCAAGAATACTGGAGTGGGTTGCCATGCCCTCCTCCAGGGGATCTTTCCAACCCAGGGATCAAACTCGCATCTCTTATGTCCCCTGCATTGACAGGTGGGTTCTTTACCACTAGAGTTACCTAATACATTAAAAAAGCAAACAAACAAAAAAAATTTTTTTAATCTTGCAATACTATACCTTGAAAAGTACAGTAGTACAGTACAACCGCTGGCATACAGGGGTTGGCATCGAATGAACAGGTAAGAGAAGTTACTGACTGGAGGAGGGTGGGGGGGTGGAAGATGGTAGAGCTGAAGGATCTTCAGCGATAGGAGATGGAGGGCAGGCGATTTCACTCATACCTGACATTGATGGTATAGGTTCTGGTTCCTTGTTAGAACCAGGTGCATGTTCACATCTTTGAAAGTTCACAACTTTTAAGATAGGGGACTAACTGCAGTCATGAACACGTGCACTCAGACCAGTGTTTGAGCACTGGAGGTGGAGCACGGCCTGAATTCCAATGCAGGTTGACAATGTGAATTGAATGACATGGTGCTCTAAGAAAAGAGCATTCTTCTCTAGAGTAAAGCTGGATGAGATCACCATCTCTGAAGCCAGGTTATTAAAGTCTCAGGTTGCAAAAGTGGTATCAGTATTATGAATTTCCCTTAACTTGACCAAAGTGGCCTTGTTCATGAGGCAAAAATGAGGCTCCCTTTGTTTCTTTAAATAGATTGTTTTCCAAAGCTAACAAATGACCTTCAGCCTATAAAATATTCAGATTGTTTTCTTTCCCCCCCTCAACATGTATTATTTAGTGTATAGCCCTTTAAATATTAACCATCTTTTTCTAAAGATATGGTATATATTATTTACATCCAGTTATTTTATGTTCCCATACAGATGACATAGACACATAGCAATCTTTCTGAAGTCATGAGCAGATAGGGCATCCGGCCAGGTACATACAACAGGTATCCAGTGAAGTGAATTCTGGTCCTGGCATGATTGAGAGGGGATAGCAGGGGGTCTTCTGACAGTTCGTGTCTCATACTTCATATGCAAGATCCAGAGGATAGAAAAAGTCCAGGGCAGATGGGCCTCAGGAAATAGAGAGCCATGGGCAAAGTCTCTTGGAAGACATCACATACACCCCATTGATGAATCCGCATAGAACCAAAGGTAATAACAAAGTTCAAAAGTGCTTCTCATTTAACATTTAACAAATCATTTGCTTAGAAAATCAAAGGCAAAATACTGGACATGGTATGTCTTGATAAGGATTGCAAAGACTGTTTAAGATGGGAATCCTTGCATTGTTTTAGTTAAATTCTCATGGATTTTCCCCATGCCCAGACTGCCTCTGAGATTTCCAAGTCTTTCCCATCTTACCTGTGTAAATTACACCTGGAATGATATTCAAGATGGCAGGAGACTAGAGGTACTGGAGGGATCATCTCTGATCCCCCTGTCCCTCGAGAGTGATCAGGTCAGGGGAAAGCACTTTCTTCAGAAAGCTTGACTGAATGAACCCATGTCTTCCTTTCTCTCCAAAGGAAAATCCAGCAGGCAGTTGCTGACAGTTGGTGGTTTAGTAGTTAAGTCATGTCTGACTCTTTGCGACCCCACGGACTGTAGCCCACCAGCCTCCTCTGTCCGTGGGGATTTCCATGCAAGAACACTGGAGTGGGTTGCCATTTCCTCCTCCAGGGGATCTTCCAGACCCAAGGATAGGACCCACATTTCCTGCATTGGCAGGTGGATTCTTTACCACTGAGCCACCAGGGCAGATAATGGACCATTTTTGAAATCTTACTTCCCTTGGCAGATAACTGTCAATGCTGCTCTATATTCATTCAACAAAAATTTCAGGACATGCACAGTGCTGTTTACCAAGTCTCCTGGAGTCAGGAAAGCACAGATACTCCTCAGCAAAATGAAGAACTAAAGACCAGAATGGTGGTAAAAAGCGATGACTTGTGCGTGGATCAACCAGCCCATCATTGGAGCAAAGACATGGGAGGACATAATGCATTTTGTGCTTTTTTTCCCTCAGGATAGAAATGACTAATTATGCAGCTTCCTAATTGTCCCTATGGCCGAGTTCAGCAGCCACCCGAAAGCAAATGTCAGCAAAGTTTTATTTGGTTGGGAAGGAAACATCTAGACAAATTGATGTCAGTGCCCCCAGAGCCCTTTGCTTACCCGTGACTGTCCTACTTGTTCTGTGTCTATTCACTAGCCTCTAGTCAGGGAAGCTAGTATCCTTCAAGAACAGACTCTGTACCAGCTATGTTTGTATCCCCAATGGGTAGCAGAAATCCGCACTTAACAGAAAGCATATATGAAGTGTTTAATGGATGAATGCTAGCAACAAAAGCCATTTTTCTTGTTTAACCAATGTATTGGAACTTTTTCTAAATTATAATAAATACATTTCCCTATCTCATGAAGGCTGGTGGAGGGGGCTTCCCGGTGGCACTAGGGGTAAAGAATTCACCAGCCGATGCAAAAGACACAAGAGACGCAGGTTCGATCCGTGGGTTAGGAAGATCCCCTGGAGAAGGAAATGGCAACCCACTCCAGTATTCTTGCCTGGGAAATCCCATGGAGAGAGGAGCCTGGTTGGCTACAGTCCGTGGAGTCACAAAGAGTCTGATACAACTGAACACAGACACGCTGATGACTTATGCAGCATCTCTCTCCCTATCTCATTAAACAGATTTCACTGAATGTTTTTGTTTGCTCGGTCAGGGATTCGAAGTATATTGTGTCAGTCCCTGGGCTACACACTAGCAAGCTCCATTTTTTTTTTTTTTTTTTTGACTCTCACATCTCTATCAGCAAAAATTCAGAATCATAGATACCCAGGATATTTATAACTACTTATGCATAAATTATATATAACACTGCTACACTAGTACATTCTGTACCTTGTGAAACTTATGCAAAAAAATAGAAACTTTTTAAAAGTGAGAGAATATGCAGAAGCTTTATTATTTGTACTTTGTGAAGTTGCTGATGTGAAGGCTATATCATGCCTGCCATTTCATTGTTGTTTCCTTGTGCTTGCCCTGTTTGAGAAGAAAGAAATCCAAACTTTCTTTGCAAAAGTCATTTTAAGTCACTGGGCCATTTAATGAGTTAGTTAAAACTGCATCATCTAATCTATAGCTGTGTTTAACCAGCACATATGAACTGTGATAGATTTCAGTACCCTAGGAGCAAGCTAACAAGGGGAGAGGAAGATCCATTTCAAGCCTTTTCCCAATGTAGAAATCTCACTCCTACAGGATAATTGAGAAACTGCCACTGCTATATGAACTGATTGAAGGCATGTCAATCTGTAGATAGATGAAATACTAGAGAGGCTTAACTCCCCTTATATTTTTATATTTAAAAATAGAAATAGAAGTTCTAATGTCTTTGTCTTGAATCACGTTTAATCATCTTGCCCACCCCTAAGGATGTACACAACACCCCATCACCATCCCCCAACAAACACAAGCTGGAGATCTTGGCTGTAGGCAACACCCTTATCAAGCTGAGTCGTTGAAAGTAACAATTCTAAAGTCTATGTTTGAATTTGAATTTCCTCTCCACCATTGACTAGATGGGCTTCCCTTGTGGCTCAGCTGGTAAAGAGTCTGCACATAATGCAAGAGACCTGGGTTCGATCAGTGGGTTGGGAAGATCCCCTGGAGAAGGGAAAGGCTACCCACTCCGGTATTCTAACCTGGAGAATTCCACAGACTGTATAGTCCATGGGGTCGCAAAGAGTCATACATGACTGAGTGAACTTCACTTTCACTGACTAGATGTGTGGCCAATTTTTTCCCCTCTCTAAACCCCCTTTTCCTAGTTGCAGGCAGGGAGTAATATTTCAGCACAGAGTTGTGAAGGTGGAATGTAAATGCTTTAGCTCTAAGAAAACTCCTAGTTAGCCTCCAATTGTTTTGAGTCAATTACTGCCCTAGGCTGAATATAGCAAGGCTCTTAAACACCCTGTGTCCTGACAGTAAAGTCATTTCTTTTCCTAACTTTCTGCTATTGTTAACTTTTTCGAATGACACTGAAATGGTCGGAAAAATAATAAAATTTACATCCATGTGTTCTTTGTGAAGACTCAATCATGGTTGACTTTTTTGCTATTTTCAAGTCTAAGACAAAATAACACCTGTCTCTGAATACTTCCTTGTGAATCTTCTAAAAGCAAGGACCGGCTCCTACACAACCACGATGTCAAGATTACACTTAAGAATAGTAACAGAAATTCAATAATATCACCCACCTATCTATTCCATATTCAAAATTATCTCAAAGCTCTCTTATCCCTTGGTACCCATCTCCAGATCCAAGATTCTGTTAATGTCTTCACATAGCATTTGGTTGTTATGCCTTTAGAGGGTTTTTTTTTTTTTTCATTTAAAAAAATCTCTGTTTATTGTTTTCCCTCTTCTTTTGAAAAGTCAAAACCAGCTGTCTTATATAATATCGCACACACTGGATGTGTCTGATCACTTATTTATGGTGTTACTTAATTTATACTTCTATCCCTAATATTTCCTGTAAAGTGGAAGCTGTTAAGTCAGAAGCCCAGTAAGATTCAAGTTAAATATCTGGAGCAAGATTACCTCTTAAATGAAGTTGTCAGACGACAGTGCTTGGACAGTCCTTTCTGCTCTTTGTGTTTGCTGATCCCCTTGATTTCAGCAGCCCCTCCGCCGTGTTGACTGCCTCTCTCCTTTGTGTAATTGTACAGTTCTGTAGGGTGGATATGAAAATGGTACCACTGTGTTTCTATAGCTAAGTATTCAGGACGCTTCACAGGCTTTAAACTGAGTGTCTGCCTTTACTGCCGCCAGTCATTGAAACTGAGTCAGAAATCAGAATCAAGTCCAGGTAAGTTCCATCAGAAGGCTCAAATTCTCCCAGTGGACCCCAATAGTGTCTGTTTGGATCAAATTCCTATGGCATAATAGAAACTGCTGTTGAACTTTCACAATCTATCAATAGCATAGATGAAAAATATTTAGTACACAGATATTTCTGATACTTAGTATAGTATTCCTAATGTAACAGTGGATAAGTGGTAAATATAATGTGCAAGTATTAGAGAGAGTTCATTTGGGAAGCAGGGAAAAGAAATTAGAAATTCTCATTTGATCCCAGGTCTTTGATTCCATCAAGTTTGTGTCATTAATGAATTAGACCTCACTCTTATTGTTAGTGATATATTTCCACCAAGAGTACTTGCTAACATGAAGCTTAGCACACAACAAAAACTCAGATCTAGAGCTACAGAAAAGTTACATTATTATTCAAAAAGAAAAGTGTTCAAAGTGTTAGTCGCTCAGTCGTGTGTGACACTTTGCTACCCCGTGGGCTGTAGTCTGCCAGGTTCCTCTGTCCATTGAATTCTTCAGGCAAGAATACTGGAGTGGGTTACCATTCCCTTCTCCAGGAGATCTTCCTGACCAGGGATCAAACCCAGATTTCCCCCATTACAGGCAGATTCTTTACTGTCTGAGCCACCAGGAAAATGAAAAAATATTTCTAAATGATGTGAGACTGAAAGATTTTCCTAATACTAAAAAACTGAGGGCAATCATCCAGCTATTCTTTAGAATCAAAGGCATATTCCTCTCCGGTGGCTAATAGTGTCCATTTCTTTCAGCTGTCTGCCTCACCACTCCAGTCTGGGAGTGAATTGGATGGTGTTTTCGTGCAGAATGTTAAAACAGCTTTTGCATCTCTTACTGCTTCTTTGCCGTTATCACCTTCGATTGCACAATGAAAATGCCTGGCTTCTGAAATGCCAGAGTGAACACGACCTGATTAGAAAATGTGCTGTGTGAATGGTCAGAAGAGACCCAGACTCCTCACTAAGGCAGATATTAATACAAGTCCTGGGGGGACCCTCAGAGCCTCCTGGCCCTTTGGAGATAAGAGCCCACATGGTGTGACCCTCAACTATTTTCTGTTAACTCTAAGGTCTGTGACCCGGTACAAGTCTTTGCACTTGTGCTAGTTTTCTAGGACTGCATAATCACCAACTGGGTGGCTTACAATAATAGAAACTTAATTTTTCACAGTCTGGAGGCTGGAAGTCTGAATTTTTGCTGCATAAGTGATTTTCTCAACCAGCATTTATTGAACACGTACTGTATGCTGAAACCTGTGTGTCTAACTCATCTCACTTTGCCCAGGACTTTTCAGTTTTTGCACTCAAAATTAGTGATCCCCCTAAGTCCTGGGCAAAATGGGATGGTTGGTCACCCGACCCCTTCTAAGCACTGAGAATAAAGACAAATTAGAACCCTGTCCCTGCCTTGAAGAAGCATGTGGTCTTAGAATCAGAAAAATAAGCCAATTATAAAGGATTGGAGCGATCAGTACTCAAAATCATGAATGGGGGCCCTCTTGGAACACAGAAAGTTCCATCCAAGTCTCATGGGTATCAGGGGAGGGGGTGGTGTTGAGAATAATTCATGAAAGATACAATGCTTGAGTTTGATTAAAAGAAAAAGTAGCATAATATACACTTAAATTTGGCAAATATCAAAAAAGGAGATACCTGTGGGATGTCATGCTATTTTCTTCTTTCCCTGTGTCAAAAAATGTATATAATTGGTTCAGACTCCCACAGGTTAAAGGTGGGGTTTCTGTATGAAATAAGCAGAAAAGAGAAGGCTCATTCTTGGTGTATCTACTGTGGGATGGAATAGAGCCTACAGTATTTCCATCCTGAAGCTGGACTTGAGAACAGTGAGGATAAGTGGCCTAAGGGAATAGTTCAGGTTAGAGGTTAGGGACACCAGAATGGCACTCTGCTGAACAAATCACGTGTTAAGGATTTTATTTTCGACATGTTTTATTTTTCTTAAAGAAATTCAAACTTACTGAAAAATTGCAATCTTTGGGGGAAAAAAGTATATCTCCTTCTAGATTCACCGATTATTAAAAATTTCTTATGCGTGCTTTCTCACTCTCTCTTGCTTTGTATATATATCTATATGTTTTATATTTATTATTCCTGAACCATTCTAGGGTAAGTTGTGGAAATTGTATCTCTTTAGTTCTATATACGCCAATGTATGTCTCCTAAGAACTTGACATTCTCCTGTGTTGTCACAATAGGAGTTCATACTCAGGAAATTTAACATTGATACAATATTATTATGTAATATAGAGTCAGGGTGCAAATTTTTCAACTAAACATATCCTTTTGGGCAATTATTTTTCCACTCTATTGTCCAATCCAGAGCCATCCACTGTATTTGGACACCATGTCTCTTAGTCTCCTTAACCTGGACAAATTCTTCAGCTTTTCTGTATCTTTTATGACTGACACTTTTAAGGCATACAGACCAGCTGTTTCGTAAAACATCCCTTAGTTGAGGTTTGTCTAGTGTGTCCTCATGATTGGATTGAGGCTATGAATTTTTGCTGCATAAGTGATGTTTCTGTCCTGTCCCATCACACCAGGAGGTACCCAGTACCAAGTTGTCCCATGACTTTGATCACTTGGTTAAGTTGGGGGCTGCCAGGTTTCGGCCCTGTAAAGTGATGACCAGTTGTCCTCTTGTAATAATAAGTAATCTGTGGGAAATGCTTTGTTGTTGTTGTTTAGTCAGTCAGTTGTGTTCGACTCTTTTGTGACACCCCCACGAACTGTAGCCTGCCAGGCTCCTCTGTCCATGGGATTTCCCAGGCAAGAATACTGGAGTGGGTTGCCATTTCCTTCTCCAGGGGATCTTCCCAACTCAGGGATGGAACCCATGCCTCCTGCATTGGCAGGCAGATGCTTTACCACTGAGCTGTTAGGGAAGGCCCAGGGGATGCTCTGGGATTGTGTAAATATCCTGTTCCCCATCAAACTTCTACCCAGTATTCTTTGAGCTTGTGCTAGTTTGCTAGGACTGTATAATCACCAACTGGGTGGCTTACAGTAATAGAAACTTAATTTTTCACAGTCTGGAGGCTGGAAGTCTGAGACCCCAGTGTCAGCAGGGCAGTTCCTTTCCGAGTCTAAGAGGGAGAGTCTGTCCCAGGCCTGTCCTCTGGCTTCTGGTGGCTCACTGGCCATCACTGGTGTTCCTTGGCTTATAGAAACATTATCCCAATCTCTGCCTTTCTCTCCACACCTCTCCAGGGTTTCCTCCCGGTGGGTATCTCTGTATCTAAATCTCCTTTTTTGATAAGAACAAAGTCATTTTGGATTAGGGCCCACCCTAATGACCCCATTTTAGCTTGATCATCTACAAAGATTTTATTTCCAAATAAGGTCACGTTCACATTCACAGGCACTGGTGAGCAGGACCCATCTTTTAGGGTGGACCCACAACAGAATCTATTGATGATACTCACTGAAATCAATTATTACTATGAGATGGCTACAAAATGGTGATTTTTCTGTCATGCTTTCAGCGTTTCTTAATTGGGGTTTCAGGGATTTGAAGTTTTTTGAATAGTTGCTAAGCAGAGTGTCCATCCACCTATGGCTGGACAGAAATGGCTACACATATTTAAAACAAAAAAAATTTAAAAACCAGTGACAATATGCATATATATCTGTGCTAAGAATGGTGAGCAGAAAAGGACTGGCATTACTGCAGTCCCTTTAGCCAGTCAGAGGGGCTTCCCTGGTGGTGTGAAAAATCTGCCCGCAATGTAGGAGGCCCAGGTTTTATCCCTGGTCTCGAAGATCTTCTGGAGGAGGGCATGGCTACCCACTCCAGTATTCTTGCCTGGAGAATTCCATGGACAGAGGAGCCTGGTGGGCTATAGTCCATGGGGTCGCAAGGAGTCAGACAAAACCAGGTGGCTAACGCTTTTTAGGCAGTCGGATTGGCTGGAAGGAGGGCCAAGGGGGGCAGTCTATGGACCAAAGTCAGCACCAGTGCAGGAAACCAGAGAGTGTAGTTTTTAAGCTGCCCTGGGATTTACCGAGTATAAGCCACTCTTTGGAATTTCATCACTTGGAGATTTTTTTTTTATGCTCTGAAACAAAAATAACATCACACCATTCAAGGATATGTATCGAGTTCTTAGGTTCAACATTCTGGTCATCTTCAGTACCTGACTTGGTGAACAGACATTTCCCAGGGCTGAAATCTCTGTCATCATCAGAATCACAAATAAGCAAGGACCAAAAACTGTACAGCTCTGAAACTACTGAGAAATATGACTAGGGACAGCATGAAATGTTGCTCTTTTATTTCTTTGTGTTTCCTCTTAAACCTGACAACGGATCGTTGAAGTGTTTTCTCAGATCTGTACTCCATCCACAGTAAACACAGCACACTTTGTTCCCGAAGGCCACTGATCACAGGTGTGTGGTCCTCCCTTCTAGGATGCTGTATAGGTCTGCCAGGCTGTCACAATGAGGTGTGGGTGGCTTAAACCACAGAAATGTATGGTCTCATAGTTCTGGAGGCCAGAAGTCGAAAATCAAGGTGTCAACAGGATTGGTTGTTTCTGAGGGCTGTGAGGAAAGAATTTTTTCCAGGTTTCTCTCCTTGGCCTGTAGATGAATGCTTTCTTCCTGCGTCTCTTCACGTTGTCTTGCTTCTGTGCATACCCCCGTAGTCAAAGCTCCCCTTTGTATAAGGACACCAGTGCTATTGGATTAGTGCCAACCTAAAGACCTCATTTTAACTTCATTACCTCTGTAAAGATCCCAGATCCAAATAAGGTCATATTCTTGAGGTTCTGAGCATAGGACTTGAGTATGTGAATATTATAGGACATAATTTGACCTATAACAGTGACGTTTCCACCATCCATAGATTTTTCCCCATGTTCTTATAGACCGAGTAGAACATCATGGTGTGACTGCATGAATCTTGATTCTTATTGTGGAGCCAAAATGGTACTGAGTCCCTGTCTTACCCTTTCTGCAGACGAAAAGTCAGAGCTTAGCCTGAAAGCCCTAAAGTTGCTGGTGCCAAGCTCCTCCCAGCCATCCATCCACAGGACTGTGGATTTTACATTTACCTGTATTTGGAATGACTCTTGTCTCTGCTACTAGAGATTTTAAAGTGGGTTTAGGGTGCTGCTCATTGTCCAAGAGTGTGCTGTGTGGGCCTTTCCACTGGTCAAGAGCAAGGGTCACCAGCGGCTGAATTAGTGACTATACTCATTTCTTGCAGAAATGAGTAGACCTTTGGGGAACACATTGTATCTCTTTTTTCATCCCCTAGATGTATTTATCTGACATCCAGGCAAATGAATTCTGAAGATCAGATTGAGGGTGTTTGCAGAAGGGAACCCTTATTTCTCCCAGCCAGAGGGGGCCCCGAAGCCAGTTGAGATGCCTCATAAGTTTCTAATTCAAAGGATGAGAGGGCAGGAAAAAATGGAAAACCAAGAGTCAATTATCTGAGAACCCTCTGCCAGAAGCTAGAGGGAAATGGAGGAAGGAGGAAGTGAGGCTTCCCTGGGCAATAAGTCCTACAGGATGGGTTCTCTCTTAAAGCTGATGGGGAATCTGTGCTCGTCCCATCACAGACTCTCTAACCTTCCCCTACACCATGTCCTGGTGTAGAAACGGACAATGCCCAGCGAGAATGTTCACTCTCTTTCCTTGCTTTCTTGATCAGGTCACAGACATAAAAGAGAAACTGAAGCTCTCTAAAAAGGTCTGGTCGACATTGCCCTACACCATCTGCAAGGACGAGAGCGTGACGGCGGGCACGTCCAACGAAGAGGAATGTTGGAATGGGCACAGCAAAGCCAGGTGAGAGTGGCTCGCTATTCTTGTGGAAGGGATGCTGCACATCCAGTCCTGGAAGGCTCTCCTGGCACAGCGCTGCAGACCTGTTTATGCAAAAGCCAGCGGAGGGTGGAGCGACACGTCATCACTTAGCGACAGCTGTTCAGAGTGACAGGTTTGATGGGCACCTGGGAGCACTTACTGTCAAGGTGCCATTAAGCGTGGAATCCTTGTTCTGCATGCCTCCCCCGCCGGACGAGGATGGAGGGATGGGGACAGATGTCAGGTTACGGATATCTTGAGATCACAAAGAGCTTTGTATGTTCTCTTAATGACTTTAAGGGAGCGGAGCTATTTTTATCCACAGTTAAATTTTGCACAGCTTACTGGGTTTTTTTTTTTTTTTTTCCATTACAAGTTAAACAGGAAGTGAACATTCAACTGTAATTTTTTTCACCCTGGGAGAAAAAGAAAATACTGAAGTCTCATTTGAAGGGTAAGGGAAAAAGAAAATAACAACCAGGAAAGCGTTCTCGTAAGTCCAGTGCCTTAGAAAGTCCCATTGGAATCTCCTGCTAAGAGATGGCTCTGTTCTCCTCCTCCACTCTGCTGCCCAAGGCTACTGCCCCTTGGTATGGAATTTCTGACTTTCTTGGTTCAGCCCAGCAATGGGCTTGGCCTGAGTTGTCATAGGGTGGAGAAGTTGGACGGGAGAACTGGCTGGGAGTTGGCAGGCAGGGCAGACACCGGGAGAGGATTCTGCTCAAAACCTCCTCAGCAGGGATGCAGGTGAGCAAAGCAGCTGGTAAATTGGAGTCAAGGAATCTTTGGGGATCAACAGGCAGGTGGAAGAGCTAAAAGAAGGGGTCTGTTCTGCGGCCTTATTGGGCATTTTCGAGCATATGAAACAGCTGTGATGAAGAGAGAACAAGAAGATTCATGGATATTAAGTTCACACAAAGCTGCAGGAGGCAGGGGTGAAAGTGAGATGCTCATTGGGTATAATTTCTTACACTGCTGAGTTGCATTTTTCGCTTCTATTGGTAATGGTATTATTAGCCACCCTAGAGAGAGATTAGCAAGAGGAAAACAAGACAGCTGTTGAAAGAACTGCAGTCATTTCAAGTTACCCCCCAAATATCCATGTGACAGTCTTAAATTATGAGGGTACCAAAGGCTATTCACAGTATCAACAATGCTGCCCCTCAAAAATGCTTAGTAACTTAGCAGTATTCAGTCTTCTATGAAGGGGACCTTGGGCCAGCAAATTCGGCTGTGAATTAACAGCTTCTAATGTGTCTTTTCCTAATGACTGTACAGAAAGACACTGTAAAGGATGACCAGATGGCCTAATGAATAAAGTGGTTGATTTTTCAAGCTGTTCCATTGCCCATCTGTGTTTACCTTTTTAGCCTTGGCTGAAAGGGCGACTGTGTTTGAACTGCATTCCCATGGAGAGTTACACAGGTTACTGGATATTAGTGCATGTACAATTTCTTTTTTTATTATTACTTTTATTTTGGCTGCACTGGGTCTTCATTCCAGAACGTGAGCTTTTCTAGTTGTGGCACAGGGGCTCTAGGGCACGCAGGCTCAGTGGTTGCAGCAAGGGGGCTTAGCTGACCCTCAGCATGTAGGATTTTAGTTTCCTGTCTGGGGATCAAACCGGCAACCCCTGTATTGGAAAGTGAATTCTTAACCACTGGACCACCAGGGAAGTCCCTGTAAATTCTTACAGAAGAGGTATAAAGAAAGATTTGCTGGAAGGACTGGGGAGGGGACTACATTCCATCAAGAAAATGAATGGGGAAGATAAAGACCATGAAGTTAGAGCAAGAAGAGCCTGGGATAGTTCAGCCAAGTTCCTCATTGTGCAGTCAGGAATCTAGACAAGGTAAACCATTAGTCTAAGGATAGCTGATGAACTAAGGTGAAAGCTGACATCTCCCAAACCCTAGAGAGTATTGTTTTCACCTCGGTTGTTGTTGTTTAGTCGCTAAGTCCTGTCCAACCCTTTGCGACCCCCTGGTCTGTAGACTGCCAGGCTCCTCTGTCGGTGGAATTTCCCAGGCAAGAATACTGGAGCAGGTTGCCATTTTCTTCTCCAGGGTATCTTCCTGACCCAGGGATCAAACTCACATCTCCTGCATTGCAGGCAAATTCTTTACCACTGAGCCACCTGAGAAGCCATTTCACTTCAATATCCTGACTCTAAAACAAGTGACAGATATATACTGCCATCCCTGGGCTAGGAGAACAAATGAAGTAGATTCTTTGTTCTTTTGTTCAGTCAGTCCTTCAGCAATCTTATGAAGCACACCCTCAGCCCAGCCTCAGCGAGGCTCTGTCAATTAAGTACTGTGTGATGGCAATAGTGTCTGTCAACACATGAAAAGGCCCAGTGATTGGAGACAGGACAGTGGACTTTGGAACTTTAAGTATCATCCCGTTGGACTGTGGGTTGGGAAAGGACATAGCCACAAGACACACCTGCTCGGTACTCAGGAACCAGATTTGAATTTTATCCCGAGTCCATGAGAAGCCATTAGAGGATTTTATGCAGGTGAGGGAAATCATCAAATTTAATACAATAAAATCACTTGCAGGACTATTCCAGAATTTAACCCAATGTATTATTAAAAAGATAATACTGGCAAATATTTGTGACTCAAATTATGCTTCCATTGAAAAGTTATAATTTCACAGGGTTTTCTTAGTTCTCGTCTTTTTAATTCTTCCATTATAATGAAACCTTAACATTATAACTTTATATTTAATAACATTGTAAGTAGATAACCAATACAGGCTTGTTGGATTAAATTTAATTAAAACTTTCTTCTCATCCAAATGTTAATTGATCTAGGAACACAGGACAGAAGTTGTCACTAAGAAAAAAATTCCACTGAACTATTTTGTAAGTTGAAAAATCTATTTGTAATGCAGACAGGATATTTTTTCCCTATTTTTGAAGTATGGACTTTCAAATGAAAGGCTTTCTGAAATGTTTAGGAATGCTTGTAAAAAAAAAAAAAGAAAGAAAGAAAGAAAGGTTATTCTTGTCACTCTGTGAAATAAAAGAACCAAAACTCTTATTTCAAAAAATATCTATCAAGTGTGGAACAGCAATGTTGACTAGCATTGATAGAAATTGTCTGGAGTTTTAAAACTCAGGCCTGTGAGATGAGGCTGCCGGTAACCTAGATATTTCTTCCTCTTTGTACAATATTTTATCCATCAAATTCCTTTAGCCACAGTCTCTGCAGCCCTTTTATCCTAAGTATTTGCTCAGACCTGTCTGCCATCACCCATTTTTCTCCTGATTGCTTTCTGAATGCTGCTCCAAGCTCTGTACCATGCTTCCTTGATTCAGAAGCATGTATATTTCATATGTTAACATTTCCAAAATCAAAAGGACTCCTGCAATGGATATGTCACTCTGTGTCCCCCAATGTGTATTGTTTTCCCAAATAGCTATTACAGAATGAATATCGCCTGTTGAAATTAGTGATGACTTTGACAGGATACACGCAGATGCGGCTGCTACGGCAACTGCAGGGTAAGAGCGGCCGTGTTGAGGATGGTGGTCGAGGATGTATGGGCAGTGTCTCCCCTGGAACATGGGCCCATCTTCATTCCTGCTCTCACCTTCATCCATCTCTGGCAGATTTCAGTGTGCGTCAGTCGCCCAGCCGGTCTGGAAACAGAAGGTGAGGTAGAAGGAAGAGAGTGTGCCCTCTGATGGGAGGAAATTGTGGGCACGCCCATGACCCTGTCAGCATGGAAACCTCCATTCTGACAACAGGACCAGGTGGTCAGGAAAGGTCCTCCCCTGCTTCTCCTTCCCTTGCCGCCCTGTTGGGACAATTTCAAAGACCAATGCAATCAAGTCTGTGAGAATAGCTGGTAAACGCTAAAGCAGCGCCTCTCAAATGGACAAGCTAAAATCTGGGGGGGGGGTTGTTTAAAAATGCAGCTTCTGATGCAATAAGTCTGTGATGGAACTGAATTCTACATTTTTAATACGTTTCCCGGGGAAGCAGAGGTTTCTGGTAGAGGGATCGCATTTTGAGTAGCAGGGCTCAAAGGCAGAGTTGCCAGGTTTGGCACCTAAGAAAAGCGGACACCAACGGGAACACGCTTACACTAAGGATTCGTTGTCGATCTGATATTCAGATTCACGCAGTTCTGTGTTTCATCTCAGCAGGCCTCCTTTAAGTTCCTATTAATATGTAAGATATTCCCTTTTTTCAGTTCACGCACAAGCCTTGGGAAACGTGTTACGATTTGCTGTTTTCTCTTCACCTCCAAGAATACCCTTGATGTTTCCTTTAATGGGCTTTTTCTTCTTTTACAAATGGCAACAGCAACTAGATTGGGCAGGTCACGTGGTTCGTTTGGAACATCACACACTAAAGATAGCTGAGCCCGAGTCAGGTTAAAGTCATCTCTACAACAAATTGCTTAAGCTTCACAAGTGCATCAAGAGGGAATTTTGACTTGGAAATGCAGCACTGCCTTCTCAAAACAGGATAGTCTGCACAAACCTCTGGTCTCTCATGAGATGCCCTTGGAGGCCAAGGATGGACTCTCTGAATCCCTGGTCAGTACTGCATTCAATTAGTGTCCTAGCTCAGGCTGCTATAACAATGATGCCATAGACTGGAGAGCTTAAAGAAAATTTTATTTTCTCATAGTCTGGAGGCTAGAAGTCAGCAAGGCTGGGTTCTAATAGGAGACCTCTTCTGAGCAGCTGTTCTGAGCTGTGCCCTCACTTGGCAGAGAGAGAGGGCTCTATTCTCCTCCTCTTCTTGTGAGGGTGCTAATCCCATCATAGGGGCTCCACCTTCATGACCTAATTACCTCCCCAAGACCCTACCCCCCAATACCATCACATTGAGGTTTAGGGCTTCAATCTATGGATCTTAGCAGGACACAAACATTGTCTACCGGGCTTCCCAAGTTGTACTAGCAGTAAAGTACCTGCCTGCCAATACAGCAGACATAAGAGATGCAGGTTCAATCCCTGGGTCGGGAAGATCCCCTGGAGAAGAGCATGGCAACCCACTCCAGTATTCTTGCCTTGAGAATCCCATGGACAGGGGAACCTGGTGAGCTACAGTCCACAGGGTCACAAAGAGTCAGACATGATTGAAACAACTTGGCACATACGTGCACCTAGGTCAATCCCAGTTTCCCAGTTCATCCTACCGCCCCCCATCCTCCTCCCCAAGTCCACACATCCATTCTCTACATCTGTGTCTCCATTCCTGCCCTGGAAATAGTTTCATCTGTACCATTTTTTTCCTAGATTCCCCATATATGCATTAATATATGATACTTGTTTTTCTCTTTTTAGCTTAACTTCACTCTAGGCTCTTTTGTGTCTCTACGAATGACCCAACCGACATAACCATGTTGAATCACATCATTGCTGTCTTTCGTGAGGAATGTGTTCTCTTCACAGGGATCCTTTTTCTAAGCTCACAGAAGTTAAAAAGGAAAAGGGAATGTGGAAGATGATGGGATGGTGCAGGAGGAATGCGATGAAACCCAGTCTGAGGCAGATCCCCAAAGCCTGTGGATCTCAGGGGAGAACATACATATTCTCAGAGTCTTCAGGGTTTCTTGAGTCAGTTATAGCCAGACTCTTTCTTCTCTCCCTTTAAAGCTGGCAAAACAGCTTCCTGGTTCTGTTCCTTGTCAGCTAGTGTTTAGCCAGCTCTGTGTCCTTTCCTTAAGATGCTATCCAGAAGGAGGCCATCAACAGGCCGGCTGGGAGACAAGGATTAATTGGATCTGTTGGAAATACAGCTTTTGCCAGGAGCCTCTGCCGTCTTTTAAGGCACCTGATCCTCACAGAAATAACTGTGTCCCCCAAGGAAATCCTCCCTGAGGCCAGGAGGTAAATACAGTAAATTGTAGGAAATAAGAAAAGTAGAAAAATCTAGGAAATAGGTCAGTCGCTCTCAGCAGCCACTGAGTGGATTGTCTAAGCGAAGAAACTAAGAAGTCATGAGTAGGTACGTGTGAGCAGCTGGCAGAGTGGCGAAATGGTGCCTGGTGATGAGAAATGTGTCAGAGACAGCAGCTTGGCAGATCTGGAGTATTGTCTTAGTCTGATTGCAGGGTATGTCCAAAGCAGCCCAGCTGCGTTTGAAAGAACTATAAAATATTTGATGTATACACAGCCGGGCAAGCACCTGGGGAAAGTGGGAAGCCTGTCTGGGATGAGAACTGGCAGCTGTCCAAGCTGGCATAGCTAAAAGCCCGGTTCCCTTCTCTGGGGTGCTCAGGAGGGAAGACCCCACAAAGGCTGACTGCCTTGAGGGAGCGGGACACTGTGTGCACCTCCTGGAAGTGATAAGAAACATTACAGATAGGAGGAAAGAAGCATGTTGTGTCGACAGCTCGGCATCCCTGAGGACTGGCTCGTGGGTCTTCTCTCCCTCCCGCCCTGGAGTCTGCTGACTCCGGTTCTACCAAGAAAGGATGGCGTCGGCAGCTCCTGCCAATGAGTTGAGAGGCCAAGTCAAAGAGTTTAGCTTCTGTTCACTGGCACAACCAATGAGCGGTGTGTCCTCCAAGAGTTCCAGGCCATTTCATACCCCACATCCTCCAGCTGGAGAAAAGCCACAGCAAATCACTCTTCTGTCTATGAATCCAGGCTTTAAAGCTCAGAATTCTGCTGCTGTCAGCCCTCCTAAGAAACAGGTTTGGCTTTTGAGGGAGCCATGTTAACAACTTAATTTTCATAAGGATGCATTGCAATTGTATAGTGTATTATATTTGTCAAGCAATTGCATATCACTTCACTTAATATGGCAGCTTATGAAACAAACACGGTACATATTATATATAGAGATATGTACATACAGTTATATCCCTTATATTATGGCTTTTATATTATATGGATAGCACTGTGTGTGTGTGTGTATATATATATATATATACACAGCATATATATGTATGTATATATACAGTACTTAGTATGTGTGTGTATATATATATATAGTGTATATATATGCTATATATGGGCTTCCCTGGTGATTCAGTAGGTAAAGAATCTGCCTGCAATGCAGGAGGCCCAGTTTCAATCCCTGAGTCAGGAAGACACCTTGGAGAAGGAAATGGCAACCCACTCCAGGATTCTTACCTAGAGAATTTCAAGGACAGCAGAGCCTGGTAGGCTACAGTCCATGGAGTTGCAAAGAGTCGACCATGACTGAGCAACTAACACTTCTACTTTCACTTTTCATATTATATACATATACATATGTATATAGTACATATATTTATATGACTGAAAAATGGCTCTGAGGTAAAGCATCTGCCTGCAAGGTGGAAGACCTAGGTTCATCCCTGAGACCTGGGTTTGATCCCTGGGTCAGGAAAGATCCCCTGGAGAAGGAAATGGCAACCCACTCCAGTACTCTTGCCTGGAAAATCCCATGGATGGAGAAGCCTGGTGCTGGCTACAGTCCATGGGGTCGCAAAGAGTTGGACACAACTGAGCGACTTCACTTTCACTTTCACTTTTCATAGTGCATATATATAGTAGCTAAGTTAGTTGCCCACAGTCACACTGCTAGATTCCAGAGAGATCTCAGGTGTCCTGGATCAGCCTCTGTGCCTTTGACCATGACTCAGTGTCCCATCTCTTTGGAGTACCTAATGCCACAGACAACTCCAGCTCAAGTCTTCAAGAATTTATAAGTCCACTTAAAACCTAAAGTCACAGTATGTTTTGAATAATACCACTTTGCAGTCTGGAAAAATGGAGAAAGGAAAAATAGAAAAGTTCTCAAGAACTTTAGAAAAATGGTACTTAAAAGTTAGACTTTTAAAAACTGGTAAAACATATATAATATGAATTTTACCATTTGTGCCATTTTTCAAGTGTCCAGTTCAGTGGCATTAAGTACATTCACAAGGCTGTGCACCCATCACTGCCATCCATCCACAAAAATCTTCACCTTCCTCAGCTAAAGCTCCACACTCATAAACAATAACTCCCCACACCTCCCTTCCCCGCCCCCAGTCCCAGCCACCACCATTCTACTTTATGTCTGCAAATTTGACTATTTCAGGTACCTTAACGTGAGTGAAATTATATATTCTTCCCTCTGTGATCAGCTTATTTCACTTAGCATGATGTCTTTAAGGTGCATCCATGTTGGCATTTGTTGTTTTTGTTGCTGTTCAGTGGCTCAGTCGTGTCCGACTCTTTGTGACCCCATGGACTGCAACACGCCAGGCTTCCCTGTCCTTCACCACCTCCTGGAGCTTGCTCAAACTCATGTCCATGGAGTCGGTGATGCCATCCAACCATCTCATCCTCTGTCTTCCCCTGTTGGCATGTTAACATGTGTCAGAATTTTTTTTCTTTTTGGTTGCGCCATGTGGTTTGCTGAGCTTACTGGATCTTAGTTCCTGACCAGGGATTGAACCTGTCCTCGGCAGTGAAAGCAAGGAGTCCTAACCACTGGACCAGGGAATTCCTGTTCTTCCTTTGTAAGGCTGAATTATTTTATGTATAGACCACTTTTTGCTTATGCATTCATCTGTCAATGGACACCTGGGCTGCTTCCACTTCTGGCTGTTATAGATAATGCTGCTGTCAACAGAGGTGTAGAAATATCTGTTTGAGTCCTTGCTTTCAATTCTTTTAGATATATACCCAGAAGTGGAATTGCTGGATCAGATGGTAACGCTATTTTTACTGTTTTGAAGAGCTGCCATACTGTTTTCCATAGCGCTGCACCATTTTACGTTCCCTCTAGCTTGAGCAGGAGTTGACATTTCTCCATGCTCCATCCATCCCGAGCCCACTGACCCTGGGTCGGGCATGCCTGCTGTGTTGGCCGGGTCACTCATCACACAAGCTCCGCAGTGATATCCTCCACCAGAACCCCTTCTGGGTTGAAGGCCTCTAGTCATGTCCTCACCTGGCAGAGGGGCTGGGAAGCCCTGTGTGGCCTCCTTTATAAGGGCTCTAGTCCCAATCACGAGCGCAGAGCCTTCTTGATCAAATGCCTCTCCATCTAATCCTATCACTTCAGGCATCAGGTTTTCAACAGGTAGGCCTGGGGAGAATGCAAGCAAGCAGACCATACCAGATGAGGAGACACGTAATTCTGAAAAACTGCCAATGATTTAGACCCTACATGTAGTCTTACAAAATAGAGAGTAACAAAATGGGGAAGCTATGCTTGACTCTTCCCGGATACCACTCACTTTCCACACCACAGCACAGAGTAGTGGCAAATAGTGACACCCCTCCAGCTGGTCCTCATTTCTGGGCTTTCGCTGTCCCAGTTAAATGTGGAGCCAGTCTTAGAACCTGGGCTCTCTCTAGCAACATTCTCCTCCCTTCCCATGTCTCCCAGAACCATGACGGTACAAAAATGCCCTCACATCAAAGATCTGGTGCAAGATCTAATAAAGGGAAGAATATTATGGGCTCAAAGGTGCATCCATTCTTGCAGGATAGCTTCCCCAGTGGCTCAGGTGGTCAAGAATCCGCCTGCAACACAGGAGACCTGGGTTCGATCCCTGGGTTGGGAAGACCCCCTGGAGAAGGGCACGGCAACCCACTCCAGTATTCTTGCCTAGAGAATCCCCATGGACCGCAGCCTGTCAGGCTCCTCTGTCCATGGGGTCACAAAGAGTCGGACTTAACTGATTGACTAAGCACAGCACACAGCACAAAGAGATCAAACAAGAGAGGCAACAAATAAATGGGCTGGCGCTGAACTGGGCTTCCAGGGATCCCCCAGGCTGCACTCTGGACATCCACAGATACGGCCTCAGGATGTGCCCCAGGAGTGACAAAATGGCCATTTTCTTTTCCAACTGTGTTTTTCGGTGTGAGTTTCCATACAGTCTCTAAAGTTCCCCTTTGAATACACTGAAAGGAGAAAAGGTTCTTAAGGACAGAGGTGCATTGTTGCTTGTTTTTATTGTAAGTGGCTGAGCATCGGCAGACAGTTAGAGGCTGGGTTTCTTTGGCAGTCTTGTATTGTTGCTGTGTGCTCAAACTCCCAGGGGTAGCGTTCCCATGTAAGCTATCGCAGTCGGCTTCTGATAAATGAGTCTCAGCTAGCTGGGCCATGCACACAGCGGCGGAAAGAAACAAAGCCCTCCTCTGACTCAGCGCAGGTACAGCCCCAGGGATCATTGTTCAGAAAGTTAAGGGACAGCACCAGAACCCATGAGCACCTTTCGGCCCCTCAGCTCCTGTGCCAGCAGAGGCTGGCCGACCCTTGTGTTGTCCATTTCGATGGGCTTTAGTGATTAGGTAGAACTCACCGAACCTGGCACATATAACTGAATATCAGTAATAGTCAATCAATGTCATCTTTCAGAATGTATATCAGGAAAACAATCTCAGACTCTAACAAGGTTTTATTGGTATACCAGATATGTGAAAAGGCAGCACAGAAGTTACACTTTACTATAAAAATAAAGAAATATAGCTCCCTGACTCTTTTTCATTTCAATTAGGATGTTTTTTTTAAGGCAGTAAATATGGTAAAGTTTTACGGAACAGAATTTGCAGTGTACTCTGTGTGTTTTATTTTTCATTATGCAGTGAACATCATGAATGTTCATGATCATGTCATTTGTTCAAGATATGGATAAAGACATGGAGCTTATTTGGGGACCTCTGATGTAAAATAGGGCTTCCCTAGTGGCTCAGATGGTAAAGAATCTGCCTGCAAGGCAGGAGAACCAGGTTCAATTCCTGGGTAGGGATGAGTAAACCAGTTCGTGCACAAATACATCATGCATAAGATTTCATTACCTGAAAAATGGTTTAAATATAAAAGTTTCTTTGTGTGTTTTTATTTCTTCTTTTGGAGGTTGATGGACAGAGCCTTTGGTTTTGGAAACTTGCAAAATAACCTGCAGGAAGGGGAAGAATTTTAAGTATAAGTATATTGTATGAGTATATGTAAATAGGAAGGACAAAATAGAGGAAGGGAAGATTTTTTATTTTTATATATTTAATTAGAGGATAATTAATTTACAATACTGGGATGGTTACTGCCATACAGTCAACATGAATCAGCATTAGGAATCCATACGTCCCCTCCCTCAGGAACCTCCCTCCCACCTCTTTCCCCATCCCGCTCATCTAGGTTGCCACAGAGCTCTGACTTTGGGTTCCCTGCATCATACATCAGACTCCCTCTGGCTATCCATTTTACATATGGTCGTGGGCTTCCCTTGTGGCTCATTTGGTAAAGAATCCGCCTGCAATGCGGGAGACCTGGGTTCGATCCCTAGGTTGAAAAGATCCCCTGGGGAAGGGAAAGGCTACCCACTCCAGTATTCTGGCCTGGAGAATTCCATGGACAGTCCATGGGGTCTCAAAGAGTCGGACATGACTGAATGACTTTCATTTTCACTTTCAGTGTATATGTTTCAATACTATTCTCCCATATCATCCCACCCTCTCTGAGGAAGGGAAGTTTTTTTCAGCTTTCAAACCACATCAGGAGAGGCAGTTGAAGAATGCTAATGATAGCAACTAGGCAGGGCTGCCACCAGTCAGATGCCTGGGCTGAATGTTCTGGCACCACCCACCCACCCCCCTTGAAATCTACTCTTCATCCTTCCAACCTTGGTCTGTGTCCTAAAGAAGAACCTCTACATGCCACATCAACTGCATAGTCCTTCCTTCTGGCTTCCAGTTGGGTTCAGCCAATGAGAGGCAGCAGCCAGAGGTCAGAAGGAGGGACTGGAGAGGTCAGGATATCATTCCCTCTGCTCCCTCCTTGAGGGACCTTGCTTTGGCAGCTGCAGCATCTTCTGGCCTTGTTCTGTGGCTTCAAAGCTGGTGCATCCTGGTAACAGCTCCATCCCTTCTGGCCGTTCTGCTGTTGCCAACCCCAGGGTTCTTCATCACACTGGCTTCCTTCAACCCTCTTCACACCTCTGTAAACAGTCTCTTCTTTAACTCTCTTTATTGCTCCTTTGAGTGTGCCATCTGCTTCTTGCCAGGACCCAGACAAATATAGTGCCTTTGTAGGAATTAGGGAAAAAAAGCACCCAGATGGGTATGCAAGGGTTCATTACACTGTTGTCTTTACTTTGGTGTGTAGTGCAATTTTCTAAAATAAAAAGATTCCCACAGAAGAAAAGGAAAGGAAAGAAAAAGGCACCCCTTTTGGTGAATGGTGCCCTGCAGGTGCATTTGGGCTGGCCTTCAGCCCCATCTCCTTCTCTCAGCAGATAACTTGGTGTAGTGCCCAAAGTACCCTGCCGAACCTGGAAGTCCTAGGAGAGAATGGCATCCATACTAAGTCACTAAGTCGTGTCTGACTCTTTGGGACCCAGGGGACTGTAGCCCTCCAGTCTCCTCCGTCCATGGGATTTTCCAGACAAGAATCCTGAAGTGGGTTGCCATTTCCTTCTCCAGGGGATCTTCCCCACCCAAGGATCAAACCCAAGTCTCCTGCATCTGCTGCATTGGCAGGCAGATCTTTACCACTGCACCACCTGGGAAGCAGGAAAGAATGGGCAGATTCCTTAAAGCTGGAAAACATCTTAAAGAGAAAGTGAGGATTGACCTGGGTCTTTAAAGATATTTGGAACTTAAATGGAAAAGTATATTGCCAGCAAAGATAAGATGAATCCCTGGAGAAGATTGCATAAGGCAAGGAGTGCCCCTTGAAAGGAGAATTGCAGCCTAAGAAAGTAGAGATGAGGTAGAGATGGGCTTGGAGTGCTGAGCCATAAAGTATGAATTGGAGTTTGTGATCAAACAGGAAATATGATGCAGTGTTTGGACACATGGGCTCTGAAGTTAGATCCGTTAGCTCTGTGACTTTGCACAGTAACTAAACCTCCGTCTTCTATTATACAAAATGGGGATAAAATAGTACCTACCTCCTAGATTTGCTGGGAAACCGAATTTTTGTAATGCAGGTAAAGTGCTTAGCACAATGACTGGCATTTAGTAAGCACCCCGTGGAGATTAGCTACAGAAGGGTGACATGATGAAAGCAGTATTTTATGAAGGTTAGACAGACAGGTCATGTAGGATGCGCTAGAATGGAAAGATGGGGGTAGGGGGAGGCAAGGAATTCTGAAGCCGCTGTAACCCTCTGCACCCCAACTCGGGACACAGGAAACAGGAAAGAAGCTGTGTGTGTGAGAACCTTGTGAGAGGAGGAGAGGGACTGAAAGCAGATGGGTCGCAAGAGTAAGGAGGCTGGCGCTGCAAGCACTTCGCTAAGATCTTCAGTCTCTGCTGGTATAAATACATGTGGGCAGCTTAAGCAGTTGACATTGGAAGGACTGACCATTTGACACGAGCACAAGTTTTAAAAAATGGTGATATAAATTTGACATTAGATTTTACTCTTCTACTCAGTGATGAGTTAGACCCAAGATTCTAGTACAAAATAAAAATCCTAATGGACACTTAAAATATTCCAGTGATCACTGGTTGCTCCTCCAACTTTCCAAAGATGTTTTTTTGTCTCCAGAAGTTTGTTCTGATTAAAACCTGGGATCAGACCTCCTCAATTGAGGAAGAGCACCCTTGTACAAGGGAACCCTCTAAGGTCTTGTATAATTTACAAGTTCAGGTCCTACTAGCAAAATTCACTAGCAAAAATCACTGAGTGAGCTGCCAAGTCCTTGACTTAACCATCTTAACATTTGGGATGGAGGGAGACAGAGTAATTAATTTTAAGGAATAATTTCTGGAAGTCCTCAGGTGAGCATTTATTTGTAGGCAAGCCTACATGAGAATTCAGTGCCATTTAGAGACAACTCTGAAGCCACTTTAGCCACATCTCTCTCTCTCTGGGAAAATGTATGCCTTGTTTTCACTGCTTGGCCTTTTTTTAGGAAACCAAGCCCAGGTTTTGCCGACATTCCAGTTCACTGTTAGAAAGAACATGGCAGAATCTGGTCTCAAGGTCGCTCCTGCCTCACCCCAACCGGTCTCTTTCTCTGTGCCCTCAGGTACTTGCCTGAGATCATGAATGACGGGCTGACCAACCAGATCAACAACCCAGAGGTGGACGTGGACATCACGCGGCCCGACACGTTCATCAGGCAGCAGATCATGGCTCTCCGCGTGATGACCAACAAACTGAAGAACGCGTACAATGGCAATGACGTCAACTTCCAGGACACGAGTAAGATAGCCTTTGTCAGCACCCTCCAGAGTGAAAACCGTTATAGAAGATCATTCTGTAGTTTGTTTTTTTAAAGAAAGAATTTTATTTTCATTTTTAAAATTTTTGTATTGGAGCCTTGTCATTTAGAGAGCTTCCTGATTGCTCAACGGTAAAGAATCTGCCTGCCAATGCAGGAGATGCAAAAGACTCTGGCTCGATCCCGGGGTCAGGAAGATCCCCTGGAGGAGGAAATGGTAACCCACTCCCGTATTCCTGCCTGGGAAATCCCATGGACAGAGGAGCCCGGTGGGCTACAGTCCATGGGGTTGAAATTTAGCAACTCAACAACAGAGATGTTTAACAATGTTGTGTTGGTTTCGGGTGTATAGCAAAGTGATTCAGTTATGCATATACATGTATCTATTCTTTTGCAAAATCTTTTCCCATTTAGGTTATTACAGAATATTGTACATCATTCCCTGTGCTATACAGTAGGTCCTTGCTGGTTATTCATTTTAAATATAGCAGTGTGTACCTAGCATCCCAAACTCCCAAACTATCCCTCCCCCACTTCCCTCCTGGTAACCATAAGTTTGTTCTGAGTCTGTAAGTCTGTCTCTGCTTTATAAATAAGTTTATCATGATTTTTCTTTAAAAGCAATGTGTACCATGGCTCTTTGGTGTCATTCTTACCCCATCTGCAAAGTTCTTTATAGTCCTTTGGGCAGAGAGCCCTAATCTTTTTTTAGGATAGGACTAAAATCATAGCTGCTCCTAAGGAGTAGTTTCAGTGGCTGACATTCAAATGTACCAAAACTAAAGTTGAGTTGCATCTGCCAGTTAATCCATTAACTACAAGACAGCAAAGTAATGTTTTCCCCTCCCCACTCCCCCATCAGCATTTATGTCTCTGCCTCAAACTTCCATCCTTCCTCCCAACCACCAAGAGAAGAATGTCCTCAAGATCACTCACCCAGACAAGTCTGAGTGGGAATCCCTGTTTTATTATTTATGAACTGAAGTCTTGAACAGATTATCTCTTGAGTTTCATGTTCCTCTTCTATAGAATGGGAAACACTCCTGAGTTAGGATTGTTGGGAGGTTCGTTTGAGGCCATGTGTAAAGGAGCTAAGATGAATATCTCATGTGCCACAAAGTCAATTGGATTGTTCTCTCTCCAATCGTGCACATACATGACCCACTGACTTTTGTATCTGAAATCTTGAGCAAAATACTAAAATGCTGATGTAATATTACACATGACTATTTTATTAAAGATTACAAAATACCAAAAGTGATTTTGAAAGACTAGTAAGTGCACGTTGAATGAAAGTAACCATATTTGGGTTTCGTCTAAGTGGTTTCTAGATGTGTAACTATAAAGGCAAGGGGTTTTTTGTTTGTTTGTTTGTTTGTTTTCTGTTTTGTTGGTTTTTTAAAATATATATTCTTATAGAGAGCATTCTTGGGAGAAGATTCCTTGAACATAAGATGTGGAGTTGCCAGTGATTCTATAATTTGGTCACTGAAGCAAAAGTTGATGCTATGTGCTTGAATTAATGAGACAGAAAGAAACAGGTTACAGATGGGAGACATAAAGTCATCTAAGTCTTAACCATCAGTCTACTGAGTTTTCCCCTGCAGAAAATTTTTGGAGCTTAATTCCATTTAAAATAACTCAAAAATTAACTTTCTAAGTGCAGGATCATTGCCAACCTGATAAATTTGCTGTAAACTTTCTCAGTCCTCCCAGTATTTCTCTGCCTCTTTGCTAAATGTCTCCTTTCCTCTTCAGAAGAGAAAATTACACTAGGTTTTAGCCTTTGCTGCTTCTCCCCTGCTCATTTCTTAGCTTCACTCCTCTCAATTTATCTTTTCTGTCTTCTCTAATAAAGCACTTTGTCATCAGAGAATGACTATTGGATTAAATCATTCAAGATACATTAGAATTAGTTGATGTTGGCCTTGGTTCTCTCTCCTCTCTGACCTAAAGAGGTTGTATACATGTCAATCTGCAAAACTTAAGATACGCCCTAGAGAAGACATCCTGCTCCATTTCCCCCAAAAAGAAAATAAAAATCAGCAACACTTAAGAGTATCACTTTGCTGTAACCTCAGCACCAAACTTGACCTCCTGTTTTAGGATGAGAGTGAAAGTGTTAGTCGTTCGGTCATGCCTGACTCTTTTCGACCCAGTGGACTATCACCCATCAGGCTCCTCTGTCCATGGGATTTCCCAGGCAAGAACACTGGAATAGATTGCTGCTTCCTTCTCTAGGGAATCTTCCTGACCCAGGGATCAAAGCCAGGTCTCCTACATTGCAGGCAAATTCTTTACCATCTGAGCCACCAGGCAAGCTTATTTTAGGATAGTGTCTGTCTTATAAAACCACTATCACATCTTATAGTCATCATCACCATTATTGCTTCTGACATTTTTAAAACTCACCACTTAAATACCTGCATTTGTGATTCCTTTTCCGAAAGAGATGGAGCCATTATTTTTCTCAGCTAGAATTTCCCATCATTATTTGCTTACCACGTTTTTAATACTCTAAATCACCTCAATAATATTTCTGTAAAGGTTATGTAACTTCTTGTTCATAATACCAGTGTTTAAAACAATTCCCTTAGCAATTGTGATATCTCTGAATTTAATTAATGGGCATTTTCCCCCTTGTGAAGGCCACTAAAGATAAATTAGAGAAAATGTTAAGAACCTGGTATAGTATATTCAAGTGCTCTTATGTGGTATTTTAGATGTCCCATCAAGAAAACAAAAATTACACTGAGACTTCCCTGGAGATCCAGTGGTTAAGACATTGAACTTCTACTATAGGGGATATGGTTCAATCCCTGGTCCGGGAACTAAGATTTTACATGTCATGTGATATAGCCCAAAAAAGTTGAAAAAAATAATAATAAATAAATAAAGTTGCGCTGAGTTGAGCCTTGCTTAGTGGGGAGGTATTGGAAGAGACCTGACATCACCTTGGCTTTTCTTAAGTACCACTGTCTAGCAGCCAAGATGGCACTAGTCTTTTTGGAGCAGCTCAATATATACATCACCATTTCAGACCAGCAGGGAGGCATTTAAGGCTATTGAATGGACTCCATGGAGTACATAGGGGAAATAGTAAATGTCATTACCGCGTTTACCATTACTACGTTTCCTAAGCCCTCCCAGGAACATTATCTCACTTATAACACTTATCTCACCCTATAACAATTCTATGAAGTAGATAGGATTATTCTCATTTTTACAGGTGAGCAAGCAGGGCCTAGCAAGGCTAACTGACTTAAACAAAAGACAGCAGGTTAAAATCTAAGTCGTCTTTGCTGGAGGAACAATATATTTCCTATCAAGCATCATTGCACACATTGGATTTGGTGTTCTCACCTTTTATCAGGGGCTCTTCACCATCCTCAACAAGGTAAATGTTATTGTCAGTAGGTATTGAGTTGAGGAAACAAATAAATTGAAAAGAGTGTCCAAGGCATATTTAATTATTCAGTAAGTAATCATTATTGTGCACCTACTGTATGCCAGGGATCATTAAAGCCAAATGCAAATACAGAAATGAACAGTATATACAAAGTGTCTGCCCTTCCTCAACAAGTGTACATTGTCAAAGAGGGAACAAGAAAGCAAACAGTTAAATAATAGAGTTGCAAATGGGGATAAGTACTTTCATATAGCTAGTAATGGATGCTCAGTTGGTAAAGAATCTTCATGTCAATTCTGGAGACCTAGGTTTGATCCCTAGGTTTGGGAAGACTCCCTGGAGAAGGAAATGGCAACCCACTCTAGTGTTCTTGCCTGGGAAATTCCATGGACAGAGGAGCCTGGTGGGCTACAGTCCATATGGTCGCAAAGAGTCAGACACAACTTAGCAACTAAACCACCACAACCAGTAATAGATGGAGACTTACCTGAGACCCAAGTCTGAGATACAGGGTTTAAGAATCATGAACCAAGTGGTCAGAAGTGGGAACAGAGCAGCCCCAGAAGGCATTTTGGGCAGGCAGGGAAGATGCCAGGCTGAGAAAACATACTAAGTGGACACCTGGACTTTGGTTTTAAGCAGAGAATGGCAAAATTTTCTGTAAATAGCCACATATTAAATATGTTCAGCTTGGAGGGCCATATATGAATGCATAATTAAACAATCCATAAGTGAATGACCATGGCTGTGTCCCAATATAATTTTACATACAGACACTGAGGTTTAGATTTCAGATATACACTATGTACATATCACAAATATTATTCCTCATTTGTGTTTCTTCAAACACTTCAATATATAAAAACCATTCTTGGGATTATACAAAGTCACACTTGGATGCATGTGTGCTAAATCTTCTCAGTCATGTCCGACTCTTTGTAACCCTATGGACTGTAACCTGCCAGGCTCCGCTGTCCATGGGATTCTCCAGCCAAGAATACTAGAGAGGGTTGCCAAGCTCTCCTCCAGGGGATCTTCCCAATCCAGGGATTGAAACTTTATCTCTTGCGTCTCCTGCATGAACCTGGCAGGCGGGATCATTACCACTAGTGCCACTTGGGAAGCCCAGGCTTGAGAGCCATACAAAAACAACTAGCAGGCCTGGAGGCCATGGTTTGTCAACCAATGGTCAAGTCAGAATCCATGCTTGCACTTAGGAGGAGAACAGCAGTGGAAAAAGTAGCCAAAAATGGCAATAACCAGCTGTGCCTTCCACAATTACGTGCTGCCATTCTCTGATTTCTTACTTCCATTTTCGGTTTTCCTCTTCAATGGTTTCCTTTAAAATATCCTTTCAAAATCCTTTCTAAAAGCATTATATCTCCTGAGAACAATGGCTCTGAGTTTTGAAAATGAGCAAAGAATGAAAGTTCTTAAAGTAATTGAAATATTGGCCAGAATATGAAATTCATTTCAGGTTCCAACATGGTGGGTACGGCCTCTCCCTGAATCTGGGATTCCTATGTTTTTTAGTTGGGTGACTCCGGATATCTTTTCAAACAAGTCGGCTCTCTGCATCAGGTGGCCAAAGTATTGGAGCTTCAGCATCAGTCCTTCCAATGAATATTTAGGGTTGATTTCCTTTAGGATGGACTGGTTTGATCTCTCTGCTGTCCAAGGGACTCTCAAGAGTCTTCTCCAGCACCACAGTTTGAAAGCATCAGTTCTTTGTCACTCAGCCTTGTCCAGCTCTCACATCCATACATGACTACTGGAAAACCCATAGCTTTGACTATAAAATAGACTTTTCTCAGCATAGTGATGTCTCTGCTTTTTATTTAGATACAGTCCACCCTCCCATCACAAACCTGTCCATTAAAAATAAACCTAGTGGGGTGGGGTGAGGGGGTCTTCTACCAACATGCCCAAATCTCTTTTGTGCCCCACTCTTTGCTGGCCTGGCTCTAACTCTCTTTTTCTGTCTGTCCACACCAGGCGACGAATCCAGCGGCTCGGGGAGCGGCAGTGGGTGCATGGATGACGTGTGTCCTACAGAGTTCGAGTTTGTCACCACCGAGGCCCCCGCGGTGGACCCCGACCGGAGAGAAGTAGACTCTTCTGCCAGCCAGCCGGGCCACTCCCTGCTCTCAGGATCTCTCGCCTGCGTCGCCCTGGCACTGCAGAGCCTGTGCAGATAATCCTGGGTTTTCGGTCAGATGAAACTGCATTTGAGCTATTGGAACGGCCAACTCACTTCTTTTCTTACACCCTTGGACAGTGGACCATGCCACAAAAACTTACCGGTTTCCGAGAAGAGGGCAGTACTGTACTCTGCCTCCCTTTTTGTTTTCCCAAAGAGTACCGGGCGCCAGACTGGACTGCTTCCTCTTTCCGTCAGCTATCTGTGGGGACCTTGTTTATTCTAAAGAATTCTTACTCCGATCTTTCGTACCAGGAGATTTTCTTACCTTCATTTGCTTTTATGCTGCAGACGTAAAGGAATCTCACGTTGTGAGTTTTTTTTTCCCCCATTTAAAAAAAAAATAGGAAGAAAAGATCATTTTCCTTGCAAAATCAGGCCAAACCCCAAGACAACTGCAATTGGAACAAAGAAGCAAACAAGAGAGAAAAATAAAAGAGCTTTAATGCCATAAGTTTGGCATTGCCAGCCAGCTCCCAGTGTACGCTTTTCAGTAACAAATCAGGGTTACAGAATGCTTATGGAGAGAAAGTTTGACATTTTCTTCATGTAGTGAAAAAACACTGTTGTCTTGGAGGTCTTGCACGCTAACCACACAATGCCCCAGCTGATTTGGAGGTACTGAGGGTAAATTTAGAATTCTATCTTTACTATGATAGAAAAATTTGCTATATAGCTCAGCACCTCTCTCTTACCTTGCCCGACTTCAATTTCAGTAATGGCATCATTTTTCTTAATTCTTTTAATTATACACTTTATAATACAGTGTCTGTCCACTGTATCCAATTGGCACAGACTTTTCGCTTCATTTTCAGTTACTAGTGGACACCGGCCTGAACTCATCCCCCTCAAGGGTCTGAAATGAAAACAATCATCAACAATACAATCTCTTTGCTTTAGCCACAGGCTTGACACGAATCAAATGTTTCTGCCCTGTGCTCAGTACCCTCCCCAAAGAAGAGTTCTTTTAATGAATGGAAGAACAATTCGATCCATAAGTGAGTTTTTATTTTTAACTATTTACTTTGTGTCAATTGGTTTCTGCATCACAAGGGCATTCTCTTACAAAATAACTCACAACAACAAAAAACGTCAAGACAAAAAAATATATATATAGTATTGACATGGAGATTTCTTTCACTTTTTTAGTCTTAGTATGATCATCTATTTTTATATCTATATATATATAAATCACAGATTTTAACTTCTTAATTCCAAGCTCAGGGTTGACACACCTTTGTAACGAAAATGTTTTGTCAACCAGCTCTTCTTGTTTTGTGCTGCTCAGAGAAGGGATTCCTCATTTATCTGTGAGCACCAAGAATCAAGAAAGAGAACTTTTTACGTATCTAACTGTCCATTTATTAAAAGTTTGCCAGGGCACACCTTTCTCGCATGAGTGTGCTTTGCCCTGGGTGCTCCACACTGTACCTAACTCATGGGCAAAGCCATGGGTGTGCAGAACTGTACCGGTCATGGAAACTGTATGTGCAAGGAATGTGTTATTCATGCAAAACCATTGCTTTCAGAACAACGCCTTCAGCCTAGGATTCCTGCTTGGCACTTGAGAGATGTCCTAATTTAACAGGCTGATTTATAGCCTAACTCTTCCACCAGGTGTGCCAAAGCCAGGCATGATGCTCCCCTTGATAGAGAGAAGCAAAATAAACCAAACTGGGGCTTTATGAATACAGTTGGCTATCCATGTTTTTTATTTTTTTGGTTTCTATGATGCTTCTGGGGTTGGGAAAAGTAATGTTTCAAGACACCGTAGTATGCCAGTCACATGTTAACTAACCCATTGGCAGTCATGATACATAAATGGTATTTTTTATCTCCATACTCATCAAAATTATAATTAGTTATCGATTTAGTCATCACACTTAAGTAGAACACATGCAGCACAATAGTATTAAGTATATTTGAGCACTTTTGCAAAACTGAAAGTATTTAGAAGCATCTCTTGCTATTGTATGCCTAACAAAATATGGAACGTAGGATTCTGAGAGACTTTGTGGCATCTTTTCATTTAAATCTTTAAGAAATTAACACTTAATCTAATTCGGCATTCCATACTTCTAGAAAACCATTCATTTCACTGCCAAACTTCAGCTTCCTAGCACCAATTACACATAAAGCATCTCTATGAAGGACCAATCATTTATGTTGCTCATTGCATTGTATGTTCAGAAATCAGTATTGTCTTTCTCCAGTAATTAAGGTGCAATACAAATTAAATCAGTCTTGATTTTCCAGAATATTTGAGTCATCACTTGTTTTCATAGCTTTAAACTCCAGGTCTTTCCTTTTAAAAAAATATGTCTGCATTGCTTTCTGTGAAATAGATCCGAATGCCTTGTTTTCCCTGTGCTTTCACCCCCAGAGGGTTTTGTGCATGTGTGTGAATACACCTTATATTAATGAATGTGAACCCATGTTCTGTACACACTAAACACACCGATAGTATATAAATGCCTGCTTCATTTGTTTCCACACCTTTGTTATCGATATTATTCATATTGGTGAGCTATAGTGAACTATATGAGCCAGGCAGAAAGCTGACATCACTCTCAGTTAATGATGCCACAGTAATCGTCACCCGCATGGATGTGGTCAAAATATTATTCAAATTGTACTTCCTGCTTTTTAATCATCATCCCACCCCATCATATGATTTTTAAGACTAATTTGACATGAGAATTTTTTTGTACCCTAAGGGAATTAGCTTAATCTAGTTAACCCATTTCAGTAAGTATTTTGGAATTTCCCCCTCCCTGCACCGCCAAATTAATTTCTCTCATTTTAGCATAGTGATAGGGGATGTGATGATACTCCATTGTTTCTCCTGACCTGCCCTCACTTGCTTTGAAGTCCCCTATATTCTGTAATCACATCATAACCTCTGTTATGAGTAGAGAGGAACGGACTCACTGAAATCGGACGCTAGAAACAGTTGGGTGATGCTCATAACTGCAAACACTTAGCTTATTGAAGTGCCTCTATTTACATGTTCTTTAGTTATAATATGTATTTTTCTAACAGAAATACACGTCTGTAATTGGTGTATATTATACTTTGTATATGTTATAACAAAACCTAAACAGAGGCTAAAGTCTTAAGCAGAGAAGAATGGATTGCAAATTCATGAGTTTGAGCTCCGCTTATGCTTCTGTATTAAAGGACAGACACGATGACCTTCTCTCATTTGAATGAAGGTCAAGTCAGGACTTTGATTAGAGCCATCATAGAACAGCATTAGCGCTAGCAATCTGACTCCCTTACCGTGTCTTAACCAGATCAATATCTTGTATTACTTGCTTTAATTGTAAGGGATAGAAAATACTACTTTGCCTACACCAAAAAACATGATTATTCATTGACAAGCAGTAGTCATTGTAAAAGTAGCGTTCTGTAAATCAAACACACAAAGTATTATCGGATGCAGAACCCTGATATTTAATTTATATTCCCTGCTGCAGACATTAGCCTACTTTAATTCTTTAACCATTACCTACATGTTTTGGCTACACACTGAACACCAACTAAAGTCCTCAAGGAGGAACAAAACCTTGGCAGATTCCTGAGTTGTGATTCTTTCATTACTTCTCTTTGCAAGGCTGATTATCAGGTGGTTGGATGAATGGTGGAAGGGTTAGCAAATGCAAGTTTTGACTTACCCAAAACTTGCAGAAATTCAAACTCGTTTACTTACAGTCACTAACCAATCTGACTTCTAACTAGAAAAAGGAGGGGAGGAGAGGGGGAGTTTAGCTTTGCTAACAGAACAGTAAAGGAGACCATAACTTATAAATTTGCAGTGTGTTCCTCCTTGGTGGAGACATTAGCCAGTGTTTGGTTTTAGGCCAAGTTCTACAAAGACAGTATTGATTTGTATGCATCCCGGAGCCTTGCTATAACACAGTTTGCTACAGCACAGGACTCAGCCTAGCATGGGGCCATTTGAACCTCAGTGAAGGTTGCATAGGTACTGGAATCTTTGACATTGCCTTGTAACGAGGTACTTCGACGAAAAGACAACTCAAGTTGGCGTAGTAGTGAGGTCTCTGTGTGCATATGCATAACATATATGCAGGACAAATGTGTGCACCAATCAAACCTAAAATTTTATGTGACTGTCAAATGAATATGATTTGGGTTAAGATTTTTCATTTCTGATTTGGATAGAAAATTGCTATTAATCTTGTATTAAAATAGTTTTTAAAAATCTACCAGTGCCCTTTCTGCATTTTCTTCATTATTTTCATAGTCTAAATTTCAGAGCTTTTGAGTTATTTTGTTTGAGAAATTTTTAGAAGCTGCAATATTTTTAAAAAAGGAAAAGAACCATAGGTTAAATCAGCACCACCCACTGAAGTACACTTGGCATTTGAAATCAAGGACTTTTCAAACTTTAGAATATTTAGAGCTTTCCAAATGTGTATCTTGAGTTTGAGCAAGCTCCAGGAGTTGGTGAGGGACAGGGAAGCCTGCCATGCTGCGGTCCTTGGGGTCGCAAAGAGTTGGACACGACTGAGCGACTGAACTGAACTGATCACACACAACTTTTGTGTTGGTTTCTCCTCTAAAATAAAATTTAGTAGCTTGAGAATTGATGTCAGTACTTTATAAATAATGTCAGAAAATAAGATGTAAAAGAACTAACAATTTTCCAGATTTAGCAAATTGCCTTGCTTTTTTATTTCTAGAAGCTTCCATGCTCCCAGGGATGCTAAATACTGTATAGCATGCTAGAGATTCATTTAGCAAACTTTTATTAAACTCTTACTTGACTTACTCACTTGCCTGGTCTAGGTGCCAGTCACTGGTTGTCAAATTTGGGAAGTATTCATTCTTTACTGTAGTTACCCATAATTATTACAAATACATGACTTATTTTTAAAATGTTCTTTTAAATAAAGAAATCTATGTAAATGAAGTTATCACAAATATAACACTGTAAGCAACATTATAATTTTTAAACATTACAATTTAGCTCACATTATTACTATGTTGACGTCTATTAAGGAAAATGATTCCTATAAAACAGTTAACTTTAGGATGGTGGTGGTGTTTAGTCGCCTAGTCATGTCTGACTCTTTTGTGACCCCATGGACTGTAGGCTACCAGGCTCCTCTGTCCATGGGATTTCCCAGGCAAGAATACTAGAGTGGATTGCCATTTCCTTCTCCAGGGCATCTTCCTGACCCAGGAATCAAACCAGAGTCTCCTGCATTGGCAGGCAGGGTTCTTTAAGATTGAACCTCCTGGTAGGCCCCTAACCTCAGGATAATTCCATCTAAAAACCAGAATATAACAAATTCTATTTGGAAATAAACTGAAACCAATTTCATAGAAAGGAAAAAAGCTTTCAAAGGGTTTTGAAAAAAATAATAAAACCACAGCCAGGTTTATCAACAATATATATTTTAATTTGCTCTTTGGATAAATGGACTAAGTTATAGTCAGAATATACACACAAATATGAAAGAGGAGATTGATTTTTCAAATACTAACTTGTGAAATAGCTAGAAAGATGTAGCCATAATTCTGTATGTTCAAACAGACATTCTCAATTCATTTAATACAGATACATCTCCATTCCACAGACACATTTATTTGCAGATATAAACATGTGGCCAAATGTATTTTGTCAGCTCACGGAGGACACAGCAAAGCTAAGACAAACTAGACACCTGCTTTTGTAGTTTGCACACCTTGAAATAGCAGTGTAAGTAAATGAAAATTTTACCCAGCAAGTGTTCAAGTTTGGAGAGAAGCATAAAGGAGACAAATAAATTGGATTTGAGGCAAGTGGAAGAGTATTTACCTCGAATAAAGCCATCTGCTCTTCAATAGGAACTGTCTATGGAGTTTCAAAATAAAAGAAAAAAATTGACTTAGGCAACAATAGTCATCTATTCTTCCAAAAAAGAATGTGATAAACACTAAATCACATGCCAGATACAGTTCTGGGTAGCAGAGCAAGACGCCAGGAAGGACTGAGACAGAGGGCTTCCCCGGTGGACCAGTGGTTAAGAATCCACCTGCCAACGCAGAGGACAAGGGTTCGATCCCTGGTTTGGGAAGATTCCATATGCCGAGGAGCAACTGAGCCCATGGGCCACAACTACTAAAACCTGAGCGCTGTAGAGCCTATGCTCCACCAACACAAGAAGCCATGACAATGAGAAGCCTGTACACAGTAGCTAGAGAGTGGCCCCCTCTTGCTGCAACTAGAGAAAGCCCATGTGAAGCAATGAAGACCCAGAGCAGCCAAAAACATAAAAATACAATTTTTAAAAAGTTTGCATAAAAAAAAGAACTGAGACAGAAACAGGCTAATGACTAAGGAGGAGATGCCCCTTGACACCAGTGGTCCAGAGGGGCCCCGGGTGATACTCAGGCTGTGATCTAATGATGGAAAGAAAGTGCCATGTGCAGACCCGGCGACAGAGACTGCCTGGCAGAGTAAAAGCAAATGTCAGGATCTCAGCCCAGAAATGAGTGTGGCTGAGGACCAGTCAGTGAGCTGTTGGATGGTGGGAGAAGGTTGAAGAGTTACACAGAAGAAGCCATGCTAAGCTTAATAGCCAAAACCCTGGTCTTTTACCCTCTGGTGAAGCCAGAACCTCAGAAGGACCCATCTCTACACTTCAGCCCTGCTGGTGGCACTTATTAGTATTTTAAAGCACATTTTAGCAAAGAACGATGCTAAGGTCTTTATGTACTTGATCTTCATAGAATCTCTATAACATAGAAATAAAAATGTTCATTTTATACTGAATAAAATTAAACACAGTGAGATGAATTAACTTGCCCAATGACATGGGCGAGGCCATGATAGGAACTGAGAGCTGTAACAAGTAGGCAGAAAAGTGGCAGTATATAAGGGTAACTGCAGTTTTTTATTATATGTGCAATTGAATTATCCGAGGGTGTTCTGAGAATTGGCAGCAAGTGTGTGAGCAGGCATTCATAGATGTTCATTTACATAGAGGATATATATTAAAACTTTATTCTGACATGTAGTACCATTTGGGCTTTCCCAGTGGCTCAGCAGTAAAGAATCCTCCACAGGAGACGTGGGTTTGATCCCTAGTTCGGGAAGATCCCCTGGAGGAGGGTATGGCAACCCACTCCAGTATTCCTGCCTGGAGAATCCCATGGACAGTGGAATACAGCAGGCTATTTTCCATAGCAATGCAAAGAGTCAGACACAACTGAATCGACTAAGCACACATTCACACACATGTAGTGCCATTTACTCGCTTTCTGTTTTTCTTTTTTATTTTTTTCCAAAATTAAAATCCTATGTAGACAAATGACTGATTCTGGGTTTCTTGCATAGTGTTGAACTTAAAGCCATTGTGAACCAAAGTTTGATGTCTAGAAGAGGAAAACATGTACTAAATCTGCTTTTCCCCTATTTGTCAAGTTGGCTTAAACATCATATTTACAGAAAGCAAGTCATCCACAGGGCTTTGCCTGACTCATAGGGGTTCTTCCTATACATCATTGTTGTTGTTTAATCGCTAAGTTGTGTCCAACTCTTTTGAGACCCAGTGGACTATAGCCCACTAGGTTTCTCTCTCTATGGGATTTCCCAGGCAAGAATACTGGAGTGGGTTGCCATTTCCTTCTCCAAGGGATCTTCCCTACTCAGGGATCAAACCCATGTCTCCTGCATTAGCAGGCAGATTCTTTACGGCTGAGCCACCAGGGAAGCCCTCCTATGCATTAGCCTTGTCTACAATTTGTTGTCCATTCAGGCAGTCAAGTGGACGGAAAATATGAATCAAGACAATGCAATAATTAGTCAGTTCAAACAGAGAAGTAGTCTGGCTGCTTTGTTGACTAACTTGACTGCATCTTGAAAGTATGACACTGAGACCCAGCTGAATCAAATTCTCATGAGAGTTTTCTCAGTTAAAATAAAGACCAGATGGTGGGTACCATGTGCCTCTCTTCTTCACGGAGTTAGAGCTCCTTCTATTGTTGGATTCCTCCTCATGTCATCACCTTCCTTACCTGAGAGAATTGAGGTTACTGATCACAGGTTTTATTTCTCTTTCGAAGATACTCTTTGGACATTTCATAAAGACAGGTGAATATCAAGTTAGGGAAAGGCTGGCCTACAAAACTCTATTTTCTTTTCTTTTGTGACATAAAATGCCTTATATTTACAAAAAACATTTCACCCTCAAGGGGGCTTTCAAATTTATTTTCCTTCATAATCTTCACCACACCTCCACGAAATAGATAAGAATTAATCATCCTTATTTTACAGATCAGAGACACTGCCTAGTGAAGCCAAAGTCCTCTCAGTGTGTTTATTCACCCCTTGCTGCTGCTTTCTCTCCTTCACTTCCCATCCAACCAAGTCCCAAGGACTTCCCTGTGAGTCATTCTGGCTCCTATCAACCTCTCATTCATTCATAGAACCAGCCCCCAGTAGCTCAGTCACAGGAACACAGAAGCAAATGCTCCAAGCTAAGTCTCATAGAATGATACCCCAACAGTCTTCTAATTCATCTCTGGTCCTGAATCACATACTGGGGATCAGCATGTACTGAGTTCCTGAATGTAAAAACTTAGATGTCCCCAAATTATATCAAGCCAAAGAAGTTTCAGGGCTTCCCTGGTGGCTCAGTGGGTAAAGAATATATCTGCAATGCGGGAGACTGCCTGTAACACAAGAGAAGTGTGTTTGATCCCTGGATTGGGAAGATCCACTCCAGTATTCTCGCCTGGGAAATTCCATGGACAGAGGAGCCTGGTGGGCTACAGGCCATGCAGTTGCAAGAGCCAGATATGACTGAGCAACTAAACCACCAAAGAAGTTTCACCCAAACACCTTTATTAAAAAGCTTGCCAATAGCACCATAATTATTTCATTGATTTTTGTTTGTTTGAACTACTGCATATGAATTGGTATATTCAGGCTGTATTTCTACAACCAAAGATAAGCCCAGATTCTGTGCATGTGTTTGTTTTTAAGCCTGGGGGTCTTTTATTTTTGACTGAAAAGAGAAAATTTTACATTGAATAGTGTGTTCATAGACAGGGAGCATGAGCCATGAGAAATGTGAAAGCAAAATGGACTTCTCCAGGAAAGACATAAATAAAGACTTCCCCTACATCCAAAGTCTTTCTTGTACTGGAGGAATCCTGTAATCTTTCCCCTCCTTGTGCCCACAAGCAGGGAGAGTGAGGTAAGATGGAGTGGAAGAGATAAAATGAAGCAAGAGAAAGAATAGAGATCCAGGGCCATTGCCATTTGCAGCACACGATGTTTTCTACGTTATTTCTATCAATCCTAAACCTTCACTGTGAAAGCCTCCTCTCAAATGAAAGACACCTTACAGACAACATAAAATAATGCCACCTAATGAAAAACTTAAGTCACAGAGAAATGCCAACAAGCATATGAAAAGATGCTCAACATCATTAATCATCAAGGAAACGCAAATCAAAATGACCATGAGCTAGTACTTCACAACACGTAAGATGAAAGTGAAAGTGTTACTTGTTTAGTCATGTCTGACTCTTTGCAAACCCATGAACTGTAGCCCACCAGGCTCCTCTGTCCATGGGATTCTCCAGGCAAGAATACTAGAGTGGATTGTCATTTCCTTCTCCAGGGGATCTTCCCGACCCAGGGATCCGACCCAGGTCTCCTGCATTGCAGGCAGATTCTTTTTCTTTTTTTTCCCCATTTATATTTATTAGTTGGAGACTAATTACAATATTGTAGTGGGTTTTGTCATACATTGACATGAATCAGCCATGGATTTACATGTATTCCCCGTCCCGATCCCCCCTCCCACCTCCCTCTCCACCCGATTCCTCTGGGTCTTCCCAGTGCACCAGGCCCGAGCACTTGTCTCATGCATCCAGCCTGGGCTGGTGATATGTATCACCCTAGATAATATCCATGTTTCGATGCTGTCCTCTCGAAACATTCCACCCTCGTGCAGGCAGATTCTTTACCATCTGAGCCACCAGGGACTCATCCAAGATGGCCACTATCAAAAAAAGAAAAGAAAAATAGAAATCACAAGTGTTAGCGAGGATGCAGAGAAATTGGAACCTTTGTGCACTATTGGTGGGAATGTAAAATGGTGCAACTATTGTGGAAAAGAGTATAGAGATGCCTTTAAAAACTAAATACAGAATTACCACATGATTCAACATTAGCACACTTTCAGGTATATACCCAAGAAAATTGAAAATTGGACCTTGAAGAGAGATTAGCACTTGCACTTTCACTGCAGTATTACTCACAATAGCCAAGAGATAGAAGCAACCTATACACCTATCAATGAATGAATGGATAAGAAAATGTGGTATACATATACAATGGAATACTAATCAGCCTTAAAAAAAAGAAGAAGGAAATATTTTCATATGCTACCAAGTGGATGAAACTAGAGGAGCTTATGCTGAGTGAAACAAAGCAGCCACAAAAAGACATATGAATGGTGATTTCCAGGGACTGTGGGGTCTAGTTGTCAGGGGAGTCACTGTTCAAAGAGTTCAGTTTTGCAAGATGAAAAATCTCCAGAGACCTGTTGCTCAAGAAGGCACATGTACTGTACTATATACACTTACAAATTATTAAGATGGTAAATTTTATGTTATGTGGTCTTCACCACGATATAAATAAATAAGTAGAGAGATGGATAAAAATGCATATGCCCTGTTTCCAGGAAGTGCAGGGTGAGTGTGGGAATACTGAGCAAACTAATAAACAGCTCAATGTATAACTGCTATGATAAATGTGATGAAGGCTTTCACCATGCACCATGGAGTAGAGAGGCAATGGGGTCTGTGGAAAGAGAACTGGTTAAAAAAAAAAGACAAGACAAGAAACCTCAGAGGGACTGTGTACATTGAATGATTGAACACTCTTCTCCACTCACAAGGTATAAATAAGAAGTCTCAAAGTCCCAAATTGTTTGAGACAGTCCCAGTTATGCCTGTTGTTCCAATGTAATTATTAATAGCACCCCTTTCACTCTCTAGAGAGTGTCCCTGGTCTGATTGATAAATTACATGGTCACACTGGGTATGAATAATGGTTATTCACAAAACCAATTTGCACTCAAAGGTACATGACACCTTACAATTTTTCAAAATATCCAACCAACTAAAGATGTACTGGGTAATGTTACTGACAACTAAGCTTCCCATTTCAATTCACCCTGATTGCTTCTATTGAAAAACATCTGTAATCAGAATCAAGAATCCAAAAATAGCTCTGACATCATCAATTATATAATCCCAGCTTTACAAATGCCCACCTCTAATCACCTCAAAATGGACCATATTTGGAACTTGATCCCAGGTGAATTACTGTTTTTCAGTTATTTTGCTGGATGTGCCAGTGAACAAAACCACTGACAATTGGAGTTGCCCTAGAAGTTGCATTCTGATTCCATTTGCTGCTCCTGGAAGGATGTAGCTGGAGGCCTGTTTTCTCTGTTTGCAATCTTAGCAGTCCCCAAACAGGCACAATCATTTCCTTTTGTTTCTTCACTCACGTGCCTGGTCAATTTCTTGATGAATAACTCTCAACCCATAGCTCTCAATCTTTCTCCTGCCCTAGCACACAGGACACGGGATGTTCACTCAAGTGGTGTCAATAATTTCCTGTGCATTAAATGTACCCCTCACTTTTCTCTCCTGCTCAAGAGAGCATATAAGAATGCAAGGAAGCAATGGGCAACCTAGGTGGCTCTGATGGTAAAAAATCTGCCTGTCATGTGGGAGACCCAGGTTCAATCCCTGGATCAGGGAAGATGCCCTGGAGAAGGGAATGGCTACCCACTCCATTACTCTTGCCTGGAGAAGTCCAGGGACAGAGGGGCCTGGTGGGCTACAGTCCATGGGATGGCAAAGAGTCAGACACAACTGAGTGACTAACACACACAATGGGTATAAAGTTATCACAAAGATAATGAGGAATTCACTCCAAGTCATAGTCATTCACACATGTTATTCGTTTAATTATTATTTCTAACAAACTACTTGCAACACTCTCCAGTAGATTGCTACCTTGGACTTCTAAAACCATGTGCTGTTCCCTTAACGTCTGGGAAGATGTGTTCCAGAGAGAACAAAGTGTGATATAAAAAGTGCCACCTGCTGATACCCAACATATAAAAAGACACTTCTTTGACTGAAGGCCCCTGGCAAAAAGGAACTTACTTTGATTAAATCAGTCAGCCCTTCAAAGTCTTCTTTAGGCTCTGTTTTGTAGGAGCATGTGTTCCTAAAGATATTCTTCAAAAATTGGCTGGGCATAAATGTGTAGGTTTGCATTGCCTGTAGAATAAAGATGAAAGTTTCTACTAAAATTAAAAATATGATACCAAAAAAATGATGCAAAACTTGCAAGATAAAGCCAATGAGTTAAATTCAATTAATATATTTATACTGTGATATACATTTGGGAATGCTTATAATCGATTAAGATATATTCCTCTCCTCAAGGAGAAAATAATAATACCTACTTAAAAAAGAATAATGAAAGCAACGCCAATAGTAACAATAGGAAATTGCTCAAATCCTTTCCCATATATTAATTCATTTTATTCTAAAACTAAGATATATTTTAAAGGAGTAGGTACTATTATTGTCCTAATTAGACAAATGAGAAATCTTGGCACAGACAAGCTAAATGTGTCTTCCAAGGTCACATACATGTAGAACTGAGAAGATACAGAAAATGCTGAAGTCACTACAGTAGTCAATGTTGGGAAACAACCTAAGTATCCAGCAACGTTTGAATGGAAAAGAAAACATGGTGTATGTATGCAAGAGAATATTCCTCAGCCGTGAGAAAGAAGGCAATCCTGCCATTCACAGTAACATGGATGGACCTTGAGGACATTATGCTAAGTGAAGTAAGTCAGACAGAAAAAGAAAAACACTGTCTCATCATATCACATACATGGAATTTAAAAAAGCTGAACTCATAAAAACAGAAAATAGAATGGGGGTTAGCAGAGGCTGACAATGGGGCAAGTGGGGAGATGTAGGTCAAGGATGTTGATCAAACTTCTAGTTATAAAGATGAATAATTTCTGGACATCTAGTGTATGGCATGGTGATTATAGCTTATAATACTGTATTTAAAGTAGAAATTTGCAAAGACAGGTCTTAAATATTCTCAACATACAAAAAAACAGTCATTATGTGGCAATGGAGGTGTTAGCCAAGGCTATAGTAGTAATCCTGGTGGTAGTAAAGAATCTGCCTACAATGCAGGAGACACGGGTTCGATCCCTGGGTCAGGAAGATCCTCTGAAGAAGGAAATGGTAACCCACTTCAGTATTCTTGCCTGGGAAATCCAATGGACAGAGGAGCCTGGGGTCACAAGAGTCAGATGTGAGTTAGCAACTAAACCACCACCACCAACAGAGCAGTAATCACTTTGCAATATTTAAGTGTATCAGATCATCACCTTGCATCAAACTTACACAGTGCTATATGTCAATTATATGTCAATGAAAACAGGAAAGAAAAAAGAAAAATGTTGAAATCTCAGAGCTGGAAACTCAGTGTGGTTACTTGAGGAAGTACACAGCTCTGATTGAACAGAGGCCAGGTTCTGCCATGCAGTGGTGTGAAGGGGGGGGGGGGGGGGTGTCTACCTTTAGAAATAATGACCTAGCATGGACTTCACTGTGGGCACAGTCTGTGAAAAATAGTCAGTGATCGTCTCATTTCCATGTATGCTTTCACTCTGCCAAGATTTTTCAGATCATATTTCCTGTACATACCCTGGGTTATGGGGAGAATGCATAGCTCTGGGAGGATATACCTTAAGCCATGTGTATATGCACATATATAATCAAATAAGGTGGCACAGGGGTAAAAACTCCACAACACGAGATGCAAGAGAACTGGCTTCAATCCCTGGGTCAGGAAGATCCCCTGGAGTGGGAAATGGCAACCCACCCCAATATTCTTGCCTGGAGAATCCCTAGGACAGAGGAGCCTGGCGGGCTCCATAGGGTCACAAACAGTCAGACATGACTGAGCCCAGCACACATACGCACATATACACAGGCTAGAATAACTGATCAAAAGGAGATCTGAGTTTTTTTCTCCCCCCAGCTCCATGTACTCTAAAGAAATGAATGAGGCAAGATATTGACTCCAAAGTTTGTGTTCAAGCTCACAGGGGTCTTGATGAGATAAACCAGACTGGCTTTGCCCCACATGAAAGATCATCTAACCTCTTGACGGAATTACAGCTTTATCATCAAATTTTTCCATTTATTACGCTGTGTGCAGCACCCCATTGTCTAGAGGCTATCAGAAAATCCCAATCCCAGCTGCTGAATTAGCCTAATCACAATACTTTTCTACCCCAGTCCTGCTCTGGTTGTGGGGATGGGGAGGGGCTGGGAGAGGAGAGTTCTGATGTTTGCCACAACTAGAAGAAGGTGCTTGACATTTCCTCCACGCTCCCTGTCAGCATGACTGCCCTTCGCTCTCCACTTCGCCCTAAGCCTTTATTAACCCAGTGTGGAATATGGCAATTTCCTAAGCCGCGGCCATTACAGTAAATACCATCTCCCCCATAAGGCTCCCCTCGGCTGCTGTGTGCCCCGTGCTTGTTTAGCTCATGATATTTCCTGCCAAGTATTTGAGAGACAGTGCTCAGAAATCGCCAGGCAGCTCGACTGAAATACCGAGTCCCCATCCATCAGGGAAAGAAGTAGGCTGCAGGGATGCTGTGTTTTATATTTGCTCTCCATTCATTATGTGTTTCTCGCTGAGTCTGACTTTTCCACAAATATTGACGCCGGAGCTGACTAATGACTCTCTACGAACACCAAACTCATGGTGGTGATTACGCATCTTTGGAAAGCGCTTAATAAATACTATTAAAAGATTCTGTTTTACAGTGATCACGATCATGCCAGATGTGATATTGTGCCTCTAGACAAAGACAATCTTGAAAAGCTTTCCCGGTAACATTTAAAAACTAATCCTGTAGTTGGTTGCCTAGCAAGATGCCTCATAAGCGTTTAAAACGCATAAGAGGTTTGAGTTCAGATAAAGAATGTGTTACCAGATGGTGACAGTAATTACCCTGTCCCCAAACTCGAATTGTATTTACCTTGTCTTTTGCCTACCAAGTTGCCAATGTGATATCCAAGCTTTCCAACTAGAGCACACCTTTTCATATTTCCTGCCAGTACACATATATTAATGAACGTGTGCTTTTATTAACAATGTAAGACAAGAATATTTCATCATGTTGTTACACCTCCTGCCTGAGATAGATCATAAAGGACAAGGATAAAATTTAATTTGCAATAAATCTTTGGAGCCAGAGTAATAGTTGCCCAGGAGTTCTTTGTCAGAGCATTCTTGGCTTTTTCATTAAGTACTCAGCCACTAAATTCTTTTCAACTCTGGCAGAAGCAGCCAGGGAACACTTTGGAAGCTCTATAAAAGGCATTCTCCTAATCTTCAAATCGTTGGAAAGACTCTTTAGCATCTGTTAAAATATTTTTTTTCCCTACTAATCTGCCTGAAACGAATAAGGAGAAAATTCTGAGATGTTTCTTAATTAAGCAATAAGAAATGGTGGAGGGTGGTCTGTGCTGAGTTAATCACTGTTGTAAAGCACGAAAAAAGGAAAAGAGTTAAGTACCTCTAGATCCCTAGTCGCTTAATTTCCCACCGAATGTGCCTTATTCCTATTATTAAGAAGTTTTTTCTTATTTCAAAATGGAAAGATCCAAATATGGAAAAGCTTGTGTGCAAGGGAAAGGGTCAAGGCTATGAGTGAGGCAGGAAAAAAAAAACAAACAGCAAATTTCTCCCTTAGGCCTGGAGAGGGATGAGAAGAGGGATGCAGGGAACTGCGAAGGGCAAGGGGGCTCTTGTTCCTGCTGTTACCATTCAGTCCAGCGGTTTTGGGAGTGGCCTTTGGAACTGCCTCCTTAAAGTGAAGTGAAGTCGCTCAGTCCTGTCCGACTCTTTGCGACCCCATGGACTGTAGCCCACCAGGGTCCTCCGTCCATGGAGTTTTTTAGGAGAGAGTACTGGAGGGGGTTGCCAGTACGGGCAGACGCTTTACCGTCTGAGCCATAGGGAATACAATTCTAAGAACTGCTAGATGTAAGGCAGTGAACGGGGCGGTAGTGGCCCTAATTCCTCGTAACTCAGTTGGTAGAGAATCTGCCTGCAACGCAGGAGACCCAGGTTTGATTCCTGGGTTGGGAAGCTCCCCTGGAGAAGGGAATGGCAGCCCACTCCAGTATCTTTGCCTGGAGAATCTCATGGACAGAGGAGCCTGGCAGGTCACATGACTTAGCGACTAAACCACCCCAAGAAGCACAAGCCCTGTTAACCTAAGGAAATTCCTAGTGTGATCTGAGGTATGTGTTCATTCAGTGGGGTTTCCCCTGGTGGCTCAGACAGTAAAGAATCTGTCTGCAATGTGGGAGACCTGGGTTTGATCCCTGGGCCTGAAAGATCCCCTGGAGAAGGAAATGGCATCCCACTCCAGTACTCTTGCTCAGAAAACTCCATGGATGGAGGATCCGGTGGGCTACAGTCCATGGGGTCACAAAGAGTCAGACATGACTGAGCAACTAACACATCATTCATTCAATATACAGCTGGTAAAGACAGATCTGGGAGCAGGAATCTTTCTCCCCAAAATCAGCTTGCAATCTCCCTGTTTCTAATCATCAAAAAGGTGATCACCTAAATCCTTAAACCTACTTTCTAGTCCCTATTTTTGAAACAAGAGGGAAAGGGGGCAGGGCACAACCTTTAAAGGAATGACATAGCCATAGGACATGACAAAAACTGGTCAGAACCAACTTAAGTCCAGGATGGTGGAAGAGTTGACTTCCAACAGACCTTGAACCTCATTATATGCTTATTGTAACGCATTATTATATGCTGACTGTAATACATTAGCATGCTAAATGATATACCCAGCAGAGCCATGACCGTTCTGAGCGTAACCATAAAGCCCAAAAAGTGGGTACAGGCTCAATTTCTGGAAATCTCTACTCCTTTCCAAAAATAATTAAAATATTCTCCCACTCATCAGCCTGTGAAATTACCCAGCCCATAAAAACAAACCAGTCATATTTCAAAGTTCTCTCTCTCTCTCTCCTGAGATAGTTCACACTTTGTCTGTGGAATCTGTGTGCACGTGTGTTCAATTGCTCAGTTGTATTCAACTCTTTGTGACCCCATGTACTGTAGCCTGCCAGGCCCCTCTGCAGAGCTTTCTCTCTAAATAAAACCACTTTTTACCTATCACCTCATCTCTGAATTCTTTCATCATGAAGCAAGAACCTCAAATTCACCAGCAACATTTTCAAACTAGGACTCAGAGCCCCTGATACTCTCCTTTCCAGAGAATCTAGAACTCTCCAGAAAAGCATTGCAACTCAAACTTATTATCTCTTCCAGCCAATGACCCAGGAGTTGTTCCTGCTATGCTTATTCAACTCTGAATTTAACGCCAGGAATTCACACTGGAACAGTCTTTGACACTGTTGTACACACTTCTCACCTCTGTGAAAAATTGACTTATACTTAGATGACCTGATTTTATAGAATGTCTTGTTAATGACAGCTACAATAGCAACACAAACAACAGAAACCTCTGTTGGCTCTGCCATTATAAACGTGATTTTCATTCTCATATGAATTGGATGCAACATGCCACGCACTCACTTTGTATTGTGTATCTTTTCACTTTCATTTGCTGTTTTATTCCCCAAATAGACCAAACTCTGGTGTTTGCAAAATCTACATTAAATACTAGAATTAAATACCTAGCCGATGTTTTTGTACTTTCTCCTCAGCATGGTCAATCCTCATGATTTGCAGATTCCATATCTGCAAATTTGTATACTCGCCAAAATTTGTTAGTCCCAAACCAATACTCAGGCACTTCTACAGTTACCCACAGACACACATATGCATGGAGCAGTGAAAAATAAGAGTCCCTTGAGCACACATCCCAGCTGAGGTCGAACAAGATGATGCCCTGCTCTCTCATTTCAGTTCACTGATTATAAATGAGATCATTTTTGCAGGGCATCGCTGGTGGCTCAGTGTAATCTGCCTGCAATCCAGAAGATGCAGGTTCAATCCCTGAGTCAGGAAGATCCCCTGGAGAAGGGAATGGCAACCCTCTCCAGTATTCTTGCTGGGGAAACCCCACAGAGAGAGAAGTCTGGTGGGCTACAATCCATGGGGTCATAAAAGAGTCAGACATAAAAAAAAATAAAATAAAATAAAAATTAAAAAAAAAAAAAGAGTCGGACATGACTTAGCAACTAAACAACAACAACAAGAGCAATTCTTTATGCAGTCTATTTAGTGTCATGCTGTTCACATTTTTGTGTTTTTTTGTTGGTCATTTTGCTGTCTAATGGTCCCTAAGCAGAGAGCTGAAACACTGTCTAGCATTCTTAAACTCAAGGAGCCTACAACATGTCTTACAAACAAAATGCATGTGCTAGATAAGCTTTATATTTCACACTGACAGTTTTAAATGGAAATATAAGTGTATTTGACTCTTGCGGAAGTCATTCACATTACACAATCTGTATCCATTCTTTTCTCTTTATTTCTAACACCAGTGCCAGTTTATTATCATTTTATTTTGAAACCAATCTTATTTTCCCACTCTCTGAACCCCAAAACAAAACAAATGAATAAAAATCTTTACTCCATCTTTGAGTTTTTTAGTTCACAATAAATTATCAAACTACAGATGAAGACACTGCCTGAGGTTATCAGTGTTTCCTCTGAACTGATGTAAGGACTGGCATGATCAACTATACGCTACAAACCAAATTCTACACAAGTTGCATGATTTCTTAAAGGTTCAATGGCTAACTGTAAATGTTGACGTATTATTCCTACATTTTATTCAGCTATTAAGAAACTCCAACCTAGATTTGATGTCCTGCGGTCTAAGTAAATTATGTCCAGATAAAAGATATTATCAATTCCTCTCTCCTTTTGTTTCATTTTAACCTTTTGATAGTTTATCCTATATTTTACATTTTATTTGCCTTTGTCAGCCAAAGTTTCTGAAGCTAAGTAAGGCAAAAATCCCATGGAAATGAAACAGTCCTCCAGTCCTTTTCATAATCACAAACCATGAACTTCAGATTCACTAGTGAAGATTCAGTGAATGACTGCTGAACATCTATATACTAGCACCACTTTTAGTATTTTCACACAAGTTACCCAACTCAATCCTTGCAACCAACCTATGAATGCACTATCATCATTTTGTGAAAGAAACTTGAGTGTCAGAGAATATGTATATATAGTTTGGCCAACATCTAGAACCAATAAATGTTAGAAAGAGAATTTAGACCCAACTTTCTGCCTCTTAGTTCAGTGTTCTTTCGATTATATCACGTAGCTTCTCCTCTTTAGTTTAGTGGAGTCTTGAAGATCATTTAATCCCCTCCCCGCATGCCAGCCTGGCAGAATGAACCTCGGAGAGGTCAGGTTGGTTACCCCAAATCACTCTGCCAGTGAATGGAAGACTTGGGGCTGGATTTCAGTCTCCTGTCTCCCCACCCACAACTGTGGCTCTCTCCGCATGCCCTCTCTCTCTTTTTTTCCAGGATCATGTTGATTCCTAAAAGAAGCATATGTACTTGCTAGAGTCATTTGCAACCAAAAATTATTTGTGACAACACTGAACTGTTTTATAAAATGTGGCCCTTTCTTGACATACAACAGAATGTGTAAACAGATTATGAAAGTGTTCACATAAATACACATAGTTAAAGCAACTGATCAAAAACTTAAGCCCTTAAACTTAAAAACGGCCTGCCCTCCATAGTATGGGGATTAATAACAAATATGTTTTACCCACTGATGTGAAGTGCTTCTGATTTGCCTTATTTCCCTCTTCTCACATACTAACCATTTAAGTTAGCACAGGAGTGGCAAGGAGGCTCTGTGCTGAGTTTCTGATGAGCTGGGAAGAGGTCTCCCCATGTTCTTTCTTTACTGCCCTCCTGCGGTTTAATCCTCCCGTCTTCCTGACCTCTCCGGTCATGATGCAGAGTTCTAAGGTTTGCCAAGGAAAAGCTGCCAGGTTTGGACGGGAATAATCCTTTCCCTTTGCAAAGAAAGGGGACAATGAGTTCAAAAACAAGACTAGCCAGATGCCAAACCCCATGTTCCTGGGGCAACCGGTACCCAGGAGATGCCTGTGTGTGGCTCCGGAAGAACTGGGCCAACCTCGGCATCCTAAGGAGGCCCTGTCTTAAAGGGAAAGGGACAGCAGTACACAGATCCTTTAGCTCAGAGGCAACCAGGGCAATCTGTGAACTGTTTACAACCCATTTTCAAAATCCATCCGGGAGCCAGCCTGACAGCAGCTGACTCTAATTCCAATGATAATCAATCTCCAAAGATGTTAAAGATCCAACAGCAGATACAGATTCCTGGACAGTGAAACATTCTCAAATTTTTAATTACACCTCACCATTTCCACACAATCTTTGATGATATTATTTCCAGAATTTTTATTATTTTTTCTGTTCTTTTCCTTCACAATTAACCCCAGAGATGAGCCACTTACATTCCGTTAAGGCTACATCAACCCTCAACAAATTTCCATTTTTGCCCTCAATGTATTAAATTTGTGAAACTTATCATAGCACTAATCTGCAAGGTTTTTTGCTTTTTTTACTAGTTAATTTATTTTTTAAGTGAAGGACAATTGCTTTACAGAATTTTGTTGTTTTCTGTCAAACCTCAACATGAATCAGCCATAGGTATACATAGGTATACATATGTATACATATGGTATACATAGATATACTCCTTCTTGAACCGCCCTCCCATTTTTTGCTTCATTTTTTTTACTCATTTTTGTAAAATATTAAGGAGTAAGCATGAGATTAAATACTCAGAAAAGTGCACAAACACTGCAGGGAGGAAAACCTAACAATCCTTGAAATTGAACTGTGGCCTAGCAGGTGAGAGTGGCTCACAGTTTTCATTGGTTCGCTGAGATGTGCAACTCCAAAGCGCAATTCCTAAGGCAGACTGCGATTATCAATGCATAATTTTTGGAAGAATATGTCCTACAACACCCAAATATGGGAAAGACAAAATATACAAAGATGAAAGAAATGACCTCTGGATGGTTAAAATGCCAAATAGAAACCTTCAAGTTTCCAGTCATGTGCTAAGCAGAGGGGCTGGGGTGCGTGTGGCTGAGCAGGTGTGGAATCTCTTCTTTTCTCCTGCCTGTTCTGTGAGGCAGGGAGCAGCTCAAGCGCCAGTCAAAGACGGGGTAGTCAGCCCTTCCCCTCCTGACTCTGATTCTCTTCCACTTCAAAGCCAAACCAGGGGCTGAAAACCAAAGACAGGACAGGATCCAAGGAATAACAGTGGTAAATCCAAGGAATAACAGTGATAAATCCAAAACCTGAGTCCATTCTTAAAGTTCTTCAGCTCTTAGAAAGACCTAGAAGCCAGGAACATTTTCTCTGGCTTCACAGCAGAAAAAAAATGAAATTGGTAATGAAGCAGAAACACCATGTCAATTGCTTAACATTCACTCACATTTAACATTTCACACCCCATTTACAGTCCCGTTCTCTCTCCACCAAGTGAAAAAGGCAGTGGTGTCCTCTGGGGCTTAGCAGGCAGGCTGGCTCTCCTTGAAGTGCTCCTCTCTGTGTGTGCCTACCCCCTTCCCCTTCTTTGTCTCCAGGGCGGAGAGGTCTTCATGCCCAAGGAAACCATCTGTGGCTCAGTGACACTCCCGCCCCCACCTGACCACCAAGAAATCACACGAGTCCTTCCATCATGAATAAAAGAGCAGCCATCCTCCTACAGAGCATTGCTTAGTTTTCAGCTATCTTTGCATACTCTGCAGAGCCTACTTTTGAGCTGGGAGCTACAATTTCCTCTCTGATCAATGAAACTGAACCCAGCAGCATTGCTTTTACACTTCCGGCATTCCGAATAGATTTGACAAATAATATCAACATTTATTCAGTGACTTCTTTGCTCTAGGCTGTTTTAGGTTGAATTTTGTCCCCCAGATTCGTATGTTGAAGTTTCAACCTGCAGAACCTCAGGGACTTCCCTGATGGCTCAGTGGGTAAAGAATCTGCCTGCAATTCAGGAGACACAGGTTAGATCCCTGAGTGAGGAAGATCCCCTGGAGTAGGAAATGGCAACCTATTCCAATATTCTTGCCTGGAAAATCCCAGATACAGGTGAACCTGGCAGGCTACAGTCCATGGGATTGCAAAGAGTCGAACATGACTGAGCAACGAAGCACGCGTGCATGCACGCACCTCAGAATGTGACCGTATTCGGAGATAAGTTCTTTCTAGGGGTAAGATAAAGTGAGGCCAGTAGGGTGGCCCCCAATCCAATCTGATTGGTGTTCTTATAAGAAGAGGATATTTAGACAAACAGAGAGATACCAGGAGTGGGTGTACACAGAGGAAAGACTGCATGAAGAGGCATCAAGAATGTGGCTGTCTGCAAGCCAAGGAGAGAGACCTTTTCTCAGAGGAAACCAACTCTGCCAGCACCTTGATCTTGGACTTCCAGCCTCCACAACTGAAAAAAGAAACTTCTGTTGTTTGACCACCTAGTCTAATTCACAGGCAGTATTCTGACTAAGTTACATAAATGAACTCAATTCATTCTTACAACAAGCTCTGTGCATACAGAGCAGGAGGAGTGTTATCGATGTCCTTTTGCAGATGAGGGAACTAGAGCCCAGAGCAGTTAAAAAAAATAAATGTTAAAAAAGATTAGGTGACAAGTGATTGAGCTGGAATTTAAATACCATATATAATTTAAATGACTACATTCCACTGTCCCTTTACCCTCAGGGGGCCCTTCTTTATGCATTGATATGTTTCTCTTACAGTCTTAAAAGAACAAAGAATTTCTTTTTACTCAATTGGAGGCATGGATTATGGTGTCCAAAAATCAATAAATAAATGAACTTCTCTATTTCCTCACTTTATTTTTAAATTGCTTGAAGGTGAGTTTATCAGTTAAGCTTTCTCATATTGTAAGAAAATCCAACTCAAAGTGGCCCAAATTAAGGAAAAAATTGGGGTATTCCCTGATTGCTTCAAATTCTCCCTCAAGGGGATAAAATGGCTGCTCAATTCCAGACCTCACATCTTCACGCCAAACCACTTAGGGATGAGACCACAACTTTTGGCTTTATTTCCTAAAATCCTCAGTAAAGATCCCTGTCTGATGTTTCCACCTTCGGTTTGCATTCATGGCTGACACACTAAAGCCAAAGACATGGAACAGAGGAATTGGTTTAAGGTCATTAGGTTTTCAGCCAAATATCAGAGCTGAGGTTCTTAGGAGAGAGATAATGGAGACTTCCCAAAGTCTTGTTAAATTTTCTAGGGGGTGGGAAAAAGAAGGCTTGGGGAGTTATTATTTTGCGGGTATGGGTTTCTGTTTGGGATGATGAAAAATTCTGGAAATGGAAGGGGTGATGGTTGTATGACATTGTGAATGTATTTATGCCACTGTATTCTGCACTTGCGCATTTGTCATGCTCAGTCATGTCCAGCTCTTTGTGACCCTGTGGACTGCAGCTGGCCAAGCACCTCTGTCCATGGGATTCTCCAGGCAAGAATACTGGAGTGGGTTGCCATTTCCTTCTCCAGGGAACAAACCTACATTTCCTACATCTCCTTACATTAGCAGATGGCTTCTTTACTGCTGAGCCACTTGGGAAGCCCATTGTACACTTAAAAAATGGTTAAATGGCAAATTTTATGTTATATGTATTTTTCCACAAAAAGTAGTTTTAAAAAAATAGAATAACTTTCTTAATGCGTTTCACTTCCACGCCAGCCGAAGCCAGTTCACGTTTCATCCCCAAAGTGCCCTTTTGCCATTGAAAATAGCCCTTGGGAGCCCTCTCTAACCACTGAACCAGTGTCAAGGCCAACGGGCATGAAAAGTTACCTGCCAAGGGTCAAGAGACAGAATTATGTTCAGACCGGGCTCAGGAAACACGGTGCTGTTCATGGGAGCTGAGAACCCTTATCTTTAACTGCCAGAGATTTCATGCAGGGAGATAATTAAGGTCAGATCACTTACTGGTGGCTTGAATAGGGGAAAAAATACTGTAGTGGGCTTTTTAAGTAGTGTATGTGTGAAGGGAACAAGTTCTACCGGGGGGGTGGGGGAGATGACGGATAAAACAGGAAATGAGCTGTAGAGTCTGTCTTTTCTCCTTTGACTCTGTGTAGTTAGGTCCATACCCAGAAGTCTCAGCAAAACTTTCAGAGCGCACAGTGCTTACCCTCTGAGACCTCCAACACAGATGAACACATGTGATAAAAGCCACTAGGCAGCATCCTTTCTCCAGCAAGCAAAAAGCAGGTGTGTGCATGCTAAGTCGCTCCAGTCATGTCCGACTCTTTTCAGCCCCATAGATTGTAGCCGACCAGGCTCCTCTGTCCATGTGCTTCTCCAGACAAGAACACAAGTGAATTGCCATGCCCTCCAAGGAATCTTAGGCATTGTCTCACTTCTGCCTGCATTGGCAGGAGGGTTCTTTACCACTAGCACAACCTGGGAAGCCTTGGAAAGCAGGTAGTTTCCTGCCATCTAGCTGCAAGGCAGGTTCACAGTAATTTGATGTTCTGAGTAGCTGTTGTTTCAAAAACAGTGAATTTATATCCATTGCAGCCAGCATCAACCTCAGAACGATTTTATCCCTGCCTGCCTTTGTGCAGCTAAGTTGAGAAATGTGGGCTGTGACAAACTGGAGCAGAGAAGGGACAAGTTTGCATGTCACTGGGTTGGAAGAGCTCTTTGATTGTCAGGGAGGCTCGACAATGCTGTCAGGAGCTGGCAGACAACAGCACCGGGACGCACCAGATGTCTGCTCTGGGTGGCTGACAGTGAACAATTTCAAGTCAGCCCAGGATCAAAGAGTTGCGACTATCTCAAGAAAGAGTGTTAAAAACACAAAGGCGCCCGTGTCTTGATAAGAGGAGGTGGTTGAGGAGAGAAAGGCACAGAAAGGAAGAAAACCTTGAGTTTATAAAATGTTAATGAGCCTCAGAATTGTAAAATTCTGCCTGAAAGGAAAAGAAAGTGTGAAGCTCAAATTAAAGTTTCAGAACTGAGAAGGCTGAAAGTGATGTGTTGGCCACAACTGAAGAACAAAAAGCAGTACACGAGAGAACTACGTGGTCTGCGATTCAGATTACATTTTTGTTTCCAAGGCTGATCATTGGTTTGCATAAGCAGATATGAGACAAAGCATCAACACCTGTGGTTTAACTGAGCATTTCTCCTTGGTGTGAACTGCAAGGCTTTTTTTTTTTTTTATTCGTTAAAGATTTACCATTTCCAAATCACAGTGAGAGGAACTTGAATAATTTACCAATTTTGTTTTCTACTCTGTGCCTTAAAGATACCTCACTAGTAAAACTGGTATCTGGCACAACAGAATGACAGATGCAGAATGTAATATTGTAGTGACAATAATGAGGTTGATTATTACAGATTTATTTAAACTCTGAGTATTAAATGTTGCATCCTAATTATTTATATAGAACATTGGTCCAATAACAAAAATAGAGAACAGCAGCTCAAAATGTAGCTCATTCAATGTTCAGAGATAAAAGGGTTAACCATTCTTTCCATTATTTTCTGCAGATAAGTCCTTTTTTGTCATATTTAAATCTGATGGCCACTGAATTCTGGCCTTTTTCCAAGCTACTGTATGAAAAGGATGCTGAAGGCCATCACAATACGGCACACTGCAACATTAGGACTCTTCCGTTCACCAGTTCTGGCACACTTCCAAAATATACCCAACAACCCCGTTTTATTTCTGTCCAGGAGGCTGGATGCCAAGGACTGGATATAAACACAGGTACACATAAGCAGCAAGATTACAGTCAACAGACTGAAAATTGAAAATGGCAGACATTGTGAGGCCGGTGAAGCCCCAGCCACATCACCCTTCCAGCTCAGCACTGAACTGCAAGATTTTTGAAAGACACATATTCTTGTAAGAAGGAATAAGCACAAGCTGGAGTCAAGATTGCAAGAAGCATCAATAACCTGAGACATGCAGATAACATCACACTTATGGCAGAAAGCAAAGAACTAAAGAGCCTCTTGATGAAAGTGAAAGAGGAGAGTGAAAAAGTTGGCTTAAAACTCAACATTCAGAAAACGAAGATCATGGCATCTGGTCCCATCACTTCATGGCAAATAGATGGGGAAACAGTGGAAACAGTGGCTGACTTTTGGGGGGCTCCAAAATCACTGCAGATGGTGACTGCAGCCATGAAATTTAAAGACGCTGCTTGGAAGAAAAGCTATTACCAACCTAGACAGTGTATTAAAAAGCAGAGACATTACTTTACCAACAAAGGTCCATCTAGTCAAAGCTATGGTTTTTCCAGTAGTCATGTATGGATGTGAGAGTTGGACTATAAAGAAAGCTGAGCACCGAAGAACTGATGCTTTTGAACTGTGGTGTTGGAGAAGACTCTTTAGAGTCCCTTCGACTACAAGGAAATCCAACCAGTCCATCCTAAAGGAAATCAGTCCTGACTACTCATTGGAAAGACTGACGCTGAAGCTGAAACTCCAATACTTTGGCCACCTGATGCGAAGAACTGATTCATTAGAAAAGACCCTGATGCTGGGAAAGATTGAAGGTGGGAAGAGAAGGGGAAGACAGAGGATGAGATGGTTGGATGGCATCACTGACTCAATGGATGTGCGTTTGAGTAGGCTCCAGGAGTTGGTGATGGACATGGAGGCCTGGTGTGCTGCAGCCCATGGGGTTGCAAAGAGTCGGACACAACTCAGCGACTGAACTGAGCTGAAGCTGATTAGTGGCAATAGTCAAGACAAAGAAGCAAATAAAAATATTGAAAATGAGACTTTAAGTAGAAATGTTAATAATAAATTTGCTGCATTGGAAATTAAGTTTTAGGAAAAGAGTGCCACATAATAATATATTTAATAGTAGGGAGTAAATGAATGATTTTCCTTCAGGGAAGACTGTGGCAATCTAAGTGTCTTGAATCTGATCTCCCCATTTCTGCTTTGAGGTGTGTGTGTGTGTGTGTGTGTGTGTGTGTGTTTCCTTTTCCCTACTGTCTCTAAAAACAGCTCCTGTCACTGGCTCTGAAACTCCATTCAGAGAGAACTACCAAAGAAGGAGAATACGTAATAGATAGAGCCAGCTGGAAAATTTGAATTTTTTCACTTAAACAAACCTTCTCAGAATAAGGGGACTTCCCAGGCAGTCCAGTGGTTAATACTCCATGCTTCCTCTGTAAGGTGCACGGGTTCGATCCCTGGTCAGGGAACTAAGATGCCACATGCTGCACGCCATGGCCAAAAAATTAAAATAGACCTTCTCAGAATAAGTAAACAAATGTCCTGCCCATTTCCCCCACTCTAATCTTGCCCTGGGTACACATACTAGAAGAAAAAGCTTCACACAAACTTGATAAAGACCATGTTTTCTTTACTATTTGAGTCCCTTTTCAGTTACCTAATATAAGAGAGGACTTCCCAGGTGGCCCCAGTGGTAAAGAATTGTCTGCCAGTGCAGGAGACCTAAGAGATGCAGGTTTGATTCCTCAGTTGGGACGGTCCCCTGGAAGAGGGCATGGCAACCCACTCCAGTATTCTTGCCTGGAAAATCCCATGCACAGAGGAGCCTGGCAGACTATAGTCCATGGGGTCGCAAAGAGTCAGACATTACTGAAGTGACTTAGCACGCACACACGCAATGTAAGAGAAGCCACTGCAGGCACCCAGGTAAACATTTCTTTTTGGCTCCATCATACCAATAATCCACTCTTAAAAAGTGAATTTTCCACAGTAATGGGCATTTTCTGACACTGCTCACACCCAAACCCAAATTCAGATATTTATATCTGGTTACAATTCACTGATCCAATATTTTTTTCTAAAAAAAAAAGTTTTTCTGGAATTTATCAGCATCTCAATAAGTTATTTTATAAAGAGACACGTGCACCCCACTGTTCATCACAGCACTGTTTATAATAGCCAGGACATGGAAGCAACCTAGATGTCCATCAGCAGATGAATGGATAAGGAAGCTGTGGTACATATACACCATGGAATATTACTCAGCCGTTAAAAAGAATTCATTTGAATCAGTCCTAATGAGATGGATGAAACTGGAGCCCATTATACAGAGTGAAGTAAGCCAGAAAGATAAAGAACATTACAGCATACTAACACATATATATATGGAATTTAGAAAGATGGTAATGATAACCCTATATGCAAAACAGAAAAAGAGACACAGAAGTACAGAACAGACTTTTGAACTCTGTGGGAGAAGGTGAGGGTGGGATGTTTTGAAAGAACAGCATGTATATTATCTCTGGTGAAACAGATCACCAGCCCAGGCTGGATACATGAGACAAGTGCTCAGGCCTGGTGCACTGGGAAGACCCAGAGGAATCGGGTGGAGAGGGAGGTGGGAGGGGGGATTGGGATGGGGAATACATGTAACTCTACGGCTGATTCATATCAATGTATGACAAAACCCACTGGAAAAAATAAATAAATAAAGAGAAATTGAAAAAAAATAAAAATAAAAATTGAAGTATAATTACAGTGTTGTGTTAGTTTCTGCTAATATATATATATTATATATACACCCTCCCTCTTGAACCTCCCTCCTATCCCCTCATCAATAAGTTTTTATTTTTTATTTTTTTATTTTTTATTTTTTTTATTTTTTATTTTTTTTTCCAGTGGGTTTTGTCATACATTGATATGAATCAGCCATGGATTTACATGTATTCCCAATCCCGATCCCCCCTCCCATCTCCCTCTCCACCCGATTCCTCTGGGTCTTCCCAGTGCACCAGGCCGGAGCACTTGTCTCATGCATCCCACCTGGGCTGGTGATCTGTTTCACCATAGATAGTATACATGCTGTTCTTTTGAAATATCCCACCCTCACATTCTCCCACAAAGTTCAAAAGTCTGTTCTGTATTTCTGTGTCTCTTTTTCTGTTTTGCATATAGGGTTATCGTTATCACCTTTCTAAATTCCATATATATGTGTTAGTATGCTGTAATGTTCTTTATCTTTCTGGCTTACTTCACTCTGTATAATGGGCTCCAGTTTCATCCATCTCATTAGGACTGGTTCAAATGAATTCTTTTTAATGGCTGAATAATATTCCATGGTGTATATGTACCACAGCTTCCTTATCCATTCATCTGCTGATGGGCATCTAGGTTGCTTCCATGTCCTGGCTATTATAAACAGTGCTGCTATGTACATTGGGGTGCATGTGTCTCTTTCAGATCTGGTTTCCTCAGTGTGTATGCCCAGAAGTGGGATTGCTGGGTCATATGGCAGTTCTATTTCCAGTTTTTTAAGAAATCTCCACACTGTTTTCCATAACGGCTGTACTAGTTTGCATTCCCACCAACAGTGTAAGAGGGTTCCCTTTTCTCCACACCCTCTCCAGCATTTATTGCTTGTAGACTTTTGGATAGCAGCCATCCTGACTGGCGTGTAATGGTACCTCATTGTGGTTTTGATTTGCATTTCTCTAATAATGAGTGATGTTGAGCATCTTTTCATGTGTTTGTTAGCCATTTGTATGTCTTCTTTGGAGAAATGTCTGTTTAGTTCTCTGGCCCATTTTTTGATTGGGTCATTTATTTTTCTGGAATTGAGCTGCAGGAGTTGCTTGTATATTTTTGAGATTAATCCTTTGTCTGTTGCTTCATTTGCTATTATTTTCTCCCAATCTGAGGGCTGTCTTTTCACCTTGCTTATAGTTTCCTTTGTAGTGCAAAAGCTTTTAAGTTTCATTAGGTCCCATTTGTTTAGTTTTGCTTTTATTTCCAATATTCTGGGAGGTGGGTCATAGAGGATCTTGCTGTGATTTATGTCGGAGAGTGTTTTGCCTATGTTCTCCTCTAGGAGTTTTATAGTTTCTGGTCTTACATTTAGATCTTTAATCCATTTTGAGTTTATTTTTGTGTATGGTGTTAGAAAGTGTTCTAGTTTCATTCTTTTACAAGTGGTTGACCAGTTTTCCCAGCACCACTTGTTAAAGAGGTTGTCTTTTTTCCATTGTATATCCTTGCCTCCTTTGTCAAAGATAAGGTGTCCATAGGTTCGTGGATTTATCTCTGGGCTTTCTATTCTGTTCCATTGATCTATATTTCTGTCTTTGTGCCAGTACCATACTGTCTTGATGACTGTGGCTTTGTAGTAGAGTCTGAAGTCAGGCAGGTTGATTCCTCCAGTTCCATTCTTCTTTCTCAGGATTACTTTGGCTATTCGAGGTTTTTTGTATTTCCATACAAATTGTGAAATTCTTTGGTCTAGTTCTGTGAAAAATACCGTTGGTAGCTTGATAGGGATTGCATTGAATCTATAGACTGCTTTGGGTAGAATAGCCATTTTGACAATATTGATTCTTCCAATCCATGAACACGGTATGTTTCTCCATCTGTTTGTGTCCTCTTTGATTTCTTTCATCAGTGTTTTATAGTTTTCTATGTATAGGTCCTTTGTTTCTTTAGGTAGATATACTCCTAAGTATTTTATTCTTTTTGTTGCAATGGTGAATGGTATTGTTTCCTTAATTTCTCTTTCTGTTTTTTCATTGTTAGTATATAGGAATGCAAGGGATTTCTGTGTGTTAATTTTATATCCTGCAACTTTACTATATTCATTGATTAGCTCTAGTAATTTTCTGGTAGAGTCTTTAGGGTTTTCTATATAGAGGATCATGTCATCTGCAAACAGTGAGAGTTTTACTTCTTCTTTTCCTATCTGGATTCCTTTTACTTCTTTTTCTGCTCTGATTGCTGTGGCCAGAACTTCCAACACTATGTTGAATAGTAGTGGTGAGAGTGGGCACCCTTGTCTTGTTCCTGATTTCAGGGGAAATGCCTTCAATTTTTCACCATTGAGGGTGATGCTTGCTGTGGGTTTATCATATATAGCTTTTATTATGTTGAGGTATGTTCCTTCTATTCCTGCTTTTTGGAGAGTTTTAATCATAAATGAGTGTTGAATTTTGTCAAAGGCTTTCTCTGCATCTATTGAGATAATCATATGGTTTTTATCTTTCAATTTGTTAATGTGGTGTATTACATTGATTGATTTGCGGATATTAAAGAATCCTTGCATTCCTGGGATAAAGCCCACTTGGTCATGGTGTATGATTTTTTTAATATGTTGTTGGATTCTGTTTGCTAGAATTTTGTTAAGGATTTTTGCATCTATGTTCATCAGTGATATTGGCCTGTAGTTTTCTTTTTTTGTGGCATCTTTGTCTGGTTTTGGAATTAGGGTGATGGTGGCCTCATAGAATGAGTTTGGAAGCTTACCTTCATCTGCAATTTTCTGGAAGAGTTTGAGTAAGATAGGTGTTAGCTCCTCTCTAAATTTTTGGTAGAATTCAGCTGTGAAGCCATCTGGTCCTGGGCTTTTGTTTGCTGGAAGATTTTTGATGACAGTTTCGATTTCCTTGCTTGTGATGGGTCTGTTAAGATCTTCTATTTCTTCCTGGTTCAGTTTTGGAAAGTTATACTTTTCTAAGAATTTGTCCATTTCCTCCAAGTTGTCCATTTTATTGGCATAGAGCTGCTGGTAGTAGTCTCTTATGATCCTTTGTATTTCAGTGTTGTCTGTTGTGATCTCTCCATTTTCATTTCTAATTTTGTTAATTTGGTTTTTCTCTCTTTGTTTCTTAATGAGTCTTGCTAATGGTTTGTCAATTTTGTTTATTTTTTCAAAAAACCAGCTTTTAGCTTTGTTGATTTTTGCTATGGTCTCTTTAGTTTCTTTTGCATTTATTTCTGCCCTGATTTTTAAGATTTCTTTCCTTCTGCTAACTCTGGGGTTCTTCATTTCTTCCTTCTCTAATTGCTTTAGGTGTAGAGTTAGGTTATTTATTTGGTTTTTTTCTTGTTTCTTGATGTAAGCCTGTAATGCTATGAACCTTCCCCTTAGCACTGCTTTTACAGTGTCCCATAGGTTTTGGGTTGTTGTGTTTTCATTTTCATTCATTTCTATACATATTTTGATTTCTTTTTTGATTTCTTCTATGATTTGTTGGTTATTCAGAAGCGTGTTATTTAGCCTCCATATGTTTGAAGTTTTAACAATTTTTTTCCTGTAATTGAGATCTAATCTTACTGCACTGTGGTCAGAAAAGATGACTGGAATGATTTCAATTTTTTTGAATTTTCCAAGACCAGATTTATGGCCCAGGATGTGATCTATTCTGGAGAAGGTTCCGTGTGCACTTGAGAAAAAGGTGAAGTTGATTGTTTTGGGGTGAAATGTCCTATAGATATCAATTAGGTCTAGCTGGTCCATTGTGTCATTTAAGGTTTGTGTTTCCTTGTTAATTTTCTGTTTAGTTGATCTATCCATAGTTGTGAGTGGGGTATTAAAGTCTCCCACTATTATTGTGTTACTATTAATTTCCTCTTTCATACTCGTTAGCGTTTGCCGTACATATTGCGGTGCTCCTATGTTGGGTGCATATATATTTATAATTGTTATATCTTCTTCTTTGATTGATCCTTTGATCATTATGTAGTGTCCTTCTTTGTCTCTTTTCACATCCTTTATTTGAAAGTCTATTTTATCTGATATGAGTATTGCGACTCCTGCTTTCTTTTGGTCTCCGTTTGCATGAAATATTTTTTTCCAGCCCTTCACTTTTAGTCTGTATGTGTCTCTTGTTTTGAGGTGGGTCTCTTGTAGACAGCATATATAGGGGTCTTGTTTTTGTATCCATTCAGCCAGTCTTTGTCTTTTGGTTGGGGCATTCAACCCATTTACATTTAGGGTAATTATTGATAGGTGTGGTCCCGTTGCCATTTACTTTGTTGTTTTGGGTTCACGTTTATACAACCTTTCTGTATTTCCTGTCTAGAGAAGATCCTTTAGCATTTGTTGAAGAGCTGGTTTGGTGGTGCTGAATTCTCTCAGCTTTTGCTTATCTGTAAAGCTTTTGAATTCTCCTTCATATCTGAATGAGATCCTTGCTGGGTACAGTAATCTAGGTTGTAGGTTATTCTCTTTCATTACTTTCAGTACGTCCTGCCATTCCCTTCTGGCCTGGAGGGTTTCTATTGATAGATCAGCTGTTATCCTTATGGGAATCCCTTTGTGTGTTATTTGTTGTTTTTCCCTTGCTGCTTTTAATATTTGTTCTTTGTGTTTGATCTTTGTTAATTTGATTAATATGTGTCTTGGGGTGTTTCGTCTTGGGTTTATCCTGTTTGGGACTCTCTGGGTTTCTTGGATTTGGGTGGCTATTTCCTTCCCCATTTTAGGGAAGTTTTCAGCTATTATCTCCTCGAGTATTTTCTCATGGCCTTTCTTTTTGTCTTCTTCTTCTGGGACTCCTATGATTCGAATGTTGGGGCATTTCACAGTGTCCCAGAGGTCCCTGAGGTTGTCCTCATTTCTTTTGATCCTTTTTTCTTTTTTCCTCTCTGCTTCATTTATTTCTACCATTTTATCTTCTACCTCACTTATCCTATCTTCTGCCTCCGTTATTCTACTCTTGGTTCCCTCCAAAGTGTTTTTGATCTCATTCATTGCATTATTCATTTTTAATTGACTCTTTTTTATTTCTTCTAGGTCTTTATTAAACAGTTCATGAATCTTTTCAATCTTTGTTTCCAGGCTATTTATCTGTAACTCCATTTTGTTTTCAAGATTTTGGATCATTTTTATTATCATTATTCTAAATTCTTTTTCAGGTAGATTCCCTATCTCCTCCTCTTTTGTTTGACTTGGTGGGCATTTTTCATGTTCCTTTACCTGTTGGGTATTTCTTTGCCTTTTCATCTTGTTTAGATTGCTGTATCTGGAGTGGGCTTTCTGTATTCTGGAGGTCTGTGGTTCCTTTTTATTGTGGAGGATTAACCCAGTGGGTGGGGTTAGACGATTGGCTTGTCAAGATTTCCTGGTTAGGGGAGCTTGTGTCAGTGTTCTGGTGCGTGGAACTTGATTTCTTCTCTTTGGAGAGCAATGGAGTGCCCAGTAATGAGTTTTGAGATGGGTCTATGTGTTAGGTGTGTCCTTGGGCAGCCTGTATGTTGATGTTCAGGGCTATGTTCCTGCGTTGCTGGAGAATTTGCGTGGTATGTCTTGCTCTAAAACTTATTGGCTCTTGGGTGGTGGTTGGTTTCAGTGTAGGTATGGAGGCTTTTGGACGGTCACTTATTACTTAAAGTTCCATGTAGTCAGGAGTTTTCTGGTGTTCTCAGGTTTTGGGCTTAAGTCTCCTGCCTCTGGATTTCAGTTTTATTCTTCCTGTAGTCTCAGGACTTCTCCAACTATACAGCCCTGATAAGAAAACTTCTAGGTTAATGGCTAAAAGATTCTCCCCCGTTAGGGACACCCAGAGAGGTTCACAGAGTTACATGAAGAAGAGGAGAGGGAGGAGGGAGATAGAGATGAACAGGAGGAGAAAAAGGGGGACTCAAGAGGAGAGAGACAGATCTACGCAGCTGTCTGTTCCCAGAGTGTTCTCCGTAGCCCAGTCACCTACAAGGATTCACAGAATTGGATTGGGAAGAGAAGGAGAAAGGAGGAAATAGAGGTGTTCTGAGGTAGAAAACAGAGAGTCAAGATTGGGAGAGAATAATCTTCGGTTTAAAAATAGGGCTTCTCTTCTTTTTTTTTTTTTGTAAGGTTATAGTGTATTGAAAATGAAAATTAAGGAGTAGTAGAGGAGTACTAGAGGACTTTAAAAGAAATAAGAGAAAAAGAAAAATAGAAAATAGAAGAGAAAAAGGAAAGAAAAAAAAGAAAAAAAAAGAAAGAAAAAGAAAAAAAAAAGAAAAAAAGAAAAAAGAAAAAAAAAATTTTTTTTTTCCCCTAATTAAAAAATCGTAAAAGTCTGTGGAAATGAAAGTTAAGGAGTAATGGGGGAGTAATAGGGGATTTTAAAGGAAAACAAAAGAGAAGAAAGAAAAAAGAAAAAAAAGAAAAAAAGAAAAAATAATAAAAAAAATTAAAAAAAAAAAAGAGAAAAAAGTAAAATTATATCTAGGAGTTTCTCTGGAGCTGTTGCGGTCAGTGTGGGTTCGGCTCAGTTTCAGATAGCTCCTCGTTCCAGCTTACGCTTCTCGATATCTACAGGCCCCTCCGGTGTAGTCAGCGTTTCCTAGAGGGATTTTAATCTGTTGCACCAGTCCCTTCTGAAGCGGTTCCCTTTGTTTATTTGGCTTCTGTTTGCCGGTCTCTTCAGAGCCTCATTTCCGCCCTGACACAGGCGGGCGGAGGTGGACTCTTACTTAGGTAGCTAGTTCCGTCGCTCTGCGGGGCAGGGAGGGCCTTGCGCTGTGGGGACAGGCTTGCCCCGCGGGGATGGGCTGGGGCTGCCGGGAGGGGCTGACGCTGCTTTCTCCGTCTGTGCTGCTCAGGCTCCCGGCCGGTCTATATGGAGCGCGCCCCGCGCTGCGCGAGGTTCCAGCCCTCGGGTGTTCCACAAAAGCGCGGAAGGAAAAGCTGCGCCCTCTCTCTGTGCCTTCCCTGTCAGAGCGGTCCAGGCAGCCAGGGGCTTGGTGGGCGCACTCTACCCAGGTGTGGCGCGCCCCCTCCCTTCCGCGGACCCAGACTCAGTTTCCGCTGGCGCCAGTCCGACGTGCGCGCCTTCCGCCCTCCGCGTCCCCAGCCCCAGTCCCCGCCCGCGCCGGTCGGGTGCCTGCGGCCTGTGTCTCGCCGCGACCTTCCCCTCCCCCCTGCCTCCGGCGGGGCTGGGCGGGTCCGCAGCCTGCGAGCTCCTCTCTGGACCCTCTCGGTCTCTTTGTTCTGCGAACGGCCGGCAGTGTGTTCGGGCCGGTTAATTTACTCTCTCTCTTTTGGTCTCCCACAGTTCAAGTTGGAAACTCACAGAAGTTCCCTCCGATTGTCCTCAGGGCACTCCGGCCAGACCCTACCCCAAGCAATGCCGCCTAAGAGCTCCCGGGACGGATCTCCGTCCTTAGCTCTTTTGTCTCACTTTTTATCTTTTATATTTTGTCCTACCTCCTTTCGAAGACAATGGGCTGCTTTTCTGGGCGCCTGATGACCTCAGCTAGCGATCCGAAGTTGTTTTGCGAAGTTTGCTCTGCATTCAGTTATTCTTTTGATGAATTTGTAGGAGAGAAAGTGGTCTCCCCGTCCTCCTCCTCCGCCATCTTGGCTCCTCCCCATCAATAAGTTTTTAATTGAAAAAGAAATCTCCCCAATCTCTAACTGCAGTATGATGATATAAATCTACTTAACTAAATTATATCCTCTGTGTATTTGACAAGCATATAAAAGAGTTTTGCCCAGTGGCCTGAAATAGTCCCCTAAATTTTTATGACTTGCTGGGGAAAATTTTAACATTTCAAAGCATATTAGAAAGGAAAGTCTAAGACTTTTAATTATATGATCACTTTGTCTGCACAGGAAGTCATTTTCTTCTAAATATCATACTTTAACTGTTCTGATTTCTAAATTCATGGCAAATCTTCCAGCATTTGTGTTTTTCTCTGACCCCAGGCAATTAACCACAGCAGAGGAAAACTTTACCAAAATTGTGCAATTTTCTATTAAAACACAAGAGGGCAGGTTTTGCTTTATTGTGAGCCTAATTCCACTCATTAATCAGGCTGGTCGCTGTGCTCATTACAAATTCAGGAACATTCAATAACATCCAAAGTGAATGAGCAATCAGAATGTCTACCATGGCAGTGAAATCTCTAGTATTTTAATAAAGAAGGACAAGCTTAATCCTCTGTACGTGGCATTATTTAAAACACAGAGAACAGTTATGTTTGAGAGACACTAAAAATTTAAGCTTTGTTATGAATCACCAAAGGAGCAGAGAATGGCTTGAAGAAGAAATGATCAAATTTAGTCATATTACATCCAAGAACTATGGCTTGAATTAATGTGGCTAATAACACAAGTAGGTTAATATGTGTGTGTGTGCACATGCGTGCACGCACACACGCACACAGACGCCAACACACGCAAGCGCTAACCCAGCCTTGTCTGACTCTTTGCAACCCCATGGGCTGTAACCCATCAGGCTCCTCTATCCTTGGAATTTTCCAAGCAAGAATATTGGAGTGTGGTGCCATTTCCTACTCCAGAGGGTCTTCTTGACCTAGGGGTCTTCTGTGTCTCCTGCACTGACAGGTGGATTCTTTACCACTAGCACCACTTGGGAAGTTGCCAGATAGTTAATGGTTTCTGCCTAATAAAAATACTGTTAGTGATAACATACAACGTATTCAATCCTTGAATGGGAAGCTTGTGTTTTTGTTTGTTTCGTTTTCAAAGATTTTATTTTACTGCTCACAATTTTCTTGTGTGTTTTTTCTCAAGATTTCATTAAACTACCTGCCAAAGCATAATTAAAGTCACAGGAGTTATTTTCATCTTGAACTGCCATTATAAGTAAAGTATCATGTCATCTTTGAGAGGTTCTTTAACTTCCCAATGGGTCCGCCCATGTAAGAAAGGCACTGATTTTGCCTGGCTAAGTATTTTGCCCACTAACTTCTTCTGCACAAACAAGGCTCTTAAGAAATCAGATGATGGAATAATGACATGGTGAGGTCTACACTTTCCACCCTTGTCCGTATAAATGGTAAGATTAAGGCCTACCAGTAGTGGGGAGGGCTTCCCTGGAGGCTCAGATGGTAAAGAATCTTCCTGCAATGCAAGAGACCCAAGTTTGATCCCTGGGTCAGGAAGATCCCTTGGAGAAAGAAATGGCTACCCATTCTAGTATTCTTGCCTAGAGAATTCCATGGACAGAGGAGCCTGGTGGGCTACAGTCCACGGGGTCACAAAAGAATTGGACACAACTATGCGACTAAACAACAACAACAAATGGTGGAGAAAAAGCACACCCAAGAAGAAAATGTAGCTGAAAAGTGTCCCCCTGTACGAGGTTGTATGGAATGAAATACTGTCTGGCAGATGTACAACTCACAATCTGAAAGATAGGCTGCTATTCACTTCACAACAGGGATACATGACCCTATTAGCTTATGTTTTATCCTGTACATGTTCAAACACAGGCCAGGAGACCTGAATGAAAAGTTTTTCTTTAAGACTAGTTTATTCATTCAAAAAATATTTACAGAGTACTCAGGATGAGCATGGGCTTCCCTGGTGGCTTGGTAAAGAATTCACTTAAAATTCAGGAGACCTGAGTTCGAGCCCTGGGTTGGGAAGATCCCCTTGAGGAGGGCAGGGCAACCCACTCCAGAATACTTGCCTGGAGAAGTCCATGGACAGAGGAGCCTAGCAGGCTGCAGTCAGTGGGGTCGCAAAGAGTAGGACATGACTGAAGCAACTTAGCCCAGATGCACACACACATTTCCTAAGTACTCACAGTGCTTTGATACAATAGCATTGGAGCTGTATGGAGAGCTCTACAAGCTGACCTCTAGAAGCTTCAGGTCTAGAAGTAGAAGTGAACACCATGTCACCGTGACCTCGTTGGCTCTACTTTCCTTCTTCTGGGCATTTCCAACAAGTTGACTGAGCTAATAGCCTCTCTAGAAGGAGCCTGCCTCCCTGGGCAATGACTGCAAGTGGCCTCCCTACTCACCTCCCTCTCCAATATCACTCTTTAGACTATAGGGACATCAGAGGTAACTCTTTACCTGGGGAAAATGGTAGTAGCTCATTTTCCTGCTTGTAAAATAGAGAGCTAGGAAGTAGGAGCTGCTTAGAAACTCAATAGAAAGTAGAAACATCAGTTTATTTAAAGACTTCTTTTCTTTGTTTTTAAACTGAAGTATAATTAATATGTAATATCACATAAGTTACAAGTGTACAATATAGTGATTCAGAATTATACTGGATTATTATACTCCATTTATAGATATTATAAAATACTGGCTATACTCCTTGTGCTGTACAATATAGGTACAGGTAGCTTATTTTAGACCTGATAGTTTGTACCTCTTAATCCCCACCCCTATACTACCTCTCCCTTTTTCCCTCTCCCATGTAACTAGTTTGTTCTTGATATCTATGAGTCTGTTTCTTTTTTGTTACTTTCACTATAAATGAATGCATATATTTCCACATGTAAGTAAAATCATACAGTATTTGTCTTTCTCTGCCCGATTTATTTCACTTAGCATAATACCCTCCAAGTTTAAGGACTTATTTTCCAAAGTGAAGTAGTTACTCATGTATTTTATGTATATACATAAAATCTTATGTATATATTGAGTGCCAAAAAGATGTGAGTTGATGTTCACAAATTAACAAACAACAGCCACCAACAGACAAACAATAATCTGCAAAACATTTATTTTTATTTTCCTTTTTAATAGTTTTCTACTTCTTATTGTGAGATTAGAATTTTTCACTAGGATTATTATAGTTAATAATGTTATATCCTAAGCAAATCACAAATTTATGTCAATGAATTTTAGAATTAGAAGAGAATTTAATTCACAAAGGAAAGATGTTATTGGATTTTACTTTTGAATGTTATCTTCAAAAAAGCATTTCTTTTAAAATCATGATTCATATACATACAAGTTTTCTTATACTGCAGAGAGAAGCATATAAGCCAATCTATTCATTTTCTTCAAGGTTGAATTTTTCCCCCCATCATTGAGATGTATAGCCATAAAATGCTTGGTGATATTTTCTAAGTTCATTTGCATAGTATTCACTGCAAGTAAATAGCAACTTTTTACTCTACAGGTTTATTCTACCTTTAGATTTGCTGAAAGGCAGTCATCATTGATTTATTGTAATGTTAGAAAATGCTAGAAAATTTTACTCTTGTAATATGAACTACAAAATTAGGAAATTATTTCTCTTAGGAAGGCATCATAAAACATAATATTTATGAAAAGTTGCACACACTATACTTAAAAGGATCTAAGTATAAGTGGTTAGTCTTTATTTCTACTGCAGATAGATCTTGCTTTTAAACAAATCTTATGACAAGATGATGTATGAAAATTCTGATATACTGGAAAGATAAGCTAGAGGTGGTTATGTGCTTTATAGAATTATTCATAATAGTTCATCCATAAAAAGTAATTTCCCCTGGTGCTTTTAATGTATAATTGATTTGTACACAACTTTTCAGGAACGTACCTACCATGCACATTTATATCTTCATCTTAACATATTTCTCTTTTGGTTTACAAACAGGATGTAAAAATTAGTCCCCCAACAACTCTGAGGTCAGAGCATAAACTTTCCAGAGTGGACCATGTTAATAACTCATTGATGAGTTTTCCATGAACTCTGTTAAAGGGAGGCATTGAGATCTATGCATGCGGCACTGATGAGAGGTCCAGGCAAGGTTTCACCCCATTCAGGAGCCTGGGCTGTCTTAATTCTCACCTGCTGAGCCTACTGTCAGATATACTTTATGAGACCCACTCAACTTCATTCAGTTCAGATTGAGCTTTGTCCTTTTCTCTCACTTCTGAAGTCTTATTCCAGGGGATAACACAGGGTCTTGGTGAACCTTGCACCTTCTAGAGCTCCCATGTGGAGAAGGCTACAGAGACTTCTTAATCCCGTTCACACACATCCATCCCAGTAGAGAAGAGGTGAAATGAGTGGACAGAAGGGCCACTCCTATGGCTTCACTCCTACTGCACGGGTACCAGATATAAACAGATGAAATTGCCTTAAAAATCTCAACAGCCATTAATGTCTGGGAGGTGGGGATCATCTTGGTGAGTCTAAACATCTTCGTCAAGATTGCCTCATTCTTATCGCTCATTACCTGATGATTACTTAGTGGATCATAACCATTTAATTCTGAATTGTTCACTTTTAAATGATAAGACTTAACCAATTAGCATTTGTAAGTAACCATTAGTACAGTGCAGCATTAATGAATTTAAAGTCAACTCTTTAAAATAAGTCAAATGCTTGAACAATTTTTCATCTGACGTTACCCAGCAAAGGAACTGGTTTGGGGTCGTGGCTCAGCTGGTAAAGAATCTGCCTGCAATGCCGGAGACCTGGGTTTGATCCCTGGGTTGGGAAGATCCCCTGGAGAAGGGAAAGGCTACCCACTCCAGTATTCTGGCCTGGAGGATTCCATGGACTATGTAGTCCATAGGGTCGCATAAAGTCAGACAGGACTGAGCGACTTTGACTTTCAGCCAAATGAGACTTCAGGGCAATGGAATGCTAATCAAATTGTTTCCTGTTCAGGCTTAGAATCTCACCAGCCTTCTCCAGTCAGACTTTCCCGAAAAGAGTGATGCTGTACTCGTTAATAAGTTCAAAACAGTATATTAATCAACTAGATTAATTTAAATTAATTTAATCCTCATCTGTTCACTTACCACTATAGGATCAATGTTTATTCAGCTATTGATTCTTGTGAGAGCTCTGCTGTTAAGAACTGCAGACACTTTATAAACTCTGTAACATCTAATTTATAAAAAAGAACCAAACTGATGATTCATTCATTCATTCTTCTTCCCATATGGAAAATAAGGCCTATTTTCATCTTCAAGGCCATTTTAAAGACTGGAAAGAAAAAGAGAAAAGAAGAAAAAAGAAGCCTCGGGAAGATGATCAGGAAGCCACCTAAAAACATAGATGTTTTACGCCTAAAAGAGACCTTGGAGACTCATGTAGCATCTGCCACCTTTCTGCCGCCCTTTACAAAGGAAGACACGTGAGTTAAGAAAGATGTAACCATGATCTGGTCCAGTTCTCAAATTTCACTGATCTGCATATTTCAGTGAGTCCACTCTATCGATTTTGGGGGGTCAAAACACGAGGGGGCTTAATCAATCAGTATGGGGAGTTATTATCAGATACCACCAGTTGTCATCAGCTCTACCTTTGTTTGATGGTAGAGATACCCTCAAGCACTTTAGCTTGTTTGTTAAACAAACAAGCAAACCAGAAACTAGAGTGAAGCATCTTCCGTACTTGGGGATCATCACCATAACAGAAGGGGCTATGCCAAAGCTCTTCAACGAAAGGAAGAACAGTGAGGATTCACTTGCAGATTGTCAGTCAGAACTACGGCTTGGTCAGCCTGTTCACTAGAGCAAGGCTTGAGCATCTAGGCTTCTTCGGTGTATCTTTTGTTACTTAGCTGTGTCTCCACTAGGGGTGTATATCCTTTTCGAAGTCTTCTATATTGAAGGAAAAGCAGCAATGCAAAAAGGACAACCAAAACCACGAGCATCCCCGTGACCACTGAGAGCACTGTGGTCCAATCTGCAGTTTCTTCAACTGAAATTAAAGCAGAAGAAAAGAGTCTTACAATTGGGGTTTTCATCAGCGGCATACCCTTAGAAAAGGGAAGAATAAACCAATTTGTCTTTCATGTGTGCTTTTGTTGAAAAAGCACACTGGAATAAAATTTTTCTCCTTCCTTACGAACTATTTATCATATCCATAATTTTTTTTTGTGGAAATGGAAAATGACATTCCATTGTTTGAATATAGCTTATTGTATTTTAAAAATTCCTTATGATAAATACTTATACAGAATAAACCCTCCAAGGAAGTATATAACTACTTTTGTGAGTTAGAAACTCATTTGTAAAAGTGCATGCTAAAATGGTATCTGGGGAACTGCAAAATATACAACAGTCAGGTCTAGAAATTCTGCTGTTGTCTCTAGCTTTTTTATGGAGTGATCAGTGAGTAAGACAGATGAGACTAGAGATTATAACAGGGGTCATTCAAGAGCAAAAGTAGAAGAAATTTGGACCCATTTAAATAGTTGTGAATGAAATCGGAATCATCACATGATAAATGCAATCCTCTATTCAAATGTATTTTATAAGCACTTTTCCACAAAATTAATGGATTTCATTTCTAATGTATTTATGCCTATTTGTCATTTCCTTAAAAATTATCCTTGGTCAGTTGTTCTTAAAATCAATTTTTCTGAAGTACAGTTTTTCTGTACTCTACACTTCTCTAAATGTAAGACTGTCCTTCTAGTCCTTTCTCTCCAGGCCCACAGAGGACCCTGACTCATTCTGATGGGGTTTCTCCAAAAGGATTTTAATTTGTCTTTTCCTGCAACAAATGCCATCCTCATCTTCTTAAAATACAGGTTTTTATTCTGTCATTTCTTTGTTCAGGAGCCAAAAATGATTGCCTTTGTTATTATCCAAACTCCTCTACCTAGCTTTTTTTAAAAATTACTTATTTTTTTTAATTGTGGCAAAACATATATGACATATATTTTATCACCTTAACCATTTTTAAGTTCTGTGACATTAAATACATTCACATTGTTGTGCATTCATCACCACTATTCATTCATAGAAATTTTTTTCCCTGCAAAATTGAAATAATAATTCTCTAGACCTCTATCCCTTCCCACGCTCTAGCAACAAGCAACCACTCTTTCCGTCTCTATGTATCTGACTACTATAGGTGCCCCATATAAGTGGAATCATATAGGTTTTATCTTTTTGTGACTGTTTTATTTAACTTAGCGTGTCTTCAAGATTCACCAATATTACGGCATGTGTCAGGACTTCCTTTTTAAGGCTGAATAATATTCCATTGTATGTATGGACCATATTTTATTTGTTGTTATTTTGCTTATCTGTCAGTGGGCACTTGGGTTGTTCCCACTTTTTAAAAAAAATATTTTTAATTGGAGGATAACTGCTTTACAATAGTGTGTTGATTTCTGCCACACATCAATATGAATAAGCCATAGGCACACATATATCCCTTCCCTCTTACATCTCCCTCCAACTGCTTCTAACTTTTGCCTGTTGCAAATACTGTTGCTATGAATAGAGGTGTACAAATATCTGTTGGAGTACTTGCTTACAATTCTTTGGGGTCTATGCCCAGAAGCAGAATTGTTAGATCACATGGTAATTCTGTGTTTAATTTTTTGAGGAGCTACCATATTGCTTTTCACAGAGCCTATGCTAACATTCCCACAAGCAATGCATGAGGATTCCATTTTCTCCACATTCTCATCAACACTTGTTATCTTCTGCTTTCTTGGTAGCAGCCATCCTAATGGGTATACAGTGGGATCTTATTGTGGTTTCTGCCCGACTTTTACAGTCCCTCGTAACCAGGCCTTCTCTCAGATCCAACCTTAATTCACAGTTAATTACTCAAGCCTTTCACTACAGCCAGGCTTTCTGCTCACGGTCCTCTATATGGACTACACGTGTCTTTCACAATCCTGTTCCCTCCCTGTCTTCAATCTAAAATGCCCCTTTCTTTCCTCCAACCTACCTAAAACCTACCATCTCTTTTTTTAAAAAACTTTTTTCTTTTTTTGACCACATAGCACAGCATGTGGGATCTTAGTTCCCCGACCAGGGATTGAACCTGAGACCCCTGCATTGGAAGCGTGGAGTCAACCACTGGACCCCCAGGGAAGTCCCTCCATCTCTTTGATCCAGTTCAGGACCCAACTCCTTTCCCAAATCCCTCTCTCCCTTCTTCAATCTTGAGTTATAGTTATGTCTCCTCAGAATGGATGTAAATTTTTATTAAACCAATAAAAGAATGTGATTTGTATCTTCTAATGAGTTAATGCATCCTGGGCATATTTAGACTCTCGGGTTATATCTGTTAAGTGACCGATGTCAGAGGACATGGAAGCATGGTCAGAAGCACATGCCAAACTTTCTGATTATTATTATGTTCAATCTCAAAGAAATGAGAAAAGTTTCAAAGAGACATTCTCACCTCAGCTGCCCAAAGAAGAGAAATTTCAAATCAGTAAAGAGAACAAGCTGCAGTAGATGTAGAACTGGAAGGAAAAACAGAGGACAGAGTCCAGGGTCTGAAAGGTTTTGAAAGTTGAGAGAGAAGGGGCTGGGAGGGAGTAAGACATGAAGAGAGAGAGAGAGATGTGACCTCAGAAATGGTCTTAATTACTTTGCAGGCTGAGATTTAGAGGAGACAAAATAGACATTAATGGGAAAATGCCACCAGCACATAGACTGAGAGTTTTTCAGCTTCTTGACAAATTACGAGATTTTTTTTTTTTTTTAGTGTTTTACTTTTCCTTCATCAACCTGTCTGCAGGTTCTTTAAATGGCACATGGAGCTGTACTGGGGCCTGGGCAAATTGAAAAAAAAAAAAAGTATGCCCCTACATTTATCAAAATATCTTTCTGTATTTTGAACCAAGTGGAAAAGCTAATAAAAAATCTACAACTTAAAAACATGACTTCAGGACTTCCCTGGTGGTACAGTGATTGGGACTCCACCTGCTAATGCAGGGGACATGGGTTCGATCCCTGGTCCGGGAAGATTCCACATGCCTGTGCAGCTACGCCCATGTGCCACGATTACTGAGCCCATACTCTGGACTCCACATGCCATATCTCCTGAGCCAGAGGGCTACAACTACTGAAGCTCACGCACCAAGAGCCCGTACTCCACAACAAGAGAAGCCACTGCAGTGAGAAGCCTGAACACCGCAAGAGTGGCCATCGCTCACTGCAGCAAGAGAAAGCCCTCGCAAAGCAACAAAGACCCAGCACGGCCAAAAATAAATAAGTAAAATTATTTTTAAAAAAAGAATAAAAACATGATTTCCAAAAGTTCATTTAAAAAAGTACCCATGAAGTCCCACACAGCCCAATCTACTGGCAGGTCATTGCCATCTTTACAAACCCATCAGGCAGAGGTGGTGTGGGTTAACTGGGAAAAAAATAAATGGCCTACTTACAAACTAACACAGAGGTATAAACAAACAACAGCCTGGCTTTAAATTTTTGATACTGTATTCACCATGGATTTTTTTTTTTGGTATTAATTTGGGGTTTTGATAATATTGCATTATATTATTACTTAGCTCAATTACTGAATTTTTGGCTTCACTTTGAAGTTTGTGCCTGAGGCAAGTGCTGCATTTGCCTCACCTTAAACTCAGCTTTGCCTTTAAGTAAAGATCTCTAAAAGGTTCTGCTAGTCCTCATCCATCTGTGGCTAGTGCATTTTGATTTTATTGGTTAGGCATTTCAAACCATGGCTGGTTTTCAATTGTCAGATCAGGTGCAGTTGTAGATACTTGCCCTGAAATAAGTTCTCTTAACAACTTTCAATTTTCTAAAACAAGAGTCATCCAACAGTCCCTTTTCTGATGTTTAATTGGTAGTTTAAAGGCTCATTTTGTAAGTATACATACTCTAAAAAATTGCCAATAAACTTAACTAGATCTGAGCACTTCAATTTAAGGTCTTGATTTAGAAGAAAAAGAAAGGAAAAAAAAAAAAGAAAGCCTCTTTAGAAGATTAATGAATCACGCGTTTAGAAGTTGCATTCGTTACCTGGCAGATCAATGGCATAACTGTAGCCAAGTTGGTCTGCGGTTAAAAAGAGTTCCTCATTAGTCACCGGAGGGAAGAAAGGAACCATGTTATACATCCGATTGTGACCAATGGGTGCCAGCTCCTGAGGCCAGGCATCCGCAGGGGGATTGAATCTTTTCATCCATTCGTCAAAAATGGCATCGGTGAAGGAATGAAGGACCTGCAAGACAGTTGAATTCAGCATTAACACTGATGGATGTGTGTTCAGTCACTAAGTCGTGTCTGACTCTTTTGTGACCCCATGGACTGTAGCCTGCCAGGCTCCTCTGTCCATGGGATTTCCCAGGCAAGAACACTGGAGTGGTTTGCCATTTCCTTCTCCAGGGGATCTTCCTGATCCAGGAATAGAACCAGCAGACATATTTTTTACCGCTGAGTCACTGGGGAAGCCCTGCCAATATTGATGGGTCTGTGCTAATCAGACCAATCTAACTGGAACTTTCTCTAAAATGAAATCAAGTTGGTTCTTCTTGACAACAGGAACTTCTTGGTGACATACCCACTGGCAAGATCCCCTGGAGAAGGGAATGGCAACCCACTCCAGTATTCCTGCCTGGAAAATTCCATGGACAGAGGAGCCTGGCAGATTATACTCCATGAGGGCAGAGTTGGACATGACTGAGGACTAACCCTTTGTTTTTCACTTTCAAGGCTGTATGGCATATCACTCCATAAACCCCTTTGTTAAGTGAACAAAGTAAGGTTCATGTTGCACATGTAGCACTGGTTTAAGAATATTTGAGGCCTTCAACAAATTCATGTTAATTATTACATTCAGAAAAAAAAGCAAGTATGATGAGATAAATAGTGCAACCAACATTCAGATGCTTTGATTTTAACAAAGAAGAAAGGAGACATTCTGTTTACCAATAGTATAATACAAATGGATAATTTTAAAAAAGAAAAAGAAAGAAAACATCCAAAACGGGCCTTCAAATTTCTCCCACCCTTCTATGTGCTCACTGTATGCCTCTCATTCTCAGCGTTAGGCCAGCAAAAGAAAGTCTAAAAATGTTGTAATGTGCATAGTACTGTTTTATTTTCTCAAGAAAGCTGTTAAAGTCCTTTTCAAAGACAGCAATTATTACGTGTTTTTAAATATTCACAGCAAAATTTCACATTTATAGTCCTGATTTTGCAACAGGACACAAACATGAGCGTTCAGCCCAGGCCATTAGAGGTCTTCTTTCATTCCTAGTAGTTCAGGGAGCCCAGGGACTCCGTCTGATTTTCCTTCCCTCTTTGTCTGCAGGGTCTGTCACTCCAGGGCTTGTCACATGGGGGAAAGGAGATACTTACTTCAGTAAATACAGGTTAAATGAATTCATTTATCCGTCCACCAATATAGCACTGGTGAAGTTATACTATCACTTATTTGTTTATCAATTTTCCATAATGAGACTCCTAACTCCTAAAAGTCAGAGATAAGGTCTTTTCACCTTTGGAGTTTCAGGCTTAGTCTATAACTCGGACAGGGTTGATGTTTAATAAGTTTCTGTTGGCTGACGACAGTGCCATGCAAAGTACTTTTATATTTTGTACAACTCATCCAAGGGCTTCCCTAGTGACTCAGATGGCAACAAATCCATCTGCAATGCAGGAGACCCGGGTTCAATCCCTGGGTTGGGAAGATCCCGTGGAGCAGGGCATGGCAACCCACTCCAGTATTCTTGCCATAAAGAAGTCTGATCATTGAAGAACTGATGCTTTCAAATGGTGGTGCTGGAGAAGTCTCTTGAGAGTCCCTTGGACAACAAGAGATCAAACCAATCAATCTTAAGGAAACCAACCCTGAATATTCACTGAAACTACTGATGCTGAAGCTGAAGCTCCAATCCTTCGGCCACCTGGTGTGAAGCGCCGACTCACTGGAAAAGACCCTGAAGCTGGAAAAGATTGAAGGCAGGAGGAGAAGATGGTGACAGAGGGTGAGATGGTTGGATGGCATCATCGACTCAATGGACATGAGTTTGGGCAAACTCTAGGAGAGAGTGAAGGAGGGGAAGCCTGGCATGTGCAGTCCATGGGGTCACAAGGAGTAGGACACGACACAGCAACTGAACAACAACTCATCCAAACAGGCCCCTTTCTAGTGGACGCTGTTTCCCTCAGTCTGAAATACCGCTCTTTCTCTTTTCTGGCTTCAAAGTCTTGTTTCAAGATAAACTTAAGAGTCCCTGTACTAAGGCATCTTCCCTGATTGCCCTCAGTCTGAATTCTTAGTTCTTTGCACTTCCTAACTACTTCAATTCCTAACCTCTAAAGCTCTTCTGGATTGTAGGGCTTCCCAGGTAGCTCAGATGGTAAAGAATCTGCCTGCAATGCAGGAGACCCAGGTTTAGTCCTTCAGTTTGGAAGATCCCCTGGAGAAGGGCATAGGCAACCCACTCCAGTATTTTTGCCTAGAGAATGGACAGAGGAGCCAGGCAGGCTACAGTCCATGGGCTCGCACAGAGTCAGACACGACTGAGCAATTAACAATTTCACTTTCTGGCTTGTACTACTGATGCTTATTTAGTAGATAATAGTTTCAGATTTTACCCGAGGTTCCTTGTAGCTAGCTCACCCATTCAGGAAACACTGAGAGCTTTCTACCTAAATTGTCTACACTGAGATAGTGAAAAGAATCGAGTGATTTACTAAAAGGATTTCTTTCCTGAATGGATTTTTAAAGTCCATGGTAAGTATGAAATGAAAATATCTCCTGCCATATTAATAAACAAGAAGTGTCACAACCTTCAGCGATTTCTGGCCTCCAAATGGGCTTGAGGGTTCCTGAAACTGCTGCCACACACCACCCCCCGTGGTGATTGCAGAGGAGCTGGGAGAATGCAGGAAGCAATATGAACAAGGAAACAAGATTGGCCCCAGATAGCTGAGGTGCGTCTGAAAGGGATCAATTCAATGAGCCCAGAGGCTTGCATCTTCCCATACACGGAATGCTTAATTCCTTAATTTGATATCTGATCTTGGATGTTAAGACTGCCTGTTTCCTTTGTTGCAAACTTGTGTATAGAAGGACTTCCCCTCCTGCCTCCTTGGAGCGGTTTTCTCAGAGCTACTGAGATGCTGCCTCTCGGACTCCGGAGTCCTAAACATTCCCACCAAATAAAATAACTCTCTACTTTTAGTTTGCGACTGTATTTTGGTCAACACAAGATACATGTTAAAAACCAAAACATCAAATTGTAAGACCTGGGCTTTCACAGAGAGAAAATATTTTTTGAGTTCTGAAATCTTGGCTTTGAGTCACAGAATTTAAGCCCCGAGGGAATAAAAGGCATCAAGCTTATCGAATGAGCAACAGCTTTGAAGAAACACATGATAATTTGAGTGATCCATGTCTCTCACAAGTAGAGTTCAGGAAGAGTTCTCTTTGAGAAGGGGCATTAACCCTGGAAAAGGAGCTGAGCGTTAGCTGTTGGTGTAGGTCCCTGAAAACAATATCAGGTGCTGTAAAATCCTGGGAGCTCCAGATAAGGTTAGAAGTTTCCCAGAAAGAGCTCCATGCTCCAGGTCTGGCCTCAGGAGCCTGCCAGCCTCAAACAGAAGTTCTGCCTCAAGTGTGGAGCCCAAGCAATAGATGCACAATGTCTAAGAGTAGCAAGCACTATTGATTGTTTAACCAATAGCCTTTCTCCTCTTCTTTCTCAGTAACTTCTTTGGTGTTTGTGGTGAAGCAATGTGCCAAGTTATCCATGAGATTTAGCTGGAAATCACTGGATAGGACTTCTAGAAAATCTTGTTAAAGATGTTAAAGATGGTTGTCCCAGCTTAAAAGGGGCCCCTTTTCCCTCTCCATTCCTCCTCACTGCTTTCTGGAACATGGGTGCGATGGCTGAAGCTGTGGCAGCTATCTTAGCAGCCTGCAAGCAAAGCTAAGAGAAGCAGCCACTCACCAAGGATGGTCAAGCAGAAAGACAGAAGGAGTTTATGATGACTATAGAGATAGTCTACCAAGGCTAAACCACCTGCCAATGGAGTTCTTTTACACAAGGAGAAAAATAAACCCCTTTATTTGTTGTTTAGAGTTCTGTAATTTTGGTTTTCTGTTTTAAGCAGTTGAACCAAGTGCTAACTGATACACAGAAAAAGGCGTGTATCAGAATGTGTTTTCTAAGAAAGGCCACACAGTATCTCTTGAACTTTTAGAAACCATCTGAGTTGAAGTCAGAGATCAAACTGTGATTTTTAAAAAAAGAGATAAGAGAATCTCAGGGCAGAGAAAGAGATAGAGTCAATGCTGTAAGAGGCAAATAACTGGGTGAAAGCACCAGAATTCACCAGGTGTGGAAGTGTAAACAGTTAGGGAGGAGAGGAGACTCTAAAGAAATTCATAATTTTGAGGGAAAGAACAGGGGAAGAGTAATAAGGAGAAGATTATAGGTCTCAGACGAGCCGTTAAACATTATCCAATAAAAGCTCTAATAGGAATTACATACAGATGAAACAATTTATAGAATGTAGTTAAAAAAAAAAAAAAAAAGGTCAGCATATGCCAGGGAGATGCAAAATAGGCCAGAGACAAAATGCTGTGAGCAACAATGTATCCAGAGGCTAGAAAGAGAAGCAGGGCAACAGGGAGACTAGGTATTTTTGATAAAGTTGTGAACACTGTTCCTAAATGAAATAACCTGAATTGCTTTTGACAAACCTGTGGTATTTTTGTTGAAAAGTGTTAGTCACTCAGTCATGTCCAACTCTTGTGACCCAAAGAGCTACAGACCGCCAGGGTCCTCTGTCCATGGGATTTCCCAGCCACTCCCTTCTCTATGGGATCTTTCCGACCCAGGGATCGAACCCAGGTCTTCTACACTGCAGGTGGATTCTTTACCATCTGAGCCACCAGGGAAGCCCCATCTTTGTTGAACACAGGTTGAAAATAAGCTACTATCTCTGTAAATGTAATTCGAGGGCATAAATAAAAGCAAAGTAAAAGTAAACTGCAGTTGCCTTATATCTGCTATAGAGATTTATACTTATATTTTAGCATTAATAATTGAGTGCCTCAAAAATGAGGTTACAAATTTTGGTACACAAACTTAGCCTATCGTATTCCAACAAAGTAAAGATAGGTACAGGAAGGGAAAAAAAATGCTAAATTTCAACTTGCAAGGCAATATTGAAGGAAATGTGATTACATGGGTTTTCAAGGTAAAAATTTTTAAATGCAACCATGCAGAAGAAAGCAATTGATCAACAAATATTGTGCTTAGAGGCATAAAGAAACTTAATAAAGTACAAGGAAAGCATGCATATCTTTCTCAAGATCACTAGAGGATAAAGTTACTAACAACCTTCTCTTGTCATTGTTGTCATTTAGTTGCTAAGTTGTGTCCAACTCTTTCACGATTCCATAGATTGTACCCCATCAGCCGCCTCTGTGTGTGGGATTCCCCAGGCAAGAATACTGCCATTTCCTTCTCCAGGAGATCTTTCCAACTCAGCGATCTAACTCATGTCTCCTGTATTGGCAGGCAGATTCTTTACCACTGAGCCACCTAGGAAGCCAGCCTTCACTTAGGGGACTGAAAATTCAGATTCCTGCCATGTGGAATCTCTGACACAAGAAGAGCATTTGTGCCTACAGAAAGATTGCTATAGAATATTTATTTATTCTTGCCTTCTTCTATCAAGGATTTGAAGCAATGTATAGCCAAGATGTTGGTTTTACATACCTAAAGAAGCCATATGTAATAGGCTTGAAATAGTTACATGACACCCAACTTCAACATAGCTGACTACTAAGCTCTACCACAGGGAGGTGAGTACTCCATAGGCAGCACATTTAGTGACAGACAAGAAAGCACCAGAGAAAGTGGGCATTTGAATAACAACAGAGTCTCCTGGGCAGTGCTCAGCCCAGAGGGTGTTTCCCATTTTACTATAATTTTCTTTCCCTCTTGCACTGCATCCTGAGCAGACAGAATGGAAGGTATTTTTTCAGGCATTTTGGCAGAGTTACCTGAGGAAAGCACCCTTTCTGCATAGCTTTGTATGATAGCATTGCATACAAAATACACATATGTATACATATAATTATACCATATACATTGTATACAAGGTATAATAATATGCACATAAAAGAAATAGCAAGAGCATTAGGAATTCAGCTGTGATATCCCTGAGAAAGAAAGCTTGTAGTTTAAGCATTAAATTTTGAAGAGATGCAAACAGAGGACTCCAGGAGAGTTCTGCTGTTATTATGTCAGCTTCAGAAGATGTGACCATTTCAGCATCCATCAGAGGCAAACAGTACAGACTGAAAAATGAGGACCAGGGTGATGTTAGAAGAGGTTATAGATGAGAACTGAGATACTCCCAGGCCATTCGAGGCTAAGGAGCCTCCAACGCACTAGGAGAGAGGAACTCCAATCAATGCTAGAACCATCTTCGATATGTACATATATTATGGTTTGCCATTATATTACTTAATTCATCAATGTGCTTAGTCGCTCAGTCATGTCCAATTCTTTGTGATCCCATGGACTATAGCCCACCAGGCTCCTCCATCCATGGGATTCTCCAGGCAAGACTACTGGAGTGGGTTGCCATTTCCTTCTCCATAATTCATCAATAATGAAGTGCATATAGTTCATCTCTTAGGTTTAATTCTTCTCCATAGAGTATGTGTTTATCCTTATAAAATTTAGAATTGAAAAGAACCCCTTCAGCTCCATTTAACCATTGAGCATGTGCAAGTTAAAGATCAAAACATCCCTACAAACTATTGTTTATAAAATAAGCCACAAGGATATACTGTAAAACACAGGGACTATAACTAACGTTTTTAAATAACTGTAAATGGAGTTCAGTTCAGTTCAGTTCAGTCGCTCAGTGGTGTCTGACTCTTTGCGACCCCATGAACCGCAGCACGCCAGAGCTCCCTGTCTATCACCAACTCCTGGAGTCCACCCAAACCCATGTCTCTCGAGTCGGTGATGTCATCCAACCATCTCATCCTCTGTCGTCCCCTTCTCCTCCTGCCCTCAATCTTTCCCAGCATCAGGGTCTTTTCCAATGAGTCAGCTCTTCGCATCAGGTGGTCAAAGTATTGGAGTTTCAGCTTCAACCTCAGTCCTTCCAGTGAACACCCAGGACTGATCTCCTTTAGGATGGACTGTTTGGATCTCCTTGCAGTCCAAGGGAGTATAATCCTTAAAAACCTTCCCTGATGGTAGAGTGGTTACAACTCTGAGCTTCCAATGCAGGGGTCACAGGTTTCATCCTTGGTCAGGGAACTAAGATCCTACATGCCACATGGTGCAGCCTCCAAAAATAAATAAATAATAATTAAAATAAAGTAAAATGATATTTAAAAGAAATCCACTTCTGTATAATTTTAAAAATTTTAATTAGGAATCACTAAATTGTATACTTGTAACATACAATATTGTACATCAAGTATACTTCAACAAAGAAAATAAATAAGAGTATATCATGATAGAATATGTGATATACATTTCAGTCAAGAGTATTTCTTGTACTTGCTGCTAAGTCGCTTCAGTCGTGTCCAACTCTGTGCGACCCCACAGACGGCAGCCCACCAGGCTCCCCCATCCCTGGGATTCTCCAGGCAAGAACACTGGAGTGGGTTGCCATGTCCTTCTCCAATGCATGAAAGTGAAAAGTGAAAGTGAAGTCGCTCAGTAGTGTCCGACTCTTAGCGACCCCATGGACTGCAGCCTACCAGGCCTCTCCGTCCATGGGATTTTCCAGGCAAGAGTACTGGAGTGGGGTGCCAATGCCTTCTCCAAATAAGGTTGCTGGTATGTCTTAATTCCATTTAGAATTTTAATGTAAAAGGTGAAGAACAGACACATGAGCTATTCAGGAAATATTAACTGTGCAACCTATTAATCTCCCCGCCAAGAATTAAAACTTGCCAAAGGTACCTTTTCTAAGAGGATGACATCCAAATACATCGTTAAGAATATTTTCTTTGGGACTTGGGCACAAAGTCACTGATCCTCTAACATAGTTTCTTTCATGGCAGTTAACTGTTTAACTTTACAGTCTATTGGTTTCCCTCCTTTTTTTCTTTTCTAGGTTATACCCAAATTTGATATTGAAAACGGAACTATTTAACATTCCTGTGACCTAAACTTAATTTTCATGATAAATGTGTGCATTTCCTTCAATTACCTTAAAATTAGAATTTCAGAGATTGGTTCAGAGTATTTCCTGCATTTTAGCATCATACCTTCTTATACTCATTTCAATCGAATACAAATGTGTGTTTCTCTTGCTTGAAGAGAGTTCACAAAAAACAAATTTAATAAATGTCATATGCAATATGTTTGCATAAATTTGAAATTCCAGAAGCCATAACTCTGTAAACTTAAGTGCTTTCACCTGCCTCTCAATATTGTTGAAGCTGAATTGGCTTCAACATGAAACTCTTTGTCAATAGTCTAAAGTAATTGTGAGTTCTGGAACTGGTGCCAAAACATTACTCCTTCTGTGCCTTCAAAGAAAGGCTGTGGCTTTTTGTCTATTTATATGTACATAACTTATACCAAGGAAAACAAAATTTTAAAACATTAAAAGTATTAAAAGTAATGATGACAAGGATGATAAAACATCTTGTGTCTTTGAACTAATGTAAGTCATGGAATCCCACGTCCACAAAATCATAATGCAGGCTTCCAGCTAGAGCAGGAAGAGAAAGATGACTAAAGAGATATCCGTACTACACAGAAGACATTGATCCCTTCCAGCCGGGGTTGGCAAACTAAAGCCTGCTGGGTAAACAGGGCTCACTATTCTTGTAAATAATGTTTTATTAGAACACCACACTTGTAGGCAGGTAGGAGATGGATGGTCTGAAAGGAAAGAACCAAATATAGCTTTTTGACATAAAAGAGACCATTTTAAGCATAAGCCATTTTGCCATCTAGGCCTGGCCACAATGTTTGCCCTTGAACAAGCCTCAGCAATAAGGATTCTAAATGAACAAAAGAACAAACTGACTGTTATCAGACAAGCGAAGTAACAATAGCAAAGACAACAAATCAATTGTAAAGACTCTCCATTCTGTTTCAATATTAAAGATTAACCTGAAGCACTTTCTTGAGCTGTTCTGAAGAATCTAAACCCTCTTCTGAAAGCCCTCAATTACTTGATGAGTGCCTAGGAGATGATGATGTTAACCTTTTCTCACTTGTAACTTAAGCTTGGACTAAAGCTAAGTCCAACTAAAGCTTGGACTCTGTCAACCTTTGCTCCAATTCTATGCTGAGTCCCTGGTGGTTCAGCTGGTAAAGAATCCACCTGCAATGTGGGAGACCTGGGTTTGATCCCTAGGTTGGTTGGGAAGATCCCCTGAAGAAGGGAAAGGTTGCCCACTCCAGTATTCTGGCCTGTATAGTCCACGGGGTTGCAAGGAGCCAGACTCGACTGAGCAACTCTCACTTCACTTCTTGCTGAGTTCTCCTATGCACAAGCCCCTTCATGAATATTCATGTACCCTTAGCTTAAAACTTCCCCAATTTTGCTATTCCTCCAGGAGACACTGCTTTGGGAAAGATCCCAAGTGTTCTCCTTACTTGCTACAAGTAATAAATCCTTCCTTCTCCCGACTGATTTTTGGCTTGGCTGTGTTTTCTGTGTAAACACCCACCAAGAGATGATCCCAGTTTTGGGTAGCACACTCACTTATTCATGTATTGTCTATGGCTCCTTTCATGCTATAGAAGCCAGGCTGCGCACCTAGAACAGAGACCATCTTGTCTGCAAAGCCTAAAACATGTGCTATCTGGTCATTGACAGAAAAATGTTGTCAAACCCTGCAGACTTAGTAGGTTTTCCTCAAAATACTGCTGCTGAGTCATGTCCCACTCTCTGAGACCCCACTGAGGCAGGACTGTAGCCTTCCAGGCTCCTCTGTCCATGGGATACTCCAGGCAAGAATATTGGAATTGATTGCCATTTCCTCCCCTAGGGGATCTTCCCGATCCAGGGATCTAACCCATGTCACCTGCATTGCAGATGGATTCTTTACTGACTGAGCTACCAGAGAAGCCCACTTAGTGGGTTTCCTCGAAATAAGGAGGTAAGATTTGGCAATCCTTGAAACTTAGGACTGAAAATCAAATTACTAGCCATCACCACTATTTACCATTGGTAGGAGTGAGAAGTTTGGGTTTGATCTTCAATTTGTCAGAGGATTGCTAGTCTCATAATATTTTGGAGTACTGCATAAAGAGTACTGTAACATTCTTCCTTATGAATAAGGGTTGTTATGTACAAATTAAAAATGCATGTTTTAATAAAAATTTAGAGACATATAGTATTGATAAATAGCTAGATAGCAGAGAAGGTAGACATGAAAATATTTGGCATAGCTGATGGCTGAAATGATGGACTGAAAGTGATGTGAGATAGAACCAGTGAACAAGGCAGGTGTCTTACAGAAGAGCAAAGATGACGATGGAGGATTTACAGATAACCCCTCACCTTGTTAGAAGCGGGGACCAATAGTCCACATTTCTGATCCTCTGACGGCAAGAACAGCAGCACATTTTTAGTCAGTCCTTGGGTTCGCACAGAGTCGGACACGACTGAAGTGACTTAGCAGTAGCAGTTGCGAAAGGAGGGGGGCCAGGACCCAACACTGAACAGAATTTTGGACCTCAGGTAGGTGGCATCATGCCAGGGTCATGGCATATGCACAGTCCTTCTAGTCCATCACTTACCTTCAACACTGCTCATTCTACCAATGAAAAATCCTTCCTCTTGATGCTCATGTTATGATATAATTTATAACCTTATTAGGGCTTCCCAGGTGGCACTAGTGGTAAAGAACGAACCTGCCAATGCAGGAGATGTAAGAGATGCGGCTTTGATCTCTGGGTTGGGAAAATCCCCTGGAGGAGGGCATGGCAAACCACTCCAGTATTCTTGCCTGGAGAATCCCATGGACAGAGGAGCCCGGCAGGCTACAGTCCACTGGGTTGTAAAGAGTTGGACACGACTGAAGTGACTTAGCACGCATGCACGAATAACCTTATTATGCTAATTTATGAATCCACCTCTGGACTGTAAACCCTCATCCAGGGTCATCCCAAAGCTAACCATCTCTAAAGCACAGCTGAGGGGACTTCAAACACTATCTAACCACCCGTATGGTGTAGATTAAAATTAATTGACATATGCATACATCCCATTGTTCACACAGAGAATAAAACACACACCAAACCTTAATCTTGTTGAAAAGCAAATAAATCCAGCACATTATCTAGAACACTTTTCATCTGGTCTGAGTCTTTGAACATACCACAAAAACAGGATCATTGGCAGCAGAATGTGGCAAAGCGCTTGTCCCGTTCAGGAAGGAATGAACCAGATTATGAAAACTCATCACTTGAGAGTCCAGGGTCCCATCTGCTTTGTCAAACCCTTCCAGGGCATTCCTGAGAGAAATCAGTATTTCAGCAACCAGAGTCATGAACTGACAAAGAAAGCTCTCTTTTTGTTTCCAGCCTAGGTAATAGTCTTCTAATTTCAGATTGTGTAGGGAAATAGGATGCAGGAGACATAAGAGACGTGGGTTCGATTTCTGGGTCAGGAAGATCCCCTGGAGAAGGAAATAGCAACCCACTCCAGTATTACTTGCCTGTAAAATTCCTTGAACGAGGAGCCTGGCAGGCTACAGTCAAGGGCGTCACAAAGAGGCAGACACAACTGAGCATTCATACACTTTTAAATGCATAAGGAGACACAGTTTCTAGCACTGCCTAGAGAATCCCATGGACAGAGGAGCCTGGTGGACTACAGTCCATGGGGTCACAAAGAGTCGGACACAATTGAGCAACACAAGGGGCTCAGAGTTGAACAGTCACTGCAGGGTTTAGTCATGAAAACCATGAATCTATCCGCCATTCCTTTCTGGATCTTCAAAGAAGCTTGTTAAAATCTTATTTATAGGGACTTTCCTGATGGTCCAGTGGCTAAGACTTTAGGCTCCCAAAGCAGGGGGGCCTGGGTTTGATTCCTGATCATGGAGCTAGATCCCACATGGCGAAACTAAGACCCAGTGCAACCAAGTAAGCAATAAACAAAATTTTAAAAAATCTTATTTATAGCCACAGATAGTGGTTTAGTCACTAAGTCGGGTCTGACTTTTGCAACCCCCACAGACTGTAACCTGCCAGGCTCCTTTGTCCATGGGATTCTCCAGGCAAGAATACTGGAGTGGGCTGCCATTTCCATCTCCAAGGGATCTTCTCAACTCAGGAATCAAACCCTGGTCTCCTGCCGTGAAGGCAGATTCTTTACCAACTGAGCTATAAGGGAAGCCCACAGCCATACATATTTCTCATAATTCTTAAAATCTTTTTAGAGGGAGAAAATTACTGGTTGGCCTTTAAATTTCAAGTATCATAATGTCGTTACTGTGCTGTAATCTGAGTAGCATTTAGTCTGAATGTGCTCATTCATTGAGTCATATCCGACTCTTTGTCACCCCACAGACTATAGTCTACCAAGCTTCTCTGTCCATGGGAATTCCCCAGGCAAGAATACTGGAGTGGGTTGCCATTTCCTTCTCCAGGAGATCTCCCCAACTCAGGGACCAAACCCGAGTCCCTTGTCTCTTGGGTTGGCAGGCAGATTCTTTACTCCTCTAAGATCTCAGAACCAAACATTAAGGTCTATGACTGATCTTTCATTAAGGAAGAAAAGAAGAAAGAACACAAGAAAATATTTTAAAAATACTCTATTTAATAGGTGAGGTACCAGGGTTCTGAATACTGTACTTATATGTGTATAGAAATTGGAAATGCAAAAGGTGGTTTTGAATAGCAGAGTTAGAAGATATATAAGTTCTTAATGATAGCGAGGGACAGGGAAGCCTGGTGTGCTGCAGCCCATGGGGTCGAAAAGAGCCAGACACTACTAAGCAACTAAACACAATTAATGATAGGTAACACTATGCCTTGCTATCCTCTTACAAAGTGCTTCCCTATTACTGAGCTTTGATGTCTCCCAACATCTAGCTTTCCTTCCCATTCATTACAACTACAAGCATGGAAATCTAAAAAGGACTATAAACTACAGATATCAGAGCACCAACCTGAAGCTGAGGGTAGAGTTCCGGAAGAAAGGAGGATTGTCAAACTTCTTGAGAGACAGGCAATTTTGTATGTCTTTTAAAGTTGGCAATTTCTCACTGTTTCTTCCCACTTGATTTCTTTTCAACAAACCTTCATAGGTTCCATTACACAGGGTGACTCGGCGGTTGTAGTCATTCAAACTAAAATGTGTAAGGAGATTAGAAATAATACCTCTTAGTTTATGGATAGTATCATAACTTTGAGCCCAACAAACCAATCAAGGTCATAGTGGTGGTAAAACTTTACTATAGTTACCTTACAAGGGTCAAACGTATGTGGTAAAAGAACTGCTTCCAAAAGCAATTATGGATGAAGGAGTTTTGAAAACACAGATGCATGAAATGTGAATCAACACATAAATAACGAGGAAAATTACCATTCCACTGGAAAGACAGTAAGACGGTTTACTAGGCAAGATGGTGACTCCTATCGTACGTGCATTTGAATCTGGAGTAACTGAAGAGAGACCAGGGTAGACTGTATTAACAGTGAGCTAAGCCAGTTTGATCTGATAAATTCAAGCATCCAGCACACAAGGTCTTCCCTAGTGGTTCAGCTGGTAAAGAATCTGCCTGCAGTGTGGGAGACCTGGGTTTGATCCCTGGGTTGGAAAGATCCCCTGGAGAAGGGAAAGGCTACCCACTGCAGTATTGTGGCCTGGAGAATTCCATGGTCTGTATAGTCCTTGGGGTCGCAAAGAGTCGGACACGACTGTGCGACTTTCACTAAGCCAGTTTTGCAGAAGTGAAGCTAGGAAAGCATTCCAGGCAAACTGAAGACATGGAAGAGGTCAGAGTCCAAACAGATGATACTACTGGAGGAGAGGAATTAGGAGAAATGCCGTGTTAGAAAATGTTCTAAGGTCGGGATGGTTACTTGGTAAACATGGAGGCTGAGAAGGTGGGCCCCAACCTTTCTGGCACCAGGGACCGACTTCGGGGAAGGCAATGTTTCCACAGACTGGCGTGGGGGGTGGGGGTGGTGGGATGGTTTCAGAATGATTCAAGTGCATTATACTTATTATGCACTTTTTTTCTGTTATTATTACATCGACTCCACCTTAGATCACCGGCATTAGATCCCAGAGGCTGGGGACCCCTGCCCGTAAGATTATATCCCACGTGCCTGTTGCGGCCTGGAATTCCACCATCAGAGCAGTATTTCATTTGGTAGACATAAATTTTTAAAGACATTTCTGTGTGGATTTTAATCGGTGAGGGAATCATACTGGGTGTGTGAGAATAGAATCAGAGCACACAGGAAGATGAAATAGCCTGGTGCCTAAGAACTAGGCAGAAACAGCCTCCAAAAGCTGCCTTTCCCAGAGCGTTCCAGTGAGACGGCCTGTGAAATTAAGGGTGTCAGGGTCAGGTAAGTTTAAGCCCCTCTTGAAAAATAAGAATACAGTTACTTAAAGGCTCTGAAACATTCTAAAACTTCTAAAGGATTTTTAAGCTCAGCATTCTCTAAATGTATCTGATCAGAGAAATCTCTTTTCACATACCAGCGACTAATAGCCCAGGACATATGAGAAATGGAGCCTTCTGGAATGACTCAGTCACATACACAGCACTTACTACATCCCCATGGGCACTCTCTGGAGGGCTGTAGGAAAAGCTCAGGATGGAGAAGATGGGGTCCCTGTGAGCTGGATTCCCGAAAACACGCGCATGCCCAGCCTGGGGTGTGGACGGCAATGCTCTGTGCCATGGAGCAGTCCAAAGGCACAGGACAAGGGCGTTAGTACAGCAGGGTTCAACACCGGAGGGTTGTGGAGGAAACAAACAAATGCAGAGAGACAGAAGATCTGCTTGGGGAATCTGTTCCTGAGATGTGTGCTCGGAAAAAGACATATTCAAGGAATCACTGAGGACAGAATTCTTCATGAGCTACCGGCTGCTTGTGTGTACTTTAGTATTTTATTTTTTTTAATAACCAACATATGTTGGTATAACTTATGGTAGGAAAAAAAGTTCCCACACCAGCTGCACATGACCCAGTTTTAGTACTTTAAAGATCTATCTCCCCACTGCATATCCTGTTCCCCTCTACTCCCCAGAAACCTGTGGTCCAGCCATACCAGACAACTTCTAGAGGCTTTTCTAGCTTTATAAGATAATGTTGCCCCCACCAAGGACACACCACCCTCCCTCACCTCTGGTTGAAAGGTTTGTGCCTCCTTGAAGTGTCAGGATAATCATCTCCACCTCCTAAAGACTTTCCCTGCTTCTCTTCTTGGCTTTGCACACACACCTATTAAAATAACTTCTCACGTTGTACTGTAATTTGTTTACCGGGCATCTACCTTTGTAAGTATAAGACGATATTCCAAAGGAAGGCTGTATTTTATTCATCCATGTATTCCCAGCACTATTAAACTGCTTAGAATATGATCGGAGCTTAAGACATGTTGGCTGAATACAGAAAATACTTCTCATTTTAAAACAGTGGATCTCAAAGTGATGGCCAAGCATACTCAGTTTATAAGTGTGATTTCCATACCTCTATTTTTTTTTTTTACTAAAGGACTCAGGATTTTTTAAAATCCTACTTCCTACAGGAAAATAACTTTCAGAAACATATAAATAGAATTCAACATGCATTAGAAACAGAATTATAAAGTGACTGTCCATCTCTCAGACATGAGGAAACACGGTCTCTTGAATTTCCACAGCAGGTACCCATGTCATTACCTATCACAGACAATCTCCCAGCTGGAGAATCGGGAGTTCTGACTAATCAGAGTCGGATCGTCTTGCCTTGCTGCCCCGAGCAGCTGGTCTGTGCACACGTCACACTCGTTCCTGCCTGTGGCAAAATTCCAGTAGGGCAAAGCGAAGGACTCGTTGCCAGTAAGGCGCTAAAAGCAAAGGGCATGACCAGACATTCAATTCATGTCATCAGAAACAATAAGAAAATGCAGGAAGCAAAGACTTATACGGGTCTTGCCCAAATACATAGCAAAATTAAAAGAAACTTTCAACCAACCTGGAGATCCCTTTCCAGCCATAACAAGTGGTACCGGTGCCAGGTAACAAAGGCAGGTCCTTGGTGTGAGAAATCTATAGCCTTGTATGGGCGCCCTGGTCCTAAAACAATTGGGAAACATGTTAGAAGTCACAGGAGAGAATTTTTTAATGTGAACCTTACCTGGGATGCGCTGGAGAGGTCTCTGATGTTTTAGTCAAAAACAACTGGATTTTTTTAATTAATTAATTTTTATTGAAGCAATAGCTGATTCATAATGTTTCAGGGAAAGCACAGTGATTCAGTTTGCTGAATGCATGTGTGTGTGTGTGTGTGTGTGTGTGTGTGTGTGCGCGCGCGTGCGCACATGTGCACACGCATGCACACGTTCAGTTGTATTCAACTCTTTGGGACCCCATGGACTGCAGCCCCCCAGGCTCCTCTGTCCATGGGATTCTCCAGGCAAGCAGACTGGAGTGGGTTACCATTTCCTTCTCCAGGGGATCTTCCCGACTCAGGGAATGCATCTACGTCTCTTACACTGGCAGATTCTTTACCACTGCACCACCTGGGAAGCACATATATATATATATATATATATTTCTTCTTTCTCATTGTGGTTTATTACAAGATATTGAATATATTGTTCCCTGGGCTATACAATAGGGTCTTATTGTTTATCTATTAATATTTTATATACAGCAGTGTGTGTCTGTTAATTCCAAATTCCTAATTTATCTCCCCATCCACCTTTCCTCTTTGGCAACCATAAGGGAAAACAGCTGTTTTTGTCATTTATTCCTCTGAAAACAACAACCACAACAAAACAATCTCAGAGGCAAATAGCACTTTCAGGATAAATTCTCCTTCATCTCTCAAAAGTCTGATGGTCAGCAGAGATCCAGAGAAACTCAGGTCATCTTAAGAGCTCCTGTTAATTTATAACAGTGTTATAAATTATATTATATTATTATTTATATTATAAAGTTAATTTAATTTTTAAGCAGTGCTTCAGGAAGATAAAATAAGAGTATCCCAAAGAACAGATCATTAAGATCTAAATGAAATATATTTTAAAAGACTTTTTCTAACCCATTCCTTACAAATGCCTGCATTTGTAAGGAGCAATTAATGTAGAACAAAGCAACTTCAACTACACTTAGTCTGAATTCAGCATTTGGAACCAAAAGGAACTTTCACGGGTTTTGCCTCAGCCATCAATCAGTTACAACTATTAGCTGACAAGCATGGTTGCCGAGACCAGAAGAGAGGAAAAATACATTCCAACCAATTTGGCTGGCCTCTGGAACTGCCAATTTTAGTGAAAAGCTTTGGGCGATTTAATGACCTCCTTACTGCCTTTCCAATCCTTCTTCTCCGTCTCATAACAGCTTTTGATGGTTATGTAGAAACTTGAGCTAACTTTAGTTCTTTTTCAAAGTCCCCATAATAACTTCAGAGAGATGAACAGACATGAATATAAATTTAATTCCTAGATGCGACCAGAAACTATAGTTTTCTTTTCCTCTTGAGAGATTACCCTCTCATAAAGCAAAAATTCTTCAGAGTGATGACAGGAAAACTATAAAGGTTTATAGCCAGAAGAGCCTCCGTATCTATCGATACAGAAAGACAGATGCTTACCTGTGAGGCAAGTTTTAAAAAGACCCACACTGAGGGGAAAAGCTGCTGTCGCTGCTGTTGGCTAGGCAACCCTTTGTAAATGTTTTAATGCAGAACAAAGTTTAAAGTTCTCAAAACAAAATGAGGAGGGGGAATGAGCGATAAACACAAGGGCTGTACTGTGCTCAGTCGCAGCTGACTCTTTGTGACGCTATGGACTGTAACCCACCAGGCTCCTCTGTCCATGGGATTCTCCAGGCAAGAATACTGGAGTGGGTTGCCATCCTCTCCCCAGGGGAGCTTCCCTACCCAGGGATGGAACCCAAGTCTCCTGCATTGCAGGCAGATTCTTTACTGCTGAGCCACCAGGGAAGCCCAAACACAAGGATAGATTCCAAACGAGAATCTTACTATTCAAAGTGAGCGCTGTGTCTTCACTCACCCTAACTCCAACGAGGAGCCTCAAAAGTGAGGATAATTGCAAATAGAGCACGATTTCAGAACACCTGAGTCTCCTGCAGCTCCTGCATTAGCAGGCAGATTCTTTACCACCGAACCACCCAGGACGCCCCTAAGATACCTTAAGGTAAAGGGGGAGAAGCTCACCTAATAATGTATCTCTGACGGAATAATAGTGGAGCCACACAAAGAAATCATAAATGCTGCAGTTGGCGATCTGTGGTTGGGTCCCATTGGGCCCCAGGAGTCCCAGCCAGTGTTGCGTGGTGATCACGTAGTCGGGGTGCGGAGTGTACTTTGCGAGGTCTAAGGCACCCAAGAATTGCTCCCTCTCTTGAGGGGTCAAGGAATGGACATCTTGCCGGACAACCAATGGTTTCTTCTGATCGCATTTGGGGCCGGTCCAGCCAAACCTGCAGTCTCCACAGTTATAGCCGGCGAAGTTTCCTAGTGCATTTGAGAAATTAAGGGAAAGATGGAAGAAGAAGTAAGCTTACGTAGCTTGGAAGAAATTTCTGGAGTAGAACGGAAGAGAAGGTCAGTTGCCTTTCCTTGCGCTCTGCTTGAAATGTTTGTCTCTCCAACGGGACTGAACACCAGAGAGTTTCTAGAAATATTCCCAGCAAATAAACAGGACATGAAACAAATTCCATGGTGTTATGAGCTGAATTGAATCCCCACCAAATTCATATGCTGAAGTCCTAACCCCTAGCACTTGGGGGGCTATTTTTGGAGATACGGTCTTTTAAAAAAGTAAGTTAAAATGAAGGTACTGTGGTGGGGCAGGGAGGGGGTGTGTGGTTAATCCAACATGACTGGTGTCCACTTAAGAAAAGGAAATTTGGACTCAGAGAGGGGTGTCAGGACACAACAAGCCAACAAGAGATACCTCAAGACACACACCCTGCTGACACCTTGATCTGGGAGGTCAGGCCTTCAGAATTGCGAGAGAATGAGTTTCTGTGTGCCACCCAGTCTGTGGTCCTTTGTCATGGAAGTCTTGGGAGACTAAGACAAGTGCTGCCATCTGTTCCACTCATGGATCATGTCAGATATCCCTTCCTGAAGCAGAGCTGCAGCCTCAAATGTCATCCCTGCTTGGTCCCTCTCCCCTGAAGCACATGCAGAAGGTTATTGATTTACAGAAGGAAGAGAATATATACCAAGCTAAAGGGGGAACCAAAATAAATAAACTGATTTCCAGGAATTTAGGTGAAATCCAACTTTTAAAAAGCTGGTTTATGTTACAAAGGAGACAGAGTTAAGACAAAATCAATGGAGGCTGGCAGGTCATAAAGGTGAATTAGTGGCCCTAGTGTCAGAAAGTGCAAATCACTGCAGGGTTGCCCATCTCTGCACAAACTGCTCATCCATTTTATCATCCCAGGGACCGAGTACTAGTCATACCAAGCTCCAGGCCTCTTTCTGTTTAGCGTCTAAAACTGAAATTATTTTAGGTTGACTTTTCCCTGTTTAGCCTTGATTATTGCATTTGGGCTTCCCTGATGGCTCAGACGGTAAAGAATCTGCCTGCAATGCCGGAGACCACAGTTCAATCCCTGGGTCAGGAAGATCCCCTAGAGAAGTGGGATCCTGGATCCCACTCCAGAATTCTTGCCTGGAGAATCCCCATGGACAGAGGAGCCTGGTGGGCTACAGTCCATGGGGCCACAAAGAGTCAGACATGACTAAATGACTACACTTTGACTTTGACTTTCATTGCATTTGGTTTGACCAGCACCTCATTCCTTAGGTAGTGATAAGTTAGAGAGTAAACACTTAAATATTGTTTGTGTGTTGAAACAAAAGAGGGCAATAACTTATCTCCTGGGGGTTGTCTGAAACATTTAACATGTCAACTTCCTGCCTTCTCCTCCTCCTCTTCCTCCCAGATCTTTTTACTTGCTCTTCCTTCTATTTTGAACACTTTTCCCTCACAGTCTTCCTACCTTCCTCTTCACTTGGTTTGCCTATTCCTCCTTTAAGCTGCACAGTGGACTCTCTACAAGGTCATCCCTGATCCCACACATCAGGGTCAGATGACCCCCAAGCTGTGCTCCCACGACACCTCCTATTTCTTTTTTCATTGAATTAATTGTGGCAATTTTAGACATCTACTGGCTCAGCTACAGACACCTGGAAGGCAATTATCCTGCTGCCTAGGCCTATGCTGGGCCTTGGACGAATGAATCTTCATTTAATGAATGAAAGGAGCAAAAAGCCAAATCATCACAATGGATGCTTTAAATATCTTACAATTTTATTTGCCATTTATACATCAGTAAAGTTGAAATTTAAAATTTTTAAATTAAAAAAAGGATATAAAAAGCATGTAGCAGATGGATTCAATAATTCTCAATTTCTTCTTTCTTTCTCTCCCTGTCCTTGTGAATCAGAAGGAAAAGCAGGCTCTGCAAGTAATTTTGATAAACTGCAAGTACCAAAATAGATGTAAGTAAAACATACTATGACCATGGTAAGGAGAAGGTTAGGGACTTCCCTGGTGGCGCAGAACCCTCCTTGCAATGCAGGGGACACAGGTCCAATCCCTATTTGGGGAACTAGGATCCCACATGCTGAGGAGCAGCTAAGCCCATGTAGCATGACTAGAGAGTCCGTACTGCCACAAAGAAAGATCCCACAGGACACAGCGAAGAGTCACAACTAAGACCCAACACAGCTAAATAAATAAATAAAAATATATAAAAGAGGGTTATTTGGATCTCTAAAGGAAAAGAAAATTTTCCAACATCATGAAAACAAAATGAGCATGTGTCCTATATAAAGAAAATACAGTCTGCTATTTTTGTATGGTTAAAAGAAATGTCCTTAAAAATATCATAAGTAGGAAGAATTTGAGAGGGGGGGTAGTCCTATGTTCTTTGTAATATACCAAATATCGTACCTATCCTTGTGTGCATGCGTGCTAAGTTACTTCAGTCGTGTCCGACTCTTTGCGACTCTGTGGACCGTAGCCCACCAGCCTCCTCTGTCCATGGGATTCTTCAGGCAAGAATACTGGAGAGGGTTGCCATGCCCTCCTCCTGGGGATCTTCCCATCCCAGGGATAGAACCCACAGTTCTTATGTCTTCTACATTGGCAGGCAGGTTCTTTACCACTGGCGCCACCTGGGAAGCCGCTTACCTACCCTTACTTAGCTTTATTTGCATTTTCCTGTTTCAACACCAAATGAAAACTTAAGTTTGAAATAATAGTTAAAAGGAAAAATTCTACTAGTCCTAAGACTGAAAATCAAGTTTTTGAACAGTTTACATTAAACATTAAAATTTATGTTGATCACTCAGGTGAAGCTATTAAATATAAATTATTTAATCAACACTTATTCAACGGCTACTATAGTATCAGATGTTATGCAAGGTACTTCGGTCTTCATGGAGCTTGGAGTCTATCTATTTTCCCTTGGGGTGCCTACTATAATTGAATCATATCTATTTTTAAAACATCTTGATTGAAATACATCCCTCCACTTTCATAGTTTCTAATGGAACAGAGTGGACTTCCCAGGTAGTGCCAGTGGTAAAAAACCTGTCTGCCAATGCAGGAGACATAAGAGACACAGGTTCCTTCCCTGGGTCGGGAAGATTCCCTGGAGGAGGGCATGACAACCCACTCCAGTATTCTTGCCTGGAGAATCCCCATGGACAGAGGAGCCTGGAAGACTATAGTCCATGGGGTTGCAAAGAGTTGGACGTGACTGAAGCGACTCAGCAGCAGCATAGGAGCAGAGTATTTCTTGAGAAGTGACTGAACAAAATGCACGTGAAGAACACTAAATACCCAAACTTCCAGCTGTTTCCCCAAGGCCAGATGATCAGAGGTGAATATGCAGTTACAAGTCTACAACAGGAGAGCAATTGCTTCCTTCTAAATGCTAAGAAATAGCATGCACACATTTTGAAATAATAAATTCAGTACATTTCTAGATTTAAAGGAATAAAATTTGTCTTTGAATTTTGGTGTCTCATTATTAAAATTGAGTAATTCATAACCTAGGCCCTGAGTTTTAAGATCTCTGCATTTTCTCTACCAATATTCTTTTTGGTTGCTAGAAACTAAATTACCAATAACTATCTCCCTCATTCATTTACTCAACAAATAATTTATTAGTACCTATTAGCTAAAGAAAGGTCAAAATTAAACATGTCCTTCTCTGCGCACCCACATATTTATGTACATTCATACAACTGCCACACTTGATTACTGTGGACTTGACTTCTCAAAACCTGTCCTATTGGAATAAAGTGTTCTTACAGGAAGCAATCATGGTAACATAGAGCAGTACTGGTACATAGTAAGTTCTATATGAAGCGTTACCAGTACTAGTTTTACAAGTTACCACTGATCAAATCTCATAGTCTTTAAGTATTTGTTTTCATACCTGTCTTACTCAACCAGCACATTTGGACATATCAAAAATCATGTTGGGGTTTTCCCCTTAGTATCTGAAGGACCTAACATAATTGGTGCTAAATAAACACTGGTTAGGTGGTTGATGAAGGAGTCATGAATAACTGAATAAAAGGCATTAAGTGCTAGAGGATATAAATATAAATCAGGCTCGGTGCCTTCATCTAGTGGTATGAGGAACATGAGTGCGATGAAACATCAACACCAGCCTAACCATGGGAAAAGTGAAAACAAGAATTAACTGAGCACCATGGATGACAGAAGATGAAATGATTCATTCTGACAGAAGATCAAAGATGGTTCACAACTGTGTTGAACAAAGCCATCTCTTCTCACAAAGCCAAAGTTGTCCCTGAAAAGCAATGCAGAAATGCTAATAAGAAAGCGTTTGTGTGGATTTGAGCTCACCTATTACCTAGAAATGTATTTGACTTTAAAAAAAATCCCTTTTCCAGCATGTCTCAGAGAAAACATATCCCACAGCTCTGCAGTCAGCTCCCTTTCATATTTGTGCTTCTAAACCTGGTCTAAAGAATTTGTTAAAATACTGAAGACAACTGAAAAATGCAGTAACATAAAAGCTTACCAAACAAAATGTTTATTTCTTTAATTTAGATTTCCTAGCAGTCCCTTATATTAATTTAATGAATTGAGTTTTTCCATTAATCCACCAATAGCAACAGTTTTAAAAAAAAAAAAAGGAGACCCTTTAGGAAGGATTGCATTATCTCACTGGGGAATGGAGAGAGAAAAAGTAAAAGGTCCCTAGATATCAGTCTATCTGTTACTTAGTATGTCCTTGAGCAAAAACGAAATTTAAAAAGACAAAGTCTTATACCTACTTAGGACTAGGATAAAAATGGAAAAAGAATGAGAACAACGAAACAATGCACGTTCCTACATGAACCACATCAGCTCAACCTCCAAAGGCTATTAGACTAAATAAGTTTAAAGACCACCGATTAGTGAATTTACAAGGAGCTCTAAATAGCCTATTCCTTTTAATTAGAGATTCTATTATATTAATAACAATACTTTACACTCACATGAGGCCTTTCATCTACAAAGCTCAAAAGGATTTTACAAGTGTGGTTTCATCATTATCCCCATTTTAGAGATTGGAAGATGGAGGCATTAGTTGTATCACAAGAAATTCTCAGACAATTGTTCAAAAACCATTTGGTGCACATGTTTTTCAAAAGTCCAAAAACACAGCTGCAACTGGTCTTTTCTCAGGAATGCCAATTGGCAGGTAAGATTTGGAAGGTGACTCTCTGATGCCAAGATCTCCTGAAATTAAGCTCTTCTTGAAAATTAAGTTCAATAATTTTTCAGTTTGAAATTATCCCCACAGAGAATACAAAAGTTCTGTCTAGAAAATTTGAGTACATAATTTAGGTTTTTTTTTTTCCCATCAGAGTTTGTATTTATTTATTTTTATTGAGCTAAAATCCTTTACCAACTTCAAGATCATGGAGACTACGGGTGGTTCTTTTTATTTTTATTTTATTGTGCTAAGAATACTTTACATGAGATCTACCCTCTTAACACACATTTAATTGTTTAAAACATTACTGTTGACTCTAGATACAACATTGTACAGATCATATTTGTCTTGATTAACTGAAACTTTATGGCTCTGATTACTAAATCTTTATTTCCCCTCCCTCCCAGCTCCTGGTAACTACCATTTTGTTCTTTGATTATATGAATTCGACTATCTCAGATGCCTCACGTACATAGAATTATCCGGTATTTGTCTTTCTGTGGCTGACTTATCTTCTTAGCACAATGTCCTCAAGGTTCATTCATGTTGCTGCATACTGCCGAATTTCCTTCTTTTCTAGGGCTGAATAGCATTAAATTGCAAATACATACCATCTGACTAGGATGCAAAGAAATTGGAACCCTTGCACACTACTGATGGAAATGCAAAATGGTGCAGCTGCTGTGGAAAATAGTATGAAGGTTCTTCAAAAAATTAAAAATAAAACTACCATACAAGCCAGCAATCCAATTTCTGAGTATTTATCCAAAAGAACATTAATCAGGATCTCACAAAGATACTGAGATTCCCATGTTCATTTCAGCATTATCCCCAATGACCAAGATGAAGAAACAATCTCAATGTCCATTAACAGATGAATGGTGTGTTTATATTTCCACGGAATTAACAAAGTTCTGAGGTCATCAACAGCCTTGTTGCTATCTACATTTCATTAATAAATTTGGGGTGACACTAGAAGAATCTACTTGCCAAAGAATTTTGAGGTTACGGCGGGGGCGGGGGTACTTTGGGCACTGAAGATCAGGTTTAACTTCTGAAGACTGCATCCTACATCATGAAGAAATTAGCCTAAGAAAGCAAGCAATTCACTCTTTAGGGAGAATAAATTGAAGAACATGTGTCTTGCTTTGGGGCATATGACACATCACAGTGATTATTGGACATACTAAATACCTGTCCAGTCCAATCACTAAGGACTTAGTCTGGTGTCCTGAGGCTCAAAGAAAAAGACCATCTAACCAACATAAGTGGAGTCAATCCAAAGCTGGGATGGAAAGAGCTATGGTCCTGAATGAGTCCAGACAGATCAAATCCAAGAGGAGGGAGACAAGGGGTTCTAAGACGCAGTCCTGGCCTTGACAATGGCTGGAGATGGAGACCATACACCCTGCTTCCTTTGATTGGTTTACAGATACGTGATGTCCTTCTGAACTTACAGGTCAGGCCCTGTTTCTGGCCCACTGCCTTCTTAGGTATGTTTACCACTGTGCCACCTGGGAAACTCAGATGGCACAGTGGTAAAGAATCCACCTGGCAATGCAGGACACACAGGAAACACGGGTTCAATACCTGGGTCAAGAAGATCCCCTGAAGTAGGACAACCCACTCCAGTATTCTTGCCTGGAAAATTCCATGGACAGAGGAGCCTGGTGGCTCCTACAGCCCATGGGGGTAGCAAACAGTTGGACACAAATGAGTGATTGAGCACACACATCCTCCTGAGAACATTTTGAGAGTAGGTCACTGTGACCCGAAGTTATTGCCACTTCTAGAGGGAATATTTATAAGTACTCTCTCAGGACAGGGAGACTGTAACTATCTCTTCTATTCTGCCACCCCTGATTCCTTCCATTTCACTTAAAAAAATAAAAAAAAAAAAACTTCCTAGTCAGGTCAGAAAGATAGAGTAGATGGTGATATGCGTGTATGTGCTCAGTTGCTCAGTTCTGTCCAACCCTTTGGGAACCCCATGGTCTGTAGCCTACCAGGCTCCTCTGTTTACGGTTTTTCCAGGCAAGAATATGGGAGTGGGTTGCCATTTCCTTCTCCAGGGGATCTTCCTGACCCAGGGATTGAACCTGCGCCTCCTGCATTGGCAGGTGGATTCTTCACCACTGCACCACCTGGGAGCCCAGGTACGGGTAGCCACAAGGAGAGTTAACAGTTATACCTGAGCTCCTAATGTCTTCTGCTTCCAGGATCCCATAAAATGGAGATTCCCAAAGTTTCTAACTTGTGGCACTCTATCATTGACTGACCTGGAAATAAGCTTTCCAGAAGAATTTTTGAGTCACCAACAAAGAAGTCACTGTGTAGTGTGGTTTCCAGTCCCACAAGTAATACGAAATCTGCTGCATCTCATTAGATTAAAAAACCATGAGAGTCTATGAGATGTCTACAGAAGCAAGTGGTCAATTAGATTAGAAAAAAATGAATAGTATACATTCAACATGTTATTACAAACATTTTGTCACAATTAATACCCCCAAGACAAAACTAACAAATCCTTTGAATTATAGAATTAACAATATGACTACAAAGGAATGATTATAAAGCCAGAGTTTTTCCTTTTCCACTATGGTTACTTATACAATATTGACTATAGTTCCCTGTGCTATACAAAGGGCCTTGTTTATCCATTCTATATAAAATAGCTTCAGAATTTTCAGTTAGAAAAGAAACCTGATCTCATTCTTACATCAACATCACAGCCCTTTGTACATTCTCTTAGTTTACCTTTTTAATGTCCTTACATAGCTCATTATCTATATTCTCCTATGTTCTAGCATCATATAAGAACATCAATAAAAACATAATTAAAAAGGAAAACCTCTTAGGCAGCTGGACACTGTAAAACAGTTTCCAAGGGCTTAGCTAAAGTTGCTGCTTATGTTTTTGTGTGTGTGCTTCACATGCCCTGCCAGCCTTTGAGTGTTTATCACTGCTGTGCATGTTTGCTGAACACTGGAGAGGAGCCCCGCTAAAGAGGATTTGAGAAGGCTCAGAAGAGCGGAAGAAGTAAGAAGTGCACAGAGATTTCAAAAAAAACAGGTAATAAGAGAGACCAAGGTCTGAAAGAGGGATACTGTATAAATTCTGAAATGCTCACATCACACCCAGAGAGGAGTGAAAAAAGCCATTGTTATCTAAAAACTACCCTCCGTTCTTCAGCTCTGTCTTTCCATCTCTCCAAGGATGGCAAAGTTACAAGCCAGTCATAACCTTCACGAGCAAGATATATCCTGCTTGAGACCTGTTCAGATCGTTAGCAATGCTGAGACTCGAACTACAGAACACCTACCCCCGGACGTCTGTCTAACCGATGCCAAGAATCACCCACCCTCCCTCTTCAACAAGTGCAAACCCATCCCAGAAGGAGAGGGCACCGAATCCATCTTGAAAGGACTTGCTCTGAGTTTCAAAGCTGACTCTGGGACTCTTTAGCTTCCCTCGCCAACAGACAAGCCCATGGTGTGCTGGCACGCGTTTATAGAATCAAGCGTGGCCCATGGAGTATTTCTTTAGTTCTCATAACTAGATCTACTAACGGGTGTGCAGAATATACCCAGACATCAGCCTTACTCAATGCCAATGAACAGACTTGGTTTGCCTTTCAAAGCCTAGGCTGAGCATCTCTGCCTTGGAAGGGGTTCCTCCATCAGCGGGCCAGCCCCACCCAGCTGGGCGCATGCGCACATCCGCCTGCCGCCCTCACCTGTGCACCTGCAGGTCCGGTCGAAGAACTTCCGGGGCCATCGCTCTCGGTCGTCCAGGTTGCGCAGGACGTAAGGACCGCTCCAGGGCCTGGTGTCGGTCTCCACCTCCGCGCACTGGCCCCGGCCCTCCCGGGAGCCGCAGACGTTGGCGGGGTCGGCGCCCAGCAGTGGGCAGCACTCCTTGGCCCGCAGGCTGCCCACCGTCATGCAGACCCGGGGGAACTGCGCCCGGGCCCCTGGCGGGAGCGCACAGCCCAAGCAGCCGAGCAGAAGCCCCCACCCAAGGGGGCTCATGGCTTTAAAACCGGAAGAACTCTCTCTCTCTCTCTCTCTCTCTCTCGTCTTTCACTCCTTGCTTCTCTCCAGCTTTCTCCTGGTCTTCCACTCTTGGGCTCTTGAGCATTCACCCGCTTTTTGCCTTGGGAGAAATTTACGTTTTAGGGAGTATATCTTGGATCTGCCTTCTATTCCTCTCCTCTTGAAAAAAAGACCCACAAAAATTACAGAACCCACATATGTGTGCTCGTGTGTACATGCACACACACAGACGACTTTATGTGATGCAAACCGCTAAAACAAATTTCATTCCACCAGAAGCGCCTCTAACAGCCAGATTTAATGAGGGGAGCGCTTCTCACCGCCTTCCCTGGTTAAAACAGGCTTTGTCTAATTGAGTTAATTGACGGAGCGCTCCAGTCATGCTACTTATTATACTGGTATTTCTGAACCCCCTCCTTCCCTCCTTAGCCCATGACTTTAATTGCCTTGAACTCAGTTCAAAAGCCAAATGCCGTGTTGCCTTTATTCTGTCTGGCTTGCCAAATCACGGGGTCTGGTGGGGTTTGTGTAAGGGCTGGGAGAAGCCGTCATTAGCGGGATTAGTATTAGACAAATCCCCATCGTTAGCACATGACCCAGAGTGCACAATGAAGTAGATAAAATGTCTGGCTTTGTTTCAAGAGGGCAAAACCATCTTCATTATCTGGGCTCATGTGCTCTGGCCAAGCCTGTGACCTCAGACTTCCCAGGGAGTCAATAGATGCAGTGAGCTTGTCGTCAAAAGCCCTTCAGAGATCAACCCCACTGCTAACAGCCGTTCACTCCTGACTGCTCCCTGACGTGCTTCCAAAGACCACTACAGGCTGTCACACAACTTCACAAATAAAGAAACACTTATTGAGGGCTGACGTACAAGGAATTGCTTTGTTCCACAACTCACAATGAGGATCCTCTTCCCTCCAAACAATAACGTCCTAGTCTATTCAGGGCTTCCCAGGTTGTGTTAGTGGTAAAGAACCGCCTGGCAATGCAGTAGACTTAAGAGAAGTGGGTTCAATCCCTGGGTTGGGAAGATCCCCTGGAGGAGGAAATGGCAACCCACCTCAGTATTCTTGCCTAGAGAACCCCATGGAGAGAAGAGTCTGGTGGGCTACAGTCCTTGGGGTCACAAAGGGTTGGACACTACTGAAGTCACTTAGCACCCATTCTGTTCAGTGCATCTGTGCAGCAGGTTTTTCTTTTTAAATACATAAAGCACCATGTCATGCATGTTTCTTGGAAGAAAAGCTATGACAAACCTAGACAAAGTATTAAAAGCAGAGACATTACTTTGCCAACACAGGTTCATATAGTCAAAGCTATGGTTTTTCAAGCAGTAGTGTTCAGAGGATGTGAGAGTTACACTATAAGGAAGGCTGAATGTCAAAGAATTGATGCTTTCCAATTGAGATGCTGGAGGAGACTTCTGAGAGTCCCTTGGACTGAAAATAGATATTAAACCAGTCAATCCTAAAGGAAATCAATCCTGAATATTCACTGGAAGTTCAGTTCAGTCTCTCAGTCATGTCTGACTCTTTGTGACCCCATGGACTACAGCACGCCTAGCTTCCCTGTCCATCACCAACTCCCACAGCCTGCTCACACTCATGTCCATTAAGTCGGTGATGCCATCCAACCATCTTATCCTCTGTCATCCCCTACTCCTCCTGCCTTCAATCTTTCCCAGCATCAGGATCTTTTCCCATGAGTCAGTTCTTCATATCAGTCAGTTCTAAGTGGCCAAAGTATTGGAGCTTCAGCATCAGTCCTTCCAATGAATATTCAGGATTGATTTTCTTTAGGATTGACTGGTTTGATTTCCTTGCAGTCCAAGGGACTCTCAATAATCTTTTCCAACACTACAGTTCAAAAGCATCCATTCTGGATAAGGAAGCTGTGGTACATATACACCATGGAATATTACTCAGCCGTTAAAAAGAATTCATTTGAATCAGTTCTAATGAGATGGATGAAACTGGAGCCCATTATACAGAGCGAAGTAAGCCAGAAAGATAAAGAACATTACAGCATACTAACACGTATATATGGAATTTAGAAAGATGGTAATGATAACCCTATATGCAAAACAGAAAAAGAGACACAGATGTACAGAACAGACTTTTGGACTCTGGGGGAGAAGGCGAGGGTGGGGTGTTTCGAGAGAACTGCATGTATATTATCTAAAGTGAAACAGATCACCAGCCCAGGTGGGATGCATGAGACAAGTGCTCGGGCCTGGTGCACTGGGAAGACCCAGAGGAATCGGGTGGAGAGGGAGGTGGGAGGGGGAACCGGGATGGGGAATACATATAACTCCATGGCTGATTCATGTCAATGTATGACAAAACCCACTGCAATGTTGTGAAGTAATTAGCCTCCAACTAATAAAAATAAATGAAAAAAAAAAGCATCCATTCTTCAGTGCTCAACTTTCTTTATGGTCCAACTCTCATAGCCATATATGAACACTGGAAAAGCCATAGCTTTGACTATATGGACCTTTGTCAGCAAAGTAATGTCTCTGCTTTTTAATACACTGTCTAGATTTGTCATAGCTTTTCTTCCAAGAAGCAAGCGTCTTTTAATTTCATGGCTGCAGTCACCATATGCAGTGATTTTGGAGCCCAAGAAAATTAAGTCTGTCACTGTTTTCACTGTTTCCCCATCTATTTGCCATGAAGTGATGGGACCAGATGCCATGATCTTGGTTTTCTGAATGTTGAACTTTAAGCCAACTTTTTAACTCTCCTCTTTCACTTTCATCAAGAGGCTCTTCAGTTCTTCTTCACTTTCTGCCATAAGGGTGGTGTCATCTGCATATCTGAAGTTATTGATATTTCTCCAAGCAGTCTTGATTCCAGCTTCTGCTTCATTCAGTCCAGCATTTCACATGATGTACTCTGCATATAAGTTAAATAAACAGGGTGACAATATACAGCCTTGACGTACTCCTTTCCCAATTTAGAACTTTGATGTATTCCTTTCCCAATTCATTGGAAGGCTTGATACTAAAGCTGAAGCTCCAATACTTCAGCCGCCTGATGCAAAGAGCCAACACATTGGAAAAGACCCTGATGTTGGGAAAAATTGAAGGCAAAAGGAGAAGGGGGCAGTAGAGGATGAGATGGCTAGAGAGCATCACCAACTCAATGAATATGAATTTGAGCAAACTCCAGGAGACAGTGGAGGACAGAGGAGCCTGGCATGCTATAGTTCATGAGGTCACAAAGAGTTGGACACGACTTAGTGACTGAACAACAAGAACAAACCATGCCACAAGGAATTCAAAGTTGTAATTATATAACCCTATATGCAAGACAGAAAAAGAGACACAGATGTATAGAACAGATTTTGGACTCTGTAGGAGAAGGTGAGGGTGGGATGACCTGGGAGAGTGGCATTGAAACATGTATATTATCAATTGTGAGGCAGATCCAGTCCAGGTTTGATGCATGAGACAAGTGCTCAGGGCTGGTGCACTAGGATGACCCAGAGAGATGGGATGGGGAGGGAGGTGGGAGGGGGTTCAGGATGGGGAACACATGTAAATCCATGGCTGACTCATATTAATGTACAGTAAAAACCACTACAATATTGTTGTAAAGTAATTAGCCTCCAACTAATATAAATAAATAAAAAAGATATATAATATTTAAAAAAAGAATTTTCAAAGTCAAAAAAAAGAAAACAAAGTTGTAATTATCTAATATGTAATTATCAAGAGACAGTGGCCAATTTGGAGTGAGGGCCCGCACGTGACATCTTTAGATTTATGTTAAAGTTAAGCATTGTCCAACTTCAATCTAGAGGGCAACGCCTCCCCAGTCCTTCTGGGAAGCATCCAAATGGGCAACAGTGGTTCACCTGTCAGAGCATCCATATTCTCTCATGGTGGAAACAGGATTCTCTTAGTGTCATAAGGTCAGTGCAGATAGCTGAGGCAAAGCTGCTTCAGGCAGTGTCTAAGAATGCTTTCTATTTCAGCATAAAGATATAGAATCTTATGCTCCAAAGCAAACTCCTAAGTTAAAAATTACTTTATACAGCTGTTCCAGCCCCATGTACTTCTGTGTCATCCTCATGACATTAAATTGCTGTGACTAATTAAATGGCAGCACTTAACTCTGACTATACACCATTGCCAGCCTACAGCCCAAGCCTACTGAAGTGGAATCTCTATGGTTGTGACCCAGATTTCAGCCTTTTTTCCAAGCTCTCTAAGCCTTTCTTTTTTTTTTTTAATTTTTTTTAATTTATTTATTTTTTCAGTGGGTTTTGTCATACATTGACATGAATCAGCAATAGATTTACACGTATTCCCCATCCCGATCCCCCCTCCCACCTCCCTCTCCACCTCTGGGTCTTCCCAGTGCACCAGGCTCGAGCACTTGTCTCATGCATCCCACCTGGGCTGGTGACCTATTTCACCATAGATAATATACATGCTGTTCTTTCAAAACATCCCACCCTCACCTTCTCCCACAGAGTTCAAAAGTCTGTTCTGTACTTCTGTGTCTCTTTTTCTGTTTTGCATATAGGGTTGTCGTTACCATCTTTCTAAATTCCATATATACGTGTTAGTATGCTGTAATGATCTTTATCTTTCTGGCTTACTTCACTCTGTATAATGGGCTCCAGTTTCATCCATCTCATTAGAACTGGTTCAAATGAATTCTTTTTAATGGCTGAGTAATATTCCATGGTGTATATGTACCACAGCTTCCTTATCCATTCATCTGCTGATGGGCATCTAGGTTGCTTCCATGTCCTGGCTATTATAAACAGTGCTGCAATGAACATTGGGGTGCATGTGTCTCTTTCAGATCTGGTTTCCTCAGTGTATATGCCCAGAAGTGGGATTGCTGGGTCATATGGCAGTTCTATTTCCAGTTTTTTAAGAAATCTCCACACTGTTCTCCATAGCGGCTGTACTAGTTTGCATTCCCACCAACAGTGTAAGAACGTTCCCTTTTCTCTCAAGCTCTCTAAGCCTTTCTAATGGGCAGTCTGAGGTGAGAATCACTGGGTCAGGATAAAGCATGGATCCAAAGGAAATGCTGGCATCAAGTCAACTGAAATATTGCACATGTATTCGTTTCCTTAGGCTTCCCAGGTACAGCTAGTGGTAAAGAACAACCTGGACAAGGCAGGAGACACAAGAGACGAGGGTTCAGTCACTGAGTTGGGAAGATCCCCTGGAGGAGGGCATGGCAACCCACTCCAGTACTCTTCTTGAAGAATCCCATGAACAGAGGACCCTGGTGGGCTACAGGTCATAGGGTTGCAAAGAGTCGGACGTGACTAAAGAGACTTAGCACTTTCCTCGGGCTGCCTTAACCAATTCCTACTAACTGGGTGGATTGTATTCTCTCACTATTCTGAAGGCCAGAAGTCCAAGCTCAGGGTATCATCGGTAGGGCCGGGCCCCCTCTGAAGGTTCTAGGGGAGAACCTTCTTGCCTCTTCCAGCTTCCAGTGGCTGCAGCCATTTCTCAGCTTCCTCTGTTTGAGCCCACATCATTCCAATCTCTGCCACGGTGCATGGCCGCCTCCTGTCTGTGCTTTAACATTGCTACCCACGGTGGAAGCCCTAAGCAGGTCAGAATAGAGTTAAGAAATCCCCATCTTGATAAAGGAGGCTGGCTAAAGTAATAATTTGGGGTCCCTCCTCACCTTACACTAACTGAATTATCTTTTAGTATCAAGCCATCAGCCTACATTAAGGCATGTCATGGAGAAATATTATGTGAAACTTGTAAGACGTTTTTCTGTCATCTAATATACATCACAATGTCATTTTTATGAGGAACCAGGGGAGAGATTTCTCTCAGAGTTCAATATCCAGAAAAGCTGTGCTTCCCCATAGCATCTAGCTTGTCCTAACTTTTAGATCCTGTGAATCTTAGGATAGCGTTTCTTTCTTACCCTCAGCCATTTATGACACTTGCAACCAAATTCACAGCTCCATGTCCAGCAACTGAGTCACACATTGTTTTATTTGATATTTGCCTTACATATGTTCCTAGATGGGCTTCCCAGGTGGCGATAGTGGTAAAGAATTTGCCTCCCAATGCAGGAGATGCAGGAGCCCAGGTTTCAATCCCTGGTTCAGGAAGATTCCCTGGAGGGGGAAAACCACTCCAGTATTCTTGCCTGGAGAATCCATGGACAGAGGAGTCTGGCTGGTTATAGTCCATAGGGTCACAAAGGATCAGACATGACTGAGCATCTAAGCACATGTTCCTAGATATGAGAATTCTTAGTTTATCCTTTTGTGAATTTATGTATTTATGTATCTCAAATTGTTTGAAAAAGGAGGTAAAGAAATATATACATGCACAAATATATTTCTGCATTTGTGTGTGTGTGTGGGTGGGTGGGTGCTCAGTCATGTCTGACTCTTTGAGACCCCCTGTACTATATCTGTTCATGGAATTTTCCAGGCAAGAATACTGGAGTGGGTTGCCATTTCCTCCTCCAACGGATCTTCTCAACCCACAGGATTGAGCCTGCATCTCTTGCGTCTCCTACTTTGGCAGGCTGAGCCATTTACCATCTCATTTACCACTGAGCCATCATGGAAGCCCACCGTTGTCAATGGAAGTAATAAGATCAAAGACTATTATTCTAAGAAATGTTCTGAAAGCCAGTAAAGAGAGGCACCTGTGTATCACAGAGCAGAATAATCTGGAGTAGAAAAGTGCCTTATCAGAAAACAATATATCTTACCCTGTCTTTTTACCATTGAGGAGATTCTGAGTGAAAAGAGATGTTCTGTATAGTTTGATTTTGCATCTCAACATCTTGTACCATTTTGCTTTCAAGAAGGATTTAGTGTGCAATTCTTTAGAGAATCTGTGAGGGGACCATGCCGGGTGGACGTGGAAAATTTTGGAGGCAGGATGCCAGCCATGCCTACCCTCCATTTGAAGGAGGAAGCGATGGTTCAGAGCCTGGTAAGCAATCCAATGGGATGGTAAACATTTTAGAACCCTTGCTAAAAGTCATGCAAAGAAATCAATCATCTGCATCTTGCTTCTGCTTTTCAGCAAGTTCCTGCTCTTTTCTCTACCCCTCTGAATGTGAAAACCCTCCTGGTTTCTAATCCTGCTGGATTCCTCTGTCCAAAGCTTTTTGATCTATTCTCTGCAGTCACATCATAGGGAAAAGAGATTATTCTTTTTCCTTGTGTCCAAATTGTTTCCTAAATGCTGGGCATGTGTCCTGATAAGGGTTTTGCTTTCTACATCTAAGAGCTTTTCTCTTCTTGTTGCTGTGAATTGTTCTTCAGAGAAATCAAGGGTTAGGAACGAGTTGTGTGGTTTCTGGTATTTCAATTGGATGCATTTTTTTTCCCCTCTTGCATGCATTTTTTGATATTCTATTCATAAGACTGTGTTTATACATCAAACAGCCATTTTAATTTCAGATTTTTCATCACTGAGCTTTATATCCATCTCTGTTCCTTGTTATGCACACCTGTGCCTTCTAATTCTTATTTTATCATTTTGGTTTTAATCCTTCATCCTGGTCATGAGTATTCAATTTGAAATTTTTATACATACCCCTCTAGTTTAATGACTAACTTGGATAAACAATATAGTTACTCCTGCATCAAAATACAGATCTGTGGAAGAGGGGATTCACTCCCCTCTCTGCCCATTTTTTACCAAACCTAGCAAATATCACCCGTACATTTACAAAGAGGTTGTATGGCCTGAAAATGTGATTTTTAGACTATTTCAGTCCACCAGAGTTTATAAATTGTGCAATTAAGAAATTTTGGGGGCTTCCCTGGTGGTCCAGTGGTAAAGAGTCCACCTGCCAATGCACGAGACACAGGTTCGATCCCTGATCCAGGAAGATCCCACATATGACAGAGCAACTAAGCCCATGTGTGCCACAATTTCTGAGCCTGTGCTCTAGAGCCTGCAAGTCACAACTACTGAAGCCCGTGTGCCTAGAGCCTGTGTTCTGCAACAAGAGAAGCCACCGCAATGACAAGCCCGTGAACTGCAACTCGAGAGTAGCCTCTGCTTGCTGCAACTAGAGAAAAGCCCTCCCAGCAACGAAGACCCAGCATGGCCAAAAATAAAAAATAAATAAATATTTTTAAAAATTAATAAGTACAAAAGAAAATTTTGAACCTACAAAGATCACCAAAATACAATGTCAGGAGAAAAACAAGATACATAACTGAATTCACTATGCTAACACAGATCCACCAGAATTTATAAATGTGCAATTTGTAAACTTAAGGAAGTCTGGGATCTAGAAAGATCACCAAAATATAATGTCAAGAGAAAAACATAGAATACATTACAGTGAATTCCCTGTACTAACATAGTGAAGGAGTGTGTGCACACATGCACACACCTGCTTGTCTGGATGTGTAAACACATAGAATATATACAGGAAACTGGTGGAGTGGCTGTCTCTGGGAAGGGGAAAGATCTGGAAAGGCTGTCTCTGGAAAGATCTGGGGAACTAGAGAAAAAAGAAGATCTATTTTCATTCTATATTTTTGCACATCTTGAACAATGAGCCAAGAACATAGAGTATTTATTTTTATTCATAAATTTAAAAATTTAAGTTAAAAATTCAGAATGATGGGTACTTATGAGACTGACATTATATAAAGGAACTTCCTGTAAGTACTAAAAAGAATATGATTTTGGCACAACTCAGATTTGTTTTCTTGATCTTGGTCCTGCTACTTACTAGTTCAATAGCCTTGAACAATGTGGTATGCTTTTCACACACACATACACACTTTTAATCCAACAATCTAATTAGAAGTACTTTTCAAAATAGTTTTCTTTCTGGAAACCAAATCAGTACTTCTAACTTCAGTATATGGAAAGTATTCTTAACCTTTATGTAACATTACTACCCAGAAATGGAGGTTAACTGTTCTTATCTGGATTCTGCTGAGTTGATTAAATGATGATGTGGTATTTTCAGGTACACTATTCTCTCTTAGCCTTAGAACTTAGGAGTTGCCATCCTTAATTATAACAGAAATGTGGACAAAAAGTTAAATAAGCCCCAGAGACTGTGGGTAAACCGGATTTGAGACAACTCATTAATTTCAAGAGCTGACAAAGATGAATTCTATCATTAAAAATAAGAAACATAAAATAAAACGTAAATCTTCTTCAAAAAAATACTTGACCCGAATCTGATGCTTTATACCAAGCTCATTATTTTATCACTGCTGTCAAAAAGCATCTAACCATGGTGCTTGACACTGTCTTTGGAAATGATTCCTTCTCGTTTAATCTCATCTAAATTAATTCAGTTTCTTTTAATAGGCCAAGTGTGTGCAGACACACACACAGCCCAAAAGAATAACTCTAAACTTCCAATTCATTTTATAAGCTATAAAAAAGAAATATGTTCTTACAAATCATGGCAGACAGCTACCTACTAAATGTAAATTTTGCTGGTGTGAATTCTTCATTTCTAAAAAGTGTTCTAGCGTAAGATGAACAGACTGAAAAGTATGCAAAACAAGATCATTTCTTGGAGATTTTGGTTTACTTCAATTATAAGAGGTGCTTATGATAGCATAATATTTTTATACTAACAAATATAAACTGAAATTTATGAACACCAACTGTCTATTTATGTCACAGAAATGAATTTCATCTTGAGTAGGACTATTTGAAGCCCAAGTCAGAACTCAGCAGAAGATGCAGAAATGATAGAGGAGTGAACAGTTTTCTCGGTGGAAATGTGTCTGTCCTCACCAAAGGCTTGAGAAATACAAAGCTATAAGTGAACACGCAAAGTCATAGAGCACGTGGGGCCTGGGAACTAGAGAGGGTGAAGCGTTAGGGAGTAAAATACACTTCAAAAAAATATCTACATTAAAAAAAACAAAACAAAACACCCTCTATGTCTTCAATTTCCACTGTGGAAATTTGAGCTAATAGAATTTGTCTGAGTTGCTCAACATCACACAAATGGTATATTAGCTTGCTATTGTTATCATAAGAAACTGTTAAAAGATAAACTAAAGCATAATACTTTTTTTTCTTTTTTGGCCACGCCATGTATAAGATCTTATTCTCCAACCAGGGATTGAATCTGCACCTCCTGCACTGAAAGCTCTGAGTCTTAACCACTGGACAGCCAGGGAAGTCCCAGAATATTATACTTTTAAGAGTTTATTTAAGCAAAAATCAATTTGAATTGAGTAGCCCCAAACCAGAAGTGATTAGGAGTATATTCCACGAACAGGAGCTGGAAGCAAGGTTTTTATAGAGAGGCTGTGGAAGCAAAGCAAGAAAATTATTTGATTGGTTAGAGCTTAAGTGGTTTTGTTTGGGGGGAAAAGCCTAGTTGGCTGTTTTGTGATTGGTTGTTCCTTAACCTTGAGGCTTTTACAGGAATTCACCCTGGCTTGGGTTTTGATTTGCTTACACAGAAGACCAGAGCATTAGAGCCACGTCAGACCAACGGCCTCCTTGTTTGGTTACTTTCACATGAAGGACCACAAACTGAGAGGTAGAAATGTATTGTCTCACGTCCTTGAAATGACGATCAGGGTGCCGTGCTCCCTCTGAGAGCAAGAGGGAAGGACATTTTGCAGACTCTCTCCCAGCTTCAGCTAGTTCCTTGACCTGTGGCAACCTAACTCCAGTCCTCACGTGGCTCTAATTACTTACTTCTGTGTCTGTGTGCCTCTGTGTCCAAATGTCCCTTTCTAGAAGGTCACAGGTATACTGGGCTGGGGTCCACCCTACTCCAACATGACCTCATCTTTCCAGTGAAATGTTAGTCACTCAGTCCTGTCCAACTCTTTGCGACCCCAGGGACTGTAGCCCACCATTCTCCTCTGTCCATGGAATTCTCCTGCAAGAATACTGGAGTGGGTAGCCATTTCCTTCTCCAGGAAAGCTTTCTGACCCAGGGATAGAACCTAGGTCTCCTGCATTGCAGGAGGACTCTTTTACCATCTGAGCTACCGGGGAAGTCCATGAGCTCATCTTACATCTGATTAAATTTGCAACAATCCTATTTCCAAATAGGCTTACATTCAGAAGTACTAGGATTAGCCCTTCAACACGTATGCTTTGTTGGGAAACCCAGAGGGAACATTGTTCAACTCAAAAGAGATGGTAAATGGTGAAACTAGACATCTAAACTCATAAATTCAATCTCTTTTCAAAAACAGGTCACCCTCAACACATCCTCAAACTTTTGGTTTTAGGAGGACCATCGGTGTGGGTCATGTGGTTGCGGGGGAGACACTGAAGAGATGTTGAGGAGACACCACCATGGAATTTAGCTGCTTTCTGCAGATGTGAACAATTCTGTTTCCTCTCACGGGGAATTCCAAATTGGGTGAAGGCAGCCTACTTCTCTAAAGGTTAGCATTTGTCAGGCAATACCAGGAGCTCCTATTATTCTACAATTAGTCCTACACATGGTCTCTTTGAGCCACATTATCTCATGAATTATTGATCTGATGAGAAATTCAAAAATTATTTGGATCAGTCATTTGAGAAAACCATGCCTGCCCACGGTCTTCCCAGGTGGCGCTAGTGGTCAAAAAATCTGTCTGCCAGTGTAGGAGGTGCAAGAGACATGGGTTTGATCCCTGGGTCAGGAAGATCCCCTGGAGGAGAAAATGGCAACCCACGCCAGTATTCTTGCCCGGAAAATTCCATGGGCAGAGGAGCCCTGTGGGCTATAGTTCATGGGGTTGCAAAGAGTCAGACACGACTGAGTTGGACACAGTGCTCACCCAGAGTCAAAAATAATTTGCCCAAGACCACAGAGCTAGTTAGCAACAGAGTCTCAGTCTCGTGACTGACTTATGGTACAATTCTCTTTTCCGACACTAGGCAACCAGGGTGAGTAAAATATGAGATATCTTTTTCCTGATATGGATACTTTTTTCCCTCTCATCTTTGTCTCAAGTGTCTTATATTTAAAAGTCACTCTTTAAAAAAAAAAAACTTTCTTGTTTGTTCATTTACTTATTATTTATTTATTTATTTGGCCTTACTTGAGGCAATGCCCTGGGTCTTAGTTGAGGCAAGTGGGATCTAGTTCCCTGACCAGGGATCAAACCTGGTCCCCTTGCACTGGAAGCATGAAGTCTTAGCCACTGGACCACCAGGGAAGTCCTGAAAAGTCACTCCTAATTCTCATCTTTCTGCCAACTCAACAGTTAGGGGTAGACAGATAAAAAGTGCTTGATAATATTTATTAAATGAGTCTATGAATGAGAACAGGGAAGCACTGTGCCTTTAAGGATAAATTTTTCAGCTGAATAGCCGGGTGGTCTCTTGACTCACCGACCTCTCCATCTCTAAGGAAAGATCCAAGAAGCTCCTTTTCTGAATTGGGAGGTGGGTTGGGCTCCTCCTGGGAAAACTTTCCATCTATTCCCCTGTCAGATTTTTCACTTGATTTTAAGTCTGTAGATCAAATATGGCTATTTGTCTTGTTGTAGAAGAAATAGAAGCCTCTCTGTATATGGCTCCATGGCTGGAGGTTACATTCACTTCCAGATGCCCCTGTCGAGGCCCCTGTGAGACTGTGAACTGCTCAGCAGTCTCTTTCGGGAATAATCCTTCCAACAGTCTTCCTCCCACCACAACAAACATCCTTAATGATCACAGGCTAAGATTTTTGTTCACAGAGTCCCCAAAACCTGATGACTAGAAGCTGGTCCTTCACATTTGTATACTAACTTCTGTCAAGAAAATAAGCTGAATGTAAGGTGATTGCCAAGTAACCCTTAAAGGAATGAATATTTTTAAGATATAAGAAAAATCTACCTTAAGGGAGGCCTTTATCAAAGTGTGAGAGAAAAAGTCAATGTTGCAGAATCCCACCAAGAAAGGGAGGGGTACCTGCTATATCGGCTTAGTTAGTGGCTCGGTGGTAAAGAATCTGCCTACCAATGCAGAAGAGGCAGGTTGGATTCCCGGGTCCAGAAGAGCCCCTGGAGAAGAAAATGGCAACCCACTCCAGTATTCTTGCCTGGGAAATCACATGGACAGAGGAGCCTGGCAGGCTGCCATTCCATGAGGTCACAAAAAAGTCAGACACAACTTAGCAACTAAACAACAACAAACCTGCTATATACAAAGTTGTGAGGCTGTACTTCTCTCTTCTTCATTTTCCTAGGTATTAATATCTCTAGAATGTACGACATTGTACCATGGTTTTGCAAGATGTTACCATTGAGGGAAATTGTGTAAAGGGCACATGGAACCTCTCTGTGCTATTTCTTACTACTGCATGTGAATCTAAAATCACTGCAAAAAAAATAATAAAATAAGATAAAATAAAATCACTGCAAAGAGGGAGGGGATATATGTATACCTGTGGCTGATTCATGTTGCATGACAGAAATCAATACAACATTGTAAAGCAATTATCCTCCAATAAAATATAAATTTAAAAATTTCAAATAAATAAAATCATTGCAAAGTAAGAAGTTAACTGTCAAAAATCTCTAGAATAATGGAATCAGCAAACACATTGGTAGAAGCACAGTTGCTACTGCATTCAAGTACTTAATGACCCTTCCAGTTCACTGATGGAGTCGCCAATACAATCATGCTGAATGACATTTGTCATTGGAATGGATTCCATACTCTTGGGTACCAAGAGCAGTACGCTTCTCCTTTACTATCAAACCCAGCTTCATAGTTGAGTTCTTAACTACCACCACCACCCAGCCCTGCCCCTCAACTTAACTGACTAATTCAAATCAGTAAACTAACCTGAATAACTGATGGGCTGAAGACAAATCTTTCCAAGGGAGGGGGACTGGTATTGTGTTCATCTTTGTATCCAGCATCTAACATAGAGACTAACAGGTAACAACTGAATAGTAAGTGTTGCTGAAGGACTAAGTGAATGATGGAATAATGAATGATGAACAGTGACTATTGTTGCCTTAGTGTTCTAGTTAGTTGGGGTAGGAAGTTATTCCAAATAACTTGGCAATTTCTTGCAAATCAAAAGCTCCAGTTGGGGGTTTAATATAAAATTTTTCACACCATTTCTGATAACAATATACACATTCACTCCAGAAAACTTGAAGAACACAGAAAAGTACAGAGAAGAAAATTTAAATGACTCATAATTTCACCATCCAGAAATGATTCTGATTGTTCTTTTGCTGTTTATCATTCCAGATGAATGTAATTATTCATTCCTTCAACAGTCTTCTTAAACTGGAATTATGGAATACACATTTTTATTATCTACTTTTATCCTACATTTCATTATATGCTGAGAAACACTTTTCCATAATTTGCCACTGTCAAAACAGTGACAGAAAGGAAAGCTGAAAAAGGAAAGCTGAAACCTTCACTTCATCAAAACCACATCAGTCAAACCAAAAACACAGCAGTTACAGAGAGCGGCGGTTAGGGAAGGGGTGGGGGAAGGGCATTGTGCTTGGAATGTCCATGCATCTGATTGTAAAAACAATTCATGTGCGGACCAAAGAGAGTGGAGGCTCTTTTGCACTTCCAAAAGGCATTGCATGTGAAGTGTCCAAGAAATAAATTCATCATTAAGGCCAAAACTTAAAGAAAAAAATTTATTACACATTATCATCAGAATTTAAATCTTAGTGGGTTGGAAACTGCATGTCAAAATGCAAGATGCAAAAATTTGAAGCGAAAATAAGAATATCACATGAGATATTTTATGTCATGAAATATCTCATAATACTAATATCATAAGATTTATGTTAAACATTCATTGTTAGCTACTGTAATTAAAAATAATTATATTAATCACACCACAGTTGTAGAGGAGAGAGAATATGAACGTATCTCAGAGGAGAGGGAAACATGGTTTAACTGTATAAACCTTTCCAGAGTAATAAGAAGTTTTATTTGATTTAATCATGTTTGATTCCATGTTTCAATTATGAGAAATTTCTTTTAAATCTGGTTATACATAATTTGGGCTTCTCAGGTGGTGCCAGTGGTAAAGAACCTCCCTGCCAATGCAGGGGATGTAAGGTAAGAGAAGTGGATTCGATCCCTGGGTCAGGTACATCCCCTGGAGGACGGCATGGCAGCTCACTCAACTATTCTTGACTGGAGAATCCTATGGACAGAGGAGCCTGGTGGGCTACAATCCATGGGATCTCAAAGAGTTAGACATGACTGAATCGACTTAGCATGCATACATAATTTACTATGGCACCTCCTCAAAATTCATGCAACAATTACTCTGCAAGGCGAAGAGAATCTATTGTAGAAAAGAAATCAGACAACCAGCTCTTCTCAGGAACAGCATACTGCACGCTTCGAAGCACTGCCAACTGACGCTTCTCCATGCCTCTCTCATCCCCTGCTCACTCCGTCGTCAGCATTCACTTTATCTTCAATGACATGTTGCTGTTTCCCAACTCTATCTTTTGATCTTCTTCTGAACTCCCTTAAGTGCAATCCAGATGAATCAACTTAGAGCTTAAGAGGTGTGTTCTATACAAGTTGTCTTTGGAACGGATTCTGGCACGTCCTAAACATTCCCACCCATCTCAGAGATCTTACAATGGCAGGTACAGACCTTGTCGATCTTCTTCAAGTATAGACTGGTCGAAAGGTACAGGACTGGGGTGCGCTAAGGCATAGAAGTGAAGCAGAGAAGATATTTATGTGTGTTATATTTTGGACTTGGTACACTGAGCATCCCTTTTACCTGCCAAAGCACTAATATTAAACACTGTGTGAAATCAAAACAGAACCAAAGGCCTACTTACAGCTCCCTATGATTGCTAAGAGATTCTAAAGGTCATCAATTCAGTGCAATGACTGACTGTTCACCAGCCAAACCATCTCAGGATGGTTTCCCAACAACCCCAGATCACCGTGATACCGAGGGTCCTAGGGCAGCCAGCCAGACTTCAAAACCCCCATGCCAAATGCTGGCATGCTGTTTGCCAAAGCTCAGGTGGACCCTTCAGATTATAGTCAGGGCTGGATCCCCAAATTTTACAAATAAAAATTCCCAAGCTGCCTGGGAAGAATTCCAACTTGCAGAGGTGCTAGAAGATCTGATTAAGAAAGAAGAAAAAAACCAGAGTTAGGCCAGCCCCCTGGAAAATCATCCTGCCTGAGAAAGATCTCAAGAAAGGAACCAACTGGGCTTTTGCATCACCTGCGTTTTTTTCTTTCGGTCACATGTTTCCTTCTGAATACCCTTCTAACAAAATGCTTCCTAAGTAATTTTCTCCTTTCTATGCCCATCTTCTCCCTTGGTGGTGTATGAAGAGAAATGGCAGACCCAAACATAAGTAAAACTGAAGTTCATTACAGCATGTCTGTCACAAGACATCAAAACAACCTCAATGCATAAGCCAGGGAGAGGCAAGAAATACCTATCTCCTTTCTTAAAGTCGAACAGAACTTCATCCTAGATCTTGGTCACACTTAATTTTTAGTTCTTCACTCATGTATTCTGTCAGCTAACACATACAGAGTCTGGTACGTGCCAGGTACCATGATGGGTCTGATGAGAGAGAAAAACACAGGACAGTTCAAAGTGAGACAGCAAGATCCTAAAGTTGAAGGACCCGGGGAGGGCTATGGGAGCCCGGGGAAGAGGGAACAGCCCCCCATGTTTTGCTATTTCCCCCCAACCCCCATCTCTACCTCCGATTAGTGGCATTAAGATTCACTTGAAACAGCCCAGTCAGAAATGAATACTCAATCAGAAAAATTCAGGGCGGAAATGCTTATTTTCCCCCCTGGCAAGCAGACATCTTAGGCTAACTTTAGAATCAAACCACCATTTACAAGGTTCTTCTCAGGCACACCTTGTTTTAGTGCATTTCACAGGTATTGTGTTCTACAAATTGAAGATTTGTGGCAACCCTGCTTGTCAGATGATGGTTAGTATTTTTTAGCAATAAAGTGTTTTTATTAAAAACTATTAGCTATATTCATTAGCTGTAAAGTATATCCCTGTAGCTTATTTACTATACACATAGTAGTTTGTTCCTCTTAATCCCCTATTCCTGTCTTGCTCCACGCCTCTTCCCTCTTCCCATTGGTAACCACTAGCTTGTCATTATAAGTCTGCTTCTGATTGTTATATTCATTTGTTTTAATTTTTAAATCTCATATATAAGTAAAAACATACAATGCTTTGTCTTTCTCTGTTTGACTTATTTTACTAAGTGTAATACCTTCTAGGTCCATCCATGTTGCTACAAATGGCAAAATTTCATTTTTTTTATAAGTGAGTAATATTCCATTGTATGTATGGATGTGTGTGTGTATACACACACACATACCATATCTTTTTTATCCACTCATCTGTTGATAAATAAGTAGGTTGGTCCATATCTTGGCTAACAATGCTGCAATGAACATTGGGTGCACATATCATTTCAAATTAGTGTTTTTGTTTTCTTCATACCTCCAGGAATTACTGGATCATATGGTAGCTCTATGAGCTTCCCTGGTGGCTCAGATGGTAAAGAATCTATCTGCAATTCAGGAGATCAGGTTTGATCCCTAGCTCTGGAAGATCCCCTGGAGAAGGGAATGGCTACTTATTCCAGTTCTTGCCTGGAAAATTCCAAGGACAGAGGAGCCTGGTGAGCTACAATCCATGGGGTCACAAAGAGTCAGATATGACTGAGCGACTAACATTTAACTTTTCATAGTAGCTCTATTTTCTGTTTTCTGAAGAAGCTTCATACTGTTTTCCATAGTGGCTTTATCAATTTACATTCCCACCAATAGTGTACGAAGGTTCGCTTTTCTCTGAATCCTCAACATTTCTTATTTGTGGTCTTTTGACAATAGCCATTCTGACAGGTGTGAGGTGATACCTCCTTGCGGTTTTGATTTGCATTTTTCTGATGTTTATCAATGTTGAGCATAGTTTCAGGTGCCTGCTGGCCATCTGTATATCCTCTTTGGCTAAATATCTATTCAGGTCTTCTGCCCATTTAAAAAAATTTTCTTTCTTTTTCAATTTTTGTTGTTTTCTTGATACTGAGTTGTTTGAACTGTTTATAGACTTTGGATATTAACCCCTTACTGGTCATGTCATTTGCAAACATTGTCTCCCATTCTTTTCATTTTGTCAGCTGTTTCTTGTGCTGTGCAAAGGCAATAAAGTATTTTAATTAAGATGTTACATGGTTTTTAGAGACATAATGCTATATAGAAAAAATTTTCCATGTACTGGGAAACCCAAAAATTCGTGTGACTGTCTTTACTGCAGTATTCACTATATTGCCATGGTCTGGAACCAAACTTGCAGTAGCATCTCTGAGCTATGCCTGTAGTTTGCCTTCCCAAGCCCGGTCGAATTCACTGAGCTCTACCCTTATGAAGTACAATGTATTCTTCTGCAAAAGACTATGGACTTAGCTTTTGATGCACGTTGTGTGGCATATTTCTAAGAAGATCAGATAATACACCAGTAGTTTTGCAGATAATATCCCAGTCTTGTGATGCATCTCAACAAACAATGTATATCTCTTTCCTGGGATACATTTATCTCCCCCATACATTAGGCATTCAGTTATTGCAGACACACTGTTTTCTCAGCAGGCTAAGGTGGCACTTTTAGTCTCTGATTTTATGATACTGAGATTATCCATAGTGAAAGAGGGGCTTCCCTAAGTAGCTCAGCTGGTAAAGACTTCACCTGAAATGCAGGAGACCTGGATGTGACCCCTGTGTCAAGAAGATCCCCTGGAGGAGTCGTGGCAACCCACTCCAGTATTCTTGCCTGGAGAATCCCCTATGGACAGAGGAGCCTGGCGGGCTACAGTCTGTAGGGTCACAAAGATTTGGACACGACTGAGCGACTAAGCATACATGCACAAGCAATCTTTGGGCTATCCCAGGAAAATATTTAACCCCTAGGGCTGAGGACCAGCTTCTATGTCTTTGCTTCCTTCAATTTTGTGAGACTGTGAGTTGGCTTCCCTGCAGAAACTTGAGGCAAACGCTGCTTCCTTCAGACAGTGAAACACAAAGAAACACAAATAAAGAAATCAGAGCCGAACAGAAAAGCTTTGAGGGCTTTACCTTTATTCTTCTCAATAAAATTTAGCATAGAGAACACTAAAAGCATAAAGACATTTGTTCTTATTCCAGAAGCAAATAAGAGGATTGAGAAAGGATTTTTTTCCCTCTGAAGTACAAAACATCGGCTGTTGATGGCAATATAAGAGAGAAAATACTGTTCTCTTCAGGATGTTCCGAAGCAAAATTGGCCACATGCATTAGAGTGCCTAACAGAACATCTCCGATTCTTCTTGGATAAATAAGCAAAATGTATCATCAGCGGCTAAACACCATTCCAATTTTACACTGTAAACAAAAAAGTGAAGCTAGAAACCATTTGATTCTGGGATCTAACTCCCAGCTCCAAGACATGCAGAATATTAAACTAATCTTCCCTTACGACCCTGGTCCATCCTGAGTTTCAGACGTTCACTCTTTCTGTAGGGGAAGATTCGACCCCTCTGTGCCCCAGTCCAAAACACAGCCAGTCTTCACTTTTTAAATATACTTTTGTTTTAAAAATCATTTAGATAAACAAGAAGAACGAAACAGAAGAGCACAACCCACCATTCAGAGATAACGCCAGTAACATGCGGTGGCTATCTTTCCCAACTTTTCTACCGTGGCCACCTTTGCACAAGGCATTTTTAGCTTCTTTCTTTCTAAGTAATTGTTCCAGAAAGATTTGAAAGCAGTTGGGCATGTGCATCTCTCTGAACCTCTATTTTCACCATCAATAGACAGGAGATGCTCTTGGTAAGACCTAGCTGATAGGGTTGTTAGCAAATAAGTTAGTACACCTACTTGACCTTCCTACCCTCCGTCTGCCCTTCCTTGCTTCTTTCCTTCCTTATTGATTTGTTCATTGAAAAACTTGTTTGCTAAGCACCAGCTACGTGCCAGGCACTGGCAGCAGAGCATCACCGTAATAAGCGAGAAAAGAGTCACGGCGCCTGCGCCCCGCGCACATGCGCACATTGAGACAGAGAAAATGCAAGACTGGGGGAATACAAACCAAACCAAACCAGAGGGTAGAGAGGGAGGAAGAGTGTGCCAACCATACAGAAGTGAAAAGTGAAAGTGTTAGGCGCTCTGTCATGTCTAACTCTTCATGACCCTGTGGACTGTAGCCCACCAGGCTCCTCTGTCCATGGGATTTTCCAGGCAAGAATACTGGATGGGGTGGCCATTCCCTTCTCCAGGGAATCTTCCCAGTCCAGGGATTGAGCCTGGGTCTCCTGCATTGCAGGCAGATTCTTTACTATCTAAGCCACCAGGGAAGCCCAAGCATTCCCAAGGGAACAGCATTACAAAAGCCCTGAGACAAACTGTCAGGAAGCAGCCAATGCACTTAGCTCCAGAAGGAAATAGGTTGTGAAGGAGGAGGCTGCAGCCACCAGAAGCTGAGAGATGAGGAGGGACTCTTCCCTGGAGCCTCTAGAAGGAGTGCAGTCTGCTTACACTTTGCTTTCAGACGGCTAGCCTCCACAACTGTAAGAAAATAGATTTCTGTTGTTACAAGCCACCCAGCTTGTGGTCATTTGTTACAACAGCCCTAAGAAACAAATACAGGTATATCCTTTTTTTTTTCTCTTTTTTTTAAATTGTTCGCACAATTGTCGATTGGAGACCCTGGTTTTCATAACCACTAGAGTTATTGATGAACTACACATTTGTCTCTTATCTGTAAAATGAGTGGTGTCGATTATGCATAAGTGACGTAAATATTTTCTTTCCATCTTGTTTGTGTGGTCTTTATTGATGAGCTCATTTATCAGAGTGAAAGCAAAAAATAAAACATTAGGCTATCCTAATCCAAGCCCAATTTACAAGATATAAAATTAAAAGATGCTACTGTAAGATGGTGTGATCTTTGCTACTTTCATAGAATATGACACTCGTGTTTGGCTAATGTAATTAATTGTCAGCCAAAATCATCTAATTTTACACTCTATTTTCAATGCTTCAGACTGTTTCAAAAGCACTATTCTGTTTCTGTTTGCTTCTCAGAGTGAGCTTAGAAGCTTTACTGCAGGTAGGAACCCAAGTTCTTAGGAAAATAGTGGATTCCAGGGTTGGGGCAGGAAAAAACAAAAGCAGAGCCTGAAAAATTTTGCGGTGCCAGAAAGTGAAAAAGTGCTCAAAAAAAATAATGTGGTATGTCAAAAGGACACAAGAAACAGATAAAAGGAGCCCCCGTGGTCAAAATCAGAACAAGTTAAGCCAGACAATAAATTATAATAGTAATGCATTATAACCCACAGAGTAAATAAATATTCATGAGTCCAAATAAATAAATAGCATGAGAGAGACCATAGAGTTTGATTCATAAATGTAGAAAGAATGATGTAAATAGAAAGCAACTATTAGACAAATTCCATAGCATTTGAATGCAGAGTTCCAAAGAATACCAAGGAGAGATAAGAAAGCCTTCCTCAGCGATCAATGCAAAAAAATAGAGGAAAACAACAGAATGGGAAGGACTAGAGATCTCTTCAAGAAAATTAGAGATACCAAGGGAACATTTCATGCAAAGACGGGCTCGATAAAGGACAGAAATGGTGTGGACCTAACAGAAGCAGAAAATATTAAGAAGGGGTGGCAAGAATACACAGAAGAACTATACAAAAAAGATCTTCACAACCCAGACAATCACGGTGGTGTGATCACTCACCTAGAGCCAGACATCCTGGAAGGTGAAATCAAGTGGGCCTTAGAAAGTAGCACTACAAACAAAGCTAGTAGAGGTGATGGAATTCCAGTTGAGCTATTTGAAATCCTGAAAGATGATGCTGTGAAAGTGCTGCACTCAATATGTCAGCAAATTTGGAAAACTCAGCAATGGCCACAGGACTGGAAAAGGTCAGTTTTCATTCCAATCCCAAAGAAAGGCAATGCCAAAGAATGCTCAAACTACTGCACAATTGCACTCATCTCACACGCTAGTAAAGTGATGCTTAAAATTCTCCAAGCCAGGCTTCATCAATATGTGAACCATGAACTTCCAGATGTTCAAGCTGGTTTTAGAAAAGGCAGAGGAACCAGAGATCAAATTGCCAACATCCACTGGGTCATTGAAAAAGCAAGAGATTTCCAGAAAAACATCTATTTCTGCTTTACTGACTATGCCAAAGACTTTGACTGTGTGGATCACAATAAACTGTGGAAAATTCTGAAAGAGATGGGAATACCAGACCACATGACTTACTTCTTGAGAAATCTGTATGCAGGTCAGGAAGCAACAGTTAGAACTGGACATGGGACAACAGATTGGTTCCAAGTAGGAAAAGGAGTATGTCAAGGCTGTATATTGTCACCCTGCTTATTTAACTTATATGCAGAGTACATCATGAGAAACGCATGAGGAAGCACAAGCTAGAATCAAGATTGCTGGGAGAAATATCAATAACCTCTGATATGCAGATGACATAAACCTTATGGCAGAAAGTGAAGAACTAAAGAGCCTCTTGATGAAAGTGAAAGAGGAGAGTGAAAAAGTTGGCTTAAAGCTCAACATTCAGAAAACTAAGATCATGGCATCTGGTCCCATCACTTCATGGGAAATAGATGGGGAAACAGTGGAAACAGTGTCAGACTTTTATTTTTCCGGGCTCCAAAATCACTGCAGATGGTGATTGCAGCCATGAAATTAAAAGACGCTTGCTCCTTGGAAGGAAAGTTATGACCAACCTAGACAGCATATTAAAAAGCAGAGATATTACTTCGTCAACAAAGGTCCATCTAGTCAAGGCTATGGTTTATCCAGTGGTCATGTATGAATGTGAGAGTTGGACTATAAATGAGTGCCGAAGAATTGATGCTTTTGAACTGTGGTGTTGGAGAAGACTCTTGAGAGTCCCTTGGACTGCAAGGAGATCCAACCAGTCCATCCTAAAGGAGATCAGTCCTGGGTGTTCATTAGAAGGACTGATGTTGAGGCTGAAGCTCCAATACTTTGGCCACCTGATGCGAAGATCTGACTCATTGGAAAAGACCCTGATGCTGGGAGGATTGGGGGCAGGAGGAGAAGGGGACAACAGAGGATGAGATGGTTGGATGGCATCACTGACTCAATGGACATGGGTTTGGGTGGACTCCGGGAGTTGGTGATGGACAGGCAGGCTTGGCGTGCTGCGGTTCATGGGGTCACAAAGAGTCGGACACGACTGAGCAACTGAACTGAACTGAACTGAACTGATAGCAGCTGTTGCATGATGAAAGGTAGTGTATTTGCATAAACTCAAAGTAGCTTCCTAGAAGGTATTTATTTATTGTAAAGGAGAAAACAAACGAGACACACATAAGCTACTGCATTAATTAAGTGATCAAATTTATTAAATAGCTTCACCAGGGTAAGAATAAAACATACCAATATCTTGTACCTTCTGATATCATGCACTGAGAAGGGTACAGGATTACTCAGATGGTATTCTTGCCAAAAATTCTTGCCTAACTTTAATCTCTTTATGAAAAAGAAAATAAGAGAGATACACATTGAGAGTTTTTACTATTACCTTACTGTATGGTGCTCTCTGGGTCTTGGATTCTTTATCTGGAAAATAAACATTCTTCAAAAATGTCAAAGTCATGAAGGACAAAGACAGACTGAGGATTGTCCCAGATGAGATTAAAGAGACAAGACAACTAAATGTCCTGTGGGATAAGTCAGTAAAGGGAATACTGGTAAATTTCAAATAAGGTCTCTAGAATTGTTAATATTGTATCAATGTAAATTCCCTAGTTTTGATCATTCTCCTACGGCTATATAAGATAGTCACATAAGGGTAAGCCACTCCAGAAGTCTTTCTACTCTTTTTTGAAACTCTTCTACAAAACTAAAGTTATTTCAAAGGACTTCCTTGGTGGTCCATTTATTGAGAATCCACCTGCCAATACAGGGGACATATATTCGATCCCTGGCCTGGAAAGATCCCACATGTCAAGGAATAACTGGGCCCATGTGCCACAACTTGCTGAAGGCCAAGGGCCTAGAGCTTGTGCTCCACAACAAGAGACACCACCAAAATGAGAAGTCCAAGAACCACAATGAAGAGTAGCCACCACTCACCACAACTAAAGAAAGCCCCTGTGCAGCAATGAAGACCCAGTGAAGCCAAAAATTTTTATTTCAAAATTAAAAGTTTAAAAATAGAAAACCCTACTTGGCATTCTAAGATTGGACCTCGTGGTCTTTCAAACTCCCACCAACAATTGAACATGTGCAGGACTTTATATCTAAGCTATAAAAGTGTCTCTTCTCAGTTGTTATGTCGTCTCCCATATCAAGGACACCATGCTTTTAATAGGCTCTTAACAGTCTCCTCTGGAGAAGGAAATGGCAACCCACTCCAGTATTCTTGCCTGGAGAACCCCATGGATGGAGGAGCCTGGTAGGCTACAGTCCACGGGATTGCAAAGAGTCGGAAATGACTGAGCGACTTCACTTCTTCTTTCTTCTTCTTAGCAGTCTCCCCAGGTCCTCTCTAATCTATAGTTGTTGTTTAGTCGCTAAGTCATGTCCAACTCTTTGCGGCCCCATGGTCTGTAGCCCACCTGGCTCCTCTGTCCACAGGATTTCTGAGGCAAAAATACTAGAGGGAGTTGCCATTTCCTTTTTCAGGGGACCTTTCCAACCCAGGGGTTGAACCCAAGTCTCTTGCCTCTCTGGCATCAGCAAGCGGATTCTTTACCGCTGAGCCACCGGGGAAGCCCTGAATACAAGGAAGTAGAGGCTTATGAAATCTCAAGAATGGCTATCAGTGACGCTAGGAAGCTCTAGAGCTGCTACCCAGAAGAGGAGCTACTTTGAATCTCAGGAACTTCAGGAGAGCCTGGGCTCAGCCTGCAGGGGGTGCCTAAGAAATGGCCCGCAGCTACATAGACAGCATGGTAACCCGTGCTCACCTGGGAAGCTGGCTGGGGAAGGGAAAGCTGGGTCAGGATGTGCTGTGTGACCTTCTGGTGGGATGTTTAGTCTATGCATCCAGGACACAAGACAGAGCTCTGAACTCAAGGACAGATGTGAGAGTCGTGGGCCTGAAGAAAATGACCTTTCCGAGAGACACTGTAGAGAGGAAAAAGAAACAGTAGGGTCCCATCTACGGTGGCTTGGAAATAAGGCAGTGATTTGCAGTGACCCAGGGCTTCCCTGGTAGCTCAGATGGTAAAGAATCTGCCTGCAATGCAGGAGACCTGGATTCGATCCCTGGGTTGGGAAGATCCCCTGGAGAAAGCGATGGCAACTCACTCCAGCACTCTTGCCTGGAGAATTCCGTAGACAGACCATGGGATTGCAAAAAGTGGGACACGACAGAGCAACTAACACACACACAGCGACCTAAGTTCCTGGATGCTGGCCACCCACTGTAACCATGCCAATACCCTCATCTCTCAGACCAGGACTTGGAGACCAGATTCCATTGGTCCCAGCAGCTCCCAGGCCTCCTATTAACCAGGCCTATGTATGGACAGGGATGTGCTGATTTAGAGTCCTTGGCAGGTACTGTTAGCCCAGATTAGCCCAAAGGAGGAAGAGATGATGGTCGAGTGTGGGTGGGTGGAGAGGAAAACTGACAGAATTGGGCTTGAGGTACAAACTGAGTTGATTATTTTCCACATTAAATTTGAACCCTCCTATAACTGCCCCCAGAAAAGAAATATGCCTGATGAAAAGCACATGATTCAAGTGAAGGGAACTAAGCAATGCTTCTTTGTGCTCAAGATTTCATGGCTGGTGTCATTTGCAATGGGGAGAACAAAAAACTTTTCAAAAGAATAAATCTTTAAAAGCAATCCAAGTTGATACCAACCAATTTATGAAATCATTCAAAGAAAGACAAAATAAACCAATATCAAAAGTGTGTGCTAAAAAACAAAGTTTATACAGAGATTAACTGTGGCAAATAAATGTCAAGGCATACTAATTATGTAGCTTCTAATGCTTCTGCCCAAAATGTGATCATTTGCAAAATCACAAGAGGGTAAGCGCTGAAATAGGGGATTAAAGAGAATGATGTATGTTGGAAACAGCTTTCAGACAATTTCTCTTCTGCTCTTTGACTTTTATTCCACACTCCAATATCTCCTCTTGTTCTGTACTTTTCTGACTTACAATTGTATTTCCTCATTCTCTGTGGACCTGGAAATTGACCACTGCCTTTCTAGCCATCGTCCAAAGTGACTTCAAGGTCTGTGTGAACATCCATCTGGTATCCAGGCTCCAATCTCCTCAACCTCATCTCCAATAAACTCCTCCTTTTCTCTAGCTTAGCCACCACCCTCATGGTCCTGTTCTTGCCTTTCTCATCACCTGAGCCTGTATTGCTTCCAAAAACAACAACTCTGTAATTCTGGAGGTGAAGTCATGAAAACATGTAAATAACCAACTCTGTGACCACAACTTCCCATTCTTCCTAATTCCTTGTGGAAGTACTCTGTAGTAGGCTGAAAAATGCACCCAAGGATAATAGGTTCTAAGCCCTGGAACCTGTAAACGTCATCTAATTATGTTTGGTATGGCTATTTGCCACCTGATGCTACATTAGTCTTACGGGACCACCAGATCCTTGACTCACTGGCTTTCCCTGTGCCCTCTCCACTTTCTTTTTGTCTTCTCTTTCCTCCCCATCCACTCTAAATTCCATTTTACACCAGTATAATATTGCAAATACCCCAAATCCCCTTGCTTTTCTCTCTGTCCACAGCCAGCTGACTTACTCTTCACCCTACATTGTGGATGAAGCACAGGCTGGAATCAAGATTGCCAGGAGAAATATTAATAACCTCAGATATGCAAATGACACCACCCTTATGGCAGAAAGTGAGGAGGAACTAAAGAGCCTCTTGATGAAAGTGAAACAGGAGAGTGAAAAAGCTGGCTTAAAACTCAACATTCAAAAAACAAAGATCATGGCATCTGGTCCCATCACTTCATGGCAAGTAGATGGGGAAACAATGGAAACTGTTGACAGATTTTATTTTCTTGGGCTCCAAAATCATTGTACATGGTGACTGCAGCCATGAAAGACACTTGCTCCTTGGAAGGAAAGTTATGACCAACCTAGACAGCATATTAAAAAGCAGAGACATTACTTTGCCAACAAAGGTCCATCTGGTCAAATCTATGTTTTTTCCTGTGGACTTCCCTAGGGGCTCAAACAGTAAAGTATCTGTCTGCAATGCAGGAGACCAGAGTTCGATCCCTGGGTTGGGGAGATCCCCTGGAGGAGGGCATGGCAATTCACTCCAGTATTCTTGCCTGGAGAATTCCATGGACAGAGGAGCCTGACAGGATTCAGTCCATGAGGTCGCAAAGAGCAGTCATGACTGAGCAGCTAACACTTTCACTTTCTTCATGTATGCATGTAGAAGTTAGACCATAAAGAAGGCTGAGCACCAAAGAATTGATGCTTTTGAACTGTGGTGTTGGAACAGACTCTTGAGAGTCCCGTGAACTGCAAGAAGATCAACCAGTCAATCCTAAAGGAAATCAATCCTGAATATTCACTGGAAGGACTGATGCTGAAGCTGAAACTCCAATACTTCAGCTACATAATGCGAAGAACTGGCTCATGGGGAAAGACCCTGATGTTGGGAAAGATTGAAGGCAGGAGAAGGGGACAACAGAGGTTGGATGGCATCACCGACTCAATGGACATGAGTTTGAGCAAGCCCTGAGAGATGGTGAAGGAGAAGGAAGCCTGGCATCCTGCAGGCCAGGGCATCACCGACTCAATGGACATGAGTTTGAGCAAGCCCTGAGAGATGGTGAAGGAGAAGGAAGCCTGGCATGCTGCAGGCCAGGGGGTCGCAAAGAGTTAGACACAACTGAGTGTCTGAACAGCAACAACTACATTAACCTAACCATTGACCGTCTCTGCACCAGCACCTGAAAAACTAAGTGTCATTGCAGAAAAATCATTCAACCAGGCAGACTGATGCCACTAAAAATTGTTGGTGTGAGCCTCAACTGGGTCTTCCATGCTACTTCCCACCAGTCACATGCCAGAGCCTATGTATCTATTAATAACTGCCGACTCAACCTGGAAGACACACGTGCATTTTAAATCCAATGCATCCACAACTGATCTCGGGATCTCACTCTCCAAACCCACTTCTCAGGGTTCCACAGCTCAGGATGTGGCACTCATACTGTCCAGCATCTCATGCCGGAAACCCAGGAGTCATCCTCGATGCTTTTCTCCTCTCGTGCCCTTGGTCAGTCCATCACCAAGTCCTGTAGATTTCAATTTCTCAAGCTTTCTCAAAACTGTTTGCTTTTCCCCACTTTCCACCAGTGCCCACGTTCCACTCAAGATGATCTGTTGCCTGAACTGGGGCCTCTGCATGGATCTCCTGCAGCCTCTCCTGCTCCCCTCCAGTGGTTCGTCTTTGATGATCACAGTCGTTGCTTAGGAGACAAGTCCGACCATCTCATGTCTATGCTTAAACTGAATTATCAGGATAGATTCCACTTGTAGGATAAAGTTACAAATACTTAGCAGGGACTCAAAGGCTCCCGCCCCCCATCATGATTTGTCCTCTTCCCCTCCCTGCAGTTTCTTCTTGCCCCATGGTTCTCCTTAATCTCTAAGCTTCCATATTATTTCAGTTCTTAGAATGCACCAAATTCCTTTGAGCTTCAGGGTCTTTGCTCATATGCCTCTGATTGGATGGAAAGTCCTTTCTCCCTTGCCCCCTCATCATTCTATCTGGTGAATTCTTAGCCCTAGTGGCTGCATATTTAACTTAGATAGAGGGAAAAACTAGGAGATCTGAGATACAAAAACTGAGCACAGCCTGGTCTTGCATCTAAGGAGTTCACATCTGGACACTTGTTCCGTCTCATCTAATCTGATCCCATCATAGAGAGAAATTATTTTACATCAAGAAGCATATTGAGACACATGGCTAAGGAATTTAAGGAAGAGTCATTTGAATCATGGCCACTGTAATCTGTTGCATGGTTTCTGCCCTGCTCAAAGAAACATATTCAGGAGGTAGCTAGTAACTAAAATCCACCCACACTTGACTTTCCAAGCTATGTCAGTGGGGACAGTGTCTGTGGGGACTGCATCCACTGAAGACGTGCTTTTTCTATTTTGCACAAAGTAGGGTAGGGGCTTCACTTCCCAGGTGGCGCAGTGGTAAAGAATTTACTAATGCAGGAAATGAAAGAGACCCAGGTTCCATCTCTGGGTTGGAAAGATCCCCTGGAGTAGAAAATGACAACTCACTTCAGTATTTTTGCTGGAAAAATCCCATGGACAAAGGAGCCTGGCGGGCTATAGTCCATGGGATCACAAAGAGTTGGACACAACTGAGCAACTGAGCAACACATGTACACACAGCGTAGGGGCAAGCGGCTTCCTTGATTCACATCCCGAAGGATGTGGGTCTCGGTGATGTCAGTGGTGTTCAAACAGATGGAACAGCCTGAACGCCAACCAGGTAGCAAAGGAACCAAGAAAAATCCGACACTTGTGGCAGATCCATTAATCAGCCAAAGAGCAACTCAAACTGTTAACTATGAGGGAGAACAGAAGAGATCTAAATTCCTATTGAGTTCTCAGATGGCAATTACGGACATCTAATAGAATCTGTAAGTGGTTCCTATCTGACTTTAAGATGTCTCTCAGAAGTCAAGAAGGGTCACACGGAGCCTCCAGACACAAATCCTGCTGCTTAACATGCCCAACAATCTCAGTGTTCACCCCTCAACAGCTTTCAGATGCTGCACCACTCATCGCAAAATTAAAATTAGAATCAATACAATGAATACTCGGTGTGTAAAACAATTCAGGGCTCTATTTCAGCCTGAAGTTTCATTTAAGCTGTCGGAATAAAAAGAAAAGACAACCCTTTGTTCTCTCCATTTCACAATCCTGCAAAAGGCCTCTTAGCCAAAATAGCTCCTCTAATCTTTAAGTTTTAATTAGCTGCCCACAATTCATAAAATATCAGGAATGAAAATGCTGATACCTCATTCTCCTGAGAAATAGCACACAATTAACCTCTTTTTTTTCTGGTCAAAGGCAGAAATTGAGAAAGGGTAATGACAAAATTAATCTATTCTGGTGGTAAGGCCTGCCACCGTGCTGGAAACTGCCTTGACCCAGCGTCAAAGGGGAATATAATCTGGAGTGTCGGGAATGGTAGATGCCTTGAGGAATGCCTTCCGTATTCACAACAGGTTACATCACAAAACCACATTGGGTCCCCAAATCTTACTAAAATGTTAAGTGATTCCCCAGTTAATAGACCTAACTGACCCCCTTTTTATTTCCACTGTAAATAGATACACACGTAGGCTTTTTGAAATATAATTTTATTTGTTTATTTTTGGCTGTGCTGGGTCTTCATCGCTGTGTGTGCTGTGGGGCATGGTCTTCTCACCGCAGTGACTTCTCTTGTTGCAGATTGTGGGCCGTAGGGCACAGCCTTCAGTAGTTGCAGCACGTGGGCGCAGTAGTTCTGGCTCCCAGACTCTAGAGCACAGGCTTGTGAGTTGTGACCCTCAGACTTAGTTGCTCCTTGGAGTGTAGGATCTTTCCCGGCCGGAGATCAAACCCGTGTCGCTTGCATTGGCAGGCGAATTCTTTACCATTGAGCCACCAGGGAAGCCCCCATAGGCTTTAAATAATATCTGAAACTCTGGCTTTCTAGGAAGGGGAAGAGAAGACTGAGAAATGCACTCCTTCCTGGAATGATCTCAAGGTCAAAGATATGTCCGGCAGCAAAGACAGATGGAGTTGCTACTGCTGAGTTTATGCTTTCTTTGAATAACTGTTCCCTGAAAGAGTTAGACTCTGCTTTTTCTTTTCTCCATGATAGCAAATTACATGGTGTATATTTAAGTAGGACTAGCCATAGCCATCTAAATTCAGTGGAAAGCCTACAGAGGCAAAATAGAGTCCCAAACCTTGCAACATATGCTCTCAAGGAAGATGAGGGGAGGTGAAGGGTAGGATGGAGGCTGTAGAATCTACCTTCCTTTAAACTCCAATGTGGTGACTCACTAGCTCTGTGATCTAGGGCCAGTTGCTTAGGCTCTCTGAGCTTTATTTGTCCTCATATGACTAAATGATTGAAAAATGGCTCAAAGGGTAAAGCGTCTGCCTGCAAGGTGGAAGACCTGGGTTCGATCCCTGGGTCAGGAAGATCCCCTGGAGAAGGAAATGGCAACCCACTCCAGTACTCTTGTCTGGAAAATCCCATGGACGGAGAAGCCTGGTACAGGCTACAGTCCATGGGGTCACAAAGAGTCGGACACGACTGAACGACTTTACTTTCAATTTTCACTTTATGTCTAAACTGGGGACCAAAACTTGTGTAGTGAGGATGAAACAGAGAGCCTGGCATTTCAGGCAAGTGCTTATCAAGGTTAGCGTCTATATGGTCAATAGAGGAACCCAGATAGCTTTTAATGAGTCCAAAAACAGAAAGATACCGTTTCACATTCAGAACACTTGGGTAATTCCAACTGCTGCTATTTGTTTTTCAGGTAACAACTTTATTGAGATATAATTCCCATGCCATACAGTGAACTCATTGAAAGTGCCCAACTTTCCATCTTTAGCACATTCACCAAGTTACACAACCATTGCCACAATCAACTTTAGGACATTTTCTTTGCTATACAAATCCCCATACCCACTAGCTATCACCCTCTTTTCCTCCCAGCCTTAGGCAAACACTAATCTACTTTCTGTCTCTATAGAGTTGACTATTTTGGACGTGTCATATGAACTGAATCACATAATATGTAGTCTTTTGGTAAATGATTGCTTTTACTTAGCATAATGTTTTTCAGGTTCATTCACACTATAGCATATATCAGGACTTATTTCTTTTTACGGCTGAAGAATACTGTTGCATGGATATATGACATTTTGCTTATCCATTGCTATTATTCCTTGATAGACCCATTGTAAATTCAGTGCTAAATAATAAAAGCATAATAACACACAGTGCCAACCATCACCTATATAGAGGTGCTTTCTAGCTGGCAGGGTATGTCAACACACGCAATTTCATTTGCACATGAGCGATTTTATCTGCAGCTCACAACAATCCTGGGTGGCAGGCATTATCTTACGTTTCATAGATGAGTGCAAAGAAATCAGACATCTTAGCAAAGATTACATTGCCACACAGTCACTGGCAGAGCTGGGACTCAACTCTGACCTTCTGAACAGAGTCCCTATTTTTCCTGATTAAGGCTGAGCTGCAGTCAACTGGTCAACCTGCCCCATGGTGAGGGGTGTGTAAAGGTCCCTAGTCCAGAATACATGTTTTGCACCTTGGAGGGAGCAGAGAGGAGCTACAAGATCTTTTCCATGACCTCTATTTGCCCCCCAAGTGTAGTCACCTGTGACCACATAGCCAGGAGTGGAGGATCTTAGCTTTCCAACTTCAAAGTGAATGTATTAATATTACCGCTTCTACAAGGGCCGGCCAATTCCTTGAGGAAGCAAAACAACAGTTCCTTTGTTAAAGGTTCCATCATCACAACCACCCCACACACACACACACACACACCGGCCAGGCCCCCAAGGAGGTTTTACAACTAGGCCATTTCCAAGCAGCCCCCTTGTGAGCAGACACACATTCACCGCTGGCCTCAGAGAAGGGATCAGTTCCTTCTTCTGTATTGACCCCCCTGCAGCGGAACCCCTTGGCTCTGCCACAAACACACACAATAGCCCGTCCCCTCCTCTTCCGTAGATTTTCCTGCTCCTTTAGCTGGGCAGAAATGACCCCACCTTATTTTACTTTTCCAGATAAGTGTTCTAAAAACTTCAGTATTAAAAAATCATTTTTCATTTCCCTCAAGCCCAAATCAGAGTGATTTGATAACACTAGTGTCTCATGGATCCAGCTCTAGTGTGTACAAGGTGTATATACAATAGCTGGAAATCACTTGGGAAGAATGGGATAAGGAAAAAGAAAAAGGAGGTGCGGATCTATCTGTGGATTTAAATTCAGTAAAATGGCGTGCTGCAGTCCATGGGATTGCAAAGAGTTGGACACAACTTAGCGACCGAACAACAACAACAAGAGAATGAGCTGACCCCCTCCCCCTTTACTTGAGGACAAGATGATCTCCTTCCAGACTGTTCTATCCAAGAAAGACCTTCTGGAGCAAAACTCAAAACCGGTGTGACTGGGGCTGAGGCGGTTGGAACCTGTGACCAAGAACTACTGGCGGCTCACTTCTCTCAGAAGCTGCAGTGAACCCAGCAAAGCTCCTTAGAGGCCCTGGAAGTTCAGTGGGTGGCAGCATCTTCAGAGGGCTCAGCAAGGAAAAGCGTCACTGCACAAAGCATGGTGGGATGCCAGCTAGACGCTATGGGTATGGCTTCTGTCTGCTCCACATGAGAGGGTGTGAGGCTGCAGGGAATCCAGGACTGGGGCCAGCCGTCAGCCTCCACCAGCTCTCAGCCATCCTGGGTCAGCTCAGACGCTCACCAGGGCCATTCGCCAGTGGCCCTGGGACCCTCAGACACATGGGCTCAGAGTCCTGGGCACTGAGGTGGGATAAGACAACCTTAGCCAGCATCACTTTGCTGGCTACATGGTCCTATCACCTTCCATGAAAAAAGGAAGATTCTGCTCCAATTTAAGCTCCTGGGCAGAGCTGGTTCCTTTCTCCCTACCAAAGAAATAATAGAATCTTCTCCTGGTTCATCTTCAGTGGCTGTTTCCAGAAAATGCCAGCAGGGTTTCATTAAGGGTTGAGTTGTATTCCCCAAAAATAAAGTCCTAACTCCAGTATCTCAGAATGTGATCCCGTTTGGAAATAGGGTTGCTGTAGATGTAATCTTTTGTTGTTTGTTGTTTAGTCGCTAAGTCGTGTCCAATTCTTTGTGACCGCCTAGCCTGGAGCCCTCCAGGCTCCTCTGTCCATGGGAATTTCCAGGCAAGAACACTGGAGTGAGTTGCCATTCCCTTCTCCAGGAGATCTTCCCAATCCAGGGATTGAACACGTGTCTCCTGCATCACAGGAGGATTCTTTCCCACTGAGCCACCTGGGAAGATATAACAGTTAAGTAAAAATGAGGTCATTCAAGTGGGCCCTCACCCAGTATGACTGGTGTCCTTATAAAAAGGGGATGGTTGGACAGAGACACACACAGAGAGAACCCTGCGTGAAGATGACAGAGATCAAGGTACTGCTTCTACACACAAAGGCGCCAGCAAACCACCAAAACAAGGCAAGAGGCACTGAACACGTTCACCCTCAGAGCCCTGAGAGAGAGCCAGCACTGCCCACACCATGATCTTGGACTTTTAGCCTTCAGAACCATAAGACGATAGTCACCAAGATTAGGGGATGTTGGTGGGACAGCCCCAGAAAACTAATACAGGCTCCTTTCCTCGGTTTCGCCATTACTTCCCGTCTCACCCTAGACCCTCCCTCACATCACAGAGGGACCTACCTCTGTCACTTCAGCCTCATTGCCGGGGCAGGAAGCGTTCCCTTCACCTTTGCAGGAGGTGGTGCCAAAGTGAAGTGTGTTATGTTAAACACAACTTCAGAGACCTCCAAATGGCTGAGAACATGAAAAATACCTTTCCTTTTAATAAATTCATCCCATTTGTCTCTCTGTACTAAATTATCGAGAAGATGAGAGAATATCACTCAGCCATAGAAAGGAAGGCATTTGTCAGTTTTAATGAGGTGGATGAACCTAGAGCTTATTGTACAGAGTGAAGTAAGTCAGAAAGAGAAATATAAATATCATATACTGATGCATATATATGGAATCTAGAAAGATGGTACTGATGAAATTATTTGCAGGGCAGCAGTGGAGAAACAGACATAGAGAACAGACTGATGGACAATGGGGGCGGGGGACGGTGGGCAGCAGGAAGAAGGAGAGGGTGAGATGTGTGGAGAGAGTAACATGGAGACTTACATTACGGTATGTAAAATAGATAGCCAATGGGAGTTTGCTGTATGTCTCAGGGAACCCAAACAGGGGCTCTATAACAACCTAGAGGGGTGGGATGGAGAGGGAGGTGGGAGGGAGGGGACACAGGTACACGGGTGTACCTATGGCTGATTCTTGTTGATGTTTGACAGAAAACAACAAAATTCAGTAAAGCAATTATCCTTCCATTAAAAAATAAATAAACTACAAAAAAAGATGAAAATATTTTTATACTACAAATATTTGACATAGTCATATAGCAAATACCATTTTAGATCTTTTCATGTGCCAGCTTCTGTTTTTTTTATATATATATTTTTAATTGGAGGATGATGTTATTTTTTTTATGTTATTTTTAATTGGGGGATAGTTGTGCCAGTTTGTGCCAGTTCAGTTCAGTCTCTCAGTCATGTCCAACTCTTTGCAACCCCATGGACTGCAGCACATCAGGCCTCCCTGTCCATCGCCAACCCCCGGAGTTCAAGTTTCTGCCATACAACAATGTAAATCAGTCATAAGTATACACATAGTACCTGTCTCTTGAACCTCCTTCCCACCCCCACATCTCACCCCTCTAAGTCATCACAGAGCACTAGGGTGAGCTGTCCGTGTTATACAACAACTTCCCACTAGCTATCTACTTTACACATGGTCATGTATATATCTAGAGAAGGAAATGGCGACCCAGTGCAGTACTCTTGCCTGGAGAATCCCGTGGACAGAGGAGCCTGGTGGGCTGCTGTCCATAGGGTCACACAGAGTTGGACACAACTGAAGCGATTTAGCATGCATGCATGCATGTATATATCTGTTACATACATTAGCAATTAAATGATCACAACAATCCTATTAGGGAAATACTATTATCATCCCCATTTTAAGGTGAGGAAACTGAAATATAATGATTCCCACAGGGTCAGTGGCAAAGCCAGAAGTCAAAGCCAGACTAGAGCCTGGCACCAGAATTCATGCTCTGTGTCAGACCGCATCTCACAGTCAGGATTTAATAGCATCCAGCTGGGGTTCTGAACAAGGCCCATCATTCTGGGTGTCAGTAATCCCTGCCATCAAGGGGTCCAGCCCAGTCCTAAATGTGAGATGATGGCACACTTCCATTCTACTCCCAGGGGGGTATTTTATACCACAGCACTAGCAGAACTGGAATCCCTAGGCAGGTCTCCCCCACAGAACATAGAAATGCTCAGCACCCTGACAACACGAATGTATCCATGTCAGGGCCCCGTGGAACTACGGCAGAACCCATGAGGCCAAGCAGGAGACGAGAGAAGCCTGGTAGACCAGATTTCCAATGGTGGCGTCCAGCAATCCAAGATTTTTTTTTCTGAAAATATATGAAACACCCCCAGGCAGGTAGGCAAGATTCTTTCTGATTGCTGAGTTCTTCAATAAATAGTTGGGGCAAAAGACTATGAATTGGGGTAAAAACTTTGAGTTATTACCAATACCATGACCCTATCTGTACCCACAGGTTGTTTTGGCAGGGCGAATTGTGTGTGTGTGTGTGTGTGTGTGTGTGTGTGTGTGTGTGTGTGTGGTGTGTGTGTGTCACATAGTCATGTCCAACTCTTTGAGACCCCATGAACTCAAGCCTGCCAGGCTCCTCTGTCCATGGAATTCTCCAGACAAGAATACTGGAGTGGGTTGCCATGCCCTCCTCCAGGGGATCTTCCTAACCCAGGAATCAAACCCACATTTCCCGCATTGCAGGTGGATTCTTTACCATCTGAACCACCAGAGGAGCCCAGGTGAACTGTAAATAAGTGCTAATAACATATCAGTACTTTAAGATGGCACAGGCTAGCTTAGATTGCCCTCTTCAATGGAAAATACCTTCCATAGAGCACAGAGCCTCTATGGAAAACTGAAGTCAATTCAGCTCCTCAACAGACAGCCCAAAGAGGTGTTAGCTAGAAACAATATAACTCTCAACCTGGGAAAAGTTGGGCTATGCTTCCAAAACAGTATTAAGGACCAGCTCGGAAGCTAGTAAGTAACACAAAATCCTTCTACAGCTATAGAAAGTGTGCCCTTTATTTAAGGCCCAGCAGGTCAAAGTATGTGCACAGAAATATGGCAGCTACCAAGGACCAACAGCAGCTACAAGGCAGATACAATGGCAGATATAAGGTCTAGGATCCAAGGCTGACAGGTCTAATTCTGAAAATAGCCAAGTACCAGAAGGCCTGGACCAAATGATTTCACATTGACACTGGACAGAATCAAGTCCTGGGAGTTGTCAGCGCCTGTGACATCCGGGAGCTGCTTTTCAAAGGGGACCTCCCCAGCACTTCCACTGAAGGCCAACACCTGCGAAGCCTCATAACTGGCAAGAATGAATGAGCTAGTCATTAGCAGATTAAGCAAAACGTTTTCATTATTAAGACATGTTTCTATTGTGCTGGATTGTTTGCTTTCTTTATATTTCTTGGGTCACAAAACCTTTATTTAGCTCTTAATCTCCATTACATCTGGAAGGTTTTCTAAAACCTGTTTATATAGTGGTTGTTCAGTCACTCAGTCGTGTCCGACTCTTTGTGACCCCATGGACTGCAGCCTGCCAGGCTTCCCTGTCCTTCACCAACTCCTGCAGCTTGTTCAGACTCATGTCCATTGAGTCAGTGGTGCCATCCAACCATCTCATCCTCTGTTGATGAAGATTTGTGTAGTTTTCTATTTATCTAGAAAACTATGTAAATCTTCCATTTAAAAATAGCAGTCAGTATATCTTAAAGAACTTGAAAGATGGAAAGTTACTGTTGTTGTTAAGACATTTATTGAACGGCAACCATGTAATGTGTGGCTGTGACCCTCCCTCACGGGTTTGTGACCTACATTAATGCAGGTCAGTGCCCCGGCAGATCCTGGTCCCAAAATGCCTAAACTTGTCTGTGAGGCCAAGACAACCGCATTCTCTTTCTGGACACTAACACAGAGGCCCAGTTTCTTGCTTTCCTGTGTTGAAGAAGGTTTAGTGTTAGTCGCTCACTCGTGACTCTTTGTGATCCCAGGGACCACAGCCCTCCAGACCCCTCCATCCATGGAATTCTGAAAAAGGTTTCTTTTTCTTCCTTTCCTAAAATGATACAAGTGAAAAAATATTTAATACATAAACCAAAGGAAAACACTAAAATGCATCCATAATTTTAAATCAACCACAAACCCTTTCTAGTCTTTCTGAAAGAGTTACCCACTGTCAAATCAATAGATGTCAAGAAGCATTTCTTGAGAACCTAGAATGTTTCTGACACAAGGCTGGGTGACCTAAGGCACAGAAAAACAATAGGGGGACTTCCCAGGTAGTCTAGTGACTAAGACTCCATGCTCCCAATGCAGGGGGCCTGGGTTCCATCCCTGGTCAAGGAACTAGGTCCTGCATGATGAAACTAAAGATCCCTTATGCCACAAGGAGGAGCAAGGACCCCACGAGCTGCAACTAAGACCCAGAACAGCCAAATAATTAATAAGCAAATAAACATTGAAGAAAAAAAAAAAGAAAGAAAAGGAATAGGAATCCCGGCCCAGACCTTCAAAAGAGTTTGCTCTCTTGTTAGAGAACAAAATAAAAACAAGTACAGCCAGAGGCTATAATATACTGATGAGCCACCATCACCGCTGCCAGGAGGATGAAAAGGGAAATGTACTCATTCATTGGATAAATCTGCATTGAGCACCTGCTGCGTGGTCTCTGCTTTGCACATGGATGGACATCTTAAGGAGATGATAGCAGCCAGTCAGGAAATATTTTCTAGATGGATAAACAGATAAGGTGCGGGAAGTACCACTTGGAAAAACCCCGAAGATTTTCCGGGGAAACCGGCAGGAGCTGACGCTTGAACCCATTCCTGAAGGAAGAGAGCGGCCAGCAGGGGGCGCCAACTGAGCGCTAACTCTATGCCCAGTGTCACAGGAGCACTTCCTGGAGTATTTCATTCAATTCTCTCATGACCCTATATAATAAGTATTTATTTTTCCCTCTATTTTACAGGTGAGCCAGCCGAAACTGAGAAGGGTTCCAGAACCTATGAACATTTCACAGCCAATAGGTGGAGTCAGAGCTCAGGCCCAGGCAGCTCCCACCACGTGTATCCGCAGAGCTGCGGTACCCACCTGTGGTTTCAGCCTTCTCCTCTGCCTCTTGCTGGACCGCATTCCTCAGCTGCATCCACTGCGGCCGAAAATGCACATGACTTTGATGAACCGTCTGTTTTTACAATGTGAGAGTTCAAGGCGATAAACCATAAACTGTTGCAGTGACTCGCAATTCAGGTCCTTCAGCCAGGTTGGTTGAAGCACTCCACTGTTACCATGAATGCAGCTGAGAACTCAGATGTAAAAGGAATAAAGTTGCTTTCTGGCTCTCCTGAAGTTTCTCTCAAGGTCTGAGATAACAACCCTCTTCTAAGTGTTCCCCGCTTGTAGGGGCGAGATCAGCCGTCCCAACGTCTGTCTCTCCACCCCCACCTCCGCTAGGGAGAGGATTTGACATCCCCTACTGCAGAACTTCCATGGACAGAGGAGCCTACAGTCCATGCGGGTCACATAAAGTTGGACACGACCGAGTGACTACACCACCCCCACCCCCACCCCTCCAGCCTGCCAGGTTTTTTTCTGTTGTCTTTGCCCTTTTCCTTTCCTTCTTCCAGCCCAGCACTCCTCCAGCCTCTCAGGGAATCAGCTCACATCCTTCCAGCCATTCCCGGTCAGATGACTTCTTTCAGAGACCACTCCTCAATAAAACTCACATTTTCCCGCTAGAACATGGAGACTTTCAAGATGGGACAGAATCACACGCCCAGTGCAGAGTGCAGAGTGCATAGGGACCAAAAGGGGAGCAATCCATTGCAGCTTAATCTATGGGGGAGAGGCTTCATGAAGAGGCAAAACGTGAGAGAGAACCTGAAAGATGGACACTGATTGAGGAGACACTAACAGAATTAGATGCGGAATAAACAGGAACTTGACTACATTTTTCTAGGAGCAGTTTGCCATTCTGAAATAAGAAAATGCTCACAAGGGAGATGTTTCTATGCACCCTCTACCAGTATTTCGTTCCTGCCTTCTCAACAGCTAAACCTAGTCAATAAATCAGGCCTTCATTTTGTTAAAAAAGGAACAAAACCAAACTTTTCTGTTAATAATTATTCCTAGCATAAGAGGTCAGATCGTTCAAATGTAGATATAGTTTATGGATTTAATATTAAAATCCCTTAGCATTAAATCCAATTAGGGAATGTAAACATCATTGCTATTGGGTGAGATTATCTCCAATACTTTAGGAGATATTTAATATGGTTTAAACGTTTCAGGGGTTTCAGCTCAGGGGTTTCCCAGGTGGCTCAGTGATAAAGAATCTGCCTACCAATGCAGGAGACATGGGATCAATTCCCTGGTCCAGGTAGATCCCACATGCTGAGGAGCAGCTAAACCCGTTTCAATTTGCCTGAAACTCTATTGAATTTTTTTTTTTAATTTTTCTAACACTGAGTCCATCTTTAAGGAGACATTTGCTCTGAGAAAAGCATTTAGAAGAAAAAAAAAAAAGTAGTTTACTTGCTAAGAAGTTAGATAAGGCAATCCAAGTTTTAAAAAGACTGGCTTTGGGACTTCCCTAGTGGTCCAGTGGCTGAGACTCCGCCCTCCCAATGCAGGGTTAGGTTCCATCTCTGGTCAGGGAACTTGATCCCGCATGCCACAACTAAGGCATGGAGCAGCCAAATAATAAAGAAATAAATAATGTGTGTTTTTTTTTTTTTAAGACTGGCTTAAAAAGAAAACAAAACAAACAAGAAACTCTTAAATAAATCCAAAAAAACATCCAACAAGCCACATCTATACATAAGATGAGCTGTGTTATCAAATTTATAGTTCGTTTGTTCACGGTAGGAAGAAGTGATTTTGTCACAGCATTTTTATCTACAAAGGTTACTACCTGTCTTCAGATAACAACATTGAGATGGTTGTGAATGAAATTATCTTTAATACAGAGTTAATAACTTTCAGGAAAATTTCATAGTTTCATTTATCATGGGGACTCTAACCAGACAGAGGGATCCCCTGGGGGGCGGTCTTGGTCTATCTTAGGATGCAAAGTGCTTTTTAAAATTCTGAGGCAGGTATACTGGTATACTGGCATTGCTTCTAGACACACTTAAGATTAAGAGAGAGCAGGATCGATCCCACTGAGACCACCACACTTTTTACGCTCTCTGCCAGCAACGTCCACACCTCACTCTACTCCACCCTCTTCCTTCCTGAACCAGCGGCAACAAAAACAAAGAAGAAATCACATCTCAGGAGAGATTTTTGAAGGGTAGCAGATTCTGCCTCAAGGGTAGCAGAATATGCCACCCCAAATATGCCACTTTGGCAGATTATTATTTTGCGCTAAACGCAAATGAGAAGAGGAGATGCAGATACAAGCAAAGCTCTGACCTCCCTCATTTGCTTAAAAACAGGACTTAAACTTGTAAGGATGTTCTCCCTTCCCTCTCTACCAGAGAGGACAGAAGTTAATCCCCAGAGACAACTATACACCCTACTCAGCCCACCAGTGGCACCTGAGAAACCTCTGGAATAAACTTTACTAACTAGTCTTATCTACCATTTGTTGTCATTTAGTGGCTAAATGGTGTCCAACTCTTTTGTGACCCCATGGATTTGTAGCCCACCAGGCTTCTCTGTCCATGGGATTTTCCAGGCAAGAATACTGGAGTGGGTTGCCATTTCCTTCTCCAGGGGCTCTTCCCAACCCAGGATTTGAACTTGTGTCTTAGAATGCCTGGCACATGGACAGCACTCTGGAAATGGCAACTCTGGTCATTCTTCGCTTCTCTGGACTAGAAGGCCAGTGGTGTATGTAATGGCAGGGTTGCCCCCAATGCACTGTAGAATATATTTAGGTAGTAATAGTCAAATATGTGCACACCCCTGCTTTAAGACCACTCATTATATGAAATTTTCCATTTTTTTGAACTCACGTGAGACCTGGGCATCTGTTATGAAGAGCCTTGCCCCTCATCAAACTGTCCTGCTTCATTCCCCAGGCTGTCTGCTGGCCCTCTCCCAAACATTACTCTGCAAACAACCCTCCAAGATTTCCAGTTAGATAAGGGAGCTACCCTTAAACAAAGCAGTCCTTTCAACATCACCTATTAAGGATGATTGTGTAGGATTCATGTATTCCCAGAACTGAAGGCAAATTCCAGCAGGAGTCGTAATTCTTTCTTTTTTTAAAATTTTTTTTCTTTTTTTTTTCCTTTTAATTGGAGGCTAATTACTTTACAATATTGTGGTGGTTTTTGCCATACATTCACATGAATCAGTCATGGGTGTACATGACCCTCCCTCCCACCATACATTCACATGAATCAGCCATGGGTGTACATGTGTTCCCTATCCTGACCCTCCCTCCCACCTCCCTCCCCATCCCATCCCTCAGGGTCATCCCAAAGGAGTTGAATTTCTGACCAACATCAGATTTCAACGTTAGATAAGTCTGAGATGGACAAATACTATAACATGAAACTAAACTATAAACCACTCTACATTTAAATGAATAGAAATAGGACCTAAGACTAATAAAATGGGCATTAAGGCATGTACACATTGATTACACAAAAAGCCTCAATGAATTATTAAATGCTCATCTAGTTTTATATTGTGGGTAACAATTGTAACAGTTTCATTATATCCTAGTTCTGACCTAAAATGAATATAGCATCTGGGATAATTAAGAGATAGTCATTTAGCAATGCTTGCATGTCACCTTAGAAATTTATCAGATGACCCAGAGGTCCCAGGTTTTTTCCAAAAGCTCACCAAGGAAACAGGAGAAAAAGCCCTTCCCATGGCCACCCAAGATAAAGGCCTTGAAGCAAGAGGAGATATTCACAACCTTTCTGCTGACAATAAAGACCTGGGCTGAGCATTAAGTCTTATAAATCTTTAATGTGATGGTGTTCTTTCCATTGAAAGCATTTCTCTTCTGGAATAGGGGCTGACTCCACACTTCACTTTCACCCTTTACACCCCTCTCCATTAATAAAGAGCTACACACCACCTCTGATCTGTTATCAAGAGCCAGGAGATGCCTGGCATCAGAGGGTCCCTAGGAGACAACGCATGTTCAGTATTTCTCAGCCTTCACCACCGGAAACTGATGGTGTTTGACATCTAGGAGAGCAGGTCACATGGCAGTGAAAGGCAATAAAAATGATCAGATTACATCTTTAGACTTTACATATTAAGGCTAAAAAATTACATGGTATGAAGATACATGTACATGTGTGCATGCTCAGTCATTCAGTTGTGTGACTCTTTGTGGCCCCATGGAGTGTGGCCCACAAGGTTCCTCTGCCCATGGAATTTTGCAGGCAAGAATGCTGGAGTGGGTTGCCATTTCCCACTTCAGGGAATCTTCCCCATTCAGGGATTGAACCTGGGTCTCTTGCATTGGCAGGCAGATTCTTTACCACTAGCTCCACCTGAGAAGCTCCAATATGTATATGTATACATGTGTAATATTTTTTAAATAAAAATATATGCATATGTAGTTATTTTTAATAAAATACATATTTAATTTTTTAAAAGGTTGCCTACCTTCTTCCTAATCATTCTTGCCTCCCTCAAAGTCAGCAAAACCTTTTAGGAAAACAGATCCAGTGGAGGCCTGCCCAAAATATCCTCTTAACTGTCCCCTTGTTTAAAAAAAAATGAGCTATCATAGTATCCATATGCAGTAGGCTGAAATATTTTGATGAATTGCTTAATTTATGAATTTTATTTTTAAGTTGCATGCTTTATTTTCTTGCAAAATAAAAATGTAATATAAAAGCAAAAAAAAAAAAATTAGCTATCAGGCCCAAAATGTAGCCACTTATGCTAAGCCCAAGGTCATCAAACTGAGACTTAATACCTCACTTGTCTATGGCTAAACCACCCTGGATTCACCCCATCTCATCTGATCTTGGAAGCTAAGCAGGGTTGGACCTGGTTAGTACTGGGATGGGAGAATTAATACCTAACCAAATGGCAGCTTCCTCCTCTCCCAGGAATGTCATCTTCCAGTCAGTCTGGCATTAGCTGGTCAGCACTAGTGAGGTGCCAGTGCCCAGGGTAGGTCACCCCAAAAATGTGTCTCAATGGCATATTGATTATTTTGAATCAAAGCTAGTTAGGAAATGGCCTGGGAATTTCCCTGGTGGTCCAGTGGTTAAGAATCTGCCTGCCAAAGCATGGGACATGGGTTCAATCCCTGGTCTGGGAAGATGCCACATGCCAAGAAGCAACTAAGCCCCGTGAGCAAAGAGAAGCCACAATAAGAAGTCCACACATCGCAACTAGAGAGCAGCCCCTGATCTCCACAACTAGAGAAAGCCCACACACAGCAACAAAGATCCAGTGTAGTAAAAAATAATTAATTTTTTTAAATGGCCAATGCTAGAGAGACCCTGAACCCTCCGAAATCTCCCTGAAAGCAGGAAAAAAATCTCCCCTGTGAATGGTGCTCTCCCTGCATCTGGAGGTAAAGGACACCCTTATCACCAGAGAAGGGGAATTCAGCCCAGAAGCCTATATGAACAAACCTGGTTACTGTTTCAATTTACCACCCCAAGCACAAACTCTGCTTAGATTCTTCACTAATTAAGCACCCAAAGCCTTAGTTTCTTCACCCTGTCAATTCCTCACAAATTGTTTCTTCGTCTAAAGACTAAAAAAGCTGCCCGCTTTGTCCATTTCTTAGGTCTCCTTTCTCTGGGACTTCCATGAGCATGTATTAAAACTTGTCTCTTTTTCTCTTGTTAAGCTCTCTTGGGTCAATTTTATTATTAGTCCAGCCACAAGAACGCAGGAGGGGTAGGAGGGAAATTCTCCATCTCCAACAGAGATGAAGTGAAGTGAAAGTCACTCAGTCATGTCTCCAGGCCAGAATACTGGAGTGGGTAGCCTTTCCCCTCTCCAGGGGATCTTCCCAACCCAGGGATCGAACCAGGTCTCCCACATTGCAGGCAGATTCTTTATCAGCTGAACCAACAAGGGAAGCCCTCAATTCGTCTGACAGACCGCTGTTGGCCCTCCCAAAGGAAGGTGGCCTTGCCTGAAACAATCAGATCTCTGCTAGAATAACTTCCTGTCCCGCCTCCTTCTGCCTTCTGAACAGCTCCTCGGACCCCTTTTTATTTCCTAGCAGGAACTCTGCCTGGTTCCTGAATCACTGAAGAAAGCCAATGCGATCTTTAAAATTAACTCAGTTAAAATGTGTTTTCCAACACCTCTTCAGACTTCTAACCCAGGGTGTGCCTCAGGCCCACCTCCCATACAAGTGTCTGTGCTCCTTGTTGTGTCTGCCCACAAGGTAACCGGGCCTCAGGCTGCCTGAAACGAACAGTCACTGTGACCGCCCGTCACCCACACCATTCTCCTCCCATCTGAACAGGTGGGTGTCTCGGTGCACTCCAGTTTGGGGTTTCCCTAACCAAGAAACCTTCCTCTGAGGGCCCAATCAAGACCTACTTGCCCAGAGAGCCATTCCTGATTAACCAGCAAAGCTTTTACTTTACTCCTGCAACTGTTCTTTCCTGGGCTTCCCTGGCGGCTCAGATGGTAAAGAATCTGCCTGCACTGCAGGAGACCTGGGTTCAACCCCTGGGTTGGGAAGAACCCCTGGAGAAGGGAATGGCTACCCACTCCAGTACTCTGGCCTGGAAAAGTCCCAGTCCATGGGATCACAAAGAGTCAGATTTGACTGAGTGACTTTCACTGAAACTAATCTTACTTTTATGCACCCAAACATCCCAACATCTGTTCACTTTTAATAACATTTAGGATGTGGACACCTGACATATGCTTAATCCTTGCACTCCTACGACTGTTATGTGTAAAATGAAGATAATAATAAGCAACTTCACAGGGTAATTATAAGGATCACATAGAGGGAGGTATCTAATCGGTGTTCAATCAATGAGTGAAATAACAACCTGAGTGCACACAAGATTTCATGTGAGTTACCTTCCCTTTCAACCCAAGAGAAGCAGAATATATGCAAGATTTCATGCATAGGTCCCACAAGTGACTGTTTTTCATCTGTTGACCAGCAACTCATCACCTCGCTAAAATGCATCATCCCTTTTATAGTGACTCCAATAGACTGAGGGCTTCTCTTGTGGCTCAGCTGATAAAGAATTTGCCTGCAATGCAGGAGACCTGGGTTCGATCCCTGGGTTGGAAAGATCCCCTGGAGAAGGGAAAGGCTACCCACTCCAGTATTCTGGCCTGGAGAATTCCATGGACCATACAGTCCATGGGTTCACAAAGAGTCGGACACGACTGGGCAACTTTCACTTCACTTCACAATAGACTGAAATTTCTTCTTCCTTCAATTAAATCTGCATCCTTACAACTTCTACCTTCAGATCCTGGCTCAGCTCCCAGGAGCCCACACAATATATATCAGGCCCCCGGGCTCCTTTTCTTTACTCAGAAGCACCTACATTAGCCTTGGAGTGGGTCCCACAGACCAGGGTCCATGCTCTCAGCACATCCCACCACCAACACACACATTCACCATTAAAGCAAAAATTTTCAGAAAAATTAATTCTGAGCAGATGTCAAAGCTTTATTTCAAAGTTGCAGGGGAAAAGACAGCACAAGGGAAAAGTCTGTCCACAAAAACAGTCTTAGGAAAGGGCTGTTTTAAAAACTGAAAGGAATATCTAGATAAGCGGCTCTCAAACCTCAGCTGCTTCAGAATCCCCTGTGCTGGGTTGCTTCAATCATTTCAGACTCTTTGGGACCCCATGGACTGTAGTCCGCCAGGCTCCACTGTCCATGGGGATTCGCCAGGCAAGAATACTGGAGTGGGTTGCTATGCCCTTCTCCAGAGGATCTTCCTGGCCCAGGGATCGAACCCTCGATTCTTATATCCCCTGAAGACATGTTAGAAGAGCTAGCGACGGGCCCACCCCAGTTTCCCACTCAGTTAGGTGTCAAGCGCGGCCGAGAACCTGTATCTCTAAGTAGTTCCCAGGTGAAGTTTTGGCTGCTAGCCCTGGGACCACTTTGCGAACTTCTGATCTAGACTGTAAATAAAGTTGTTGCGACACAGAACTGATTAATTTCACGGAGATGTAAAGCTGCCACGCTTTTACCTATTGGACAAGTAACCCTGACCGTGGCATCCCAGAGCCGCGTTCGGTGCGTTTTCACCAGAAATACCCAGCCTTCCGGTTCCCTCCCTGGGCAAGATCAGAGGAAGGCCATCTGACTCAACAGTAGGGATTTTACTTTTCAAATTGGGAAGCTTTGCGGATGAAATTTGGAGAAGGGCACAGTAACCCACTCCAGTATTCTTTCCTGGAGAATCCCACGGACAGAAGAGCCTGACGGGCTACACTCCACAGGGTCGCACACAGTCGGAAGCAGCCTAGCACGCGCGTACGCACGCCGATGAAATTTAGGACGAGCTTTTCCTTTTGGCCGCGCCCCCGCCCCGGCAGAAAGATCTACTCTTTTCCCACGGAGACCAGCGCGCACCCGCCTCTCACCACCCGGGGGCGCTGCAGTCACCGGATCGCGGCACTTCCGGCTCTCGGCTGGAGCAGGGAGGCTGCAGCCCCCACGCGCCGCATTGCGCACGCGCAGCAGCGCCTCCACCGCCAGACCAGGAAGCGCTCCAGAAGTGGCCGGGAAGAGAAGCCACCTAGGGGTTCCGCAGAACGGCTGTTCTCACTTCTGTCTCGCCCTTCAAACCTCAGGCTTTACCTGGGCCGGAATTAATGAGCCAGGCTACTCTACACAAGGGAATTTACGAAATTCGAATGGCTGGATTGAAAAAGAAAGACTCTGCCGAAACCCGGGATCGAACCAGGGACCTTTAGATCTTCAGTCTAACGCTCTCCCAACTGAGCTATTTCGGCGCCCTTTTTGTCGTCCTCAGAGTAAACTATCACTGAACTCCTGGCGTTGGCTTCTTCCGTCTTTTCCCAGGAATCACTAAAAAGTGTCTCTTTTAAGTGGTTTTCTTTTTTTAATGGCTATACCCAGAAGTCTGCGTTTTTATGAGCCATGACTAAATAGCTAAGTATACGTTACTTAACTTTTTCCAGTATAATCCGAACCTCTGGTTTAATCGTCGCCAGCCGGCAGCGTGAATGAGCCGGTGTCTCGGCTGCAGGATTCGGGGGTCGGGCTGGCCCGCAGCCGGGCGGAGCGGGGTCAAAAGTAGCTATGGCTGCGCGCCCCCCGCCCCCAGGCCTCCGCGGCTCCTGGCACGCTGGCTCAGTCCGCCCACAGCTGGTTCCAGCGGTCCCGATGGAGGGTAGTCCCTTTGGCAAGCCCCCTGCACTAGGAGTAGCCCCTTCGAGCTGTGAGCGCACACTCTTCACTATCGGTATAGACATGAAATGGACCAGGCCATGGAGGCAGGGTTGCAGTCTCCGCGATCCCGAGTCCTCGCCCCGCTGCGTTTACCTGCCACCACGCTGCACGGAATCAGCCAGGTACATTTTAAAAGCTTGGAGAGCTCATTGACCACGGTCACCCAATATCAATACTAAATGTTTCTGAAGCACCAGCTACGTGTCAAGCACAGACATTCTGCACCGCCCAAATGCCCTGTTTGTTTTGTTTTGCTTTCTTCCCCTCTCCAATTAAATTGTAATTCTCCAAAGGCGGGGTAGATTACCACCGCCGTTTTACCCACTTAAGTGGAAGCTTCACAGCCAATTTTGAGGGATAGATGTATGTATGCATACGAATATGAAAGAAAAAAATGTTTGAATATGGGGAGTGATAGCCATCTCTAAGGCCGCTTTCTGAGTTCCTTTGTTGTAAATCCAAACAGAAGAGCTTGGGATTTATCAGAAGTCATTGATTAAGGAAGGGAAGAGACCAAAGCAAGCTTGGGGGTGGATAGAGTTCTGTGTAGGCTTAGGAGAGGTTGGAGTGGAAGAAGGAAAAATTTGGAGCAGCTTCCTTGCGCAGGTCAAACATAAAGAGGTGGGGAAAGAGGGTTTTTCTTGAATGTCATGAATGTGGCTATCTTTCACATTCTTCTCCAAAGACTGTAGGGAAGGCTTGAACCTGGGTGACTGGGAAAGTGACAGGTAAGTTTTAATGGGATTCGGAGTGGGTGTAGGGATGAGGAAAAAATCGGAGTTCATCACCTACCCCTAACTTTGCATCAGGTCCAAGCCCTTTCCCTGGGGAGATGGTAAACATACCCTATTCCATACCCTCATCTGAATACACTTCCAACTGGCTCTAAAGATGAATGAAAAGAATCTGGACCACTACCCAGTGGAGACCACAACACTGATTTCGACCATTATTCAGCACACATGGACCAGAAAAGTGTGTATTAGGGACCTTAAGCTCACCTTCTTGTATCCAGTGATGACGTTTATGCTGATCTTCAGTTTCTTTGTTTATGGCAGGAGATGGCTTACATAAAAAAAAAAAAAACTTTGTTATTAAATAAAAATATATATATATACCTTGTTTTCAATTTATGTGTTACCATTTTTTCCAAACAGTTACAAAGATGTTAGACACAAATACTTAATAAATTGTTTGGGCCTGAGCACTTGATGAAAGGAACTGTTTGGTATTTCTTTTGGTCTGGGGGCACTGGAAAAATTTACGGAGACAGGAGGAGCATTATATACAGAGAAGGTTTGGAAGCCTCTAGCTTAGTGCCCTGATGTTGATAGCAGTGTTGAATGAATATTACTACTAAGTTTGGGAGAAAAATCTGCTTTGTTCTCAAGATTATAGAAGCTAGAAGAACCATCAGGCTTCTGCAGAGACCAAATGCCAAGTGCTAAAGAGAAGGGAAAAGTCTATGGACATGCTCACAGTCAGAAGGAACTGATGATAAAGAAGTTGGCATCTAAATCGCTGAAAGGACTCCATGTTGAAAAGAAGCTTTGGCTGCAGTCTTGTCTCCCAAATTAGTCCAAGGATTCTGGCCAACTCCAGTCTAATTACCTATGATAACCATGAAGACTAATTATGGGAACTAACGAGAAGATCTAAGAATAACAAAACTGAAAAGAATATGTTGTATATAGTTATAGTAGCTAATAGATTTTTGAACAACTATCGATTGATAATCTGTCCTGAACTTTGCTCCTGGGACCTCACAGTCCAAAAAAGTAGCACTTATTTTTATTTGTGTCTGATTTTAGTCAACATTTCTCAAAAATGTTAGAAGGAAGGGAGTATATCAAAAGGACATAAGAGCCAGTTTGAAGGGGCTCTTACTGGCCAAGTCTGGGGAAATCTTTCCTTCAAAATGAATAAGGAAGGTGATAGATTATTTACTCCTTGAATAAAATAAGAATCCATGAGTATAATAATGCAGAGAGAATGAGATTGAGGGTCCTGGCCAACACGTAAATAATTTGCAATGACTGAAAAATGGCTCAGAGGGTAAAGTGTCTGCCTGCAAGGTGGAAGACCTGGGTTCGATCCCTGGGTCAGGAAGATCCCCTGGAGAAGGAAATGGCAACCTACTCTTGCCTGGAAAATCCCATGGATAGAGAAGACTGCAGGCTACAGTCCATGGGGTCACAAAGAGTCAGACATGACTGAGTGACTTCACTTTCACTTTTGACTGAAAAATATGGATGGAATGGTGGCATTGAAAATCGCCATTTTCCAAGCATGATAGTAAGACTGGTTGGGTCAAGAATCATCAGTGGATGCTATGTCTTCAGGGAAAGTTATACAGTGAGCAAAATCATGGTATGGTCTCAATGTGTCTCTTTGTAGATTCCTTAATAGTTGCAAAGGGGAAATAGAAAGTATACAGTGGGGAAACTGGACAATTCCTTGATCTGGTCATCAAGATGAACCTCACCAGTGAAGGACACTTTAACATCATGTGCCTTCTAATGTGAGTCCTTCAAAAGGACACAGCTTGCCGCTTAAATCATGGTCCAGTCAGGGATGCATAACCTGAATGGAATCATGAAGCAACATTAAACAAATTGCAATATAAAGGCAATCAAGTAGATGACTGGCCTATACTCTTCAGAACTGTTAGGTGATGAAAGCAAAGAAGAGCTGGGCCACTGTTTCAGATGGAAGGAGGCAGCAGAGACATGACAACTAAATGTAATATGTGATGCCGGACTGGTTTCTATTCAGGAGGGAAAATGCTTTAAGGATAGTAGTAGAGCAATTAAAGAAATTAGAACATGGGCTGTAGACTACATAAAAGTGTCATGTCAATGTTAAAAAACCATAGCTAGGTGAGAAAATATCCTTGTCTTAGGAAATACATACCAAAGGGCTCAGGTATAAAGAAATATCATAGCTGCAGCTTACCCTCAAATGGTTCAAAAAAATAATGATGTGTGGGCAAATACACAGAGAGAGAGAGAGACAGAGACAGAGAGAGAGACAGAGAGAGAATATGAAAATGTAAATAGGGGAAAATATTGAAAGTTGGTGAACATGGGTAAAAGATACTTGGGACTTCTCTGTACCATTTTGTAACTTTTATGGAAATTGGAAACTCAGAATTAAAAAGAATTTTTAAGATTGCTGCTCTCCTGGAGCCAGAAAATTTCCATTAGAATCATGGTAATGCTAGATATGGCAGAGACCATGGGGTTTATTTAGCAAGCTTCCACAAATTTACATATCAGGAAACAGAGACCCAGAGATGCTATAGACAGCTTGCTTAAGGATACCGTCTTAGTTGGCCTGGGCTGCCAGAACAAAGTACCATAGATGTTGGGAGGGTGGAGTGAGGCACTTTAACAGCAGAAATTTATTTTCTCAAGGTTTGGAGGCTGGGAAGTCCAAGATCAAGGTGATAGCAGAGTAGTTTCCTCTTGAGAGCACTCTTCCTGGCTTGCAGATGGCTGTCTTCTCACTGTGTGCTCACATGGACTTTCCTTGGTGAGTGTTCATGGAGCTCTCTCTCTCTGTCTCTCTTTGTGCCTTCTTCTGTCTCTGTCTCATTGTCTTCCTCTTCTTCTAAAGCCACTAATCCTATCTGGTTAGGTCCCTACTTTTAGGACCTCCTTAACCTGTAGTACCTCCTAAAAGTTCCTTCTCCAAATACAGTCTCAATGGCAGCTAGGCTTCAATATGAACTGGAAGAGAACAGTTCAGTTCATGCCAGTTACACAGTTAATTTGGTGCAGAACTGACTACTGATCCACAAAGCATATTCTACAGCTTCTACCAAATGCTCTTTTTTTTTTTAAAGACCCCGTTTCAGTGAAAAATTGGCATGAGTCTAAATCTGAATCTAGAGTCTGGGGTTAGGGCTCAGTTTTTCTTATAGATGCTTTTTTTAAATGGGCATCTCTATACCTTTTGAAATTCTCTATGTGGAAAGAATTTTTTTTCTTGATGGATAGAAAGTGATTTCTCCAAGACTTATATATTAAAGTTGTAACTTAGGGGAGAAGTATAAAAAAGTTAGTAGATTGCAAATATCATCAGTATGCTGAATTGATCCAAAAGAAGTTAATTTATTTAAAGCCATTAAACCACAAGTCTATAAAGACCTTATTGGTTTTTTTGTTTTTGTTGAATCACAGACATCAATATTAAGCCTTGGGGTATACTTACAAGGCCAGAAACAATTAAGTAAATTATACTTAAGAACAACCAACTGAGCTTTTTCTATGTTCTAATCTAATCCTCCCACATCCATCAGGCAAACACTTAACTAGCCATGTGGATTTTGCACAATGCCTTAAAGGCCAGAAAACTTGGACTCCAGAGCTTGAGTTTCAGAGGCTTGGCCATGCTTTAAATAATTGTCGGCTTGTCTTGTCTCCTTTCTTGATGAACTGGGCCAGCCTCCCACCTGCGTCCCTGCTCCATCTCCCTACTCCACCCTATCCAGCCATTAAGGAGGAAGACCTGGTTATTCACCCAAAGAAATAAGGCAGAACAAAGTTAAGTCAGGACTTCCCTAAATCCCTTGTTAGTTAAAAAAAAAAAAAGCCAGAAACAAGATATAAATCTGTCTCTTCCTTTGCCCCACCGAAGATGCACAAAGTGAAAGTATTTGTTGCTCAGTCATGGGGGGTAGCAGACCAGGCTCCTCCGTCTATGGCATTCTCTAGGCAGAACACTGGAGTAGGTTGCCATTCCCTTCTTGAAGGGATCTTCGCAGCCCGGGGATCGAACCCAGATCTCCTGAACGGCAGGCAGATTCTTTACCATCTGAGCCACGAGGGAAGCTAAAGATGCACCAGGCAGTGTAAAATGACCAGAGGCTCAGAAAAGGAGGACACAGAAGCACCTGTGCTGTCTGGTCCTGATGCATCTCCAGCCTCCCAGGTGCCCAGCCCTCCTGCCTCTGTCCTCTGCTTCCATCCACCACTCTAGCTCTGCCTGTTGTAGCCTTACACCCCCAACTCCGTGTCCCTCCACTGGCCGCTTCCTGACCCACCTCGCTTTTCCTCGGGACTCTTGGCGACGAGTCAGTGCTTCTCTCCCCTTCCTCCCTGTCCTCCTTGCACACACAGGCCAGAGTTCCTCTGGAGGACATCTTTGGCTGGAGGGATGGGGTGAGACGGACTGCGGAGCTAGCTTTGCTGCCTGCTCTGCTCAGGACCTGCAGTGGAGGCAGAAGCCTCCTGGAACGTGGTCCCCTCTGTCCTGCAGGGGGCGCTGTCAGGGCAGGTGTCCAGGGCGCTCCTAGGTTACTCAGACGGTAAAGATCTGCCTGCAATGCAAGAGATCAGGGATCCCTGGGTCAGGAAGATCCCCTGGAGAAGGGAATGGCTACCCACTCCAGTATTCTTGCCCGGAGAATCCCATGGACAGAGGAGCCTGGAGGGCCGCAGTCCACGGGATCTCGAAGAATGAGACACGACTGAGCCACTAACATTTTCACTTTTTTCAGATTACAGGGACAGTAAGCAGGGCCTTGATCCCAGACTCTCCCACTCAGCTATCCAGCACCTTCCCATCATTAGCAGCTAGAAAACATTACACTCCGTTTTCTCCAGCCACCGAAGGCTGCATAGGGTTCAGAAAGGGCTGCAGCTCCATGCGTTTTCCCATAGATGGCCGGGTATCCAGAGCTGCTTCGAGCGGTAGGAAGGAAGCCATCATCACATCACAGACAGAAGTGTTCAGATGGTTAATTTATTGCCCTCTTGATAATTGGGTGGTGGGAAAAAGAATGCTTCAACTTGGGAATGGCTGAGGCTTCCCTGCTGCCCCATAAGGAATGGGAGGCTTAAAATCAAAGTGTTTTTTCCTGTCTCCGTGATAAGTAAACACTGACATGCAATCACACCAGTGCTTGTGTAATATTTACAGGTGGTCTCACATTGATCAGCTGGGACAGTGGCCTCTACTTTGTGAGTGAGTCAATAAAAGCCCCAGAGGATAATGATTCCCCAAGTCATGCAGTCTTTTGGTGACAGAGCTGGGACCAGAACTCAGTTCTGAGCCCCAGGCCAGGGTGGTCACACTGCACAATGTCTGTCCCTGTATTAGACCAGCTTTTCTGAAATATGGCGGTTTATTTAAATCTGTGGTCCACATGCACTTTGGGGATGTTAGGTTTTGAGGCAAGCGGTCTTCTTGACCTTAGCGAGGAATCTTGCTGTTTACACGAACCTGGCTCATTTCCCCAAGCACAGGAGCAAAGTTTATGCCGATGTTGCTCTGAGAATCTTGAGGCCTAATTTCTTTCGATTCACAGTCCTCTGATGAAACTCTGGACTCAGAAAAGGGCTTGCTAGGAATCGTTTATACCTCAGTATAAATAGAAGACCTTCAGCCCGTTTTTATGGGCCTCCTAATCCTGCAATATAACTGTGCCTAGGCATCACCTTTGAAGTTCAGTTCAGTTCAGTTGCTCAGTCATGCCCGACGCTTTGTCATCCCATGGATGGCCTATGAAGCCTTCTTGCTGAAAAATGTTTGGCCTGAAACTACCCATGTCTCTAGGTAGACCTAACTTCCAGTTTATAAGAAATTCAGAAAATGGAGAAATAAGTAAGACGACACATGAAAAAATAACTAGACAAATCCAGAGAATAAGACATTCTCTAAGACTTCTGGTTTGCTGTCTTCAAGATACCGCTGTTATGAAAAAACAAAACATCAAAAAGATAGGGATAGAGCTCTATATGAGACTGTTAATAAAAGGATGTAACCAAAAGTAACGTGTGGACTTTTGTGGCTACAACTAAAGCCAAAAAAATAAATAAATATTTTAAAAAGAAAAAAGAGTAGTTAGAAAATGGAATTTGGGGGATATAGAGGAAAAAATCTATTTTCTGTCTACTCATTTTGGGTTTCCTAGATGGAGTCCTGTAAATTTTTCTGACAAAAGGTAGATTAACAAGAGAAAAACAACATTTTGTTTATTAACCTGTGCATTGCACATACTCATGGAAGCCCCCAGTGACGAGTAACTAAAAAAAGTGATTAGAGGGAATTCCCTGGTGGTCCAGTGGCTAAGACTCTGCATGCCCAGCACAGGAGGCCTGGGGTTTGATCCCTGGTCAGGGAACTAGATCCCACATGCCATGAGTAAAGATCCAATGTGCTACAACTAAAGCCAAATAAATAAATAAATATTTTAAAAAGAAAAAAAGGGTAGTTAGAAAATGGTATTGTCATTATGCAGGAGAGTGCTATGGTTTTAGGAGATTTATGCTGAGGTATTTAGGGTTGAAATATCACCGATGTCTGTACCTTACTTTTATGTCTCAAAAATACACATATATAGATAAAATCAAATAGCAAAATGTTAATGATTGTTGAATTCTAGGTGGAGAAATTTATCTCCCAATTTTTCCATATGTTTTACATTTTCCATAGTGAAATTTCGAAAAAGATAAATATTAGTCTTATCTTATAGATCCTAGAAATTTCCAAATTCTAATGCTATTTTTTTTTTTACTAAAGATGTAAGAACTTATTAATGGAATCTTAGGCATCAGAATACAGCTAAAAATCTATTTTGCAAGAACAGAGAAGCCCTTTCCATAATACATGATTAGTCTAATTAGCCCCTTAGTCCATCTAGTGCTGACACTTGTCCTATATATTTCAGGAACATATTTTTAGAGTCACCAAATTGGGACATATGGTCTGACAAAGAATTTTTCCCCCCTACTTCACTTTTACACACATGAAATCCTTACAAAAGTATAAAAATCAGAACGTGTAGAAATTATTTTGTTTATTAATGTATAGTGAATCTCCTTTCTGGGAAAAGAAAAATAGCACAGTTAAGTGAAATTCTGCTGTCTCAAGACTTGGAAAACCGTTGCATACCTTGTAATCAACTCCAATGTGATTTACAGCAAAATCTTTAACTTTACAAGGTCAACGTAATAATTTATCATGACATATGTTGGGGATTAAAATGTCTTCCTTGTCTTTTATTCTTAACTTTTAATTTCCTTTTTGAATCAGGCTTTCAGTTTTGACCTTCATAATTACTAAGGAAAATCAGATTGCAGTAATTAGAATATTGCAGAAACATCATCTAAAACTATGGTTTGATTAGTCCATTAACTTCCGCAACCACAATTTCAACTCCTGAGAATTTTAAACTGATTTAATTTTAGCTATGTAATACTTTATTCTTTTTTTTTTTTTTTTTGATAGCTGAAATATTTGTAGAGTCAGTCTGAGGTAGCACACTTAGAAAGTTAGGAGGGCCAAAGGAAAACCTGCAGAATAGCTGATTAGGTAAAGGGACATGTGTAGTTTCTAAACAGTAGTACATAGAATTTTTGCTTGATATGTAACACTCAAATAGCTAACATAATTTGACTTTGGAAGCTTTTTCTGGACAAAGAAAAATTGCTTCACTTAGGTTTATTCTGTTGAAAAATATGTGAAGGACTGAGCTCCAGAGCCATTAATCAAAGTTTAAAAATTTGCTAGAAATAGGAAGATGCTTCTCAAGAGGCTTATTTGGCCTCTCTTATTTTAAATTTCTTCTATCTATACATTTTTTTTTTTTAAGTTGGAGGCTAATTACTTCACAACATTTCAGTGGGTTTTGTCATACATTGATATGAATCAGCCATAGATTGACACGTTTTTATTCAGCATTTTACCCTGAAAGTGTGCTTTCCCTCCTGTTCTACCCCTATAGGAGCTAATTCTCACAACTGTTGCTAGTAGGGGAGCAGTGTTTTCATTCCAAGTCAATAGATCAGGGGACAAGCGAAATACAGAACTGTTATTAGACTCCTTTTTGTGGCTGGCACTTGGCATATGGTGTCTTAGCTCCCTGACCAGGGAAGGAATCCATGACCCCTGCAATGGAAGCACAGTCCCAGAACTGTTGTTACCAGACTTCTGATTGGAGGGTTTTCCATCAGTTTGGAGTCAAGAAAGAGACCATGAATTAGAATTGCTTCCTTTGCTCCTCAAAATTGACCTAATTAAGTCAGGATGATGAAAAGAACCTGCCTACTTTCTGCATGTAGGATAGAAGGATTCCATTGGTAAAGTAGAATATTTTCTGCCCTTGGGTAAAACTCGTCTTTTTAGGAGTGTGTCGATTTGAACATAATGAGTTTGGCTATAAACACAACAGTATTAGCAAAACTGGCTAGTAAAGCTAAGAGATCAAAGAAGAATTATCCAAAGGTAGAAGTTTCTACAGTGAAGGACCGAAGTGAGGATTAAAGAGCAGTCCTTCTAGACAACAACAAAGCATAAGTGAAATCAGTAGCAGCCTCAAGATGCAAAACTGACTCACCACTTTCTTAAAGAGTGAAGTTAAAGGAAAATGTGAGCTTTAGGTGGTCAGGGGCGTGTGAAAAAGCAAAGGGTTCCGAGTGGAGTGGGGATGTGTGTGTGGAGAGAGAGGCAGAGAGAAACCAAGAGACAGAGACAAAGAACCTGCCCCTTTAAAACGTCCACAAATGAATAGAGATGCTGCATGTCCAGGTCATGGAATACAGAAACGATTGCACCACCAGGAGCCACAGATCTAGTGGGGCACACAAACACAAACCTATAAACAGATGAATCAACCAAGTAATGTATGATGGTAATAGAGAGGACAGAACCTCGCCATCTGCAGGTGAGGCCAACTTTGGTGAGTGGCTGACATTTAAATGAGATTTTCAGGGTTGACCAGAAGTCCTCCAGATGGAGAGGACGTTGCATTCTGGCTGCATGGACAACTGTGCCAAGGCACAGGGCCTGAAAGGGCCAGGCATCCAAAGAAGACCAGCATGGCCGAGCGTGAGGGCAGCTGTGGATGGAGCTGAAGGGCAGGAGGCAGCCTGGGGATGGGCCACTCTTTGGAGATTTGTGCATTGGGAAACAGGGAACCCAAACATATTTTCTGCATCAGGGACTGGTTTGATTGATAAAAATACAAGTCTGGGGAAGTATGAAGGAAAGATCTGAGTGAACAGGGTCTGGAAGCTGGGAAACCAGTGGGGAGGGTGTCACCTAAACACTAAGGCAGTGGTGATGAGTAAAAGCTGAAGAGGAGATGCCAGATCTCAGAGCTGGTTAAGGAGGAATCTATAGGATTTAGTGACTAGACATGGGTGGTGAGAGTCAACAATGGCATCAAATCTGCCAGATTTGGAAAAGGTCACTGATGACATCTTCTTTCAAGACTGAGAATGCAGGAAGTGCAATTTGGGGCTGTGGAGATGTTCTACAGTGTAGCTATAAAAGCTGAGGCATCTTCTGAATTCCACTTGGGTAGGTCCAGGATGCAAGAGGTGCTCTGAGGCTGGAAAACCCAGATGAAAACAAAGAAGTGCTGGGAAATGAAATGTGGGAATCGTGGTCATCATGAGGACAAGGAAACAGGAGTGACTAAGAGGGTGTAAGGAGGTGGGAACATCACCCTGGGGCAGTGCTTCTCAACTCGGGGTGGTTTTGGTCCCTAGGGGACATTTGGCAGTTTGGAGGCTCTTTGGTTGTCACAACTAGGGGGAGTGAGTAGAGGCCAGGACGATGTTTGTTCTGCTTCAGTCCACAGGGCAGCAGCACAATCAAGGGAATAGGCAGCAGAATAAGAACGCAGCAAGAAAAAGAGCGGAATCTGAATGGTGAGTGGAATGGGTTTGAGGGATGCTGCTGGAGCCAAAGGAAAAATGTTTTTGAACAATCAGGGCATGAATAGGACCACGTGCTGCCGAGAACGAGGAAGACATTGGTCATTCTAAGTTAAGAGGTTATGAGTGACGATAGTCAAGTGCAAACAGACTCAGTAAGGTAGTGGGAGCAAAAATCAGATTATAACGAGGGGCAGAGGTGATCAGGAGGTGAGAACATGGGACACCGAGTGATGACTCTCTCCCCAGAGTTTGTTGGTTTGCTGCACAGCCTCTATAGGAAACAGTATGGAGATTCCCCCAAAAATTAAAAATAGAACTGCCACTCAGTAGTTCCATTGGTGAAAGGCTCAGTCCCACAAGACCGCCCCCTATTCAGACATTAATTGCAAGTCCACGTTACCACCTGTTCCTCTGACCAATTGGTTATAAAAATCTCAGGTTCCTGTGACCCCCCTTCTTGAGTTCAAGAATTTGCTAGAATGGCTCACAATACTCAGGGAAACTCTTTACCTACATTTACCAGTTTAGTGTAAGTGATGTTACTCAGGAACCGCCAGAAGGAAGAAAAGCCTAGAGCAAGGTATGCGGGAAGGGCCTGCCTTCGGCAGGTGCATCTTCCTCCCAATACCTCCGCTTGTTCACCCACCTGAAAGCTCAGCAAGCCTTGCCGTTCAAGAGTTTTTATAGAGGAGGGGACGACAGAGGATGAGATGATTGGATGACATAACTGATTCAATGTACATGAGTTTGAGCATACCCTGGGAGATGGTGAAGGACAGGGAAGCCTGGCATGCTGCAGTCCATGGGGTGGCAAAGAGTCAGACATGACTGCAAGACTGAGCGAGAACAACCTCCAGGTTCCTCTCTCCTCTTTTCCAGTAGGTCAGTGGGCAGGGCTGAAAGATCCCAATCCCTAATCATGTGGCCTTTCTAGGGACCCGCCCCATCCCCAGACTAAAAGCGCCACCCTAAGTCACTTAAGTAGCATAAACAACTATGACCAAAAGTTGATCAAAAGCTCCTTAAGAAAAACAATGACACTCCTGTCATTCAAGAAATACCAAGGGTTTTTGGAGCCTGTGCCAGGAGCCTGGGGCAAAAACTAGACATATTTCTTTATTTCTCTTTTTTTCAAATATATTCCTTATTTTACCACTTAAGGCTTCCTGGACCTGGATCATCCTTACGTAAGCATGTGAAAGTCACTCAGTTGTATCCAACTCTATAGGACCCCATGGACTGTAGCCTGCCGGGCTCCTCCATCCATGGTATTTTTCTAGGCAAGAATTCTGGAGTGGGTAGCCATTTCCTTCTCCAGAGGAATCTTCCTGACCCAGGGATCGAACCCAGTTCTCCTGCATTGCAGGTAGACTCTTTACTATCTGAGTCACCAGGGGCCCAGACAGTCCTTAGGGTTGGCCCTAACCTGGCTTTACTCAGCTCCTTGGAAAACTGGTCTGGAATTCCATTTCTCTATTTCTCCAAGCCTAATCACTACTCAGTTCTTTATTATCCTCATGCTCTCATTCTCCCTCAACCCCACACTCCACTAAAATGACTCTAGAAAATTTGCGTGTACATGGCTGAAACCAGTGGGCCCTTTTTAAGTCTTTGCCTTACTGAATTTCAGCTCGCCACCTGCTTGTTATTATATATCTGTCCCGTTGGTGTCTGTGGTATTATTTCCTCTTGTTCTCTTCCACTCTTTCATTTTTATTTATTTATTTTTAACCACTCCTTCTTAATCTCCTTGGCTTTCCTGCCTGCAGTTAAAACCTTGGTATTTCTCATGGTTTGTCTATGAATCAGCCACCATCAACTTTGTTATTTTGTATTTTCTGCTTGTGGGGATTTATCATTTAACTCCTAAATATGTTTCTGTAGATCTCAAACCCTGCCCACCAGTTTGAACATCAGGTTCATGTTTGACTGTTTGCTAGATATCCCCAACTCAAGGTGGCTCAGGCCATAAAGAATCTGCCTGCCATGCGGGAGGCCTGGGTTTGATCCCTGGGTGGGGAAGATCACCTGGAGAAGAGAATGGCTACCCAGTCCTGTATTCTTGCCTGGAGAACTCCATGGACAGAGGAGCCTGGAGGGCTGGAGTCCATGTCCTTGGATATCCCACAGATCCCTAAAACTCGTGCATGCGTGCTCAGTCACGTCTGACTCTTTCACAAGCCCGTGGACTGTAGCCAGACAGGCTCCTCTGTCCATGAGATTTTTCAGGCAAGAATACTAGAGTGGGTAGCCATTTCCTCCTCCAGGGGATCTTCCCGACCCAGGAATCAAACCCATGTCTCTTTCATCTCCTTCATTGCAGGGGGACTCTTTACCTCTGAGTCACGGGGGCTTCCCTAAAGTTCACCATCTGCGAAATAGAATTTACCATTCTCCACTCTTTCCAATTCAACATTCAAAACCTTAAAATACCAGCCAAGAGAGTGCACCTCCCACATATAATCAATCAATGAGGTTTTTTAATCTAAAGAGTTCTCACTGCTGTCACCGATGCAACGTGTTTGGGGTGTGGTGCTTCAGGCCTTATCATCACCGGCCTGATTTACTGCCACGGCTTCATAACTTGGATCCCTGCAGGAGCTCAATCTTGCTTTCCTTTAAATTCATCTTTCATCCTGTTGCCAGAATGAGCTATCAAAAAAGTAATTCTGCAGTCAATAAAAATGGCAAAAGATCTCATAATATGTAAAAATGTTCATGATACATTGCTTAATGAAAAAAAAAAAAAGCAGACTCCCAAACAGTAGGTTCATTCTGACCCCATTTTAGTCTTTTAAAATGTGTATATATGTTCCAACAAATGAAATGCAGAACATACATCTGAATATTAGCCAGAGTCTTTGTCCAGTGGTAGACCTTGAGTGGTTTGCATTTTTTATTGATTTAGTTTTCCGAGTGTTCTGCAATGAGCACATATTAGTTTGAAATTAAGAATTAGATAAATCTCACAAATCCAATGATGTTGATTTCTTCCTTAAAATCCTGAATTAACTCTCTGCTGGTGCTGGAATAATGAGGTGTGAGTGAGTGCTTAGTCATATCCAATTCTTTGCGATCCCATAGAATGTAGCCCACGGGGCTCCTCTGTCCATGGAATTGTCCAGGCAAGAATACTGGAATGAGTTGCCATTTCCTTTTCCAGGGAATCTTCCTTTCCAGGGATCAAACCTCCGTCTCCTGAGAGGTCTGCTGCATTGCAGGCAGATCCTTCACTGCTGAGCCACCGGGGAAACCCGGAAGAATGAGGTAAAAGCACTTTTTTCATAGCAGACAAGCCCCTCCACGGCCCAGTTACGTTGCTCTCTGGCCTCCTCCCCCTGTCTCACATCATAGAGCAGAGGTTCTGAAACATTAGTGATCAGAATCACTGGGCCCCATCCCCAAAGTTTCAGATTCTGTAAGTCTGCGATGGAGCCCAGGAATTTGCAGGTCTAACAACAGATAAAAATGCTGTTGGTCTGGGTACATATTAAAAAGATTTTTATTATGGTGCTAAAATTTACATAGCAAAAAATGTACTATGTTAATTATTGTTAAGTGTACAATTCAGAGGCATTAAGTACATTCAGGATGCAACCATCATCCATATTCAGAACTTTTTCATCATACCAAATAGTAACTCTGTACCCATTAAGCAATAACTCCCCTCTTCTCTCAGCCTCTGCTCAGTCTCTGCTGTACTTTCTGTGTCTATGAATTTGCCTACTTTAAGTACTTCAATTAAGTGGAATCATACCATTCCATTGTTTGTATTGACCACATCTTTTCATTCATTTGTAGATGTACATTTGGATAGGTTCCAGCTACTGGAACGTTCATTAGAACACTGGTATACAAGCACCTGTTTGAGATCCTGTTTTCAATTCTTTGGGCTATATACCTAGGAGTGAAATTGCTGGATCATATAGTAATTCTATGTTTAAGTTTTTGAGCCCTTAATCAAATTTATTTCAAACCGGAGAACAGTTCAGTTCAGTCACTCAGTCATGTCCAACTCTTTGTGACCTCATGGACTGCAGCATGCCAGGCTTCCTTTTCCTGAGTTTATTGTGATCCACACAGTCAAAGGCTTTGGCATAGTCAATAAAGCAGAAATAGATGTTTTTCTGGTACTCTCTTGCTTTTTCAATGATCCAGCGGATGTTGGCAATTTGGTCTCTGGTTCCTCTGTCTTTTCTAAAACCAACTTGAACATCTGGAAGTTCATGGTTCATGTACTGTTGAAGCCTGGCTTGGAGAATTTTGAGCATTACTTTACTAGTGTGTGAGATGAGTGCAATTGTGTGGTAGTTTGAGCATTCTTTGGCATTGCCTTTCTTTGGGATTGGAATGAAAACTGACCTTTTCCAGTACCGTGGCCACTGCTGAGTTTTCCAAATTTGCTGGCATATTGAGTGCAGCACTTTCACAACATCATCTTTTACGATTTGAAATAGCTCAACTGGAATTCCATCACCTCCACTAGCTTTGTTCATAGTGATGCTTCCTAAGGCCCACTTGGCTTCACATTCCAGGATGTCTGGCTCTAGGTGACTGGAGATCAGAAGCTGAGAAGAGATCTTGGGTAGAGATAAGGAACTGAAATTGGAAAAAAAAAAAAAAAGATAGTAATTAAAGCAATGAGAGTAGATGGTATTTCCCGGGTTTTTTTTTAAGTATTTCTCAGTTTACTGGCTATATTACATGGCATCTGGGACTTTAGTTCCCCACCCAGGGATTGAACCTGTGCCCCCTTCATTATTGGAAGTGCAGTCTTAACCAATTGACCACCAGGGAAGCCCCTTTCAGGAAGGTTTTTGAGGCTGATGACCCAAAGGAGAATTCCTGCCATGGAGGCAGAATGAAAGTCAGCAGTAAGTTGAATACACAGCAGGGAGAAAAGGGAGGCAGTTTTTAAAGGCTCTTGGAGACAAAAAGTTTTCAGCGTTGCTTCTTTTCTAAAGTTGTTCTTTTTGTTTGTTTTTAAATATTTTACATATTTAGGTTGCTGCTGGGTCTTCCCTGCAGTGCACAGGCTTCTACTGTGGTGGCTTCTCTCGTTGCAGAGCACAAGCTCTAGGGCATGGGGGCTTCAGTAGTTGTGTACGTGCTTAGTTGCCCCGTGGCATGTGGGATCATCCCCGATCAGGGATTGAACCCATGCCTCCTGCATTGACAGGTAGATTCGTAACCATTGGACCACAAGAGAAGTCCTGAAGTTGTTTTTTTTTTTTAAAGATGATTTTTTTAGAGCAGTTTCTGGTTTACCACAAAACTGAAAGGGAGGAACAAAGGTGTCTCATATACTCCCTGACCCTACATATGTATAGCTCCTTTATTATCAACATGATTCATCAGAATGGTGCGTCTATTTTTTTTTAACCAAGGATGAATCCAAACTGAAATGTAATAATCACCCTAAGTACACAGTTTATCTTAAGGTTCACTCTGGCTCTTATACATTCCCTGGCTTTAAAAGTGAAAGTCGGCTCGGCCTTAGCGCCATCTTTTGAGAAACCTCTGCGCCATGAGAGCGAAGTGGAGGAAGAAGCGAATGCGCAGGCTGAAGCGCAAAAGAAGAAAGATGAGGCAGAGGTCCAAGTAAACTTGTACACCCATGGAAGCCACAGAAGCAGAAACAAGGGAAGCCAGAGGCCAGGGACGCTGGTACAAATTGTGGACTGCATGCCTACTATCTAGAACTTCTCAATGGATCTGGAACATCTATGGCCATTCTGATCGCCTTGACCACCTTTGAGAGACCTACCTTGCTCGTATCAAAGCCGTCCCTTTTGATCCTTTGCCCTGGACCTGTGATAACTATGGACTAGTTCTCTTCTCAGTTGTGGCTGAATGTAACGTGTACAATAAATCATCTCTTTTGCTGTCTTGGCTGAAGAAAAAAAAAAACAAAACAAAACAAAACAAAAAAAAAAGTGAAAGTCGATCTGTCGAGTCCAACTCTTTGTGACCCCAGGGACTAAACAGTCCATGTAATTCTCCCAGCCAGAATACTGGACTTTCCCTTCTCCAGGGAATCTTTCCAACCCAGGGATTGAACCCAGGTCTCCTGCACTGCAGGCAGATTCTTTACCAACTGAGCTACGAGAGAAGCCCTTGGATAGATATAAATTGACATATGGCCATCATATCATCATACGGGGTATTTTCACTGAATGAAAAGATCATAAACATACATGCAAGAACAAATGATGCAGAACAAAGGACACGGAGTGAGTGTTTTTATTTTGTCATCTACCCTTAATGACCAAATGCCACTGAAGACAATTTGCTCTGTTTGTTCCATTTTCTGCCTGTAACTTCCTACAGCCGCTTCCCTGAGCTCTTACCCCAACTCCATTTTCTCCAGAGCTCCAAGAAGCACTCCTTCCCTATACAACTAGGACCAGAGGACCATCATGTCAGTTGTTCTCACTCAACTCTCTAGTCCTTGCGCCTCATACTATGCCCAACTCTGGCTCGGTCTATTCTTACAGCTAATGACAGTGTTTTAACTTCAGTTTATGTTTCATTCTTGTTTGGCAAGTCCCCTTACTAATTTTGGATTTGCTTCCTACTCTTTTCCCAAGCTTCACATTCTCCAATCTATCACCCATCCTCAACCACTTCTGAGTTAATAACCTCACTTTCTACTCCACAGAGGAAACAAACTACCACTCATACACTGAAGCCAGAAAGTTGGGTGTAGCCTTCGACTCTTTTCCTTTACTTGGTGTGATATCCAATCAGTTACTTTTTCAAATCATCTTAAAGACTTTAGGGGAGAGAGGAATTAAAAATACATGATAATCAAGTAATTTAAAAAATTTTGTACAAAACAAAGACATACTTTTTAAAAAGCCACATGATACATTAAACACATGAAAATACTGATAATTTTATAAATAAAACCATTTTAAACAGTAAATACATGATAAAATTTCTCTGATACAAGATGACTTATATAGTTCCATGATCGATTTTGAAAATATAAAAACTACCTCTTTTATAACTTAATTTTATAAAAATTATCAAAAGTTAAAAAGTGCTAGATATGCTTCCATTTGTTCCATTTTTAAAGCAACTGTAGCATGACATCTGACCTTAAAAACATAAATTAGGGCATAAGGCTCATCCTACATTGCCTAAAAGACTTCAGAGACTTTCTAGGCAGTGGGAAAAGCTGTAGAGTTCAATGTCAGCAAAGGCTGTCATCTGCCCAGAGCTATTACCTGTCCTTGTTCTCAGAAACAGGAGATTCATCCTTCCCAAACCACATCTACCAAGAAGTCTTTCTATGCATACTGGTTCCTAATTTTCAGGATAAAATGTTTCTGAGAGAATTACAATTATTTAAATCCTATGCTGATACTGAACCTCTTCTATAGATTGAGGCATTTTACATTTGATTTTTATACACAAAGTCATAATCTAATTCCAAATGAAAAAGAAGATGCTTCATTTGGTCACTTGATTTCATATCGCTTGTCGAGGTAGGTAGGATAATTTTCTTCTTTCTCTGAAAACTGTCCCGGCTATACAAATGGTGGTTGTACCGGAAAGGGTTCTAATGCTTTTTCTGCATTCTTCCAGTTGTGAAAATTCTCTCTGTACCACTCAACTGATAAGACAAAAGACAAAAAAATTTTAAAAACTCAACATCAGTTAACCAACTATTTACTGAGTTCCTACTAAATAAGAAAAGTCTTGCTCATCAGCTAATGTGTAGGCAAAGATTGCCTAAAGATGAAAACAATTTGATTTTGAACCAATGATGTTAATCAGGAGATGTTTCATCACCTGAAAACTTAGATTTAAGAATCAACAATTTTGGGGGGAGAATGGATACATGAATATGTATGGTTGAGTCCCTTCACTGTTTACCTGAAACTTTCACAACATGGTTAATTGGCTATACCATACAAAATAAAAAGTTCAAATAAAAGAAAAAAAAGAATCAACATTTCTTTTTCTCTTTAACTTCAAAAGTCCTTCAATACTGAATTTGCTGGTATAAGTGTTAAAACATTCTGATTTTAGACAATTCAGGGGAAAAGGTAGCTAAGTCACTTATGCTGGTTTTAAAGTCATAGAAAAAAAGTGTAGTATTTTGTTCATGTAAATGTCACAATATTGCATGATAGGCATAGTGAGATGTGAACTTCCTTCTGTTAATATGTAAAATTACTTTATGCTGCTGTCCTATTAACAAAGTTTTTTAGTTGAAAAAATGATAAATTATCTTTGAATTTGCTTTTTAGAACTCAATATAAGTATTTTGTATGTCCAGTTCTGAACCAAGACTTTTTTCCTACACTTGGCTATCTTTTCTCATGAGTATATTTCTAAACAGAATTTAACAGTTATACATATTTATACACAGATTTTATATAGACTTTTTAAAATATATTTCTGCTGCACATATTAAATTTGTTTCCTGTTTGTTTCAGTATAAAAAGATTCAAGAGACTCAAAAACTGCAACTGTCTCTATTTTACCAAATCTCAGATGTCTGATCTTAAGATGAACCATTACTTTACAGATTAGTAAGAAAGAAAAAAAGTTGAAACAAGAATTATCAGACACTAGTGACTATAAAACACATACCTCTGAAGGAGGTGAAAAAAGTGAAAAATGTGCATCTGAGAATCAATGAAATAGGTATCTGACAAATACTAATAAGAAGAAGCCTGATCAGAAGTTAGTCTATGAAGTTCAAGACACTTAATTACTAATATTAGAAATAAATTAAATGTAAAAATTTGAAAAGTGAAATTGATTTACCATAGCATTCTGCCGAATTTGTAGTCTCCTAAAAAACAAATTATTGTGCCTTAAAATTTTACTGAATCTCCCCCTACCCTCAAGGGATCAATTCATAACATACTTGTTTTTTTAATTCCTTCTTTCCAAGGTACTTTAGGTCTCCATCCTAAGCCATGTATTTTTTCTGACTTCATTGGATATCTCATGTCATTGGTAGGTCTTAGAAAACAAAACAGATTTAAAATGACATTGTGGATATATATTTACAAATTTAAATAAATACTTAAGAGAAATAATGAGTCCATAATTCAAATTTTTTTCTCAAAAATTTTCCCCTGATGACCCCATTATAGAAAATTTATAAAATAAAGTATATGTTAAAAACCATCTATAATTCAGATGCCTAACCCTCTGTGGCTTATCCTTTACTTATTTCAACCACATATAAACTTGTTAGGACTCTTTATCTTACATGTCCTGGGTCTGGTAGTTTATAGACATTAGAAATTATATTTTAAAATACTTCCATAGCAAGATGTTACTATCCCTATGTCACACTCAAGGAAATCTCAGACTTGGAAAGGGTCAATAAACTTTAAGTCACACATGTATTCTTATGACATTTATAATTAGGAAAAAATATTTTAGCAGAAAACCGAAGAGAGAAACTTTTCTGGGTAAGGCCATACATTTATAATCTTAAAAGCACCTAAGATTTCAAAACTTTTCTCCAATTCTTTAACTTGTTACTCACCTATCATCAACATAATCAACCCAGTTTTCCATTTCAGACTCTGAATTGGTCTCTTTGATCTGTCAAAAAGGAGAAGACATTTAAGTCAAATTATAAAATGAGATCAGTGAATAAAAATGGTATTCAACTGTTTCAAACAACAAGAAAAACAGCCTCCTCCAAATGGGAAGACAGCTAAGGTGAATAACATTTTATTAACACTTTCTACACTTTATAATCTAAATTCTAGCTGGAGCTCAGAAAGATTACACATTATAAAAACTATAGGAAAAAAATGAATTTTTTGGCTTTGGATTATTACTGAGTGTGATATTATGATTTAAAATCAGAAATGTCTATTTGATGTTCATCCCTGTTCCTGGCACAGAGCTCCTAAAAATTCCTAAGTGATGAGAGATAAAGGTGTTGTTGGCTATTTATAACAAGTCCCTTTCAACTACATCAGCGTTTATGTTAATGAGTGATTTTTGGAAAGCCCCTAAGGATGAAGACTGGTGCCAAGGGAACCAACCAAGCAATTAGAGGATGGAACTCAGCCTTCCTGCCCCCACCTCCGGGGAGGGGGAGGAGGCTAGAAGTTGAACTAATCATCAGTGGCCATGATCTAACCCATCATGCCTACTTAATGAAGCCTCCATAGAGACCCCACAAGGAGAGGGTCCAGGTGCTGGGAGGGTGGCACACACAGAGAGGGCAGGAAGCTCCATCTCCTTTCCCTCGTATCGTGTGCCCTAAGGATCTCCTCCATCCTCTGTAATAAACCGGCAATCCAGTGGGCAAACTCTTTTCCTGAGTTCTGTGACTACCTCTAGCAGATTATCTCAGACTTAAACCTGGCTGATCGGAAGCACAGGTGACAGTCAGGTCTCAGGACTGACGTGTTAAGTGAGGGCAGTCTTGTGGGACTGAACCCTTAACCTATGGGATCTGACACCATCTCCAGGTAGATAATGTCAGAACTGAGTTAAACTGTAGGACCCTACTAAGCTGGTGTCTGAGAATTGCTGGGTGTAGAAAACCCACACATTTGGAGTATAGAAATGTTAAGTGAGTAGTGCAAAGGAAAACATGCTTTTCCATTTGCTCAGTCGCTCTTTCTACTGCATGCTGAGATTTATAATTGATGCTCACTAATACACACAGAACTATTATTTATATATCATTGTTTCTTGATTCTAGGGCACACAATTTAACATTTCATTTCTTGAAATTGATTATGTCTTATAATGAGTATGTACATTTAATATAGTGGAATTTTTTTCCTGAAAAGCTGTGATTGAATGAGTGATACACTTTCCAAAAATGACACATCTCAGCACATAATTATGAAGTTCTTTCTCTTACCTGTTCACTTTTCCAGTGAGTAAATGGTAAATTGCTGATTTTGACAAAATTTGTGATTACTATCACTAATTCAGTGACTATTTTGAAAATATTATCCTTTTATAATATATACATACCAGCTGTATTAGTTCCTTGGCAAGCTGGAGAACTGACATCTCAAAATTGGTTCCAATGTTATAAATTTCACCTGGTTTTCCCTTTTTGAGGACAGTGAGAAATGCTTCTACTACATCAGTTGCATAAAGGAAATTTCTTGTTTGAAGCCCTGACCCATGAATGCAGCTAAAAAGATGAAAAGAGAATCATAAAGTGTAAAAAAGTAAGCTCTCCCAAATCTGGGTAACGCAATGACAGTACAATTTCAGAGAAACCAATTCCCATAAAGATCCTAGATCTCTCTTACTGAAAATACAAATTCTCATGACTTCTAAATTTTATCCATAATTCCTAACACATCTCTAAACCATCTGTGAGTACTCATTAGGAAAGTGGCAAACACCTAAGTGACCCCTGCAGAAATAGTTATTCATCAATTCTATACCTTAAGTTCACTTTGAAGACTATCTATAGTTCTAGGAATTAAATAAATCTTTTGCAAAAATAAAATTACATAAAGATAGATGACAAACTGTAATGCCATAACTCAAAGTTTTAAGGTAGATTATTTAAGAATTAAAATTATCCATAATCAAATTATAAAGATGAATTAACCATTATAATTATTTTAAAAACTATTACTACTAATTGTAGAAGGCATTCTTAAATTTGCTGTGACACTAAACTCTAAGGCCTCCAACTCTAACGCTTTATGATTTTCAAGAAAGACTGACACTAAATACTCTAACATACCAGAAGAACATGCATATAAAGGTAAATAACATACCATTTCCTGTTGTGTTGTAGTAAAGATATAAATTTTGGAATAACCTAAAAGAATATTCAAATATCATTTCAGACTTTGGAAATTCATTCATAACTATAAACTTGAACTCACCATAACATTAAAATGTTATTATTGTTAGGAAACACACTTAAGGGTAAATTTTAATTCTTATCAGTTCACAAAATACCTGTTGTAATTCTGATAAGTAAAAGAACTCTAAGATCATTTCCTATTTCATAAAACCAGTTACCACTAGATTAAAACGAAGATAAGATGATATAAGTAGTGAGAAAGCGCTCAGGTAAAGTCTTCGTGAACAGTTTATTCTCACGGTAAGCTCACGTTTGTGTTGGTTTTCTATAGGCATGAATCATAGCTTACTTCTTACTTTAAATACACTATCTACTCAATAAGTTATTGTGAAATTAACAAAAAGCAATTCCAGTGCCACTGTATTCAAAGAACATTTATGTTAAACATGGTGAGACAAGAAATTATTGAATTTATAATAAACATGTTAAGAATATTCTAAAAATTAAGCCAAGTATATATTAATATCAGCAGATCACGACATGGTCCTTTTCTTTGGGCAGACAGATCAATGCAATAGCTAAGAAGTAAGAAAACCCAGCTCGAGAGTTTAGCAGGGAGACTAGTAGTTACTTAACATTGGGCTTTATGGTACAGAATCAACCATATACTCATTTTCAGCCTTTTAACCACACATCTTATTTGCTAAACTACTTTTTGGAAGACACTCAGGCCTGCATAATACAGAGGAGTTGGGGAACAGTTAATCAGCAGATTGTAAGATAAATTTATGTACAAGCTTCCTGCATCACTCTCAAACTAGTGTCTACCTTTCTGTTCAGCCTGACATATGGCCTGACTGCAAACTAGGAAGGAGTCTTCACTGGCAAGATATTAATGATGGGAGTATTCTATAGTACTTTAGAATCCTGCAACGTACAAGGCATCTTCACATACATCATCTCACTGGATCTTTCAAAATTCTTCCTAAATATTATCATTACCCATCAAGTTAAAGATGATGCTCAAAGGGCTTAACTAAGGCCATGCCAGCTTGTAAGTATCAAGCTGAGACTGAAATCAAGTTGTCACACTCCAAACCTATCGAGATTGGCATGTGGCCTATATAGCATTTATAATTATGGTTAATTACAACAGAAATCATTTTGTACAAATAACTGAAGTGAGATTATTTTAAATCATGAGGAGTTACAGTCACTAAAACACAACGTGAATTCAAAAGTAAAATGTACCTTTTCTGGATATTGATGTGGTCCATAAACATTACTGCTTCGTGTGATGACAACTGGAAACTTAAAGAGTATTAGACATTAAGGTCATGGAAAGGTCCAATAATTGATTATCTAAAGATAAGCAGTTTTAAAATATGGGCACTTTTGGCTAAATAATTCCACACACCTTTAGGACAGAAGCGAAGGGATTTTTTTTCTAATGTAAGGTTCCTGAAAAGACAGGAGAGGATGAGATTCAGAAAAAGACAGAGGTTCCAAAATAAAGAAGAAAAAGAGTCTCTACTGGGACAAGGGAAGGATGAAAATAGATGGAGGCAGGTCTATAGGTCTGATTTCAGGAAACTAAGGACATTTCCAACTGATTATTTCAAAGACCATCTGAGCTGTTAAACTTCCAAGTTGGCTTTCTCTACTGGAACAACCCTTACAAATGAAAAGAGCTACAAGACCAACGCTACTGGAACATAAGAGGCTAGAGAACCTGAAGTAATTCCTTGCTTCTCCTTTCTGACCCAGTCCCGAATAACTGGAAGATCAGTGGGAAGTGAAGTGCAGGGATTCAAGCTGATGATTCACAGTGGGCAAGGCTCCCGCAGGGACACTGACAGCCACGGGGACAAACCCAGCTCCGTCCACGAGGGGCCGAGAGGAGCAGTGGCAGGTAAGGGAATCTCCTCTACCTCTGTCTCCCTTCACTCTGAGGACTCCTTGGAATCAGGATTTTCCAACAGGGCTTTTCACTCTAGCTGTCACACTCTACCTATTAGCGAAGTAGAAACAACATATATACAAATCGCTCCTTTGTTTTTCTATTTACTGTTTTGGCCACACTGTGTGGCTTGCAGGATCTTGGTTCCCAGACCAGGGACTGAACCGAGGCCCATGGCAGTGCAAGCGCCAAGTCCTAACCACTGGACTGCCAGGGAAATCCCCAGAAATTGTTCCTTTAAATGGTAGACTGGATAAGAAGAAAGGTCAATGCTTTGTCCACAAAATGTTGAAAATTAGTTTTTAAGATTTCTTAATATATAACTTTTCTCAGTCTATGTCTTCTACTCTAAAAATGAAATGCTGCCTAATGATAACCTGGAGTTTTAATACCTAAGTCCCAAAAAAAAATGATTCCAGTTTCTGAAGCCAATTCTTACCTTATACTGTTCCCAATAAGACTGTACGAAACACTCAGCAGCTGCTTTAGACGATGCATAAGGATTTGTAGGTTGTTTGGGTGAAGATTCATCAAATTCCTAATTTTAAAGATATATTAAAAAATTAAGTATTATGTATACTTCCCAAGTTGAAAAATCAGAGAATATATTACAAACTTGAAATGTTAACCCACTTACATTTAAAAGACATTTACTGAAACACAGCTATGTGCCTGGCACTTTTCTAAGCACTTTCTTTACATGTAGTAACTTCTTTATAGTTCACAACAACCCTACAAGGCAGGCAGGACAGCAAGTACAAAGTCCCTGAGACAGAACTGCGTCCAGTGGAACTACAAGGAGGCTGGTGTGAGGGAAGAGAGATGTGAGATGAGGTTGGAAAGCTAGAGGCCAGAGCATGTGGAACACTGAAGGCCTCTGTCAAAACACTGACGGGTTTTTGATCAGAATAACATCAAGATCTGACTTAGGTTTTAAAAAACATCCTGGCTACTGTGTCAGATCTGATGTAGGTCAACGAGAGTATAAGAAGGAAGAGGCTTGCTTGATAAAAATTGCAGAAAGATTTTGCAAATGGTTGATTCTCAGAAGTGGGATGGGGCATGAAAGAGAAATGGTCAGGTCTGCTTTTTCTTACTATAAGTCTTTTCAAGCTACTTTTTTTTTCCCCACTGTATATGTGTTTTGGTAAATAAATATATTTTAAAAATAAAATGAGGTCACTGTAGCCACTATGAAAAATAGAGTGAACAACGGAGCCACTTTTTGTGTAAAAGTATAATATTTACAAATGATTAACAATGTAGAACAGATTCCAGCTTCTATAACAATTTCACACTAACTCCTTGACAGTGCAATGTACTTTTCTGAGCAGAAGATAAGGGAGACAGGCCTTACGCTGCAGGCCTAACACATGCACTGGGCCATGGGAATGACATTCATGATGTAAGACTGGGTGGTCAGTAAGAGCTCACTTTCAAAATACTGTCAGTCAAATTATATAAAATCTGTACCAGACTAGGCTGTTGTTCCCTGTGTGGGGTGGCATTATTTGATTTAAATAGAAGACACAATGGAATAACAGTCTGAAGAGTCCCACAAGTGTGTAAAATCAGAGGATTAAAAAAAAGTCCAGAGTATTTTCATCAGACAGGTTTGTTTGTATGGTGGTACAGGGTAAGTAGCTGAAACAGACATTTTCTAAGCTCACCTTATCAAGACTGCCTCCATAGACCTCATCTGTGCTGACGTAAATAAATTTCTCCACTCTGGCTTCATGAGCAGCACTTACCAACACGTGAGTACCGTAAACATTAACGTAGGTAAACTCAAAGGCACGGACGAATGAAAGATCTAAAAAAAAGAAGAAACATTCAGAACAGTTCCTTTCAAGGGACAAAGGAAACAGCAACCAGTAGACTCAGGCTGTATATTGTCACCCTGCTTATTTAACTTATATGCAGAGTACATCATGAGAAATACTGGGCTGGATGAAGCACAAGCTGGAATCAAGATTGCCGGGAGAAATGTCAATAAGCTCAGATATGCAGATGACATGACCCTTATGGCAGAAAGTGAAGAAGAACTAAAGAGTCTCTTGATGAAAGTGAAAGAGGAGAGTGAAAAAGTTGGCTTAAAGCTTAACATTCAGAAAACTAAGATCATGGCATCTGGTCCCATCACTTCATGGCAAATAGATGGGGAAACAGTGGCTGACTTTATTTTGGGGGGCTCCAAAATCACCGCAGATGGTGATTGCAGCCATGAAATTAAAAGACGTTTGCTCCTTGGAAGGAAAGTTATGACCAAACTAGACAGCATATTAAGAAGCAGAGACATTACTTTGCCAACAAAGGTCCATCTAGTCAAGGCTATGGTTCTTCCAGTAGTCATGTATGGATGTGAGAGTTGGACTATAAAGAAAGCTGAGCGCCGAAGAATTGATGCTTTTGAACTATGGTGTTGGAGAAGACTCTTGAGAGTCCCTTGGACTACAAGGAGATCCAACCAGTCCATCCTAAAGATCAGTCCTGGGTGTTCATTAGAAGGACTGATGTTGAAGCTGAAACTCCAATACTTTGGCCACCTGATGCAAACCGCTGACTCATTTGAAAAGACCCTGATGCTGGGAAAGATTGGGGGCAGGAGGAGAAGGGGACAACAGAAGATGAGATGGTTGGATGGCATCACCAACTCAATGCACATGGGTTTGGGTGGACTCCGGGAGTTGGTGATGGACAGGGGGGCCTGGCATGCTGCGGTTCATGGGGTCGCAAAGAGTCGGACACGACTGAGCGACTGAACTGAACTGAACTGAGACTCAGGCTTGGGCTTCCCTGGTGGCTCGGATGGTAAAGAATCCACCTGCAATGCGGGAGACTTGGGTTTAATCCCTGGGTTGGGAAAATCCCCTGGAGGAGGGCATGGCAACCCACTCCAGTATCCTTGCCTGGAGAATCCCATGGACAGGGAAGCCCGGCGGCTTATAGTCCATGGGGTCTCAAAGAAGAGCTATATTCACCTTTTTTCATTTACCACAACTGCAACAGTGTTATCTAACACAAAGGTGCAATGCTATTTATGATTTCTTCAAGCTCAAATTACATACTACATGTACATTCTTAGAACCTAGAAAACTATCAGTGCTATATTTGCAGGAAACACTTTTTTTTTTAAATTCTAAAAAGAAATGATACAGCTAAAATTTTGCTACTGCTAAGTCACTTCAGTTGTGTCCGACTCTGTGCGACCCCAGAGACGGCAGCCCACCAGGCTCTCCCATCCCTGGGATTCTCCAGGGAGGAACACTGGAGTGGGTTGCCATTTCCTTCTCTGCTAAAATTTTAAGTGCTCTTAATTTTAAAAGTTTTGGAACTAAAAGGTAGGAGGGTTTGCTTTGCTGGTACCAAGAATTATTATAAAGTTATAATAATTAGAGTGTGATAATGGCATAAGGATAGACAAAGACCAGTGAAACAGAACAGGAGCACAGAAACAGAACCGTGCGTATATGGGTACTTGATTTCCAACAAAGGGGCAATGGGAAAAGGCTGAGTCTTTTCAATAAACTGTGTTGGGCCAAACTGATATTGACATGGGGGGAAAAATCTGAATGTAGAAGGCAAAACAATAACTTTTATGAAAAGAATATAAGAGAATATCTCCATGCCCTTGGAGGTATGAAAAGAATTCTGACATAGATTACAAAGAGAACTAACCCTATAGGAAAAGATAGACAAACCGGACTACACTGAAGTGAAGAATTTCAACTGGTCAAAAGATACCTTTAAGAAAGTGAAAAGGCCAATCACAGATTGAAAAACAATAGTGGCAAAAGGCTTGAATTCAGAGTAAGTGAGGGACTTATAGAGGAATTCCCTGGTGGTACAGTGGTTGGCACTAGGCGCTTTCACTGCTGTGGCCCCAGGATTCGATACCTGGTCAGGGAACTAAGATCCCATAAGCCATGTGGCGAGGTCAAAAGTAAAGAAATAAATAAATGACTAATAAAAATCTGTAATGAAAAAAACTGACAATCCTTTAGAAAATGGTATAGAGACTTACTTACACAGAAACTTTCTAAAGACTATAGGAATAGGAAAGCGAGGAGAATACTCCAATAAACAAATGCAAAGGTTTTAACCTCATTAGTAATCAGGGAAAAATATAATAAAGTCACCAAAGGCTGACAACAGGAAGTACTGGTAAGCATCTCATAAACTGCTGGAAGGAAAACTGCTTTGTCATTAATCAAGTAAAAGGATTTGTTCTAGTAGATATGAAAGATTAGTCAATATATTGTGTAATCAACACAGGCACAGACAAATAGACAAATGGGGAGTTGAGAAACAGTTCCTTGCATAAAGATACTTGATATATGACAGGGCAGTGAAAACTGGTGAGCTTTCCCATGAGCAGAAGAGGTCCAATTAGTATTCAAAAATAAAACTGGATTCTCATCTTATACTGCATGTAAAAATCTATTTCAAATGGATTACAAATCGAAATGTGAAAGGTGAAACTGCAAACCTTTTCAAAAATAATATAGGAGAATATCTTCAAGACCTTGGGGTGAAAGAGAATTTCTTAAGACCCCCAAAACATTAACAATAACAAAAGATACATAAATTAATTCATAATTTATGTAAGAATATCTGCTCATCAAAACACACTAGCAAAAACATGAAAAGATAAGCCAGAGTGGGAGAAAAAGATATCTGTAATACACGCAACAAAGGACTAGTATCCAGTCTATACACATATGTGTGGGTATATGTGTATATACTATACTCCTACAAATCAGTGAGAAAAAGGCAACTAATTTACAAATAGGCAAAAGATTTCAATAGGATTTCACAAAACAAGAGATTTAAATTATTAAGAAACCTATAAAAGGTACACAGCTTCATTAGTAATCAGGGAAATACAAATTAAAACCATAATGAGATATCACTCTGCACATTACTCTGACAAAAATGGAAAAAAACTAACAACTAAGATTTGGTGACATCTGGAATAACAGGAGGTTTCCTACGTTCCTGAAGGAGAAGAAATTCATACGATTGCTTTGCGAACTAATTGGAAATTATCTCTACATTGAAGTGTGCAGATCTTATGATGCCAGGGCTATACTGAGAGAAATGTGTATTAATGTGTACCAAGATGCATGTGTAAGAATGTTTTAATGGTAGTACTGTTCAAAATTCCCCCAAGTGCAAATAATCCAAATGTCCAACAAGAATAAAACAGGCACAGAAGTGTTATATACTTAAAGAGATGAATACTGTATGTCACTGACAATGAAGAAATTATACCTCCACCCAACTGCATGGATGAATCTACCAGCATGGAAAATCAAGACCAAACACACCTACATGTTACTTTATGTGTGCCTTTTTATAAAATCTAAAAACAGACAAAACTAACCTAAACTCTTTAGAGATAAATAGAGATATTTAGAGATAAATAGAGACAGTAAAGCTGCACAGAACACCAAGGGAAACTGCAACTTAAAAATCAAGTACTAAGGCAGTAGCAATACTACTTCTAAAGAGGGTTCAGCAACATTCTACCTTTTGTTTAGGTGATGGCTACCTGGGTGTTTTATTATCATCATTCATTTAACCTTACTTCTAAATTTTTCTGAATATATGCTATCTTGTGTAACATAAAATGCTAGACAAATTATTAGAAGATATCTCAGCACAAAACAGTACAGATAATAATATAATGTTTAACTGTGTATCGACCATTCACCTTAAGAAAAACAATATAAAAATACAGCTGAAGGCCCATTTCCCCAGAAGGGATCACTGTTCTGGATTTGGTTAAACTCAGTTTTCAGATAATGTTCAAGGTTACATTTTACTCTACACTAACACAAGTAATCTGGAAAGCACCAAGTATCTTGATGACAGTGTGACCATGGGCTATTCTGATAAAACTTGGTATATGTTCTTTCACATATATTAAGTACCTATTTGTTCAACTCCATTACTGGACCTTGATTTTGGCTAAACACTGGAAAAAAACTTTGCCTATCATAGCTGCAACATAAAACAATGCTTACCTACATGTGTTTGTGCGGCAAAATGTAGTACTATGTCTATTTTCTCCGTTTCAAAAAGTAGTTTCACGAAGTGAGAATCACATATGTCACCCTATATAAAAAAGCAAACATGAAAAAACGAAGTCTCATTGAGCACTCTCAATCATAATCACCATTTTATTTCATGAACAAAAAAAAAAAATGATAAGAAAAAAGTTAATCCCACCCCAGGTATAGAAAAGAATATCTTGAAAATTCAATTGAGGGGTGAAGTACAGTAATGGGGTATTTCTCCTGCATTCTAGTATACAAGATAGTCAATTCAAAATATGTTTTTGTAAATAAGTATCTAAAACAGTATTTTTTTGAGCACCAACTACTACTATAGACTGTGCTAGTTTTTTTCCCTTAATATTCTTGCCAACCTGAGGTAACTATGTTAACAGGAAAAAATTTAAACATATTTTTTAAAGTTTGAGATAACCATTATTGAAGTATATCTAAAATAAGTGTAACAACTATATTATGGATCTCACCACAACTAAGTAAATATTTTTAATGTTATATGTATATATTAGTTCTAAAAATATGTATTCTTAACAATTCTTCAGTAACTGAAGGAAACACTTTCACACAGAAGAAAAAAATTATGAAATGTTTGCCTAGTATAATCTTTATGATCTGCTGTTAAAAAGAGAGTTTGTACAATTATTTAAAATAACATAAATCACAAGGTAATTCCATTTGACATTAAAATTTCCCTTTCTGAATTAGTGACCTGGCTTATTCTTTGGACTCTTCAAGAGCAGCTAATAAGAATCAGCATTCCAGGGCCAATTCATCAACTTCATGGGAAAAAACTACCCTGGGCTATAAGCTGGGCTTTTGATGACTGACTGGTCTGAGTAATATCCTATTTTGTATCAATCTCTTTAAATCCCAGCAAGGTCTTATTTAGAAGGCTAGTGAGGACCTAAAAATTACATACCATAGAAGTTGAATCAGCTATTCAGATCAGCCAAGGCACCAAAAATCACATGTAACTATAATGCAGTACTAATCTACAAGTATCAGTAATATTCTCTATACCACATGTGCTTCTGAAATTAAAAAGGTCATTAATAAGCATGCTTTCCAAGCCTATATCATACAGGTTTATAAAGTAGAAAGCTATAATAATGTCTGAATGACTAAAGAGGCACAGGACAAAATAATTATATAATTACAAGAACACTTTCATACCTGTATAAATTTATAATTTTGTTTATTAGAAATGGTTTCAAGATTCTTCAAGCTTGCACAGTAATCCAACTTAAAATAAGTAAGGGGGACAAAAACAACACAAAAAGTGATAATAAATAGATTTTCTTATAAAATATCAATTTATTTTAAACACTACAGATTTTCTAACCATAACATAATTAGCAAATCAGCGTATATCAACGGGGGAAAACTTATTGTCCATGGTTGGCAGGCAAAAATTATTGACTTAAAGATTTTTTTTGTCTGTATATTTTTTACTATTATGCTTTATGAAATTACGGTAACTAATTGTATCTTGTGCTTAAAGTCAACAATGCAATGATTATGAATCATGGCTTTCAGAATCTCCAAGGAGATTACAATTATTACACAAATACTCTCAAAACTAAATTAATTTAACTATGCTTTAGTTTTTAAAATAAATATACAATTTTCAGGGTGTGGCAGTTATAAAACCATATAATAAAATAAAATAATCAGAATATCTCAATGCCAAAAAAGGTTAACAATCACAAGATTACACTAAATATTACACCAAACATTGAATTTAGAGTGAAGACTTTCTTACAGTAAAAATACCACACTTAAAACCTTTACATTATGGGCTATCATAACAAATTTAAAAGTATCAAGACTTTATGTAAGATTAAAAACCTATATGATCACATGACTAGGCAGGCTCCTAAGTTGCTAAAAATGACCAAATGCAAAACTAAAATATCAGCATGACAGGATTCTAATACTTTTTAAAAATATAAATAAGTTTCAGTACACAGAGTTCATTTTCTTTTTATATGGAGCTCATTTTTGTCAAACTTACCTTGTCTAGATTTATGATCATATAGTTTGGATAATCTTCTACTAAAGAGACAATCATATGTGACGCTCTATAGAAAAAAACATATCTTGTTAGTAGAAATTTAACCTTTTCCTTAAATTTTCAAATGTTACCCTAAGCTATTGAGTATTAGGAAACTATTCAAAGATGCCAACAAATTATTGCAAGATGACAGAAAGAATAACGACACTGAATATACCATCCACATTTTTTCATTAATCTTCTCAACAGTATTGATATACAAAGTCTTACATTCCCTTTTACACTATGGTGAAGAAAGAATTTATTGGTCCTGGATATAAGAAAATAATTAGCCAAAAGATTATCCATGCATGCTTTGAGTATGGGAGTAAAGCAATATCATAAATACAACAAGTGATGGTCAGTGCAAATGGACTTAAACTATAATGTGCTTTTGCAGAGACTGTAGGCATAACTGTGTAAAAATTAAGCTCTTATGAACATGGGAATTGTCCATGTTCACTGTAACCTTATTGCAATTTCTGCATGTCTACAGAAACCCTATTTCTTGATATAAGAATTTGGTGGTGTAAAGTAGAATCCTGGGGGTGGGGAGAGAGGAAGGTCCTAGAGAAGTTCTAGGGTAAACCTTGGTTTCCAAGGCTAAGAACTGCTGAAACCATCCTGAGGTGAATATCCATAGTGGCATCATGGGTATCAGATGGACCCTGAAGTGGAGACAGAGGTATCTCTCTGTGAGATAATCCACCAGATTTTATCACATGCACCAAAACGCTGGGCTCCTAGGAACAAATTATGAATCCAGAGTTTGTACCTGATAGCTCTTTCACAGAATTTTCTAGGATGTACCTTTCCTGGGCCAGCACTTTGCCACTCTTCTATGCCCACGCTTCCCTTTCACTAAAGAAAACTTGCCTAGTACCCTCCTCCAAGTCACTGTCCCAATAGAAGTGATCTAATGTACTAATGGGGTGGGAGCATTCCTCCAGGTGTTGAGGGAACCATAGTCTCTGTCCTCACCAGTTTACATGCTAGGGTGTGAATGCAGACACTAAGCAAGTAAACACAAATATGCAATATTATTTCAGGGAGTAGTAAGTGTGTTAGTTGGGAGAGGGGCTACTCAGATAGGGTGGGCCAGGAGGAGGTGATGTCTGAGCAAACATCTGAGCTGAGTGATGCAAACAAAGCACATCAGCAAAGGGGAAGCAAGGACCAAGGCCTCAAAAGAGGAGGAACTAGCCTCCTATGTTTCAGGGGGCAAGGGTGGCAGGCACAGAAAAGCAAGAGGAAGAAAGACAGGAGATCAGGTTCCAGCTTGGGCACCTGAGAGTCTTCTAGATGTGGCTAAGAGTCTGGATATTATTTTAAGCCCGAAAGGAACCTTTGGAGTGAAACGAGACACTTGTTTACTTAACAAACACAGACTCTGTGCCTTAGAACAAGCTCTAAGGGAACAAGGGTGAAAGAGGTATGGCTAATCAGGAGGTTACAGTAGTAGTCTAGGCAAAAGCAGACAGTAACAGGGTTTGGGGTCGAGTGGGGAGGAAGGTGAGAAGCGGTTGCTTACGAAGTAGAGAGAGGACTTGCTGATTAAATATGGGTGTAAGACGGAAAGAGGCTTTCAGACGACTAGTATAGGTCAAAACACCAGCAGAAGATTTTTTTTTTTTTAAGTCGGCTGCATAAATGAAACCGCTCTCATAATCCAAAAACCATTTCATGAAGCCTACACGTACAAGGCCTGTGTTTCGACGGGGTGAGGATGGGATGGGAACTGGACCGGGGTTGGATGAGTTGATGAGAAGCTTTCTGCAAAGCGGGAGTGCTCAAAAGAGTGACAGGTACATCTCGGGCCAGGTAGAAAGGGGGACAGTACCACGGCACTTCTGCTTTGATTGGGAGACTTTTAAAAGAAGTCGTGGTTTCAAAGGAGCCACGTCTTCGCCGGCCGGGAAAGGGGGAGAAGGTAGAACGATCCAGGTCGTGGGTTAAGACCCTCCCCCCGTCAATCAGATCCCCAAAGCTGGTCCCAAGTTGCCAAGCGCAAGCAGAGGCGCAGGAAAAGGCTGGGGTTTCTGGGGAGCCACTACTCGGCCAGCGGCGCCGTTACCTACATGAAACCAGCACCCCCGGTCACCAGGACCCGCTTCGCAAAGCTGTCGGGAGGACCCAAGGACTCGGCGCGGCCCGCAGCCGACATCTCCCAGCTCAGCAGGGCTTGGCACCGTAAAGTGCCAAGTCTGTAGATCGTAGGGAATTTCCACCGCGACTTTTTGCGACACGTCCCACTCCCCGCGACACGTTAAAGGCGCAGATAGCTGCTGCTTCCGGAGCTAGGACGGTCTTGTCCCCGCCCACCGAGGGCTGGGCGGGGCCCTCCTGTGTGCGCGCCTAAACAGCCGAGAATTATATGAACCCAGAAAGCTGGCAGTCTGCAGTCCATAGGGTCGCACAGAGTCGGACAGGACTGAAGCGACTTAGCACGCACGCAAGAAGAATGGGAATACTCAGTATACGTGGAAGTGTCTTTTTGTTACAGCCTTTTGAGGGAAACAAGTAGTAACATATATGAAAATTTCAAACGCAGAGACCACTCTCAGTTCAGTTGAGTCGCTCAGTCGTGTCTGACTCTTTGCTGCTGCACTGCATCATGCCAGTCTTCCCTGTCCATCATCAACTCCCGGAGCTTACTCAAACTCATGTCCATCCAGTCGGTGATGCCATCCAACCATCTCATCCTCTGTCCTCCCCTCCTCCTCCCGCCTTCAATCTTTCCCAGCATCAGGGTCTTTTCCAATGAGCCAGTTCTTCACATCAGGTGGCCAAAGTGTTGGAGTTTCAGCTTCAGCATCAGTCCTTCCAATGAATATTCAGGACTGATTTCCTTTAGGGTGGACTGGTTGGATCTCCTTGCAGTCCAAGGGACTCTCAAGAGTCTTCTCCAACACCACAGTTCAAAAGCATCAGTTCTTCGGTGCTCAGCCTTCTTTACAGTCCAACTCTTACATCCATACATGACTATGGAAAAACCATAGCTTTGACAGACCACTCTATGATCCCCAAATTTCATGATGTATAATATAGATATTGCAAAAAAAAACATATGTTCACTTTTATGTTGCTTACAATAATGAAAATCTGGATACAATGTATATGCCTACTAGTATTGTCTCACTTTTTAAATGTAATGGGCTGATAAAATTTAATGCAATGGGCTCTAAAATTTAATTTAATGCAATTGAATGATAATGGCCTTTAAAAAGGATGTTCCAAAAGAAATGAAGGCCAAAATATATTGCAGGGAATACTTATGGTTTTATCTGACCAGACTTCCCTACCTTTTCTCATGTTCCCAAGTTACTCACCCAGGCAGACCATAGAATGTGCATCTGACTCACCATAGGCTAAATGAATCCTCTTCCTGAGATTTGGAATTGGGCTAAGGTTTCAGCATAGTCTGGTTGCTCTTATTGAACTCTGAGGACCTATGAAATTTGTGACTTGTTAGCTATACTAATTCAAATGAAATGAGGAAGCAAGAAGCCTGTCTTCAATGAGAGAAAGGAAGATGATCATGAAGATTAGAAAAAAAAAGAAATCTTCACAGTATTCAAGGCCCATGTTCAGATTTTTTTCAGGACCAATTTTATTCCTGTCCTTGGTTTGCGAACACCACCAATTTGTAAATGTAAGTCTTAAAGGATCCACCCTGAACTATTAACAAGGAGATACATTTGGTATCAGTATGAGCAGGGAAATGAGGAAATGAGGACTTCCATTTTTATCTCATACTTTTTGTCTAAATTTTTTTCTAAGCAGCATGAGTTACTTTTATAATTAAAAATAATGTTATTTTTAAAAACTTCATAATACTAATATCTCCAGTTTATTCCTAGTCAGCCAGAGTTATAGAAAATGCTGGATACATGATATGAAGTTTTCCCTCAAGGTTTCCTTTTCTAAATTACAAGGTCTGTTGTGAGAACTTGCTTATATGTAATAAAAGCTTGTTGTCAAATGAAAATAATTTATACACATTTATTCATGAAGTGATTTTGAGCTTCTACTCTCAAGATATAGTCTCTGACCAGCTGGAGCTTACAATATATTAAGGTATTCAGATAAATCAGTAGACATTTACAATATAGTTTGGTTAAGTGTCCAGGTAGGGTAGTAAGAGATTCTGGTTCTTGGGGTATCTAACACAGATCTGAAGGCTTGAGAATGTCTTCTTAACGTGCCTTGGGAAAATAGAGTAGGAAAATGAGATAACGTGGGGGTTAAACAGTAGAATATGTGAAGTACTGCAGCCAGAGGGATCTGCAAATGCTATAGGCCCAGAGGGGAGCATTTGGAGTGTGTCCGGCAAACTGACAGTGGCTCCGTATAAGGATGGACATCAAACACTGAGAGGTGGAAATCTGAGAGGCTTGAAAGTCATATTCTGAAGAGTTTGAGTTGTGTGCTAAGGCAGAGAGCCTCTGAAGGCAAATGACGCAGTCATACAGTGTTTCCCAAAGCTTTCTGTGGTTCTAGGGTAGAGATGGACTGTGTGTAACCACTTGAAGAAAACTGACTGTTGTCAAATCAGTTGTCATAGGCCAAGTAAATGATCGTAAGGTGGTGGCCTGGGTAGTACAGAGGCTAGTACTTCCTAACCTAATCGAACAGAAGAAGCGCTAATAAACTGTTTCTTTGAACTGATTGGATGGAGGGAGCTTAGGGGTGGAGGTTGGGGTGGGGGTGAGGGGTTGCTACAATTCTCAGCTCTCTGGCCTGCGGGATAATGGCATAACACAAGAAGACAGGAAACCTAGGAGGGAAAAGTCGGTTGGAGGTGCCGAGTGGCCAGGCGTTAAGCTGTGGACAGGGGCAGTTTCCTGCCTTTGAGACATCAAATTGGGCACATAGGACTTTCTTGGGTGGAGCATTTCCTCACGTCACCAGAAATGGTGCTGTTGTGTCTTTCTTCTTTCCGAAACCCACACATCACGGGAAAACCTTTCGGGCCGATGCCACGCGCAGGCGCATGCGCAGTGGCACCACGCGCGTGGCTGAGAGAAGGGCAATAATTTTTCCGTAACCAGAAGCAACATCCTCCCGAGTCTCCATAAAAAAGGCGGGAACTAGCCAACACGCCGGGGAGTGATGGGACTCCTGTATCTGCAGTCCCGCCCATGTCAGCCTCTGATTGGTGAATATCCTTGGATCGTGGCGGAGGGGCCCATATCATTGGCTGCTATTCTCCTGGGGGCGGGCCCGCGATGCCGGTCCTGCTCCCATCATCCCCCTCCCCCCATCTCAAGCTGTCGACGTGGGGCCGCGGCCGCGGGCGGTTAGGGGTTGGGGTGTGGGTTCCGAGCAGGAGGCGGGGATGGGGGGGCTGCGGCTTCTGGCAGTGGCCCTCACCTGCTGCTGGTGGCCACCAGGCAGCCAGGGTAAGACGCTGCGGGGCAGCTTCAGTAGCGCCACGGCCCGAGACGCTCAGGGCCAAAGCATCGGCCACTTCGAGTTCCACGGTAGGTTCGGGGCCGGGGAGAGGGATGAAGGCGCGTGGGCCCATCCCGCGGGCCCTTCCCTCCCCGCCTCTCTTGGGGAGCCTGGAGCTGGTAGCAGCAAGGCTGGGGACTTCAGCCAGCTTACCTGCGCTTCCCCTGTCGCCGGTTGTCTCCCCTACCGCGGCTTCCCGGAATCATGGGATGCGTTTATGGCCAACCCCTCTGTTGCAGCTCCCCAGATCCTCGTCAGCTCCCTCCCCCTTGAGGGATTGTATCCTGCACCTAAAAGACCGTTTCCCGTTTTCCTCTCCTGCTAACGAATGTGCTGTTCCTTCTCCTGCTGTAAGTTTGAAGATCCTTCGCTCAAAGAAGCGTGCTTTATTCACTCCTGTCAGCTTGATTGTGTACATTAAGACACCGTAATTACGTTTGAACATAAGTTCCAGAACTGAGATTTCCTGGGTTTTGTCCTTTTTGTTTTAGGATCAATTTGTTAAAACCTGCTTGCAGCACAGAAGTTTTGAATTCTCCTCACCACGTCTTATAATTTAGTTGTCACAATAGTTTGGTTACTTCCCTAGCTTTACTGTGGACCACGAGGCCTAGGATGAACTTGACAGAAATGCATGCAAGTGCGTCCTGGAAGCTTCTTAATTTGTATCCTATGTGACCCTTCTGAAATGAGATTGCATTTGATTCTTCACTTCTGGTCCCCCTCAAAAATCCATAATTATTAAATGAATGAATCTGCTTTCATTCTATTTTTTGCTTCATTTGCACCCTCAAAGTTTGAGTGTTTTTCTTGATACTTACTCTTAGTACTCTTAATCTGACTACTACTATATTTCAAATAATTATTTGCTCTGATGAAGTTAGGACCCTTATTTTATTTTATTTTTGGCCATGCTGTGTGTGGCATGCGCAAGTGATAGTAATGTCACTACGATAAATGGCACAGTCTGGACAGTGCCATGAGAAAATCTGGCATGTATGGCTTATTCATGATTTGCAAACAGGCTTAGATAGCCCATATATTTAATTGATGATTACCTGATAGATATAAAGGAGAAACAAGTAATAAATCCAGATTTCTGAGGAAAGATTGAGGAATAGAGTGTTTCAAATATTTTAACGTACGCACTTTCTCTTTTTGTGTGTGTTTTTACTATCATCAGTTTTCAGTGAATTCGAATTCAGTAAAATAATAATACCAAGACCATACTTTTGTAAGTACCGAAATAGGAATCGTAATTCAGAACATGATTCAAAATGTTAATAGGGGATAGAATCACTTTTAAGGCTGTTGATAATTTATAATGTGATTAGTTTATGTCAGAGACTTAAATGATTTTTTGATACATACTATACATATAAATTTGTTTAAAATGTTTTGTCAAAGTGATAATAGTATAAAACAATAACAAGAGAATTAAAAGATCTTAAGATGAAAAAACAGTCTCTTGTTTCACTTTTCCTTACTCACAGTCCCTTTCCCTAGAGGGACCTAGTTTTTGCCATTTCTCTTCTAGGCCTTAAATGTAGTTGTGGTGTGCAACAAGGCTCATTGTATAGTTGTTTTACAACATATATTGTTCTGAAAATTCCTATGTAAAAGTCACAGATGTCAAGTATATCTGAAATTCATTTATTTAAACTTTCTTACTATATTATATATGTTTGCTTTTTATAGTAAAAGAATAATTAAATATTAGCGTCCATGTTATATTAAAAACTAAAAGAAACTGGCAGGACATTCCTACAAATAATTTATAAACAAGTGTTAAAGATTTGGAGTGGTTGTAAAATGAGGCGAAATTCTATCACAGTGCATGTCTACCTACAGCAGATGTTGCTGTTTATTCAGTGAAAAGCAATCAGTTATCAGCTGAAGCATAAGGAAACACAACACATTGTTTTGCATAATTTGAATAATCGCTTGACTTGTGTCTGAATGGGATGGTCATTCTAATATGAAGTACCTAGTTAAAATGAGATTTAAGAAAAATTGTGCTCTTTCAATTCCCGTTTTGATAAATAGAGTTATTGAATTGTCCTGCCATTTCAGTTCCATACAAGATCAAACTAGTTGATAATTTTTCCTTTAATGTCCCAGGTGACCATGCTCTTTTGTGTGTCAGAATCAACAACATAGCAGTGGCTGTTGGAAAGGAAGCTAAACTCTACCTGTTCCAAGCCCAGGAATGGCGAAAGCTGCAGGAAGGTGGTCCTGAGTATAGTTGCAGTGAAAAATTATCCAAAGCTCAGTTGACAAGTGAGTATTTCCCCTTTTCTTTGATCATTATGTGTTTTTTTTTTTTTCCTCCTTAATGTTAGGAGTATAGTATTTACATATCAAGATGTTTCATGGCACAGCACACACCACACTCTGCCTGGTACATTTTAAGCTACATTTTAAGGAAAGTAATCTCTTTGATCAAAAGATAGACTGCCTTTTTCCCCTCTTATTCAAAATCTTTGAAAAAAAAATGCAGATAATTTATAAAGGTATACTTTCCTTCATTCAGACTTCTAATAGGTCACATAATTCCTACCAATATGGCAGATGTATCTTGACCCAGTGGCAGCATGGAGTGAATGATTATATTTGTTGAATGCTTATTGTCTGGTAGCACTGAGCTAAACACTAAGCATGTGTTATCTCAGTTAGTTGTATAATTTACCCCAAATGATGCTGTTTTGCAATATGCTGTTGGCACACTTGGGACCTAGTCATACGGTGCCACAGTGTATCATTTTGGACCATCCCAGGACCACATCATTTGTAAACCGCAAGGTTCACCTCTGGAGAGGCTCTGCTTTTATTATTCTAGTTGTCTGAATCCTTGATCTCTTCCGTTGTCATCAACATTGTCCCATGCATTAGGGTGTTTGCCATCCAGAGTGAGTGCAGGCATTTTTAATGCAGAAATGAAGAGCCTGCTATGCCATGCTACCCATCCTACCCCTTGGAAGTTAACTGGTTATTAATTAGGAATGTGAAATATCCATGAGATAAACTGGGAATTATCTTTCTCCCCTTTTGCCCTTTATTTCCCCTACCATGTTCTACATATTGATGAGTCTCTGAGTCTTCTTTCAGTCCAGTCAGTCAAGCCCTGCCATTTCTAAACATCCGTTCTTTGTCTTAGCAGCTGTCTGGTTCCCTCATAGCCTGAGTAGGGACGAGAGTACAAGTCCCATATCATCGCCGCCTATTGTGAGGATCTCTTGTCTAGGTTTCTGAGATGACATTGACAGTCTGCTGAAGAAGCCTGAATGACTAGATTCAGATATCAAAGAGACAGTTACTTATTTACCTCAATCCTGAATTGTAGAACTTATCTGGGAAATTCGTACAAAAGGTCATTGTCAGTTTTCTTTGCCTTTCTACACCAATTTGCTCAGCTAAGTGTTCCACACAAGTATAAGAAGTTCTGACCTTCAGTTCCCAGTTCTCGTAATGTCCGCCACCATGGCCATCCAAACCTGATCCTCTTCCAGTGTTCCCTGTTTGAGGAACTGGCACCACCATCTAGCTAGTGAATAAGCTAGAAACCAAGGAGTCTTCAACACTCCTTTCTTTAACCTCTCTATCCCCTTCCCGTCTAGTAAGTTTCCTCTAAAGATCTCTTGAATTCATCTACTTTTCTTCATCTTACCCCCATCATGTTATTCCAGGAGGCCATAGTCTCTTGCCTGTACTATTGCAATCCCTCCTGCCTGGCCACTGCCGCTATGTTGTTCCCCCTCTGTAAGCAGAGTTACAGAACAGCAGGTTTACACCCTCACCACACCCTTAAATACTGCAGTGGGTTCCTACTGCTCAAAAACAGAGACGGCCCTCCTAACCTGATCAGGAAAGCCATCCGAGAGTCTGGCTGATACTAACCCCCCTACCCCCAGCTTCATCTCACAGTATTGCCCACTTTGGCCTCATTTTGTTTGTAGTGCTGGTTTTGTTTCTGAGCTCCCCTGGGCCTTTGCACAGGCTTTTCCTGTTTGTTCTTCCTCTTTGACTCTTCCATCTACTAAGTTAACACTTGAGGTTTTATAGCCTGTTTTCTTCCACAGCACTTGTTATAGTTACAAGTTTATATTTATTTGGTATAAAATCAATCAGTGAGAGCAGAAGGCCTCTTCTGATCTATTCATTCATTCGTTCACAATACTTCCCATACTATGCTAGGCACTAGTGATAAATCAAGGGACCAAAATACTGACACTGTACACACTGCTTAAGGCTGCTAAGGGTATGGATCAGGTCACTGTGAGTAAATGTGAAACTGAGGTTGTGATAAGAAGTATGAGTATTAGTTACATTTATGATTGAGAGAGAGTGAGAATTTACAATCACCATAGTGCTCAGTTAAGCGTTGGCCAAGTATTTGTAGGATGAATTGTCATGCAGCTTAGTGCTTGAGGGGGTTTTGGTTAGTAGGTCATTTCCTTTGTATTTGGCACCTTAAAGTCTTTTTGCTTCTCTGTTAAAAGTTGATCAGACAGTTTAAAGCTTTGAGCTGTAGGAATCGATTTATTTTCTTATATTACATGGTCAATGTTATACCATATTGTATATACACTTGCAAAAACATAGTTTTTATATCAGTCAAATACCTTCAGTCACAGAACTTATGTATATGGAAAGACTTGGTGCACTGGAAAGACCCCTAAACTGAGAATCACTGTTAGTAACTTGTAATAAGATCTTGTTATCTTTCACCTGCACTTTACCTATCTGTGCAATAAGGAAGTTTGACTAGTTTTCTCCAAGGTTCCTGAAAGTCTAAAATGCTGTGATTCTAATTATGACCCTATAGGTGGAGTTGCATGTATAGAGAGCTATAATTTATAAAACCTCTTGCTGTTGTTTCTTTTTCTATTCTCCCTTCCTCTTCCTTCTCTGTTATGTGAAGGGTATTCTTTGAAATTGTTGGAACGGAAGATCTCAGGAAATAGGAATTTTTGAGGAATGAAGATTGTTTTGTTAAATTTGAAGGTCTGAAATAAATTAAGTACTGATGACATATATATTCCTTTCTACATATTTAATCAGTTCTTTTTCCACAACAAAAGCCAAGTCTTAACAAAATCTATATTCTCTAACTTTTGCATATTATTTTCATATTCATAGTATATTGTTATCTAGAAGCTTTGATGCATTGAAACAAAAAGTATATCCTTAAATTCATGACAGCGTAGTAGTATCACATATTTGAAAATAATTCCTTGTAAAAAAAAATTCTCATTTCCTGACCATTAATGAGACTTTTAAGTATTAATAGCCTTTCACCTACTTGGTGATGAGCTCATTAACTGTGCCTGATTCCTATGTAAAACGTTATTGCTGCCATGAACTATGAAAAGATTAGTAGATCTGAAAAATCTCAGTGTTGAATGTTGCTTGTGATTATACGTTCTCCCCAAATTAATGTTTGAAGAATTATTTTTCAGTCTTCCTTTTTCCTCTTTCAGTAATGACATAAACCATCAGATTTTTTTAAATGGTGAAAACTATTTTGTAGGGTTTTTTTTTTTAAGAGCAAACAAAGAAGATATTTAAAGCACAGAAAATGAGTTTCTATGCAAAAGAAATTTACTGTCAGATAACAGGAATTAAATGTAATTTTGTATATAAAACATTTTCAGTATTGTCTTTTTATATCATATGTATATATTTCCTTTTGTACATTTGGTATATTAACTGCTTAAAAGTGTTAGTATCTTATTATTTTGAGTAATTTTGTTAACAGTATTCATTTCATTTTATAATTCTATTGGGCAATTAGCCATTCAACACCATTCTCTGCAAGTCAAGTTTTGTTAATATTTGAGGTACTAATTGCATCAGCATACAATAAGCATGCTGTGCTGTAGTCTTTTGTTTCAAAAACAATGAACATGCAGTTTTGTCAAGAGGCTTATTTCCTAGGCTTACTGAAAAAGGCAGCAAGACAAAAACTCAAGCCAGTATCTTTTTATGATGTGGTAATTTAAAATGAACACATAATTTAAAATGAAGCATCAAAAAGTATATTGATGAAAATATAATAGTTAAATTCTTATTTTATCTAAGAGAAAAAGTGGAAGTGATAAAACCTCAGCACAGCAGAGCTTTAAATAATAAAGTCAGATTATATAATTGCAAGCTGCACATTTCAAAAGCCTTATTTCTAAACTGCTTATTGATCATATATTGAATTCTTATTAAAGGTCTTCAAATATTTAACAGAAACTTGAGTCCTTGCTACTTTTTCCCAGAAGCTGTGCCTTAAGAAAAACAGTATAAATGTCAGCTAAATTAAGACAGAAAAAAAAAAAAAAAAACAGTGCTGTGGTATTCTTAACAAAATCATCTTGTCCATTTTAACTACTATTAATGAAGTTCCCAAATGTAAAGTTTTAAGTCCTCCAAATTTGAATCCTGTCTGGATAAGTCCCTGTCTCAGTGATAAACACAACTTACAAATAATGTTTTTCCAACTTTTTATCAGGAAAATTTTCAGTTATACATACAAGCTGAAAGCAGAGTACAACCAGCATCTGAATATTCTTGGCTTAGGTTTAATAATTTTAATATTTTGTTACATTTGCTTTATGTTTGTGTATGTTTGATTTTTGTTTTGAACCGAAATGAAAATAAGCTGTGGGTGTGTTGAGCAATTCAGCATACATCTCATAAGAGTAAGGACATTTTTCTCCATAAATATTACCGTAACAATACCATCACTGCGTTTAAGAAAATGAACGATTTCATAGTATCCTCTAAAATCTTTTCCATACGCAAACTTCCACAGTTATCTCAAGAAATGTCTTTTATTTATTAAAAAGTTTTGTGCTTTCAATTGAGGAAAAGATCAAGACTAGCTGGCATGCAGTAGGGGCAGTCTGGACTTGGGAATTGGGCTCATCATAATCCTATATTTTAAGAACTCTTGACTTAGGATTTTCATCTACTGTCTCCTTTGCTCCTTAGGAGGATTCTGAGTCAAACAGGGCAAGTGTCTTAAGTTTACTACTGAAGAAATACACCCAGAGAGGTTAAGTATTGTATTTATATGAGTCCCAAGGTTATAAGACTTGCTCCTCTAACTCTCCTACTGTCTTTATTGCACATGGTGTTTGAGACTTTAGTCTCCTACCACACTTATGGTGGTAGTGAGTTTCTCTTAGATCAGGATCATAGTTTTAGATTGAGAAGGGATCTCAGACATCATTTAGTGTTTCTCAAAGGGAGTACTATTGGCGTTTTGGGTAGGAACAGGTCTTTATCATGGGAGACTATGTTAGGTGGCGTGAGGTTCAGCACTGCCCCGCTTCAAGTGTGTTCTCAACTGCTGTGACAGCAAAACTGTCAAATGCTCTACAGGGGAATAGAATTACCCTGGGTTGAGAACCATTGATTAGTGTAATCACCTTATTTTAAAGAAAGGAAAAGGGCAACTTGTATTCAGCAACCATGCTGAGTGTATAACTTAGTGCTTGCATTGACTCTTTGCTCTAAGTATTATGTTCATTTTACGGATGAAGAAAGTGTCGTTGCTTATGTAACTTGCCCAAAGTCATATAGAAGGTAAGTATTGGAGCCAAGATTCAAGTGCAGGTCTGTGTGAGGCCTGCAGTTTGCACCCCTCAATACATTTATGTAGATCTGACCCAGTGTAACAACTCTTATATTCCTATAATTTCTGTTTTTCTGCTTTGAGTACCTTTTAAAGGAATAACCAATCAGGAAGAGATTTTGGACAATCTTTTTAAGGTGTTTGTCAGCCATAGTTTTTAGATATAATAGTTTCCAAAGTTGAATGCCCATATTTAAATATAACTCAAATAAGTAATTTTCAGAAATGTCACCATGATGGTTTACACAGCATTGTGAATGTACTTAATACACAGCTGTACACCTAAAAATGGTAACTTTTGTGTTGTACACATTTTACCACTGCAACAAAGAAATTTTTAGTATTGCTCACTTACTTGAAAACTTTGGAAATATTTAATTGAAATTCAGAATTTCAATGCAACCTTTCTAGTCATTTGTGGTATTACATAGAATTTTTTAAAACTATTTTATATTGGAGTGTAACCGATTAACAATGTGATAGTTTCAGGTGCACAGCAGAATGACTCTGTACATATTTTCATGGAACTTTTATAGTGATTCCTTTGGTTGGTTAAATACAATATTTTTACCTGCTTTTTGACTTACAGAACTTATTCCAGTACTACATCAGGGTGTGGATTACTGAGGCAATAAGAACTAAACAAAAGAATTCTAATTTCAAATTGATTGTGTGACTAAAACAATGACTACATTTGAGGGTTTTGCTTTGAAAGTGCTATTTTTTTTTCTTTGAAGTGGCCATGAATCAGACGGAACATAACTTAACAGTGTCCCAGACTCCTCACCCTCAGAAGTGGCACGTGTTCTACGCAGACAAGTACACGTGCAGAGAGGGCGGGGAGGAGTCTCAGGGGGAAGACATCCCATTTGAAATGATGTTGCTGAACCCGGATGCAGAAGGGAACCCATTTGATCATTTCAGTGCTGGAGAATCTGGTAAGGATATGCAGTTAGATATCCTAAGTGTAGAAAAAGATTTATGCCTGAGAATCTTCACGTTGTGTTATTCGAATACTGAAAAATTAAAAACAACTTGTGTCCAACAGTAGAGAAATGGTTAAATAAACGTTCTTATAAAATTGTAACAGCTGTACTATTAAGTTTAAAACCATAACTGGAAATTTTATGTTGTATGTTTTCAATTATGTTACAAAATGCAGAGAATCAACAGAAAGAAGTACAAAAATACGAACAGATTGTTTCCATACTTTGGCTGGTAGGCTTATGGGTAGTTTATAGTTTCTGCATTCTAAACTCTGGTTTTATGATAAGCTAGCTTTACTTTTAATGAACAGGAGAGTGTTCATAAACTGAGCAATCTAAATTGGCAACCCAGTGATTAAGTAGGATAGAAACTCCTTTACTTCATATAGCTGTCCTTCACTAGGATATTTGAGTATTTTTAGGAGTTGCTTTCATTGGCGCTTGCAACAATTTTAGGAAAGATCAAAATTGATGAAGTTTTCTGATATCAAATCTACTCCCATAAAATATTTCATCAGAATTTGAGCTTGACAGAATTTGAAGTTCTGACTCAGTTCTTAGTCCTGACTCCTTCTGATCTATCTTCTCCTGTGACTGATTTTGATTTGATACTTACAGTGTGTTTAAAAACTGTCTTTCTTTTACTCAAGTGGGGAATGTTACTTTGGTCATGTCGCCAAGAGTATTTAAATGAAGGGGAAAAAAATCTCACTATAATACGGATTTCCATTAAGCATGGGATTCTTGGCAAGGCTTTTATGTGGGGATTGAGTTTTAAAAAGTGCTGTAAGTACTCAAAAGTATTCATTGCTAGGTAGCTGGCGTAATTTCCCAGGATCTCATCATTTCATTCTTTAAATATCTAGATGCCTTAAAATCTGATTAATTCTACATTGAGGGATTAATTCATTAATTCTCAACCCACTGCTGTGTATGCATCTGGAGAGCTTTAGGAAGAATACAGATGTCCGCCCCCAGAGACTGAGATAGACTTGGTTTTGGAGTGGAAGTGAGGCATTTAGCTAATCTAATGTGTAGACCCACTTATCTAGAAGTCCATGTTGCTTTAGAAATGTGTTGGTTTTAACATAAAGCCTTCAGAAGGATTCTTCCTAGTCTATAGCCTCAGGTATAGAACTTGTTTCCAGGGAATAATTCCCAATTAGTTCAGTTTAGAAACTTTTCCTCATTTGACTAATTTTCTGCCCTGAGTAGAGAAAATTGATTCGCTATGCTTTTTACTCAGAATAGACTGTTAAACCGTGTATCTTAGAGGTTTGAATTAGAATAACCTGGTGCAAAAAGCTGCAATTAATGTTACATGTTACTCTGATTAAATTTTATAGTTTCCTTTCAAACCAATTAGGTATTTTATATATCTACCAGGCTTCAGTTACTCATATATTTTACAGACATAGGAACTTAGGGGTTTTTTTGAATATTGACTAAGGCAAGTTTGATGCTATTTGACAAAACACTACATAGGAATATCATGCCTCAAGTTAAAATAAAATAAAATCGCCTCTTAAAAAATTAGAATCCTTGTTAATTACTTGTAGTTGGTAGAGACCAAAAGAAGTACACAGAATCCTGAGAGTTAAAGCATCATTGTCTAAAGTAGATTTGATTTTTCTTGGAATAATATTACAGGCTCTTCCACATCTGCCATCTCACTGTCTTTAAGACTCCAGATATGTTTATTATATTCTCTTGTTCCTTTTTTCCTCTCTGTTATCCCAAAAGATAATGGATTGGATCTTACCTTTAGCTCTGTAACTTTAATGGAAAACTCTACTGCAAGTAGTATAGACAGTAAGGAAATTAATTCTCCTGCATAGCAATAACATCTGAGATTTCTTCAAGGCAGTTTATTTAGCATTTCTCTACCCTCATATCTTCTGACTGCCAGCTTTGTCAGCTTCCTCATGTTCACAGTTAACTGCAGTTATCTGGGCCTTGTATCTGGACAATGGCCAAATTCAGTATCTCTTTGTTAAGAGCAAGCAAACTTTTCCCAGAAGGTCCCTCATCACATTTCATTGGCCAGAACTCGACACATGACCTTGTTACCTAACATGGTAAGAGAAATGTTAAGTGAAGATATCAGAAAGGAGATAAAGGTAAACCAACAAGTCAAAGTAAAGGGTTAGGGTTAGGCTTACATCTTTGGGCAAAGAGTATTGGAATTTCTCTAATTGGTTTAGACTACTCAGGAGGTATCTTGAGACACCCGTGGGTGGGATGGACCTTGGGTTCTGAGACCACAGACATCACTGGTAGGCCAGACTGTTCCGGGGCTGCCCCGTGACCCGTTGACTCTCTCCCTCTCTTACCCTCGTTTCTCCCATCTCCCATAATTTAGCCGGAGGTAAATTTTTTTAAAGCTGTCCTAAAAGTTTTCTTCCCACTGAATTTTACTAATGCTTTTTCCCATTAAGTTTGCGTTAAAATCTACTCATTCCCTTATAAGTCTTTGTCACCCATTGCATGGTGATTTAAGAGTGTTTTTCTTCTTTTGTGTATAGGCAGGACTTAATACCTAGTATCCACCTGTGTTAAAATTAGATTTTAGTTTCAAGGTGAATATAGATTGCACTCTGAGGGATGTTGGCAGAACAAAGTAAAGTTGAAGAGGAAAGAAACAGACTTTTTTCCTAGAGGTGGTTTGTTTAAAAGAACCCTGAGTGCAGAAGCAGAGTTTTATCTTTAAAGAATCAGAGTCAAGGTAAATAATTTATGCAAAATGCAATGAGCAAAGTATAGGACAAATATCCTTGTTCAAGTTACTTAATATATTATCTCAATGAGGTAATTTGTTGGTTACAGTGTTAGCTTTTTATGGAAAATACATTTAGTCTTGAATAATTTGAAAACATTTTTTGCTAGTGACATATGTCTTATTTTCAAAGTCCTTTCCTCTATTATTCTGGTCACGGTTGTTGTTTAGTCTCTGAGTTATGTCCAACTCTTTTGTGACCCCATGGACTGTAGCCCATCAGTCCATCTTTCTCAGGCAAGATTTCCCAGTCTTGCCTGGGAAACCCCATGGGATTCTCCAGGCAAGACTACTGGAGTGGGTTGCCATTTCCTTCTCCAGGGGATCTCTCCGACCCAGGGATTGAACTTGTGTCTCCTGCTTGGCAGGCGGATTCTTTGCCCCTGAGCCACCTGGGAGGCTCGCTATTCTGGTTACTCAGTAGTCTGAGAATTTTCTTTTCCTTGTGCATTTCTAACCTAACAGAGCCTGGAACCTTAACTTGTAATGAATATTCTGTAGAGTATTATAAACAAATAACAATTTAAGTAGAATACCATATTTAATTTTTTATGCTAAGAAGGAAAGACAAAAACAGATTCAGAACCCAGGATAGCATGAAGACTTCACTGACCCACAGTTACAATGTCGTGCTTCGTTGCTCAGTCGTGTCTGACTGTTTGTGACCGCATGGACTGTAGCCCACCAGGCTCCTCTGCCCCTGGGGATTCTCCAGGCAAGAACACTGAATGGGTTGCCATACCCTCCAGGGGATTGTCCCAACCCAGGGATCCAACCCAGGGATCAAACCCAGGTCTCCCGCATTGCAGGTGGATTCTTTACCAACTGAGCTACCTGGGAAGCCCACAGTTATAATATGTTTAGCTTATTTTCTGCCTTGTTCTATTACTCTAACAATCGCAGGCTTATGGTCCTGTTGTTTCTAAAACTAGAATACTCTACTTCTCTATGTCAGGAACTTTAAAAGAACGTACACCCATTCTGTCATTTGTTATTCTCTTCCGGAAGTCTGAACGTGTTTTCTCACCCGGACTAGAGAGGTGGATGATCAGCATTTATGTACGAAGAGCAGGAGAGACACCCAGTGGCTGAAAGACTTTCTGTTTTCTCCTAACCATGTCTAAAACATGACTGAGATTGAACTGTTTATTGAGTATTTTTCCTGCTATTTGTATCTCCTGAATTACTTTTCCAAAATGATTTCCATATAATGGAAGCATTTCCTTCTGTTGTTTCAAGTTTATCTGACATGGGAAATTGGAGCACATTCAGGGGTCACAGCTGGATAAAAGTGAGTGCAGTTTAGGCTATTCACTCACAGATTCAGTAGAGACAGCTGTCTTCATAGCCCCTGTCACTGTGTCCAGTGCTCTTTAGATAGAATATAAAAGCCCTAATGTTAGGGACTAACTTTCAATGTAACTGTAAATGTAAATGTAAACTGTTAAACTCAGAGCTTGCCCTGGTTTGTTATAAAAATTTTCTGAAAGTTCTGAAAAATGAAGATACAGTCAAAAGATGCCACTTAACGCAGAAAAGAGGGTGTTTATCTTGAGAGTATGTGAAGACCATAATGAAAAGTTGGTGGTAGAAACTAGAGGCCGCTAAATGCCTAGCACCATTTTAAAAATTCTGCACATTTACTTTGTTCTTGTCTTTACCAGCCAACTCCCTTTACTCATTCATAATTTCCACTCACTCAAAACTTTTATTTCAGTATGGTCTGGCTTGACTCCTGTGACCTGCCCTAGCATCTGTTCTTTCCAACTTCAGTTTTTCTTGCTTCATCCTTCCTGTGTTTTGTGGTTTGATGTCCCAAGAGAACATGCTTAGCCTCTTATCTTTGAGAACCAAGTGATGCTATTGGCCAATGACTAGTCTTAGGATTAGTAGCCATTTGGTCAGGTGTTCTAGTTTCAGTCGCCTGTGGAGTGGAATCACGTGGTCTCCATAGGTTTTCCTCTATGACAGAACGAAAGCCCTTTCCTTCAGAAGGAGGTTCTGGTCATGAGACGTATTGTGACATTTTGTCTAAGTGGGAATTTAAGGCTGCCATCCATCCCAGAGCTGTGGCTCTCAGGCTTTAGCTGCATCAGAGTCACTGAAGGACATTTTCAAACCCAGAGTGCTGGTCCCCACTCCCAGGGTCTCTGAGACCCTTGATACAGGATGAGTCCCAAACATGCATTTCTAACTAGGTCGCTAGTGCTGGTGCTGCTGCTGGCCCAGGGCTCACACTTCGAGAAGCATTGTCAGGGTATGTAACTATTATTGACTGAGTAAGTCTATTTTTAAACATCTTATAGAAGAAGCCCATTTTGGGGGTAAGAAACATATGTAACTGAAGGTTGAAATCATTGTTTTTTCCCACAGAGCTATGATTTTGTGGTTAGTCTGTGGGCTTATCTCCTGACCAGTAGTTTGTTTTTTAATAGATTGACCGTAGTTTAAGCTGTGCTATTACAGTCAAGACTTCATTCCAGAGTAGGAGATTATTTAAGTTTCAACAGTTTTCCTTTTTCTCTCTTGCAAAAGTAAATAAAGGCTGTGACTCCAATTAAAAGACAAGTTCTGAAAATATTGATGGAAGATTTGAAAGCAACCCAACACTGTAACTGGCTTGTTCCTTTCTTCTCTTCGCAGGGTTACATGAGTTCTTTTTCCTCCTGGTCCTAGTCTACTTTGTGATCGCTTGCATTTATGCGCAGTCGTTGTGGCAGGCTATTAAGAAAGGCGGACCCATGCACATGGTTTTAAAGGTTCTGACAACTGCATTGCTGTTACAAGCTGGTTCGGCTTTCGCTAATTACATTCATTTCTCCAGGTAACTCAAAACCATTAAAACTGTGTTCATCATTATGTCTAATTAATCCTAATTAGTCCACCAAAGTTATGTTTGCTTTGATTATGAATAATTTTGTTCACATTTGTAATTTATGCTAATATTCTCCTCTTCAATTCCTCAGTTACTCCAAAGATGGAATAGGGGTACCTTTTATGGGAAGTTTGGCAGAATGTGAGTATCTTACTAAACATTTCTTTAAAACATAAACTTGCTATCTGCTTCTTGTATGTTTTCCTTTTTCATCAGTTATTTTCTGTCATAATACAGTTTTTTCTAATCTGAGGTTGATTAGATTTGGCTCAACTGGAAATAAGATTACAGATTTAGTTTCCACATATCCTGTTTAGTTTCTGTAGGGATAGATAATGTGTTTAGCTCTTCATTGTGTTTAGAGCATATTTATGCCCTTTCTGTCATTTTTATCCTCAATAAAGACTCAGTGAAGTAGGTATGCTTATCCCTATTTTGCAGATAAAGAATCTGGGCTCAGTGACAGAAAGTACATTTCCAAATGTCAGTCATCTGGTAGATGGTAGAGCCAAGACTTAGACCTAATTTTCTGACCACAAAGCTAAAGATTTTTTTTTCCCTTTTATCATCCCTTTTTTGACTTTTTCTCTCTTTTTCTAACCTGGAGCCATAGAATAAACCTATAATTGAGCTGACTTCTCAGCTTTGTTCTTTGATTTATAAGAAGAACTCTTATGAGGTAATTTTTTAATTAAGCATGATGGTGAAAAAATAAAATTTCCTACAATCATAACTTTTAAAAGAGAACTTCAGAGGTACATCAGGTCATATGCCATTCTCAGTTCTGAAAAGCAAGTTAAGATTTGCTCTAAAAAAGCACGTCCTGAATATACAGCCATTCTAGGATTTACTTTCCTTATATTTTCCATGTTTCTCTTCTAGTCTCCTCTCTCTTTAGTAGGGTATTTACAGTAATCTCTATAATCATCTCAGGACCCAATTATCCTGATCTTGCTACCTATTTTAAGATTCTAAAACTTCTGTAACCTCTCCTTTTCCTTGTGAAGAGGATGTATATACTGTTCACTTCTTGGGAATGAGCAAGAGTTGATTCTCTTTGACATTAGCAGAACCCTGCCTTGTCCCCCTGTTTTCTTTTAGATGACTCAGGATGTTTATAATAGAGTCCTAGAGTTTTAAAGCTGGACAGAACATAGAAATAATTTAGCTCATGCATTTTAGATGAGGAAATTGTGGCCCAGAGAGGCAAAGCATACAGAGGCCCATCAGTAGCAAAGCTATTACTAAAATCAAGGACTTGAAGTTTTGTGAGTATCTACTATATACAAAACAGTTTCAGGCTGTCTGGCATCTTCATGGTAGGTTAAAAGCAAAAGTCTTTTTTAAAAAAACTACAGTAAATCAACATTGATCATTTTGGTAGTTCTGACAACAGGTTTATTAAATGATAAAATTTCTTTTTAAAAAAAATTTTTGGCTGCACCACACGGCATGTGGGATCTTATTAATAGTTCCCAGACCAGGGATCAAACCTGTGCCCCTTGACCTTAACCACAAGACCACCAGGGAAGTCCCTAAAATTTCAGGATTTTTAATTAAATTCCACAGGATGGGATTTTTGTGTGGTCTGTATAGTTCGTCTATAATTAGTTACTTTTCCAAGAACAGATAAGCCGTGTTCTGCCTGTCCTCACAGTTACAGTATATTATATCAATATGTGCATTAGTTAGTACACATAGAAATAAGCCAGAAAATCAGTGTACTCCCCAAACCTGTATTTGTAAAAACAAATAGCAAAAGCTAATTAGCAACTTACGTAGGTATATTCCTTTGGCTGACTTCTTTAAGTAAGTGAATATGTATTTGTAAAATGTTTAATAAAAATAATTAGCATCACAGTCATTTAAAATCTACAGTGAAAGAAAGTTATCCTTGATCTGAAAGGCCATGATGTTTTATATCATTGAAATGTGGTGACAGTTCATTATTAGAATTCACTATTACAGATAAATAAGCCTAAATGTAAAGTATCTAGTTCTCATTGGGGTTAGGGTTAGAAAAATATGTCAAAATAAATCTGAGATCTATTATTAATAGTTTTTTGGCTTGTGACTTTTAATATAAGTATTATACTACAACTAGTCTTATCTGTTTCTCTAAGAATATTTTTGTATAAAAGAAGTAAAAGTTGTAGACATCAAAGTCCTAAGTGGCAATTTGAAGGAAGTTTTATTTTGTTAAATTGTGATCAAACGTTTATTCCAAAATCCACATCAAAATACACTTTGATGAAAGGTTATAATTTTTTAAAAAATCAGTAAATAGAACTTCCAAAATAAATACACATGTAAGCGGAGGTAAACAGCTGATGGTTGTTTAAACCAGTAGTGCTGAACTGGACGCAGGCGGTTTTGTTGCGTCCTGCAGCTGCCGACTTCCCCTGAAGTGTGAGTGATGGCCACCTGGTGGCGCTTCACGCTAATGCATGGAGCACGTCATCTGTCTTCAGGACTGACAGTAAGGCCAGCATAATTGGATGTTACAGAGGCTCTGCGTTTCTTTATTGTCGTGCTATTGCTTACTAATAGTTTTAGAAACTATTCTTCACATTATGATTCAGCCATCAAAAAAAGTTAACAACCCAGAAATATGTAGTCTTCTCCACACTGCAGAAATTATATTTAAAATGTGTTTTCATAAGTAGTGAGTTATAGATTATAGTTAGAAAAACTAAGAAAAATAAGGAACACAAACAGATTTAAAATTGGCCTTAAAAATATGTACAGGTACATAAATATTTTTAAAAATAGGAATTTTGCCATTGTGTTAGAGATTCCCAGAAATGTTTACAAATATAATGGCAGAATTTTAATTCTTTAGATTTATTATTGAATTTCAGTAGTTTCTTTTTGAAAGTGCCTGTCTTTTGTGCTTAATAAAATAATTATGTTCTCAATGCAAAAAGGATAAAATTTGGGAATTCCCTGGCAGTCCTGTGGTTAGGACTTTGAGCTTTCACTGCCCAGAGTGTGGGTTCATTCTTCATTTGGGGAAACAAAAAAAAAAGGAGGAGATTTGTTGTATTGCAAAAGCTCAGGCTGAGTTTGGTTTTCATTTCCCATTAGTTTTTGACATCGCTTCCCAAATTCAAATGCTATACCTACTTCTGAGTCTGTGCATGGGTTGGACAATAGTCAGAATGAAGAAGTCTCAGAGCAGACCTCTCCAGTGGGACTCTACTCCTGCATCCACTGGTATTGCTGTATTCATGGTCATAACACAGGTGAGTAGTGAAACCAAATGTTTCTGTTCTATGCTATTCAAAAATGCAGACTTGAACACATCTCCTGTCAAAATTGAACCCCGGGACCCATGAAACATTTGTGTCATTTTGAACTATGAGTTTAAAGTGTGATAGATCATAAGTGAAGTAAGTCAGAAAGAGAAAGACAGATACTATATGGTATCACTTACATGTGGAATCTAAAATATGACACAAGTGAACTTACCTATGAAGCAGAGATTGTTCTCAGACATAGAAAATAAATTCATGGTTATCACAGGGAAGAGAGGATGGAAGAGGGATAAATGAGGAGCTTGGGATTAGCAGATGCACAACTGCTATGTATTAAATAGGTAAACAGCAAGGTCCTGCTGTGTAGCACTGGGAACTATATTCACAATCAGGTAATAAACCACAATGGAAAAGAATATGAGAAAGAATACATATATATGTGTAACTGAATCACTTTGTTGTACATCAGAAACTAACACAACATTATAAATCCCATATAGTTCAATTTTTTAAAAATAAGGAAGAAAAGAGTGATAGATCAAATAACCTGTTAATTTTCTGAGTGCTACTATATGTAGATTATAGAATTTCATTGTAATTTACCTGAATCTGAGCTTCCTATCAGCTTATTTAAGCACAGTATGTTTAACATTCAGTTAGATTCTCATTTTCTAATTAAGAGCTTTCTTTCATATTTTCTAACACTTTGTAAGTACTCAGTATTAAATCAGTCAATTGATGAATCTGGGATTCATTCATTGGCAGGAATCTACTTTTTACATGAAAGAATCCAAGTGAATATCAGATTAAAGAAAAAACAAAATGTAGAATGAAAAAGAAGGGGATCTTGTTTTTGAAAGCAAATACACCCAAAACTAATTCGGTCTTTTAGAAGGGTCCTCTCTGCTCTTGTTTTGTTTTCCTCTACTGTGATATGTAGACATTCTAGGATCTCTGTATGCTTGCATGCAATGGATTTATAAAAATTTAGATGAAAGATATAAACATAAAAATTTGTACTGAATTTGTGACCAGTATAAGTTACAGATGAAAATGAAGTATACACTTGGGTTCTATACAGGACAGCATAATCTGTTTTTTTTTTTTTTTTTTTTTTTTGGGTTAGGGTTAGGGTTAGGGTTAGGGTTAGGGTTAGGGTTCAGCATAATCTGTTTTAATGCATTAAATAAATTGAAAAACTCAGTAGTGGAGGGTAAAGCCTGTGCTTTAGTCATCTCTGTACCTCTAGTACTTATTTAGTACTGTAAGTGCCGAGTGACGGTCTGTTGAATTTACATGACTGATTTAGAAAGGGACTATATCATAGGTATTTATATTTAAAAAGAAGATAATGCCAGGAAGGGAGAGCTAATGAGCAAAAACTGAGTTGGAGGTGATTAAAATAAGGGCAAGATCCTACCAACTTAACACTTCTGATCCAGGGTTTATGGAGAGTAATGTTGCATCAAGTTCAATTCTCATTTCTCAGTAACCTTTTTTAAAAATTGAATTTTCATTATTTCATTGTAATTTAAATTCATTATCATAAACAAATACAAATTGAGATTATAACTCTACATTAGACTTTCTGTGAGCATTTGTGAAGACTGTGAGACGTGGCACTGGTCCTCAACAACAACCAGACTAGGTGGACGAGACAGGCAGAGATCATGTAAATACGTACACCATATTCCACGGGTCACACATTAGCGTGTGTGTGTGAAAATATGGGGGTGCTGTGCTTCGTTGCTTCCGTCGTGTCTGACGCTTTGCGACCCCATGGACTGTAGCCCACCAGGCTTCTCTGTCCATGGGGATTCCAGGCAAGAATACTGGAGTGGGCTGCCATGCCTTCCTCCAGAGGATCTTCGCAACCCAGAGATTGAACTCAGGTCTCCCACACTGCAGGCGGATTCTTTACTGCCTGAGCCACCAGGGAAGCATAGACATGGCACTTTCCCTCAACAACAGCCAGACTAGGTGGACGAGACAGGCAAAGAGAGATCACATAGATATGTACACTGTATTCCACAGGTCACGCCTTAGCATACGTATGTGAAAATATGGGAGTATGAGCATGTAAAAATGTGAATCGTGGGAAATGGTTATTTTTTTCTGCTTTGTTGGATTATAGTTGAAAACCAGAAATTGTATAGATTTAAGCTACATAACTTGATGTTTTGATATATATATACATTGTGAAATGATCACCAAAACCTAGCCAGTTAACATCCATCACCTCATGTAGCAGGAGATAGTTCTGTGATAGCACTTTTTTGTGGTAAAAAGTCAAGTTTAGAAATGCATGTTGAGGAATCAGATGGGTATAATTTGGTGTGGTAGAGGAATAACTTTCAGTAAAAAAAAAAGATCAAATATTTGGTCCAAGAAGGAAATTCATTTTGTGCAACAGGAGAAAGGAGTTCACCTAGCAAGAACATAGCAGGAGTAAAATGAGGGGGGAAGATTCAAGAATGAGGAAAGGAGGTGGTTCTGGTAAACTCCATAAAGCCTAAAGTTAGATTTAGTAATGGAGTTTTCATCTAAATCCTTTGGAAGCCACTGAAGACTCAATTCTGAGTGTTGAGTTGGTAAAAGAAGGGAGCACAGAGGACCAATGACTTGTGTGATGGTAAAAATTATCATAATTTAAGTGATTGATGTTTAGTAAAGATGGAGGGAATGTGGGCTCTGATTACTACTGAATAGCAATAAACAGAACAGCTTAATCAGGAACTTGCTGAGCTTTTCACTGGCATAGTAACCACGGGGGAGAAAAGGTGAACAAACACATAAGGAAAGTAACGCTGCCCTGGGTGCCATAATGGATATTAAAAATCCACTCTCCTTGGGACTTCCTTGGTGGTCCAGTGGTTAGCACTTAACCTTCCAACGCAAGTACGCCTTCAATCCCTGGTCAGAGAGCTAAGATCCCATGTGCCTCTCAGCCGAAAAATCAAAATATAGAACAGAAACAACATTGTAACAAATTCAGTAAAGACTTTAAAAATGGTCCACATCAAAAAAAAAGAAAGAAAGAAAGAAATCTTAAAAAAATCTACTCTTCTTTAACCAGAGAGGTTAACGTGGAAAAAAAGAGTGAAATCAACAATTCAGACTTGCTCGTTTGTGGATTATAAAAGATACTGAGATATTTGAAACTTTATCCTGAGATAACAGGCTTGAATGCAGAACAGTTTGATTCATAATAAGGTGTTGAAATAAGAAAGAGATTGATTTAGAAGAAAGTTTGTGCTTATTCTCTTCCTCTTTTCAACTTACTTTCATCATAAGAGATGTGTTATTTGAATCATGGTAGCAGTAGTCTCTTTTGTCTCTAATACATGGTCTCATTTGAGGGGCTTGATAACAAGGCCCCTTCCTCCAGCTTAGGGGTGTCAGTGAGGGGAAAAACCGCCCTTACTTTATCAACACCTTATATAGTTTGATAAATCTTAGAACCTCTTAGGAATGAATGTACTGTTTAGGAGGATATATAAAAGAGTTGAATAAAGTACCTTATTGTAAGTAGGTAAGACTTTTTTCTCTAAAAATATGTATTTATTATTATTTTTCTTTGCAGAGTATTTTGCTACTTTGGGAACAGTTTGAAGAAACCAGTTCTCACAACCACCATTCGCACCACAGCTTAGCAGGAATCCTTCTTATCATTTTAAGAATTTGCCTAGCGTTGTCCTTAGGCTGCGGGCTCTACCAGATCATCACAGTGGAGAGGAGTACACTCAAAAGGGAGTTCTACATCACCTTTGCCAAAGTATGGGTTTGCTTAGAAGAGTACTTCTTTGCATTGTCAACTTCATTCTGCATTACTGGGGAGTTAGTACGCAACCCTGGGCTAATACTTCATAAACTTTTATTATGTGCCAGGCACCACTCTTACGCCCTTTATGTGCTTCAGCTCATTTAATCTTCACAATTTATGAGCTGCAGGTGATACTATCCCCATGTTACAGAGCCCCTGGAACAGTAGTTTCCATGTAATCTTTGGCAGGTCAGTTTTGCTTGAATTGTGATTTCTCTATCAATAGGGATTTTACATTCTTTTCTATAGTATCAGAACTTTTTAAAATAGATTACTGTTTGCATTTCTCAAAAAGCAGTTTTTAATTGACTATGAGCTGTTTACTCCCAGAATTATGCAATGTTTTATAATGAACTATGAAGAGCCATTCTTCAGTGTAAGCAGAGGGAGCCAGGAGACTGAGTACACGCTGCACTTCAGCCATTTCATGGCATCCATACGAGATCATGTTGACTTCATTCCCCCTTTCCATGTTCTTCCTATGCCAGTGAGAGCCAAAGGCAGATGGATTTTTTTTTTTTCTGTACCCATTTAATAAAGGAAAAGATCAGGAGAGAGGTTGGGGCAGTCACATTACAGAAGCCTCCCTCCCTGGAAGGTAATACTTTTGATATACAGATGGAGAGAATCCATAACCCATCCTCTCGGCAACACTAAACCACATTCTGACAAGCTGTTTGGTCACCCATCCTAGTCCACGGTCTCAGAAGAGTGAGGCTGCTATGGACAGAGGGCCAAGATTCCTTCTTTATTCCTGATGTGGAACTTTGTCAAGCTGCTGCTGCAGGCATCTTATGTATCAAACAGGCAAGGATATGCCTTTCACTTTGGAATTCTTCACAGAGACAATAGTGCCTATTGTCTGAAACGTTAGTATATACCTCGGTTGTATAAAAACTAAATTTTTTCTTTTCAATGTTTTAAACAGTACCAAAATTTTTCTTAAACTGAAATTTTTATTTTTATGTTTTCATATAGCTATTTGAATAAGTTCAGACATCCAGAAGCATTTAAAGAGTAGCAAACACATTCTCACCGCTCTCCCATCTATGAAGTTATCACCTCCTTATATAATCACAACTATTAATTCCTAATTTATTTTTCAGAGAATTAAAAATATATATTATTAAATATTTTCTATTTCCCTTTGCATTTATACAGACAGTAACATACTAAACACATATTTATACATCTTGTTTATTTTTCTTACAATATCAAGGTACTAACCATGTCAAGAGCTAGTAATATTAACTTATTATTTTATTTCAAATTTAATTTTAGAAAAGGATATTTTGCCATGTTCTAGGAAAAATGGAAAATATATACTTGAAAATAAAAGAGTTAAAAAGTTTCCCATTCCTACTTTCCTAATTCCAGTGTCTTTTGTACTAAATCTCAAACACATAACCACTGTTAATCAGTTTTTTGTGTTATTCTTACAGAATTTCTTTATGTATCTGTATGAAACTATGAATGAATATTCTTATGGTTTTTACAGAAATATTGCACATTTGTACCGTACCTCGCTTTTCTCAATTATCGATTTGTTACTTGTTTAAACATGTTCGTAGTATATCAAAATGTGTATATGTGAAAGATGGAAGATTTTAAATACTCATAAAAAAAACACCCATTTGATTAGAAACAAAGTATCATTGTCACAACAATAGCAAACTTATTTCTATCTTTTATCGCAGTTTCTACTGTACAGGCCAATTGAGATCAATCAAGACCTCCTAAATAGGCTAGTAATGTTTTCTGTCTGGTACATTATGAAAACAGAGGCACAGCTGCGCTTATTCAACGTATTTTTCATTTGTTTCAGGGCTGCATCTTGTGGTTTTTGTGCCATCCAGGTCTTGCATGCATTTCTATCATTTTTGATGACTACCAAAGAGATAAGGTAAATAATATACATGATCAAAATAGTTTTATTTTTAGTCTTTATTGGGAAATTAAGTAGGAAAAACCTATTTATCCACTCAGTAGTTTCTTTGGATTCTATGAAATAGAACTTGGAAACAAAATATTAAACCAGTGAGTATTTCAATTTAGTTTATAAGCAAAATGATGGAAAAATAGCTTTTGTTATTCCTATTTTAACCTATCTCATAGTACTATTTTATAAATTAAATTGTAGAATTTATAAACACAGTTGTTAAGAAAAAATGATTAAAAATGTTCACTACATAATGTTAAATATGAAGATCACTTTTTAAAAATCAGTCTAGTTGCTTTAGCACCCTGCAGACTGGAGTGCCGTGCTCAAGTATGTCACATTTTGGTTGCATTGATAACCTACCATCTTAGGTGAATGACTCCATCATTTCAAAGTGGAATTCTGCCAGGAGCTCTTTACAAGCTATGCCATATATGCTTGAACACAGAAATGTTTCTTGAACCTGAGGTATTTACAGAGGGTAGATAGGAAGGTAGTCTACAAAGACAGAGAAACAACCTGAGAATTTCTGAAAGAGCTTTTAGAGTACTCGTCAAGATTCAGGTAGGGGCATTCTTTATTCCTATTAGTAGATTAGCCAGGAGCCTGATTTTTCATATTACTTTCTTGTAACTTATTACTTTGTTCAGCGCATGCACCCTTGAGGAGAGAATGGTTTAGTAAATTATTCTTTTGTGTCTTATTTTGACATCTATAAACTGCTAAAAGAATTTTACTTGTGAACAATTACAGTCCTGAACATTAGTTGTATTTTTCTATTGAAAATTTCTTTTTTAAAATTTACCTTCAGTAAAGATGGGGAAGATATAATTTTTTATTTATATATATTTACTTAAAGTATATATATGTTTATGTATGTATAAAGTGTATATAGGTTCATGATAAATTGAGTATAATTTCTCCGTTTTTGCATGCAGTAAAGCATTCCCTTTCTTTCCTTTTCAGGTCATTACAATAGGTGTTATCCTTTGCCAGTCTGTTGCCATGGTCATTCTCTACAGACTCTTTCTATCCCACAGCCTGTACTGGGAAGTTTCTTCACTTTCCTCAGTAACACTACCACTGACCATATCATCTGGACACAAAACTCGGTCTCACTTCTGATACTTGCTTTTCTCTAAAGAAAAGTGAATTGATTCACCAGAGTGCAATAAGGATCCAAATACAGTGACTTTTTTTTTCATACTTGTGGTATGAAAAACTGAACAGAGAAAGCAGAGCATGTTATATATATAACTGCATTTAAGCAGTACCAAACTGAAAACTGAAAAAAAGGTAATAAATGTTTTGAAATATACTTAATAAACTTTCAAGAAAGAGCGTTGTTATAAGGTGATTTATGCAATTTCCATATGGAAATAAAGATGAAAAGAATTATATGATATTTTTATAAGAGACTCATCACTTACAATGCCTCATCCTACATCAGTAGTTAACTCAGGTTTGATAGTCCAAAAAAAGTGATCAGTTAAATGATTACTTACTTATATGAATCTAAAATAAGTCCAGTTATGAAATCAGTGTAATACACTGGTTAAAAACTGCTTCTTTTTATGCTTTAAGGAAACTGCATTTCATATTGGAGTTTAAAGATATTGAAAATTAAGTTACTTCAGAAAACTAATATAAAATATATTTGTAGTTAAGTGAATAAGCTTTTGTTTATTTTTGGATGGGGTTATTCTGCATTTTCTTCTATTATTTTGGCTCTAGTTAGGATTTAGCTTGATTAGCAAAGGGTTTTTGACAGATAATTTATGAAAACTTAGATAAATTGCAGTGGTTGTACAAAGGATTTTAAAATCTGAGCACTTAGGTGAAGGGACAAGCAGGTTAACATGTTTAAAAAGAAAGAAGGAAAAAGTACTCTATGATATGGTTACTAAAATTTTAATCCTGATATAATTCATTTCTCTTACATTGAATCCCCAATCATAATTAAGCTGTATACACAGATTAAATTAACAGAAGCATTTCACATAAATGTTGGTTTCAGTCATCAACTACCCATGAATTCCTGCCCAAGGATACTTAATCAGGATTAAATTTTCTATGAATAATTGAAAAACAAAATACTCACTGGATTTGTTATAATCCGTGTTGGCACTGGATTCTAAGTGGTTGCCATCTTGAATCTTTTGTAATAAAGCCATATTTTTTGTGAATGATGCCCTGGTATTGAGTATACAAATACTCTATCAAGTGCCTGTTTAAAAAATTGCTAAATGGTTGTTGGTACTTGCAATATAAAATGACTATTCCCATTAAGAGTCACTGATCAGAAATTATTCTGTCTTGCAAGTCCTTCAGGCCTTTTCATTTTTACCTCTGGCTTATTTTAAAGATTTTTTTTTAAAAATCTACTTTCAAAGGTGTTACGTTTTTGAGCAAGAAATAGTGCACTGATCTGGTAATTAACCTTTTTAATTAAATAGTTAAAGTAACATAGCAGAACTTAAAAAATATCTATGATTTTGTCTTTGTTTTTCCTTTGCATCTAGTCTCATTGAAAGTGAATAGTATTCTGCTTCATTTTAAAGGCAAAGTACATGTGTTCGTGACTAGCAAAATGGCAGAGTGACAAAGTTCAACCTGCTCATTAAATCATCAACAGCTCTTTGTAAACTATTTAATAAATGAGAGCTACAGGTTGAGACTAGAAAGTCTACAGTATATTTTAGATTTATGTGATCTTCTGAGTGGTCATGACCTTTTCTTTTACCACATCTCACTAATAACCCCAGTTATTGTCTGTTGTATTCAACTGAAGTGCAGTTAATTGAGCTGGAAAAAAAGACTGAAGCCTTTTCAAAAGTTTTGTTAACTTGCAACAATGGGAAGAGAATAATCTTTGTGTTACCTACACAAAGAACATGGAAACTGTAATCAACATGTATGAAATATATTACTGTGCTTGCATTTATGAGGCTTGAGCAATTTTTTTTACTTTTATTTTTTAATTTATGGTTGAATTTACTGATAATTTATTTTGTTATTCAAGAGCCATTGTTAAATGAAGGAAGACAGTTTGTTAATAAATGTATAAAACAGCTGTGAATAAAGTTTAGTAATCTAAGTTCAGAATTCATAGTTCATAAGTCATGACATGGTATCCCCTGTTTTTTCTCTTCCTGAATGTTTACATGGAGATTTGTTACCACAGATTACAGAAAGATAAGTGTATACTGCAAACTCTAATTAAAAATCAGAATTTTGCCACTTTTCTTTATTTGTCAGATAATGCTGTTTTTTAAATCTATGTTTACATTTTTTCTTGGAGAAGTTGGTCTTTCCAGAGCTTTTTTTCCCCAGGAGCATTTTCTTTCTTTACGTAGGAAGGTATGTCTGCTCGGACGCTCAGTTTTGCCTGACTCTTTGTGACCCCATGGACTGTAGCCCACCAGGCTCCTCTGTCCATGGGGATTCTCCAGGCAAGAATAGTGGAGTGGGTTGCCATTTCCTTCTCTTAGGGCTCTTCTGACTTAGGGATCGAACCTGTGTCTCCAGTCTCCTGCATTGGCAGGCAGATTCTTTGCCTTCTAGCACCACCTGGGAAGGAAGGTATATGAAGGTGTTTTTATTGATATGTATAATCAATACATATCACCCTAAGCGCTAATGTGATAATCACGCTCCCCTGTAACTGAGTATGAAACAGAGAATAAATGATTCCCCATAGTCACCTGACTTCTCTTTCACTTTTCTACTTTACCCTCATGATTTAATGAGCACCTATTAGATATTGTGTGAACTTTTAGTGAGAAAGAATGGCTAGCCATAGTTAACTTTCGCTGTTGGTTTTTAATAGTAAACCTGAAATTGTATTGAAAGTTAGAAATGAGCTTGAATATCTCTGTGTACCTCAGCTCACTTCAATATTTGAACCTTGGCTTTCAGCCAGATAGTGTTGCTAGCAGGGAGATATAATCCAGGCAGAAGAACTTGCTTTAGGAAAAAAAATTTTCATGATCTCAAGTAAAGTAAGCCATGTCTGATGAAAATGGGAGATATACGAGTCTAAGGCCAATTCTAACATAAGGAAACTAGAATCTATATATCAGCATGAACATTGGCCCCTTCAACATGTTTCCCTCAGGAGGCTGTGCATGTTCTCTGAAAATTCTTTGGAAATCCGGAATTATTTGTGAAACATTCATTTTAAATAGCTTCAGTGGTATCAAATCTTTGAGGTTCTTTGTTTTTGAGAAGTGATATGATATAGCCTATCAGTTTGAGACTAGATCTGAAGGGGTAGCACCAATTTTTGTTTCAACGTGTATTTATAAATTGAGACTAAAATAATGACATTGGTTTTCCCATGAGATCTGAAAACTAGTGCATGAACTCATGCAGTGGTTTTCTAATAGTGCTGCTTCCACACTTGGGCACCTTCTCTGCACAACTCCAAGGGCATTGTGCTCTAGGAGTGATACGAGTGGGTGCTAAGTCCCTTCAGTCATGTTTGGCTCTGTGCGACCTTATGGACCGTAGTCCGCCAGGCTCCTCTGTCCATGGGATTCTCCAGGCGAGAATACTGGAGTGGGTTGCCGTGCCCTCCAGGGGATCTTCTCATCCCAGGAATTGAACCTGCATCTCTTACGGCTCCTGCGTTGGCAGGAGGGTTCTTTACCATCATAGCCACCTGGAAAGTACCCTAGGGGTGACAGTTAGATGAGAATAGTAGGAAGCCTGGAGTTGTGGAAGGAGTGGTCCTGCCCACTACAACCTGGTCTCCACACAGCAAAGGGAAATCAGCTGGATGATGGAATTCTTCATGCTAACTTTATGCCTTTTGTATATTTGAAATTATTTTAAAATTTAGAAATGTAAATGAGCTCAAAGCGACTGTCTTATTAAAACTCTCCATTTGCTTCCCATTGCACTTGGGAAAAAGTGACTCATGCCCATGACTATGTTCTAAAAGGCCCCACGTGAACAGGGCCCTTTATATCTAATTTCATACCATTCTTCTCACCATGCCCCAGCCTTATCCTTCCAAAATACCTCATTTATGTCACTGCCTCAGAGCCTTTGCATTAGCTATTTCTTCTGCCTGGAATATTCTCTCCCAAATCTTGATGTGGTTCATGGTCGAATTCTCATCCTTCAAGTTCTCAGCTAAAATATCTTTCAGAGACCTCTGACCATCTGTGGTGAATTTATATGGGGCCAATATAGCTAAGCTGCTCATAGGTTCCTCCGAATTACATCTGCATAATTCCAGAATAGTGTGGATCAAAGAGATGTTTGGCATGAGACTTAGAGGACTAAGGGAAAGCAACCAGATGCGGATTCTTTTGATAATTGAAAGCTCCAAGCGAGGCATGCACTGTTGCTGCTCACCCGGTTTATTGCTTAGTTGCCAGTTCACCTTCTTGGTTTGAAGACCAAAAGCTAGGCCCACAGAACACCAGCTCCAGCTGAGTCACCTCCGTCAGTTTCTTTGACTCCTGGGCCAGATGTGTGTATTGCTCTGTGACAAAGGGTGCTGGGTTCTACAGGACAAGCCCATCATCGAGGTTGGAGACTTGAAGGCAATGAGGCGGGCCTGGTTTCCAGTGCACCCTCATAAGTTCCACTCAGTTCTTGTGGGTCGCCTCATCCTGGCACGTCCCAGTGCATCCTTGCTTTCCCCACTTCACATCCATTTTCGCTTCTCACTTCAGTTCAGTTCAGTTGCTCAATTGTGTCTGACTTCTTGCAACCCTGTGTACTGCAGCATACCAGGCTTCCCTGTCCTTTACTATCTCCCAGAGTTTGCTCAAACTCATGTCCATTGAGTCAGTGATGCCATCCAACCATCTCATCTTCTGTCGCCCCCTTCTCCTCCCACCTTCAATCTTTCCCAGCATCAGGGTCTTTTCCAATGAGTCAGTTCTTCGCATCAGGTGGCCAAAGTATTGGAGTTTCACCTTCAGCATCAGTCCTTCCAATGAATATTCAGGACTGATTTCTTTTGGGATGGACTGGTTGGATCTCCTTGAAGTCCAAGGGACTCTCAAGAGTCTTCTCCAACACCACAGTTCAAAAGCATCAATTCTGCGCTCAGCTTTCTTTATAGTCCAACTCTGACATCCATACATGACTACTGGAAAAACCACAGCCTTGACTAGACAGACATTTGTTTGCAAAGTAATGCCTCTGCTTTTTAATATGCTGTCTAGGTTGGTCATAACTTCTTCCAAGGAATAAGTATCTTTTAAATTCATGGCTGCAGTCACCATCTGCAGTGATTGTGAAGCCCCCCAAAATAAAGTCTCTCACTGTTCCCACTGTTTCCCCATCTATTTACCTTGAAGTGATGGGACCAGGTGCCATGATCTTCATTTTCTGAATGTTGAGCTTTAAGCCAACTTTTTCACTCTCTTCTTTCACTTTCATCAAGAGGCTCTTTAGTTCTTCATTGCTTTCTGCCATAAGAGTGGTGTCATCTGCATATCTGAGGTTATTGATGTTTCTCCCGGCTATCTGGATTCCAGCTTGTGCTTCATCCAGCCCAGTATTTCTCATGATGTACTCTGCATATAAGTTAAATAAGCAGGGTGACAATACACAGCCTTGACCTACTCCTTTTCCTATTTGGAACCAGTCTGTTGTTCTGTGTCCAGTTCTAACTGTTGCTTCCTGACCTGCATACAGGTTTCTCAAGAGGCAGTTCAGGTGGTCTGGTATTCCCATCTCTTTCAGAATTTTCCACGGTTTATTGTGATCCACACAGTCAAAGGCTTTGGTATAGTCAGTAAAACAGAAATAGATGTTTTTCTGGAACTCTCTTGCTTTTTCAGTGATCCAGCAGATATTGGCAATTTGATCTCTGGTTCCTCTGTCTATTCTAAAACCAACTTGAACATCTGGAAGTTCACGGTTCACATACTATTGAAGCCTGGCTTGGAGAATTTTGAGCATTACTTTACTAGTGTGTGAGATGTGTACAATTGTGTGGTAGTTTGAGCATTCTTTGGCATTGCCTTTCTTTGGGATTGGAACAGCCTCCTATAATAAAATCCCTATAATAAATACCTAATTTTGTATATTAAAAATGGAATGTGTGTGTATGTTGGGGATGTCCTAGTGGTATTTCTTTTCTGATCAGACCCTACAGATACACCATTGTATTTAATGCTGTTCCCCATCCTAATCACTCTATTAGATTATTTTCTTTTTATAGTACTGCTTTCTCTTTGCCATTGCCTCTCTCCTCAATTAGATTGTAAATTCTGAGGGAGTTTGGCCCATTGTATTGTTTATTGCTGTATCCCTAGGACCTAGAACAGTCTCTGATTGGTGCACCTTAGATGCTTAAAAATACTTTTGAATGCATGGATAAAAGAAATTCTGAAAAAGTTTTAGACATATATTTAGCAATATCTCCTATATAGTGACATCAACAATGCTGTGCTATTCTTTGAAAGTGACAGTGAAAGTCCCTCAGTTATGTCCAACTCTGTGACCCCATGGACTATACAATCTATGGGCTTCTCCAGGCCAGAACACTGGAGTGGGCCTATCCCTTCTCCAGCGAATCTTCCCGACCCAGGAATTGAACCAGGGTCTTCTGCATTGCAGGGAGATTCTTTACTAACTGAGCTACCAGGGAAGCCAATGTGCTGTTCTTTATTAAGTTATTAAAATATGGAACTGAGAATGTGTAAAAATCTTGAGTAGTCAAGTGGTTATTAATAAACCTAATCTCTAAAATTCATCAATTGTAGAAGGATTTTTCAAGTTATCAGAGAGTCAGTTTCTCTCTATTTTAGAGAGACCATGTGACTGGCATCTTAGCCCACCACAACTAAACGAATCGATTTAAAAGATGTTTACGTTAGCTAGAGGAAGGAATGTTGACAGTAGTCTGAAGCATCTGGGAGAAGACAGAAAAACTATAAATGACCCTAACACTCAAATTCCAGCAGCCCGGGGTCATTTAGTGTGGGTGCAGACAGCCCTGCATGCCCTGATAGACACGTAGAGCTTTATTGTCCAATATAGCTCATGACAGGAATTCCTTGGTGGTCCAGTGGTTAGGTCTCTGTGCTGTCACTGCCAAGGGCTTTCACTTGATTCCTGGTCAAGGAGCTAAGATGCCACAAGTTGTGCAGCCTGGCCTATATGTACATATATATATATATACACACACACACATATATCATGTTAATAACACTTAATATTCAAAGATTAAATAATGTTCAGTATTCTCATAGAAATGTTCAAGTACATTGTTAATGTTTTATTCTTGTTAAATTGGTAATACATGTACATTGATTGTACAAAAATTAGAAGCTTGAAAAGAGTAAAAAATTGAGAAATTAAGTCCCTACGGCCACTTATTTCCCTCCCCTGGATTCAACCTCTACTCCCAGTTTCTTGTGTATTTTTCTACAGCTGGCCCCATGTATATGTAAACACATGTGAAACGTAAACTGGAGCATCCCATACAGGTTGTTATGCACATTCAGCAGTTTGTTTTGTATCCCTACTGACTGCATCACCCCATCTTTTCACTGATTGCTTAGAATTTCATTATATGAATGAATCTTTTTAAATTAGTGATTCAATTAGTGATTTTAAATTAAATTAAATGAATTTTTAAAAATAGTCCTCTGTTACTGGACATTGTTGGTTTCAAGCCTTTTGCTATTACAGGTAGCCCCCTAAACTTTTGGAATAAAAAATTTGCCTGGCCCTCTTCCCCTATTCCCAGACCCTCCCTGCCCTCCCTGTCTCACTTTCCAGGATCTAAATCATTGAAATTTCCAGAGCAATAGAAGTGTTTTTGTTATTCATGGTGGAAACTGATATTTTGTGCTAATGAGATGACTCAGTGTGAGGGTTGACCACACCAGAAAGGCCAAACATGTGATTAGAAGGTTGGGGCTTTGAGTCATGAAAATTTCAGCCTGATCTCCAGGGAGGGAGGAGGCAGTGAGGATTAAGTTCAGCCTTGTGGTCAATGAGCCAATCTATCATGCCCATGTAGTAAAATCCCAACAAAAACTTTGCACACTGAAGCTCAGATAAGCTTATAGATTTTTTTAAATACAGGTAGAATTAAAAGCATTTGTTTAATGGCCACTGTGTTCTACCTGTGTCACAGGTAGAAAAGCCTTACCTCTTGGAGATTATGTTTAAACCCCCATATTTTCCTCTAGCAGTCTTATTTTTTTATGTTTAAAGTTTTGATCCACTTGAAATTAATTTTGCTGTAAAATATGAACTAGGGATACAACTTAATTTTTTTCAGAAGGTTGCCCACTTATTGCAACATCATTTATTGTGTAATCCACCTTTTATTTATTGATTTGTAGCTAGTCTATTTTGAAACTTTAGGCCTTTCAATAAACTTGATTCATGGTCTAATACCACACTGTTCTAATTATTGTAGCTTTAAAATATGCCTTACTGTCTGGTTGGGATAATTTCTTGCTAGTACACTCATTTTTCATGATTTTTTATTATTCGTGCCATTTTTTTCATATGAGCTTTAGAATCAATTTTTTTCTGATTTTCTTTTTCAAAAGAAAAACAAATCTGCTTTCTGATTTTAGTGGAGTGAATTAAATTTCCATATTAATTTAGGATGATTTGACTTACTTAACATGTTGGATGTTGATTTCACAGATGGTAGCTCGTCCTTTTGGCTCCTTAGCCAAACATGTCATCAACTGTCTGAATTGTGGTTGCTTCCATAGTGATCCAAGAAACTGGTATGAAATACCTTTCTGTTTTTTTCTAATGTGAACGTTATTTGTCATCACTTTTTAAAGGCTTTTTTATATAAAACTTGAACGTTTCTTGATAATCTCTAGATATTTTAATGTTTTCTTTCACTTTATGTTGCATGTGACTGTTGTTTTATATGTGAAGACTGTTGGTTTCTATATTTTAATTTTGCTTTCAATCACCCAACTGAAATCTTCTAACAGTTGTAATAACTTTTTAGTTGACTCTCTGGTACTTTCTAGATAAACAATCATGATGTCTGCAAAGAATGATCATTTAAATTCTCTTTCCCTTTTTTACCCCTTATTTTCACTCCTTATTACTAGTATCTCCAGAACAAGAGTAATTAGTTTTGGTAACATGGTGTTACTATTTCTACATTCCACATTAGGTGGTTCCAAGAGACTGTGAAATATGTATACTGTAATGCCTAGAATAACAACTAAGAAAAAAAAACAAGTTATATATTTTGTCAAAATGCAATAGGAAAATTGAAGCAAAATAATAAAAAAAAGTTCAAAAAAAAAAAAGAGGAAAGAGGAAACAAAGAAATTAAAGACAGAGAAAAAGAGAAAAGCAGAAAACAACAAAATGATAGACCTAAATCCAAACACATCAATAATTATGTTAAATGTAAATGTTTAGAATATACCAATTAAAAGAGACAGAATAGGCTTTTTAAAAATGTTCCAACTATGTGCTATCTATAAGAAACACACTTCAAGTATGATATAGGTGTGTGTGTGCATGCTCAGTCACTTCAGTCATGTCCGACTCTTTGCAACCCCATGGATGTCACCCACCAGGCTCCTCTCTCCATGGACTTTTTCAGGCAAGAATACTGGAGTGGGTTGCCATGCCCAATAATGGGAAAGATATACACATGCAAACAACAATCAACTGAAAATTGTTACTACTATTGTTGTTTAGTCACTAAGTTGTGTCTGATTCTTTGTAATTCCATGGACTATAGCATGTCAAGCTCCCCTGAGCGTGAAATTTTCTAGGCAAGAATACTGGGGTGGGTTGCCATGCCCAATACAGGAAAGTTACACACATGCAAGCAGCAATCAATTGAAAACTGGAATTACTATTATTGTTGTTGTTCAGTCGCTAAGTCGCTCTTTGCGACCCGATAGACCATACTGGACTTCCCTGGTGGCTCAGAAGGTAAAGCGTCTGCCTACAATGTGGGAGACCTGGGTTCAATCCCTGGGTCGGGAAGATCTCCTGGAGAAGGAAATGGCAACCCACTCCAGTATTCTTGCCTGGAAAATCCCATGGACAGAGGAGCCTGGTAGGCTACAGTCCATGGGGTCACAAAGAGTCAAGACACGACTGAGCGACTTCACTTCACTTCACTTCAGACTGTATGCAGCTTGTCTGGCTCCCCTGTCCTCCACTATCTCCCCAAGTTTGCTCAGATTCATTTATGTCCATTGAATTACTATATTAAGATCAAAGTAGACTTCAGAGTAATGAAAATTACCAGGGATAAAGAAGGGATGAAAAGATAAAAGGGTCAATTCCCTAAGACAACATTGCAGTCTTAAATGTATACATCAAACAATAGATCTTCAAAATACATATTTCAAAAACTGACAGAACTGAAAGGAGAAATAGGCAAGCTCAATTTGGAGACATCAACACTCTTCTCTCAGTGATCAACAGAACTAGTAAAAAAAAAAAATCAGCTAGAATATAGAAATGAACACCACCACCAATCAAGCAGATCTAGTTGATATTTATAGATCACTCAACCCAACAGTAGAAAAATATACATTCTTTTCAGGTACACATGGACCATTCATTATGATAGACTATATCCTGGTTCATAAACCATAACAAATCTAAAAGAATTGAATTTATACAAAATATACTCTCTGATCATAATCAGGAACAGATAGATAACTGGAAAATCTACAAACACTTGAAAACTAAACACTTTTTAAATGAACCATGGCTTACCAAATATATTTTGAATTGATAGAAAATGAAAATACAGCATATGAAAATTTGTGGGAAGAAGCAAGTGTGTTTCTTAGAAGAAAGTTTATAGTATCAAAAGCTTGTGCAAAAAAGAAGAAAGTCTCAAATTAATAACTTCAGCTTCCAACAGAAGAAAATAAAAAAGAAGTGAAAAATAACCCCTCTTTTTGACCCTATGAACTGTAGCCCATCAGGCTCCTCTCTCCAAGGGATTCTCCAGGCAAGAATACTGGAGTGGGCTGCCATGCCCTCCTCCAGGGGATCTTCCTGACCCAGGGATCTAACTCATGGTCTTCTAGGTCTCCTGCATTGGCAGGCGGGTTCTTTACCCCTAGCACCACTTGGGAAGCCCATTTAGCCATTTGGGAAATATAAAGGGCACAGTGATAAAAGAATCTGCCTGCCAATGCAGGAGACGTGGGTTTGATCCCTGGATCAGGAAGATTCCATTCTCCATGGACAGGGAAGCCTGGCAAGCTGCAGCCCATGGGGTCACAAAGAGTCGGACACAGCTAAGCATGAGCATGCACATCACATATGCAAATTAAAATTGTGGTGAGAAATACCACTAGATGCCTATTAGAATGCTAAAATAAGAATAATGAAAATAACAAGTCCTGCTAGGGATGTGGAGTGTCTGTAACTCTCCTATATTGCCGGTGTAAATGCAAAATGGCACAGCAGCTCTAGAAAAAGTTTTGCAATTACTTATAATGTTAAATAAATTACCATATCACACAACAATCCTACCTCTGAGTATTAACCCTAGATAAGGGAAAACTTATACTCGCATAAAAATCTGTACACAGACTTCCCTGGCAGTCCAGTGGTTAAAACTCCACTCTTCCACTGCAGGGACCACAGGTTCTATCCCTGGTGAGGGCACTAAGATCCCACATGCTATACAGCACAGCCACAAACAAACAAAAGATCTGTACCCAAATGTTGATAGTAGCTCTGTTCACAATCATAAAAAACTGGAAACAACCCATATGCCCTGAATTTACAAAGTAGGATATATCCATGCAAAGTAATACTGTTGGTAATAAAAAGAAACAAACTATTGAGTCACACAACTTGGATGAGTCACAAAAGCATTCCAGTCTTAAAAGGTTATATACTATATGATCCCATTTAGACGGCATTTTCAAACAGGGCTTCCCTAGTGGCTCAGTTGGTAAAGAATCTGCTTGTAGTCATGGAGAAAAGATCAGTGGTTGCCAGGAGTTACAGGTGGGAGAAGGGTATGACTGTGAAGGGATAACACGAAGGAGTTAGTTGGACGTGATGGAACCTTTCTGTATCCCAGTTGTGGTTGTGGCTACATCAATCTGTACATGTGTTAAAATTCAAAGAGCTGCACACTGAAAAGGTCAGCTTTATTGGGTCATAATTTAGAGACTAAAATAAATTTTACAAAGTGGATGTTGAATTTTGTCTAGTGCCTTTCAGCATTTAAGAATATGATATGATTTTCTCTTTTGTTCTATTAAATAGTGAGTAGTATTAACAGATTTCCTGAAGAAGAACCATCATTCAGTACATTTTTTAAAGTTTTACCATCCCAAACCAATGAGATTTTTAAAACTGGGATAATCAACAGGGTATAAACTTGAGCAGTTTGAAGACTGAAAATATTCAGATTCTCTTATTCTTTGAGGATGTCTTTGAAAGACAAGACTCATATGTGTTTGTTCTGAAAAGTGCATTTAAAATCAGTTGATTTATTTTTATTTTTGCTTTATGCATCACTTATACTTCAGGGGTTTTGCCACTAGATACTTTATAGAGCTGGTTAGTTGTAAAAGGTGCCAAAGTCTGTCATATTTAGAAGGTATTATTATCTACTAGGAAGAGCAGAGACTTTTTGACAAGACAGTCTGATTTCAAATCTTGGCTCTGCCATTTTTCAATCATTTTCTCGTATGGAATCTTGTTTGGAATGAACAGTGATTCCTTTAGCATGGCGAAGGGGTCATACTGAAAAAAGCGAGGAGTGTTCTGCTGTGAGAGATGGTTCTGACGTTACCAACTCACGGGACTGGTGTAAAGATTACGTCTGGTGCTTGTGCCTGTACAGTGCAGTGTTCTTTATTTATAGGCTTGAAGGTTGTGTGCAAAACTTTCAGTGAACCAAAGGTTCTTCCTAACCTATTCACTCACAGAGATAATATTTAAATGTCCATGAGATGAAAGTGTGTGTTTTAAATAATGGTACATATGTGGTTAGAACAGAAAGTAGGTGTGATTGGAATATATTCAAGATTCTATCTACTTCACACACGACTACATTCCAACATACACCCACACAAAATAAACTTAAATCTCTTGCCTAGCCTGTGAGCCTTAAAGATCTTTCAGATTAGCTTTTAAGACTTACCCAGAAGTTAAAGCATTTGTAAAAGATTTGGTGGTGGAGGGGGGGAGGCAGAGAGGTGTTGACGTGCAAAGTGGTTTCTTCTCAGATGCACCAATTTCTGTGACCAAAGTTCCTTATCAATTTAGTAAATTGTATTATTCTTTTGTTCCTTTTGTGAAGACATCAGGTTCTGTAGAAATCAATGACATTCCATAGTTTGTTAAAGTTTAGTAGTTACAGACTAACAATCTTCTTAAACCCCTGTAAATTCTATCTTTGGTTGTTCCCAAATGCATAGAGAGTGGTTCACACGCTTAATTTGAGAATTCAGGATAGAAGGCATTCTAGATGTAGTAGAGTTAGGTTTTACGAACAGTATCAAAAGTCACGAATTACGGCTGCTATGTAGATTTCAAGGTCATAGGTATCTCACCTTTTAAAATATAAATTCCTTTCCAGAGCGCAACATTTCCCTGCCTGCCCTTCAGCTTCCGAGATCCTGTCTCTCTCACTCTGCCCAGTAGGACCCCTTCCTTGTGCTGAAAGAATCCCTTTGCTCCGAACCAGATGTTTTCCCCCAGGGCTCGGCTTTAAGTCGGTAAGGCAATATTTCCTGCCCTTTGTCTCCTCATTTCTCATGCTTCTACTCTTTATCATAATGTTGTTTTGGTGTTTCTAGTTCTTGATGATACACCACTGTCAGCTCAAGCGCACGCTATGAGTTTCAACAGCTGTGACATGTCTAAACCGCATTATCTTGAAAGTGTTGGCACCAGTGAAAAATAGAAAGGAGCCAAATTAATAAAACAAAACATTTCAAAGGGTTCCTATGGATACACCCTGAAACCGGGAAGTACCCATTGGGCTGAGTTGACTCACCCCTCCTGTAATCGCCTCTCCTAGCCTTGCTGCATCATTTATGTCCACACCGTATAATGCATGCTTGAGGAGAGTCGGAGCATCTGATGATTGCAATCACATCACCAAAGGTGTGGCTTTTTGCCTATAAAATCCATTCTTAAATGGGTTATTGTGTTTGAAGTGATTGATTACAGTCTTTAGAGATAAAATATGAATACTGTACAAGGGGTGTGGAAACCAAGGTACAAAAATGGTATGTTTTATGTAAAGGAGTAATCAGAAAATAATGAGTATGCATTCTAATGAAGGTAAAGTCACTGCAGCAGATTGAAAAGACTTCCTTTTATTGCGAGTAGAACCTGTGCAGAGCCGGGCTCAGGCAGTAATAACGCGGTGTTGCGTTCCTTTACATCTGATTTTATGAGACCTTTAAGTGTCGGTGCTACTCTCCTCTTTATGTATTCGTATTTTAGTTTTAATACAGTTGCTTAGAGTTTGATTTTTTTTAATGAGGTGAAGCTTCAGGGTGTAAACATAAATGCCTCTGAGTTATGAGTGGCAGGGGAGGAGTCAGGAAAGGAAGAATATAGTCTGAAGTGAAGATCAGTTTATTTTTCATTTGAAAAGGAAATGCTTTTTATCTCCGTATGTGTAGTGACCTTTTTTTTTTTTTTTGCTGAGTGATTTACCTATACCTGACCTTTTCTATTTAGTTCTTCATCATTCCCTTTATACTTTCTAAGAGCTTTGCCTATAATGCATATTGGAAATTTTTCCTTGTTTGTGATTTGCTTTTCCGTTTAGTTTGTGATTTTTTTGGCGTTCGGAAATGTAGTTTTCATATAGTTAAATATGTGAATATTTCCCTTTGATGTTTCTACCTTTAGTGTTCTTTAGTACCTTAAAGATTATATATACAGTTATTTTTTATTCACTAATTCCATGGTTTGTTTTGTTTTGTTGCAATCAATTTCTTATCTACTTGGAGTTTATCTTGATGTAAAACAATAGTTCTTATCCGGGGCTGTGCATTAGAATTACGTGAGAAAAACATTTATGTGTCTAGCTAGATGCCGTCCAGACTAATTCATTTAGACTTTCTGAGGGTGGGGTCTGGCCATTGTATTTTTCTTAGAATTTCTGCAAGTGATTTGTGATTCATAACCAGGGTCAAGAAACACTGTTTAAAGAATCAGGTATGGATGCAATGTTTTGTTTTCCATATTGTTTCAACCCGCATTACAAAGATGTTTTTAAAGACTATTTGCAAATATGAAAATGGTGATGATAAAATGTGCGTAAGTGAAAAAAATTGACATAAACTTTACATGTGTGGCGAATATACCTATACCCCCTGATTCCAACAAAAAACTGAGAAAATACATTAAAATCTTTAAATACATTTAAATCAGAGATTTAAATCTCTGATGATTGTCTCAGAGTAGTGGAATTCAAATGTTCTTACTTATTCCTTTCTGCCTTTTCCAGATTCTCTATAAGGAGAATTAATTGCCCTTTATCATAAGAAAATTCTGTTGCAGAAGGACGTTACTTTTTTAAAAGATTAATTTCTAGTCGTTACTTTTTAAACAGTACATCGAAGAGTATGGGAAATGTTTCGGCTGTGACCGTTTTCATTAGATTAGATCTGTGGCTTGTAAGATGAGGACATTGCACTTGCATACCTAAGTTTTACTGTTTGCTGCTTTTATTTTATAAACAAAAATATGTTTATTTTATAGACATATACTGATTTTAATCATAACCAATTTTAAGTTTATGAAATGTTTGCTTTTTAGCATTAAGTTATCTCTGAGAATAAAACACAATTTTGGAAAGACTGATAAAAATAATCTGTAGAGTTCAGCATCTGATTTCTTTGGCCAGTAAGGAAATCACAGTGGCCAGTATGGTTTTATCTTAGCTTGTGTTAACACATTTCCTCATTCTGCAGAAGAGATTCAATTTAATACTAAGATTCATGTAGGACTTCTGTAGACATTAGAAACTGAGAACTTTAGACCATATCAAATCCATTCTCCTGGTGACAAAAACAATTTGTTTAAAATTGAAGTGTAGTTGATTTGCAATATTGTGTTAGCTTCAAGTATACAGCAAAGTGATTCAGCTTTTCAGATTCTTTTCCATTCTTTTCAGATTTTTTTCCATTATAGGTTATCACAAGATATGGAATAGAGTTCCCTGTGCTATACAGTAGGTCCTTGTTGTTTATGCTGACAATTGACAAGACTGTTTGAAGGCCATTTATTTTACTGGAGCCTTACAAAAGTTCTTGTATTCGGTTGGTGGGATTTTACCGTATGTAATCGAAAGTAGGGTTTCATTGTTTTAAGATTTACCGTTAATTTTACCAAGAAGCAGATTATGCCAGAATGCTTTCCAATTATATTGACTATTAAATGCATTCAATTTCAAGATCTTAAAATCTGAAACACATATGCATCTTAGAATTGGAACACAGCCTTTTTTCTTTTTAAATGAGAATATGGGAAGATGAAACTTTCTTTTCCAATACATCCAGGATTTAAACTTTAACATTCGAATGTTCTAGACCATACAGACAATTAATCTGTAGATGTTATAACAGATTAGTGAAGAAAGGACGTTGTATGATCATTTTTTGAGGAGATGTATTTAGTCCAAGTGATGAAAGTATTATTGTGGGAGGTCAACCTAAGAAGGATCAGAAGCCACATCTTCCTACCAATCCAAGTAACACTGGTTTTCTGCCATATGGAGTGTGATATCTTATGGCTAGTGAGAGTTCTTCTGCACAAGTTTTCTAATTAGCTAAATGACTCAGGCCCTACTTTGTTATAGCTTTGGCATCTTCCCTAAGTGCTAGAGGGGAATAAGGGGATGCATAAGTATTTAACTAGTTAGATCTGAGCAGAGTGGCAATTACATGACTCAGTCAAATTTTACAGTTACAGCTTTGAAAAGGAATCTTAGAGATTCTCCTAAAACGGTCCCCTCATTTTGAAGAAAGGAATCTAGAGGCTCTGGGCAGAGGCGAGGAGGTATAAATAATTTGCTCGAGATCACACAGTCACATAGAGGCAGAACCAAGCCTGGAATCCAGGCCCCAGGCTCCCAGTCTGATACGCCCTTTCCACTGTTACACATTCCCCATATTCAAGGATATGAAAATGGTGGGTGTTAAGTAAGTTTAAGCACACTGAATTTATAAACTATGTGCTGATTTTGGCATATTTGTTTTGTAAGTGTTTGCTTCATCTACTTTGGGAAAATCCAAAAAGGAAACTGGCAGTGATGACTTATTTATCACTCACAGAGTTCAAGGCAGAGCCAAATACTTTGTCTAATATAATCCTCTCAACAACCTCGAGAGGGAATGAGTTCAAATAGATAAAGTAATTTACGCAAAGTTACACAGTTAAGCAACAGAACTGAGAGTGTATCATGCTCTAAAGCTTATTAACTGCTACACTCAACTCCCTTCTTTGGATGAAGTCAGACTTCAAGTGAGGTATTCTATATTGCACAGAAGATGGACACCCTGAGCCTCTCATGTTTGCAGACGATACTTTGACAGACTTGCCAGAACATTCATAGCCCCGGCTGGGAGAGGAGTAGGAAGGGCAGCTTCTTTGGGGAGGAAACTTTCACTGATGCTATTGTGTTATATTTGCAGGGAGGGGAAAGAAAAGGCCTTCAGATCTCCCAGATCAATCAGCCTGATAAGCTGATTTTTATTGGTAGCATAACATCTTTCTCATCAATCAGATTATCGCTCATTTTTATTAAATAATATGGATTTACTGAGGTGTGTTAAAGAAAATAAAAATCTTTTATTTTTTTATTATAAGTTGTAAATTTGCTTATTCTATTATTAAGTGTAATTTTTAAGCATTTTTTATCCCTTTGCAAATATATGCCATAAAAAAGTATTAAGCGTGACCTCAAAAATAGGTGTGTCCTTGGTAAGAACTGTAAAATGCTCTCTTCAGGAATAGTAGTAGCATTAACACATTGCTCTCTCATCACAACTTTTTCTTTAAAAAATTTTTTTATTGAAATTCTACAATTTGAGTCCAAGTTTGTTCTCTTCACACACATTCCTGAATGATTTTTTTTCTTGGTTTATTGAGATGTAATTGACATGTAACACTGTATAAGCTTAAGGCATACAGCATAATAATTTAACTTATATATATTATGAAATGATTATCATTACCATAATAAGTTTAATTAACCTCCATAGATACAGAAGAAAAAGGCAAGATGGCAAATGAAAAAAATCATTTTTTGCTGATGAAAACAGCAAAATGTTGAAGAGAGCTCTTAGGAGGTATTCTCTTAACAATTTTCAAATATAGCATAGAGCAGTGTTAACAGTGGTCATCATTTTGTATGTTATATCCTCAGTACTTACCTATCTTAAAACTGCAAGTTTGTATCTTTTGACATCCAGTTCCCTGTCTCTCCATTCCCCTCCTCTGGTAACCACAAATCTGATCTCTTTTTTTGTGTCTATGGTTTTATTGTCATGTTACTGTTTTAGATTTCACATATAAATAAAATCATACAGTGTTGGTCTTTGTCTGTCTGATTTATTTCACTTAGCATAATGTCCTCAAGGTCAATCCTTGTTTTTTGCAAATAGCAAGATTTCCTTCTTTTTTAATAGCTGAATTTTATATATATATATAAAATTGCCATTCATTTGTTGATGAACACATTTTTCCATGTCTTTTGCTGTTGTAAATAAAGCTGTTGTGAACATGGAGGTACAGAAATCTCTCCTTGAATGATTTTATGTACACATGTCAAGATAGGATATAAGGCTACTAATCTATTTAAGGGGCTTCCCAGGTGATGCTAGTGGTAAAGAACCCACCTGCCAATGCAGGAGATATAAGAGATGCAGGTTCGATCCCTGGGTCAGGAAGATCCCCTGGAAGAAGGCCTGGAAATCCACTCCAGTATTCTTGCCTAGAGAATCCCATGGACAGAGGAGCTTGGTGGGCTATAATCCATGGGGTTGCAAAGAGTTAGACATGACTGAAGTGACTTAGCTCGCAATCTGAACAGATTTGTCAAGACCCTTATGACAAAGAGGGATTGTGTTGGCTATTGTTTTGTTGGCCAAAAGATCCATCTTGAAATGTTTTGTTTTTAAAAAATTGACTTTTTCCAAAAGTTATATTTATTAATATTAAACAGTATATAATTTTAAAGATATGGGGAGCTAGCATCCCACATGCATCATGGCCAAAAAACCAAAACATAAAACAGAAGCAATATTGTAACAAATTTCAATGAAGATTTTAAAAATGGTACACATCAAAAATCTTAAAAAAAAAAAAAAAAAAGGTGGGGGGACTTCCCTGGTGGTTCAGGGGCTAAGACTCCACAGTCCCAGTGCCGGGGACCTGAGTTAGATCCCTGGTCAGGAAACTAGATGCCACAACTATAAGTTCACATGCCTCAGCTGCTCAACTAAAGATCCCTTATACTGAAAGTAAAGGCTTCCCAGGTGGTGCTAGTTGTAAAGAACTCGCCTAAAGAATGCAGGAGACTCCAGATACACAGGTTCGATCCCTAAGCCGGGAAGAGCCCCTGGAGAAGGAAATGGCAACCCACTCCAGTATTCTTGCCTGGGAAATCCCATGAACAGGGAACCTGGTGGTCTATACTCTGTGGGGTTGCAAAGAGTCGGACATGACTGAGTGTCTGAATACACACATGCTGAGACTAGAAAGATTCTGCATGCTGCAGAGCGCTGTTCTAAGACCCAGAGCAGCCAAATAAATAAATAAATAAAATAAATATTTTTTTTAATCACAGACAAACAAAAAGGATGTAGTCAAAATATTCTTGAAAAATAAGAATAAAATTAGACTCACATGACTTGATTTTAAGACCTTCTATATAGTTACAATAATCAAGATGAGATGGTTTTGGTGTGAAGATACAGATCAACGGAACAGAATATAGACCCCAAAATTGACCCACACTTACATAATCAAATGTTTTGCAACAATCATGTCAAGGCAATTAAGTGAGGAAAGTCTTTGCAACAAATGATACCAAAATGACTGGATAGATATATGTAAATAATAATGAACTAATGAAACTTGAACCCTCTACCTCATACCAAACCTCAAAAATTAATTTGAGAGGAATAATAAGTCTAAGATATAAAAACTAAAATTACAAAACTTCTAGAAGAAAACATTGTGACTTTGGGGCAGGAAAAAATTTCTTAAGACACAAAAAGCACTAAGCATCAGAGAGAGTTCACACAGTGACTTCGTCAAAATAAAAACTTTTTCTTTTCAAAAGATACCATGAAAAAATGATTGGCAAGACATAGATCAGTAGAAAATATTCACAATGCATGCAGCTAAAAAAGGACTTTATCCAGACTAAAGAAGCCTTATAATCAAATAAGAAAAGCACAACCTAATTTGTAAAAATGGGCAAAAATCTTGAACACAAAAAAGATAAATGAATGATTAATAAGCCCATGGAAATATGTTCAACATCATTATCATCAGAGAAATATTAATGCAACTCAAAGCTGAATACCACTTCACACCCACTAGAATGTCTGAAATTAATAAGGCTGTTTCCAAACAATGAGGCTGTGGAGCAGTTCAAATTCATATACATTAAATTACTATTAGGAGTGTAAACTAACACACTTACTTTGGAACATTTATTGCCAGTTTCTTATATGGTTAAACAAACATACATTGATCCTAGGGCCCAGCAATTCCACTCCTAGGTCTTTATCTTGAATAAAAAATATATGTCCACAAGACATTTGGTTTAAATAAGAATGTTCATAATGGCCAAATCCTGGGAACAACCCAAATATCTATAAATGGGGGAATGAATAATAGTGCTAGATTCGTGTAATCAAATATCACGCAGCAATAAAAGAGATTGAACTATGACATATGCAACAACATGAATGAATCACTAAAGCATTATGTTAAACAAAAGAAGCCATACATGAAGGAGTATGCCCACATTCATATGAAGTTTTAGAGCAGGCAAAGCTAATATATGGCAATGGAAACATAAACAGTGAGAGCTGATTAGAAGGAGACAAAGAGAACTTTGTGGGTTACTAGACATAGCCTTGTACTTCCCAAGTGGTACAATAGTAAAGAATCCACCTGCCAATGCAGGAGACGCAGCTTCAGTCCCTGGGTGGGAAAGATCCCCCGGAGAAGGAAATGGAAACCCACTCCAGTAGTCTTGCCTGAAAAATCCCATGGATAGAGGAGCCTGGCAGGCTTCGGTCCACGGGGTCGCAAAGAGTTGGATACAACTTAACAACTGAGCACAAGACATATCCTTACCTTGATTGCCGTTACATGGATATGCAGGTTTATCAAAATGCACCAAATTGTATGCTTAAGATCCACACATTCTAGTCTGTATAAATTTTACCTAAAAAGTATTTTTTAAAGATGCCATTGTATTCATAGCTATGAAGGTAGCTAACAAAATTGTTTCTCATAAAATGAGGGCATAGTTAAGTATACACAGTATAGAAGAAAAATTTGTATTGGACTGCTACTGAATATTACTAAGCAATGGAGTATATTTTCTCTACAAAACCTGTATGTACTAAATAGAATCATCACACGGAAGAGCTGGAAATGCATTATTTGTTACTGAAACAGGTTTGATTGGATTGTAGTATTTTGAGGACTATGGATATATTGGGGCTTCCCAAGTGGCTCAGTGGTAAAGAATCTGCCTGCCAGTGTAGGAGACATAAGAAATGCAGGTTCAATCCCTGGATCGGGAAGATCCCCTGGAATAGGAAATGGCAACCCACTCTGGTATTCTTGCCTGGAGAATTCCCATGATCAGAGGAGCCTTGTGGGACAGGTCCTTGGGGTCGCAAAGAGTCAGACACAAACTAAGTGACTGAGCAGCAGCATGGATGTATTGAAGAGGATAGAAGACAAAGCAAGGTGAAATAGATTCTATGAGAAAATGTGAAATGAGTGACAGTTACAGGATTCAAAAAATGGCAGAAGGGGCTGTTTAAAAAGCAACAAAAAATGTGAATAAAGGAGCATGTGGAAGAAATACCTCTTTTTATCTCACAGCTGACGTTATATGTAATAATTCAAAACTATTATATAAGAGCAATTTAGTTTAGACTTTTAGAAAGAAATTCGTGATTGAACAAGCTCGCACTGGCCAAAGGTCAGACCCTGGAGCCTTGAAAGTTCAGTGTTGGTGCTGCCTGCAAGCTCATGGAGAGCTACCAGCAAGCGGAGAGCCCCTCTTGGCCCTGAACTGGAGAACTCAGGACATCTGGGCTCAGTCAAAGAAAACCCCTAAGCCAGTACACATCCTCATTCATTTCAGTTCTCATGAACTATGGAATAAAGGAAGATGTTTGTTAACATTTTTTTATTAAGAAGAATCCCCCGACTTTTGACCTTTGGGACTCAGCCAAAATGTCAGCTCCTATGAGTCAACTTCCCTGTGGGAAGCCTCTCTGGTTCAGCCTTCTCCCAGGCTGTGTTAGATGTTTCCCCTTTATGCTCATGGTTATGGGTTCTCACCATAGTATACTGTATCGAATTTTCCAGTTCTCACATTAGCATGAACTTAGTGGCCTAAAAACAACATACATTTATCATGTCAATTTCTGTGGGTTGGCAGACCAAGCGTGACTTAGCCCTGTCCTCTGCCCAGAGTCTTATAAACCTACAGTTAGGAATCAGCTGGCTTGTCTTCCTTCCTGCAGCCCAAGGTCTTACAAGCTCATGTGGTTGTGGGCAGTCCTTTGCATATGTAAGGCTGACTTGCATCCCCACTCCCTTGCTGGCCAGGGGTCACTCTCACCTCCTAGAGGCCATCTGCAGGTGGTCCTCCCACAGGTCCTCTCCCAAAATAGGAACTTCCTTCTTCAGAGCTAGCAGGAGAACCTCTCTGACTTCTAGACCTCTTTTAAAGGGCTCGCCTGATACAATCAGGTCCATTCAGTTTCATCTCTCTTTTTTTCCTATCTCTCTTTGATGAAGTCAAGGCAAACCAATTAGGAGCTTTAATTACATCTGCAAAATCCCTTCACCTTTGCCACTCAGTGTGACCTAGCCCCGGGAGGGCTGTCCTACCATCCTCATAGGTCTTGCCCACAGTGTGGAGGGTTATTGGGGTGGCCTTAGGGTTCTGTCTACCACTGATAGTGTGGCATGAGTTGAAATAGAAAATACATGAAGATGGGCAGTTTTTATAGGTGTTAAATATTGAGTTTAATATTGGAGGGGTTGAGTTTGAAATGCCTGTGTTACCTGGATGTAGAATACTGTGTTTGGTGACTTTCCCCACAGTGCCTGTGCGCTTTGGTAACCATTCCACTCCAGCACAAATACTGCAAAATCATCTTCTGAATAACTGTATCCATCCAATAGGACAGAGGGCTTCCCTAGTGGCTCAGATGGTAAAGAATCCACCTGCAATGCAGCAGATGTAGGACACTGCAGGTCCGACCCCTGGGTTGGGAAGATCCCCTGGAGGAGGGCATGGCAACCCACTCCATATTCTTGCCTGGAGAATCCCCATGGACAGAGAAGCCTGGTGGGCTACAGTCCATGGAGTCGCAGAGTAGGATACGACTGAGCGACTAAGCACAGTACACAGAAATGGGAGAGAAGTAGTGCTTGCATGACTGATAAGAACACCTTAAAATTTCTTTTGACTGTGTCATTACAACCTTGATGTAAATTTTCAATTTTATACACTTTATAGTTTTGTGCACATGTGTTTGCACACACACATCTTGAAATAACATAAGTTCTTTCCCATGATGTATGTGCTTCTAAGCAGTGTGAGATATTCCTATGAAAGACGGATACATAAACCACCTGTTTCATGTATTCCATCAACAGTATACATTTATTTCCTAATATTTCCTGGGTTCTCTGGCTTTAGGATAGAAACCAAAACACATTCTCTCTTGAGCTTTGAATTCTAAGAAGCATCTGTATAATGATATGTTATTATGTCCTTCTGCAGAGTGTGATCTCATGCAATAAAATGTAGTTTATATGATACCTGATATTACACAGTTGATGTCCATGAATATTGTTGTGTTTTGCACTTACAGCGTGTGGGTTGGCATTTTATGGGAGAGTCTGTGTTACAGCTGCACAGTGGCCCCACAAAGGTTGAAACAGCTGCTAATAGAGAGTAGGCACCACCCGAGGCCTTTCAGAGCTCCTTTTAACTACAAACACAACATCAAACAAGATGGCGGATGGCTTCATTAGCAGCGTTTGAAAAGCGTTTTCTCACTTTGAGATAAAAATGTTCTGAAGCATTTGTTTCGGTCTACTAATGAGTATTTCATCCCCAGTGAAGGGAACACACCGGGGAATGCCACGCAAACAACCCTACCATGAACTCACCCACACTTTGTGTTCAAGTGGTGTGGGTATCTGGAGAGAAGCGCTGACTCTTTTCCAACGTGGTTTTCTTGCTGTTTGGTTTGATTTGCCATGTGAAACAACTGAATTCTCACTTGCAGTCTCCAAGTGTGGTACATACGTGAGACATTAAATGAGAGCAATATTTGTTTAGTAAACATCTAATTTCAGGGTTTTAAAACCCTCCCTCCTAAAGATTTTTATTAGGGTGAAACTTCACATGGAATTTAAAATTAAAATGTTTACCAATAAGCATGTTTTGCTGTGTTGCATGATGACTTTAATTTTTGAGTTAAAAAAAAAATATCTTTGAAGTGTATCAGCCCTTACATGTTCACAAGATCTGGAGGGTGAGGCCCTTCATTTGCATTTTTGTATTTTCTTTAGCTCAAAATAGATTTGATTAAAAAACAAAATTTGGCACAAGATTAATCCATAATAGGATTTTATTGCTTCTGTTATTTAAAAGAAACAAACAAACAGTGTTACTCTTTGAGGTGTGATTAGCACATAAGTACAGCCGCTACTTTTTGGATATGTCTCATTTCATTTTATTCTGTATTCACTCACTGGATTTCACATTTGTGAAATGCCATGTTGGAAGCATACAGTTTAGTTCACTTTCCTTACAGCCACCGAGAGACACAAAATATAATACCATTTGCTTTTCCCTGGCTGTAACAAATGAGTATTCACATTTACTAGGTGTGAGGTTTAATTTATTGCAAAAACTAATAGCTTTGCCAGGGCTTCGCAGTTGGCGCTAGTGGTAAAACCTCGCCTGCCAATGCAGAAGATAAAGAGACACAGGTTCCATCCCTCAGTTGGGAAGATCCTCTGGAGGAGGGCATGACAACCCACTCCAGTATTCTTGTCTGGAGAATCACATGGATAGAGGAGCCTGGTGAGCTATGGACTATAGTCCACTGGGTTTCAAAGAGTCAGACACTCTGAATCGACTTAGCACAGCACACACAGTACAGTAGGTTTGCCCAGAAGTAGATTTTTTTTTAATCTAAAAAATGTAGATTTTTGAATTCTGAGAAATTTAAAGTTATGGTTGAAAGGCTAAAATGAAATTGCCCTACCCTACCTCAGGGGCCAGATTTTGCACCATTAGACATCTGCATACGTAAGGATTTCAGAAATCAGTACACTTCCTGTAGTGTAATCTACTTGGAGCACTGCTCTTTTTTCTAATAGTCTATTTTGGTTAGGAAACTTAAGATCACAATGACTGTTGCTTTTCCATAAATGGCCAGTTTAATTTTTTTCTAGACGTGAACATGACCTTTGATTTTGAATTGTTCCCTTTGTTTCCTGTAACATTCTAATCATAATTTACTATTTCTTGAGCACAAGCTGAGAATTAAACAAGGTTCAAGACTGGAGGGTAAACTTGGTTCTTGGATTTATGATCTAACTTAGGCATATACTTCAAAGACAAGCTGTTGAAGTATGTAGTTAACATAAAAAACTCATTACCTGAAGAGGTGACTCAGCTTGTGCTTCAGGTTGGCCCAATGACACTTGATTTCACAAGTTTTGCTGGCAATTTGGGGGGAAAAGGAGTCTTACCATTGTTGTTTGTTTTTTTGTCTTGTTTTGTTTTTACTTTGGGGCTTCTGAGCTAATAGTGTATATGTTTAGAGGCTCTGAAGGCCAGTGCATGGATTAGACCCGCCTAAGAGTGAATCCAACACAGAAGATGGTGCAAGCAATGGAGGAAGAGGTTGATGTCCAGGTCCAGCCCATGCCAGAAACCAGTTAAATTCCCCTGGCTTCTTCAGTGATAAACCAATGAGTAACAGTCTTCACCCTTCACCCCAAGTCCTGACTTACATATGACTTAATCAAGAAGTATTGATTAACCACCCATGCTAGATTTAAAGATGCAGCAAAGAACATGCTCCATAAGTGTTTGCTTATTTTGATTTTTATTTGAATGGCCTTGGGATTGGAAAGTTACAATTTTAGCCTCTAATGATCTTTAATGTAGATACCTATAAATGAACAGTTGCCAGCTTCCTCAAAAACAGTCAAATATTCATTCAATACATTACAAATGGGCTTCCCTGGTGGCTCAGTAGTAAAGAATCTGCCTGCAATGCAGGAGACCAGGGTTTGATCCCTGGGTTGGGAAGATCCCCTGGAGGAGGGCATGGCAACCCACTCCAGTATTCTTGCCTGGAGAATCCCCACGGACAGAGGAGCCTGGTGGGCTACAGTCCACAGGGTTGCAAAGAGTCAGACACGACTGAAGTGACTTAGCACGCACACAAGCACGTTACAAACAGCGAACCAACACATTGATATTCTGGCCCAGAATGTAAAGAAGAGACCGTCTCTACCATGGAGTCGTTCACTGGGTCATCAGATGGAAAAGAGAACATTATCACAGGGAAAGCCCTCAGGCTCCTAAAACCAGCAATGTGCACAAGCAAGACGTGTAGTTCAGAGACAGGAGAGGCTGGCCTGGGTCCTAAGAAGGTTCTGGACTGAGTGAATGCTCACATCCAGGTTCAATGGTAAGAGACTGGGGGCAGGTACCAATTCTGTGGAGCCTGAAACTTATCTAATTTGGTAGAGAGGGAGTCCTCTTTAAGAAACACAGGCAAAATTAGGTGTGTAAGCTCTTAGAAATGACCCATGCAATAGGTCCTGAGGTCTAGGCTTCATCAGATTGATGGTGAATTTGTCTGGGCAGGAGGGGTGTGTGTACATGCAAAAATCGAAGTCCTGGTTCAAGGAAGAGCAAACTGGTTTATCCAAGTATGGTCTAGCAGATAGAGGAATGTGACAGTTGCATTACTGAATGATTGAAAAGGCCACAGTACCTTTGGGGGGCCTCAAAGTTCAGGACATGAAATTTCAGGGTAATATTGGGAACTAGAGCCCACTTCTGAGAAGGGAAGTTGCATGTTTAGGTAGATCTTTCTTGCCACTGGAGTTAGGATGAATTCATTAATTAATAAAAAGGGGCCCTGGGGCTCCCAGAGATGTTTCTGGCAAGAAATGATGATTTTGTAAACCAGGAAGAAGACTGCAGAAACTGAAAGGAAGGAAATGAAGCCAAGTCCAAGTGTTATTGAAAAAATAGTCTAGACATTTGGGAGAAACCCAGACTTAAAATAAGTCCAAGCTTTCAAGGCTGAAGTGCAAGGAGATTGGCAATAGGTTATCTTGTTTTTGGCCATGCTGTGTGGCATGCAGGGTCTTACTTCCCCCACCAGAAACTGAACCTGTGCCCCCTGCATCAGGAGCACAGATTCTTAGCCACGGGACACCAGGTAAGTCTCAAAGGATTCATTTCATGATGTCACTGTTTCCTAATGTCATAAGCTTCCAGTGAGTCAAGCCTTAGGGTTTTAGAATTATTTTGCACTGGTTTTGGTAGATGCATGTTTAGCAAAGATCTAAAATTCTTCTTCTTCCACGTTCCGCCGCTGTGCTCTGAATATTTGTGTGCCCTTCCTGCCAACCCCGACAAATTCATATGTTGAAATTCCAACGCCCCCACCCCCCCCATCATGTGATGGTATTAGGAAGTGGGGCCTTTGGGAGGTGGTCGGCTCTGTCCTCATGAATGGGACTAGTTTTCTCAAAGAGACTCGAGGCCTCCCTCCGCTTCCACCCTGTGAGGACACAGCGAGACGTCAGCAGTCTGAAGAGGGCCGTCGCCAGAACCCAACCATGAGGGATGATGAGTAAATTTCTGCTGTTTCTAAAGCACCAGCCTGAAGTATTTTGTTGTAGCAGCCTGAACAGACTGGGACATCCAGTAACGTAAGAAATCTTGATTCTCTCCCCATCTAAGCCGTCCAGGGCAATGCTATGGAGCCTCTTCCACGATCAGTGGATGTGCTGGATTCCATTTCTATCTGGTCTGTAAAAGGAGCAGGACTGGGAACACAGCTGAGGGAAAGGAAACCGACACTCAGGGGAGTGGGGTGTCTCCTCCTCTCAGTGTTCAAGGCTTGAAATGCTTGGCTGGCCTCAGACCAGGGAGAGCAGGCTTCCTGTGCAGGCGGAACCTAGAAGGAAGCCACGGAGGATGTTAGGCAGTTCATCTCACCTTCAAACGCTGAAGGAAGGAGGATTCTTTGTGCAGAGTCAAGAAAAGGATTGGACACTGGATGGCAACGATGACCAGGCGTTTTCTAAGTGGTTACACTTGAGAGACAGGGTTCTTTCATCATATAAAAGTAATTCTGTCCTAAAGGATTGAAATAATCCAGTTTGGGCCAAACCTTCTTGAAAGAAAGGTGCAGGCCATTTCCAAGATTTACTCCTTTTCCCTTCAGAAACCCAAATCCAGTATTTGGAGTGCATCACACCCCTGGTCTATTCCGTGATTTCAGCGAGGGGAATTGTAAACACCAGAGCTCTCAGGTTATTTGTCAGTTTTGAGAAAATCCTTGAAAAAGAAAGCTGGCTTTATGGTAGGATTTAGTCCCATCACTTTTTGAGAAATGAGGCTCTGTCTGAGCATAGGAAAGGAGGAATTCAGGGAAAGCTCATCTCAACTCTAAATAGTCTGACTTTGTTTTTTATTTTTTTCTTCCAGTTTCTTTGCTATGAGCCTATAAACACACCAAGTGGGCAGTTTTGAAAAGGAGAATGTTCATAAATCACAGGAACAGGAAACGGACCACTAGGGGGGATTGTTAGGCCATTTTGTGCAAAAAAGAATGACTCTTAACTTTTGGAAATGACTGCAGTTTCTTTCTTTTAAATTGTCTTTAGTCAACTTTAAGCAGGCGCCGCACACCAAAACTGGAATTCAATCTCAGGAAGCAAACTCATATCTCCCCCCACCCCACAACCACCACCTCTGAAAGCGATCGAATGCCTGTGAACATCCCTTTCTTGTTTAATTGCAAAAGGATTAATGCAGGCTTTGAAGAAATAGCTGTCCCCAGTACCTGCTTCCAGAAGCAGCTGTTCCCACAGCATCTCGGCAGGTGCAGCCCAGAAGCTGGCCCTGCCCTTATCATGTGGCGGAAGGTATATTTGCAGAGTCCAATGTGTGTTCAGCTCTGAATTAGTCAACTTTGTTATCTGAATTCTCCTAAACCCAAAGCCTAACAAGAAAATAGCAGAGAGTAATTCCCCCACAATGATTACAGAAGGATGGGGATCAGGGGAATATGGAAGAGGCCAGACTGAAGAAAGCGTTTTTCAGACAAAGAGGTAAAACTCTAGATGAGAGAGAGATGGAGAGAGACAGAAAGGGAGAGAGAGAGAGAGGCAGAAACACACATGTGGGGATTGTTTATAGGAAATATCGTGTTTCTAGAATTGCTTTCCCATAGGATAAGATATCTGCCTTGAAGTGTGTTAATAATCGTTTTCAAATCGGTAGCTGGAAGTGGCTCTCGGCAGGTGGCAAGTCCCAGGTTTGGTGTCAGTGCAGAGACGCTGGGAAGATGTTTTGGAAGAGAACGAATTAGGAAAAGGTGCCAGGAGACGCCAAGGGACACCAGGGGGGGCATGCAAAAGACTCACGATTGTTTCAGTCATTAAACACTGATATTTAATTTTAGTTTAGTAATCCGGGGCACTATTATTTGGATTCAAGCAAAAAAAAAAAAAAAAGAGAGAGAGGAAAAAAGAAAATTGAATAAGTATAAAAAAAGAGCGAGGAGGGGCCAACCTGCTTTGGGCCAAGAAGGGCAATAAAGGAGTCTTTATAAGCGCAGGATGGTGGAATACGCTTTTCTCCCCCCCCACCCCACCAAGCAGAATGTCAAATTCTGTCCCCCTTTTTTTCCCCTCTCAAAGCGTGCTAAAAGGAAAATTCTTCACAGAATCTTAAAGAACTTTTTTGACACAACAGCTGCAAAATCTATTTTCTAAACAAAGATTTATACATATTTATATGAGCTTAATCCAGATTTTTTTAAATAAATCATCCTCAGAACTGCAGAGGTAAACTATATGTAAATACCTCAAGTAATAGGCTTGTAGTGTAAATCACATCATTTTATCTTCAATTTTGCATTCGTTTTTCTGGCTTAAAGGTGCATCAGAGATATGCATTTTAGCATATTCAGAACACGGGGCGTGAAATTAAATGTTTGACAGAGTGAGAAAAATATACAGACTTTGGAGATGCCTTAAAAATAGTAATTTATGCAGATCTAGAGGAGTGAAATCATTTGCAATGGAGTGACCTCTCTCCAGGAATTTTGTGCTCAGTGTTCTTCCCTAATCTCCCGCTGTATCTTCATTTTTCATTGAACTAGCCAGTTTTCTGCGAAGCCGTCTTGTAGATAAGGGGAGTGCTAAAGAAGAAGAAAGAGGACGCTCGGTGGGTCCGTTTCCATTGCACTTTTACCCAAGGCAATGGGCAGAATTTAACGGATTCCTTCCAACATATGTTTTTGCCAGATAAGTAAACAGTGTGTGTCTGAAATGAAAAAGCATTTGCAATTTAATGACATTACAGCTCTCAGCTTAGGCTGGCGTGCTGCGAGGCGAAAAGCAGAAAAAGAGAGGAGAGTAGAAAGAGAAAAAGAACAAAGTTCATCTTCCCTTTTGTGCATTTTTATCAAGGAAAATATTACTTCTTTCCCCCTCTTGTTCTCTTTTTTCTTTTTCGTCTTTTGGCTTTTTTGTCTCACTCATTTACATTTTTTTCTTTTCTGCCTTTCTGTCCTCTGTTCACTTCTGCCTTTTTCTCATATTGCTATGGACTCATTTCTTTTTTTCCTCTCCATTGTGTGTCCTTATTCATCTATTTTGACCATTCAGTTTTACCTTCTAAGAAGCTGTTTATCCTACAATGTATCTTTTTTCCTGTGTTGTACTCCTAGCGCTATAGCTCATAGTCAACAGGATTGTCGGAGGGATTATAACGTTTCATTTCAAAGCACTACAAATCTGCTCTTTTGCCTTCAGTCTCTGCCCCTGTTTCTTCTGATACTTGTCGTTTTATTTCGCATTCATTTCAGTCTTTAGTTTCACCCCCAGACATCACAGCACCCCAATATCTAACCACTGATGCTGTCTTTGCACTGTGTGTTAGTATTGCAAGGTTCTAGAACTTTCCCCTTGAAATGGCAGAGCCCTTCTCTCACACCCTCGCTCAGGTTCGGAAAGGTGCAGACGGTGAACGCGTGGTCAGAATGGGTCCTCCCAGAGGCTGGTGGCCAGGACAAGGCATCCCGCAGTCTCTGCTTGTAATGAGCCGTCTTCCAATAGAAAATGAGTCCCACCAGGTACTGCAGCTGCATTTGCTGATACTTTTCCTTTGTCTGAGGGCAATTACTGAAATATGTGTAGATCTGAGTTCTGTGATTGTGTAATCAGGTGTGTACATGTGTGTTCATATGTGTGTTTGAAACCTGACTATGTGATAAGCGTGTACAGATTGTTTAAGGCAGTACACTGTAAGTCTTTGAACACAGACATATAGAAAGACATGTCTAATATTTCAGATCTGATTCTACCTTAAATTCCAGAGTAAAAGTTGAGTGCAGAAAACAATGTTTTCTCCCCACTCAGGTCCACAGCACTTTTATTTCTAGGGTTATTTTCACTGCCCCTTTTACAAGGAGGAATAAGATTTGGCACCTGAGTTCATTTTTGTAACAGACTAACTATTTAAAGGACCAAGCCACCCTATTTAAGAGAAAGGAATGTGTCTGAGTCATTGTTGCCGCTTTTGAGTTGTTAGTCTGTCAATCTAAGCAGTTCCTGAAGAAACAACTTTTAACATGAAGATTAGTATTCAGGGTTGCTTTCTATTTTTGCAAAACAAGTTCACATTATTTTAGATACTGTTATCACAAGCATTTGAATATTAGTACTCCCGATGTTTAACATAAATTCCATTTCAAGAATATACTTGAAAGTCACCGGTTAACCTGCAGGTTGAGCGTAATTGAAAGACTCCGTAATCAAATTGTAAGCCCTATCACAGAAATACTCTACAGACTTTAAAAAGATGCTTAAATAAAATGCTCTTGTCTAAAGACATGTGCATGTTTTTACCATAAAATTACATCTTCAGCATCTTCCAGATCCAGCACTTGGTAAGTAAAAAAGAAAATCTATTTGGACAGAAGGATGTAAAGTAGCTGGAGGTGGTAATTTAATCAACCAAGGATATATTTCAATGTTTTTCTGGTCTTCTAGGCATTAGCACTTTAAATTCATTATGTCGGTTTGACAGATATATGCAGCCTTAAGGATCTAAAAATGAAATCCTAGAAGTATAGCCTGCTAGAGGATATATATTGAACTTAAGAGATTAAAATGGTATAACCATTGCAACAGAATGGAACATATCACGTTTCTCATTTTTCCCCCACTAAGCATGAGTCTTTTGCAGATGTAAAATGCAGTCTTGTCTAATTATAAAACCTGGCTGAAGAGCTACAGCTTTCTAACTTTTATACTGATGAAGTGGATATTAGAAAGAAAATGTTGGCTTCATGTACAGTCTGAAGAAGTCCTCCGTTTGGGATTTTCCATATCAATAATTTATCAGGGGAAAATGACTCAAGTAGTTACATGCAGCCTGCTGTTAAAAGGCTCGCTTGCATGCTTTCCCTATTTAAGGCAAATAACAAAAGAGCCAAATTATCAAGCAGGTCTTAACTGTAACTGGGATGTTAAATCTACTATGTCATTATGCCAATTTAGTAACATTAATGATCTGTAATATTAATTCATCATCCTGGAACATAGGGAAGGTTTGCCATAATTAACTATATTAAGCCACAATTAAAAAGTCATCCAGGCTGTTGTAAAGATTCGAGTGATGATAAGGATGTTCGTTATATTGCAAACCTTTCTGACCATGGACATTTTGAACATAAGACTTTGTTACCAACAGCCCCCCCACCCCGCTTGGAATTCAGATGTGTCGAAAGAGCAGCCACCCACGAGGTGGTAGCAGCGACCAGACCCCTTATCAGCCATTTAGATCGCTTTCTGTGGCTTAACACTTTCTTACAGGGAGAATCAGCTTTGAAAGAGGTACAACCTTTTAGCATATCTACTTTAATTCCTCAAGGGGGAGCAAAAATGGGCTGTCTAGCGAAATTCACATCTGTGGGACAGACTATCTACTCCTCTGAGATTAGGGTCATCTTTGAAAGTCACGTTTCAAACTGCTCAAAATGAACATTTTGATGTTTTAAAATGGAGATCCTGTAACGTCTAAGCCTAAATCCGAGTCTCCTATCACCAGATGTCTACAAGCTCCTAGTTCTCCTCCCCACCTGTTTGAAGTCTTTATTGTGGATGGGAATCTTTGAGTCACAGACAATATTGGGTGAAAGATAAATGGGACCAGGAAAGGGGTGAGTTGCAGCCCAGACTATGACTGATGTAACCGTCCAGCCCAAAGGACCCCCTTTATCAGTGACCCCCAACCTTTCTGGCACCAGGGACTGATTCTATGGAAGACAGTTTTTTCAGTGACCGGGGATGGGCAGGGGTATGGGTTCCAGGATGATTCAAACACATCCCATTTATTGTGCACTTTATTTCTATTATCATTACATCAGTTGCTCCTTCAGATCATCAGGCATTAGATCCCGGAGGTTGGGGGCCCCTGATGGGGCAAACCAGTGGATGATAAAGGACTATTTCCTCCGCATTTTAAAACCCCAACTTTTCTTTATACCCACTGTTATTAGCCTTGCCATTAGTGGTCATGAATTCTTCCTCCCTAAAGCAACATTTAGAATGCTGCTATCTCTGTGTACAAACACCCCCTTCAGTTGCATTTGTAATCACTGTCACTGCTGTGGGAAGCTGAGGGAAGAAGGAAGTGTAAATGGTAACTTGCACACACGTGTAACTGAAAGTAATTTAGGACAACCGAAGGAGGAGGCACATCACCAACTTGGTCTGAAGGAAGGACTAGGGGTTGGTGTTTGCAGAGATTCATAAAGGACTCCTGTGTATCTGGGTGTGGCTGTTCTTTTGCCCATGAAGCCTAGAGCTGCATCGCAAATCCGAAAGCCTGCCTGACACAGGATTGCTCAACATCTAATCAAGATTTTCAAGGAGAAGAAACTGCAGGGAGTCCCCTCACACCATGTGCCTTTCTTTCTGTTTTTCTTTTTTGCACTGTTGCTGGAGATACTGCAATACTAGGTCGACACATGGAGAGAACAGAGCAAGCTCCTATTCCAACTCCCTGCTCCAAAAATCCAGAGAGTACATTGTCCTTGATAGAAGACGCATCAGATATTAAACAGGTAAGAACAGATACTACACTTGATCTTAGTCAAAAGACCAGGAAGCGATACACCATGTACCTTTCCATCCACGTTACGGTGTGTGCTTTTGTGAAGATACACATATGCTCCCCACTCTGATTTCTGCAACTCTGATTTGTGTCATATGCCGGAGAAGTCCTGACAGTGGTACTGATGCTCTATCTCGGTGACAGGGGACAGATCACTTGACAATCTTAGTCTTACTGGTTTGAATAGTGACATTCCATTCCGGTGTTCTCACTCAGCAGGAACCAGAACTCGTTCTCAGAAAAATAAAATCTCTGCTCCATGCCTGTAAACCAAGAAGCCAGTCTAAACTTCCAGCCAAAGAAGATTCATATCCCTTCATGGAATGCTGGAAGCTTTGTGACTGTTGGCTTAAAAGTGTGGTACTAGATAGGAAAACAGCAGCTACTGCTTCTGATATGAGAGAGCTCCAAAGAACCTGTCTTCCAGCAGACATTGCCAAATGGAAAGCAGGGCTCTCACGTTACCTCTCTGAAAATTCCAAGAAATTCACCAAACCAAACCTAACTTCACTCCCACTTCTCTGGAGTAATTGCCACCAAGAAGCCTGATTTGTCCTTTCTCGGCAAACGATGTTAAGGGATATAAAGGTGAAAAGACACAGTTTTCTGGACAATTTTACAAAAACCCTAGCCTCGATGTTGGAAAGACATTCTTGCCGAGTCTTCATCCGTAGATAGTCTTGGTTCCCGTTCTCTTCTGTGTGTTTTGAAGAGGTGTTCAAAGATTCAAGTGGGAGCCAGATTTGTGGTACTTTTCTGAGGCTCTCAAGACACTTTCCAGTTGATATGAACTGGAGTCCTTTTGAAAACCAATTGAAGTGGTGACTCAGCTAAGATTGCCAACAGTGTGTTCATGGTCACAAAAACATGCACGTGTTAACAACTACTCTGTAGAATCCCGGTTCTGAAAAGACGAAAGTCAGTCTCTCAACCTCGCCATCAGACATTTCTGAATCACCCTGGTGAAGGTGATTGGTGTCCCCAGACATGACCAGTCTATAGATCGGCTCTTCCTCTGCACTTACTTGGACAATTCTTCCTCTGCACTTACTTAGACACAATCGTGTCCATGATCCTTTTAGTTCTCAGATATCTTTGCCCATTAAGCCTTCTACATAGGTCAACCCACCTGTCACAGGCAAAGCCCTCAGCTCCCATTTCCCTTGTAGGACTGTCTACAGAGTAACTTCCAGTGCTGGTAAGTGGAGAGGAAGCTACTAAGAGAGGAGAGGAGCACCTGGCCATGCTGACAAGTAAGAGTTCCTCTAAATTTCTCATTTCCTGTGATCAGGGCCTTGATATTTCCAGGACCCCATCCTTTCACTGTGTGTGGCAGTGGAAGTAGCAGTTATTGGCAGGTCAGAGTTGAATCAATGGAGCATACGGTGTGCAGACAGCATGAATTAGGGACTGAGGGTCTCTGAATTGGAGCGCTGAAAAGAGCTACTTCCTGTCCTGTCTTAGGAATGATGGGAGTATCTCACCAGGTCGTTCAGCGTGCAGTGGTGACGGATACATTAGTCTGGGAAGGAACTTAAGGATCATTTGCCCAACCCCTCGTAAGGATGCTAGGACTAATAAATGCTACAATCATCCTTCCATATCCAAGGGGGATTGGTTCCAGCTCACCCTGCCTCCCCACCCCCCTCAGATACCAATATCCGTGGATGCCCAAGTCCCTTATAGAAAATGTATAGTGTTTGCTCATAACCTATGCACATCTTCCAATACACTTTAAATCCTCTCTAGATTATTTATAAAACCTAATACAATATAAATGCTATATAGATAGTTACTGGCAAGTGGCAAATTCAAGTTTTTCTTTTTGGAACTTTTCTGAGATTTTTTTCTCCCTGAGTATTTTCTATCCATGGTTGGTTAAACTCACAGATATAAGAGCCACTGTAGTTATCTTCCTAAAGCCACCAGTCAGGGACTTCCTTGGTGGTCCAGTAGCCAAGACTCCACACTCCCAGTGCAGGGGGCTCAAGTTCCATCCCTGGTCAGAGAACTAGATGCCGTGTGCTGCAACTATGAGTTCACAGGCCACGACTAAAGATCCCACATGCTCCAATGAAGACCAAAGATCCCTACTGCCACAACTGAGACCCAGTGTAGCCAAATAAAAATAAATGAAAAAATATTAAAAATAGCAAAGCTACCAGCTGTCTGAGGAGACCATGACTGAAACGCAGGACTCTAACTTAGTCCGGGTCTCTTTTCACCAGCTGACTAGGCAATTCTGTCTTTATAAGGAATCATGACTTATCAAAACCAGACCTTGCTAGTAGCTTTTTAAATCAATCTTTTTGAAGCTTTTGAAAATTTATTTTTGGTCAATGGGTCAGGAAAATGAGTTGCAATCATCTCCCATCCAGCTCTCTGATCTAACAGCATCTTATGGTGTGGCACTTGCCTTCCTGTGACTGTCTAGATTAAGGGGCTTTTGCATTCACTGTTCATGAATCAAAATTGAAGCTAAGGAAATCATACCAGCTTATCATGGCTTCCTTTTATGAAACCCAGAAGTATTTGGATGGTTGTCTAGTACGCCTTAATCTGAGTAGAATTGTGTTCCCCCAAAAGATGCTGAAGTCCTAGTCCCCAGAATCTGTGAATGTAGCCTTATTTGGAAATAGGTTCTTTGCAGATAATCAAGATGAGGTCATTAGGGTGGGCTTTATTCCTTTTTTTTTTTTTTTTTTGCTTTGTATGCAACTATTCCCTATTGTTGTTTAGCCACTAAGTCATGTCCAACTCTTTTGTGACTGCATGGACTGTAGCCAGTCAGGCTCCTCTGTCCATGGGATTTTCCAGGCAAGAATACTGGAGTGTCCTTATAAAAGGGGGAACTTTGGGCAGGAAGAGGGTGTGAGGACCTAAGGAGGATGCCAAGTTAAGACAGAGGATTGGCATGATGCATCTAGAAGCCAAGGAAAGCCAGTGATGTCTGGCAAACCACCAGAAGTCGGGGTCAGGCCTGGGACAGATTCTCCCTCACAGCCTCAGAGGAACCAAACCTGCTGACAACTTGATCTCAGGCTTCCAGCCTCCAGACTGTGAGACAATATATTTCTATTGTTCGAGTCACCCAGTCTGTAACTCTGTTGCTGCAGCTTTAGGAAGTTAATATACCTCCCAAAGAAATATGAAATGCAGGTTTCTTTTCGTGGGTTACTTCATATGTGTTTGGTCTTTTCTTTCACTGAAGGCAGTCTTGAGGTTACTGGTTTTAAATGTATTTGCAGAAAGGCACCCTAGACACCCTTGGTGTGATATGGAAGTATGGATGTGAGAGTTGGACCATGAAGAATGCTGAGTGCCGAAAAATTGATGCTTTTGAGTTGTGGCACTAGAGAAGACTCATGAGAGTCCTGTGGACAGCAAGGAGATTAAACCAATCAATGCTAAAGGAAATCAACCATGAATATTCATTGGAAGGACTGCTGCTGATTCTGGAGCTCCAATACTTTGGCCACCTGATTCAAAGACCTGACTCATTGAAAAGTACCCTGATGCTGGGGAAAATTGAAGACAAAAGAAGAAGGGGGTGGCAGAAGATGAGATGGTCAGATAGCATCACTGACTCAATGGACATGAATGTGAGCAAACTCTGGGAGATAGTGAAGAACAGGGGAGCCTAGCATGCTGCAGTCCATGGGATGGAAAGGAGTCAGACACGACTTAGCTACTGAACAACAATCCTTGGTGATCTTAAAAGGAAATGAGATTTGTAACCCTTAGTTTGTAACTATTTAAACTCTGTTCTTCAGGGATTCTTTGACTTTCCAGTATTATTTCCTCTTTATTTCTGAATAGGATTCATTAAGTATCCCTAGGATTTGTCACTGTGCTTGGTTTTGAACTTGATAGACCCTCAATGCCTGAGTTACTTAGTACACTTAATAAGGCTCTATTTGACCTGTGTTAAAGTGCTGGAAAACTTTGTGTGGCACACGGGAAGCTTCTCTAATACTAAGTGAGTGAATTACGGAAGAGGCATACATGCACACGCAGGACAGGCCAGGAGACTTTGTGGCAGCTAGAGTTGACATCACTGTATTTTAGTTCTTGCAGAGTAGAGGCAGTTTTGTTCTTTGCAGAGTTTTCTGTTATTTTCTAGAATATTTCAGGGTTGAGGCAAAGATTTTGTGATATTATTTAATTATATATGGAGAAAAGTTACCTGCTAAATATTAAAGAATTGGGAACATATGATCAACTTTTTGACACTCATACATACTTTTAGGGGAGTGAGGGAAAGATGGAGGTGGAGGTTGTATAGTGATGTAATTTCTAACACCAGGTAGAAAATTGTAAAACAGAAGCTACCATGTTTACTTGACTCAGAGATCTAAGAAGGCCAAATTACATATGCTACTCAGAGAGGTTTATGGAAGACTACCTAAAGGGACTGAAATTGACAGCATTTAACAGGCAAGAGTTGAATCACGTGCCTCCACGGGACACCTCGCCAGCCAGTGCAATAGGTTTCCCTGGAGAGCATCTTTCAGGACCCCCTGCATGTGCCATGACAGGCCTGGCCGATTAAAGCAGAGATTGAACATATACAGCACTTTATCCGCCAAAGCCTTATTTAAGCTTGTCTTTCAAAAAAAATAAGCAAATCTTCCTGGAATTAACAGCTCATATATTTCCTGAGAATCTTTCTTGGGTCTTTTTTTTTTTTTTTAATAGTAATTGAAAAATGATATTACATTGAAGTTTAGCCTCTGGTTAGTGTACTGCAAAAACTTCGCTTTAGGCAAGATAGAAGGCATGAAATGTGATACCTACAGGTCATGCAGGGGCCTGGGGCTCTTGGCTCTCCTATCTCAACTCACCCACTGCCCTCCCATCACCTCCTGTCAGCCTCCTGACCTCCTCCTCCCCGGTGGTGACAGCCTGGCCCATCGCAGGGCCTTCCCACCCGCTTTGGGCTCAGGTGCCCACCTGGGATGGCCAGATAAGAGACCCAGTCAAATTCAGATTTCGGACAAACAACAAATGCTTTCTTTGTGGAAATGTGTTCCAAGTATTGCAAACTTATACTAAAAAAATTACTTGTTTATTGAAAGCCTAACCCACTTCATTCATCACCTGGCTGCCTCAGGTTCTTCCTTCAGGTGATTTAAATGTCACTTCCTCAAAGATACCCCCTCCAGGCACCAGATAAGGTAGGTTATTCTATTATCCTCCAGACCACCGCATTTGCCCTCACCTCATCTACAATGCTCCGGAACTAGATTTTTATTTTTGTGTTTATTTGATTCATGTCTGTCTTCACCACAAAGGCAGGGATTTACGCCTCTTGTTTGCTATAATAATGTCCAGTGCCTGGTCCTTACTAGACAATAAATATTGAATCATTGAATGGATGAATGAATAAATGAATGGGGAAGGGAAAGTTAAACTGAGACAATACCCTTGTCTTGCCTTCCTTCTAATTTGTTTAATAGAATAGCTAATGGTTTAAACAGGTTTACAGAGAAGAATGAGATTCTTCAGGAAGTAAATGTAATTTTCACAGAGTATGTTGAGAGTAGTGTTCAAGTATTTCAGATCATGTCGTGTGTAATTACATGTTAGAAAGTAGATGTTCAAAGTATTATATATGAACCAGGGCTTCATCTCATTCAAATAATTTTGCTAATAGATCTGCTGTTTGTTCTAAGGTAGAATTCTGAATAGAAAGGTTATTAGTTCCAATTCAGTTGTTAAAATGGTCAAATTAAAACCATCACCATTTCTATACATTCATTGGAGAATGAGCTGCAAATAGCTCATTCAGTTGGACATGTAAACCCATCTAATAAGTGGCAAAATGTGTCTTATACAAAAATTTTTGAAAAAGAAAATAGTCATAATGTTTCATGGAAAATGTCAGCTTCTCCTCAGCTACAAGAACTAAGTAACCAAAATGGCTCATGCTTTCAGGGAAAATAGCTTCAAAATCACATATACAGAAAAACAGCAAAGATTTTCCCATACTGCCGATAGCTCTAGCAAGATGCATATTTTCTAATTAAGAGTCCAAGATGAAGTTCTGACCGTTTTGTGGGGTTTTTTCCTTCTTAATGACTCGTTACTAAATATTGGATTGCAGTTGTTGCTTGAAAAACAGTTTCAGAACTGACAGGTTAGGGTTGGATCAACTCAGAGGAAATGAAGAGAATGGTTGGACCAACAGTTTTGATGGGATATTGGCATGAGTTTAATTTACTGGAGGATGGTTCAATTTCACTTCTTCTTAGCTTTGTAGCCATGTGACTAGGACTGTAAATTGGATATCATTCAACAGTTGCCATTTACATATTCCCCCTCTTTAAAATAATGCCACAACCAGCTCAGTTACATAAAAATCTCTTATTTTAATCCATTTTTACTGGATAATGACTTCATCACTGACTCTACCGATTTTATAGTTTTTTGATAATATCACAAGCTTATACAGTGAAAGATGGAAATGCTTGTATTTAAAATTTCCAAACACCTTTATTTCACTTTTTTTTAAGCTATCAACCTCTATTCAGTGTAATTCTTGAAGGAAATTGGAGTAAGGAAAAATTGTGAACATATGTCACAAATAATTGCTGAATATTTATATATAGTGTTATATATACACACACACACATATATATATATACATACAACACACATATATACAAAAGATAGCAGTTATGCTTGGCATACAGCATATATGGTATATGGCACGTAAGGTATACCAACAAGTACTGATAAGATTGGATTATGAACTGATTCACTTTGCTGTATGTACAGCAGAAACTAACATAACGTTGTAAATCAACTATATACCAATAAAAATTAATTTTAAAAAAGGAAAAAATTAGATTATGTTTAGGCCACAGTCTGTGATCCATCTAGTTAAAATATGCAGATTCCCAAACATGTATTTTTGCTCAGTCATGTCCAACTCTGCAACCCCATGGAGTGCAGCACGCTGGCCATGCTCCCTGTCCATCACCAACTCCCAGAGTTTACTCAAACTCATCTCCATGGAGTTGGTGATGCCATCCAGCCATCTCATCCTCTGTCATCCCCTTCTCCTCCTGCCTTCAATCTTTCCCAGCATCAGGGTTTTTTTAAATGAGTCAGCTCTTCGAATGAGATGGCCAAAGTATTGGAGTTTCAGCTTCAGCATCAGTCCTTCCAATGAATATTCAGGACTGATTTCCTTTAGGATTTTCTATTATTATGCTTTAAATAGGACAGAATTGCATTTTTTCCAAATATTCATCCAAAATGCAAATGACATTGATATGGTGGTTCTGTGTTTTTTTATTCACTTGAACAAGCTGGTCCAAAATTCCAAAATGAACTTGAAAAAAATTGCACCCACTTGCTTAGCAGAAGCTGTGGAGTTTGCGTATGTGTAATGCTTTGTTTCAATTTTGTGGAAACAATTGTGGAATCTCCAGGGCCTTTTACTCAATCACAAGGTGGCTCAGTGGTAAAGAATCCACCTGCCAAGCATGAGACACGCGTTGATCCCTGGGTGGGGAAGATCCCCTAGAGAAGGGAATGGCTACCCACTCCAATATTCTTGCCTAGAGAATCCCATGGACAGAGGAACCTGGTGGGCTACAGTCCATGGGGTCACAAAAGAATCAGACATCACAATGAGCAAACAAATTAAATCACACATAGAGGCAGAAAGTCTTCAGGACTACACGATATTTTTCATATTTTTAAAACCAGACAGTTCAACTTTTTATCAAATGACCTAAAGCAAATCATCGTACTTTTAGGGATGTGATGGAAGGCATTACCCTGTCTGCCACCCTGAACACACTGACAGTGGCCTGGGATCACACGAGCATTGACAAGGTCAGCCTGACATTTCTGGGTTCCCGTCTTTGTCACCACAATAAGCAGCTTTGGGCTCAGGATTCCACGCGTCTTTTCTCTCCGAGTTGCAGGAGATAAATGGAAGTCTTCTTTCAGCCATTGTGGCAACCTGAAGGACATGTTCTTTGAGCTTTGCTTTGTAACTTTTAACATCCATTTACTTTTTTTAGTTAGTATGGCCAAGGACCAAATTAGGTGAAGTACTTGGTAGTGCTTGTTCAAAGAAGTTGAGGACCATTGACATAAGTGTTTTCTAGAAAATCAATAGTTGAGATGTGTGTCCACGTAAGATGTAAGCAACCCAGAGAAAGGGTGTGTGTGTGTTTGTGATTGAGATGAAGTTTCTATGTATGCCATCTATGTTCAACAGACAAGTTCACATGGAGAAAACTCTTTAACCTCATGACAAGGATGCATTTTTCTTTGCAAATTAGCAAATAAATTTAATGTGAAAAGTGTTATTGTTTTTGCCAAAATGACACAGCTGCTTGCAAAATGAATAGATGCTGACTTTTTAAAATCTTATTTAGTGATTAACAATACATTTATGTGGTTTGAAAACAAGCAACATAGTATATAATGAAAGGCCTCCTTTCTGTCCCCTTGCACCCTATTCTCACCCACTCATCCATGCCTCTTTTGTTTTTCTTCCCGAGTTCCTTATATTCGAAAAATATATCAGCACTTTTGAAAATATGTTAGTCTCTCAGTCGTGTCTGACTCTTTGCGACCCCATAGACTGTAGACCATCAGGCTCCTCTGTCCATGGGATTTTTCCAGGCAAGAATACTGAAGTGGGTTGCCATTCCCTCCTCCAGGGGATCTTCCCAACCCAGGGATCGAACCCTGGTCTCCTCCTGCATTGCGGGCTTTGAAAATTTGTGAAATCTTAAATTGTGATACAAAGTATTGGTTGGATTTTTTAATTTCTTGACTCAGTCTTTTGACTTCTAAGTTAGAATTCTTTGTTAAAATATTTAAAATTATGTACCTGTGTGAACTTAAAATAATCCTTTTCAAAGGGAAGTGAAATGAATCAAGTTGTTTTATTTGGAAAGTATTGAAGTGGGATTTCCACTAGGTGGCACTCATGTGCCTGGAGGTCAGGGAGCAGTCACTCTCCCCCCCCATCTTCAGACACAGTCTGCTAATTAGCAGAGTTACTATGGAGACTTCCAAGGTCACACAGAGGGAAAGCCCTCCTTATTTTTTCCCCTCTAAAGAATGAGTGTTCTGCTCATATTTCTGCTCTATGCTCTATGGATGACCTTCCAAGTAGAGTGAAATTGTTGTGGTCTTCTCTTTACACTGGGAGGTTATGTTATATGAAGTTTGTTCGCAGATGAGACAGGATCATGACAACTATTACTTTGATCTGGGAAAAAACCCTAGGTGAGTTGAATTTTTTTATAGAGAAGTTGCCTATAGAACAAATATGATCTGGAACATGACTGGTAGGTCTCTAAGGATCTTAATGTCCATCCAATAACCAAAAGCTTTTAAACATGCTTTACTGATATTATCTCTCTTAAGCATTGACATAGCCTCTCCACTATGGAGGGATCAAAGTGCATGAGGCATTCTGATTTCACACCCTCCATGAGTCAAGTAGAACATTATAGATGTGTGTATAATAGTAATAGTAATCTGGGCATTTCTATTTGCCACTCAACCCTGTCACAAAGTCAAAAAGATTAGCAGCAGGCATTAGGAGAAGGAAAAAAGAAACTTACGCTAAGAAAGAAGAAAGCTAGAAATACACTTGTTAACTTTTAAAAAATATTTATTTATTTGGCTACCCTGGGTCTTAGTTCCAGTGTGTGGGATCTTTAGTTGGGACATGCAGGCTCTTAGTTGTGGTGTGTGGGATCTAGTTCCCTGACCAGGGATCAAACCTGGGCCCCCAACGGTGGTAGCAGAGAGTCTTAGCCACTAGACCACTAGGGAAGTCCTGCACTAATTAACTTTTTATTAGATGTATTTGATCATGCAATTAAGTAGTTTCTCATGCATTAATTTATCAGTCATTTGTTGCCCATTTATTGTGCCTGGCACTGTGCTGATTGCCATGCACATAAAGATAGATTAGATTAAAACTGTGTTTCAAGCCTGATGAGAAAGTGAACTTTCATCCAGAGTCCTTCCTTAATCAAACTCCTGTCTTCCTTACAGGAATTACTCTGACTCAGCCATGTATCATTTTATACACCACTCACTCTCTTCCACTTTCTCTCATCTGCATCAAAATGTCACTCAAATTTATCTCTTTTAAGACACCTTCTAAGAATCTGCCTGCAATGCAGGAAACATGGGTTCCATCCCTGCATTGGGAAGATCCCTTGGAGGAGGGCATGGCAACCCACTCCGGTATTCTTGCCTGGAGAATCCCCATGGACAGAGAAGCCTGGAGGGGTGGGGAATGGGGTGGCTACAGTCCTTGGGGTCACAAAGAGTTGGACATGACTGAGCAACTAAGCATAGCACAAGACACCTTCTAACAGATTACTTCCTTAAGCCACGTACTCTACTGCATTTATCATTTGTAAAAGTGTTTATCTGTCACCTTAACCTGGAGATAGGTCACGTGACTGACAGTTCCCCTGCTCAGAATGATTTCACGTTCTTAAAAACAATGTCTTCTGGGTCTCTTGCACACATAGTATGACCTCAGGTCTCCTTGACTGAAATACCATTTTTGATGTTTTATTAGGAGAAACAAACAAAAACCCGTGTAGTAAGACCCTTTGGGGAACATGAGACTAGTGGGTCAGAGGGCATCAACTCATCCTTGGGGGCTCCTTCAAGTGACAGCTGTCCAGTGGGACACGGATGACATAGGAAGGCTTCAGGCTAGTGCCCAGGTCATGCCAACTGTAGAGGTGATCATTTGCGCCTCTGGCTTTTAGAAGTAATGCTAATGCCCAAGTAGCCCAGATTCCTGTTCCCCAGTGAAATGTGTTTAAAGAGAAGTAAGGGGGTTGGGGAGATAGAAAAAAGAAAAGAAAAAAGAAGACCCAACATCCTCATCTGGTTAGTGCTTTCCTTAGAAAGTTGTTGGGGTTTTTTTTTGTTTGTTTGTTTGACAGTTCTTCCCCCAAAGTGGGAAGAAAGTGAGAGAAGACAGGAAAGAGGCAGTCTCTTCTCAAATGACTCTAAGGAAAATTTTCCCTCTTGTGATGCGGGTGAGATCTCAGTGCCCTTTCTCGGGACTCCGTGGAGTCAAGGAGAGCTCTTCATCCCTGGGGGATACCATGAGTCAAGGTGAAGCGTTGGAGGGGAAAGTCCTAGAGATGAAATGCACTCCTGGCTGCAGAGAGCAGGGAAGATACTATAGGGTTGTTTTCTTTAAAACCACCAAAGCCTCTTCATACTGTTCATGGGGTTCTCAAGGCAAGAATATTCATTGGAAGGACTGAGGCTGAAGCTGAAGCTCTAATACTTTGGTCACCTGATGCGAAGAACCAACTCATTGGAAAAGATCCTGATGCTGGGAAAGATTGGAGGCAAAAAGAGAAGGGAGAGGCAGAGGATGAGATGGTTGGATGGCATCACCGACTCAATGGACATGAGTTTGAGCAAACCCTGGGAGATGGTGAAGGGCAGGGAAGCCTGGCATGCCGCAATCCATGGGGTTGCAAAGACTCGGACATGACTTAGCGACTGAACAACAACAAAGCCTCTTCAGGACAAGCTATGAATATTGTAATCCGAGCTAAAAGGCAAGAGAAAATCCAAAGAACTGCCTGATGCTTCTCCATGCCTGGTGGACTGTGCCTTCCTCGGGCGAGTGTAGCGAAGAAGGGCAGAGATACACAGTTCTGAACACGATTGTGCCTGCTTCCGCTTCAACATCTTCCATTCTTCAACTATGCACGAGGGTCTCCTCCACTGTATTCTTTAGTCCTTATAGGTGGCGAGGAGTGCAGTCTTTCCTTGCAAATGATTTCCCCAGCATTTCTCTTCCCTTATTATATCTCTCTGGGCTTGGTTGAATTTAACGAGCACTCGTCCACACCAAGTGAATTCTTTCTATAATCTGATATGCCAGGCACGCATAAGGATTGATCACAATGGATACACTGTAACAGTTATTTCCTTTGGCCTTCAAACTGCAAATATCTTAAAACCAAATCCCATCATAATTGGTGTTTATTGGGGATGACAGGCAGTAAGTGGTGGTGTGATTCTAATGAATGAAGTGAAAGTCACGCAGTGGTGTCCGACTCTTTGTGAACTCATGGACTATACAGGCCATGGAATTCTCCAGGCCAGCATACGGGAGTGGGTAGCTGTTCCCTTCTCCTGGGGATCTTCCTGACCCAGGAATTGAACCCAAGTCTCTCGTTCATCTCGCTTCCCAGATGGCTCAGTTCTAAAGAATCTGCCTGCCAATATAGAAGATGCAGGGGACACAGGTTCGATCCCTGGGTTGGGAAGATCGCCTGGAGAAGGAAATGACAACACACTCCAGTTTTCTTGCCTGGAAAATCCCAAGGACAAAGGAGCCTGGCAAGCTACCGTCCATGGGGTCTCAAACAGTTGGACACAACTGAGTATGCACACAGTCAAAGTAGAACTAAATAATGACTCGTGGTAGGCTGTGACTTGAGACACTGTGTTTTCTAGAAATTCTGAGGAAGACAGCTACCCAGTTAAGAAACCTCACAAAAGGCAGGAGAACTTGGTCTGAGCCTCAAAAAATGAACACAGATCTCAGTGGCAGGCTGGAAAAATCATTCCAGGTGGATGAATGGTGTGACTAGACTGGTTTTAGTGGCGTCTACAAAGACTGTGGGGAAATAGTGGGCAAGAAACTGGAAACGTGGATTGAGGCCAGACAGTGGAAGGAAACTAAGGCGCTTGGACTTTATCCTGGTGGTAATGAAGAGATAATGAAGATTTTTAATTAAGGGTTTGGCATGATTAAATGGTGTTTTAGGGAGATTACTGTGGCAGCGGTGAATTGAAGGGGGAGAAAACAAGTAGGCGATTAGTTAGGAGGCTATTATAATCACCCAGGCTTGAAGCAGCAGGGGTCTGGAGGCAATGGGAATTGAAAGAAAGGGTGGAGTGTGAGAGATAGTGCAAGGGAATGTCCAACGCGCCTTGAGGACTCGTGAGTCTTCAGGACAAAAGGAAGGAAGGTGGCTGTGAGCACCAAATCTGGGAATCAGGAGGGGGAGCCATTTAGTAGTAGAGGGGAGGTTGGAGCACTGAGTTAGCTGAGCCTGGCAGTATCTACAAACGTCCAAGTTCAGGTGTCCAGCAGGTGGGTGGAGATGCAACACAGGGTGGTTCCGGAGAGCGGCCAGGCTAGGGACCTTGACTTTTCTCTTTTATTGATTCAATCTGACTTCTTTCTCCAGAGAGCACTGAAATTCAATGCCTAAGCAATTACGACAGAATGTGTGTCTTATAGGATGTGTGCCTACATATCAATAGGGAGGAAGAATTAGGTCATTCTTTGAATATTTTAAACTTCTGGGAAAGCACTTTTTAAATAAATCACCCAAATATTTCAAATGAATATTTTTTTTTTAAAGCTAAATTTCCCAGATAATATTCCCAAATGTTCACAGTTCTTCCTTCAGGGAGGCTCAACCTTAGCGTCTAATAGAGTTCAATTACGGAGTAATTTTCATGTTGAACGTGGTGGCGATTGCGCTATCTGAGTGGAGCTGTGTAGCAGCTCTGTGACGCCAGATGAAGAGTACAAGAGGCCCGTAAGCCTCCTAGGCCCTCTGCCTAATTCTCTCATGCAAATTAGAGGGAAGAGAGGTTCCCATGTTTCATTTATCAGGAAAGTGCATCCTTCTCACAAAAGGAATCAAAGAGAAGAGGCACGCTGTCCTTTAAGGTGTGCATACAACCTGCGCAGGTGGCCACCCAGAGTTCCAGCAGACTAAATGCCAGCCAGCCCTTTCCTTCAAAAAGTAGGACGTTCTGGATAGAAATGTGACCAGGGCGTGGTCCAGTGGTTAAGAATCCACCTATCTGAGCAGGGGACACAGGTTTGATCCGTGGTCTGGGAAGATTCCACATGCCCGGGGACAACTATGACTGTGCCCCACTACTAGAGAAAGCCCGCTCACCACAACAAGACCCAAGGCAGTCAAAAATAAAAATGTTAAATTAAAAAAAAAAAATGTGACCAGGGCGGAAATAAAACAGCTTTGGACTTCATCCTTGGGTATGTGGACTCAGCTGCCAAAATCCTCCCCATACAACTCAGACCTTAGCGGTCATTGTTTGAGTTTTGCTGTGAAATTCAAGACACTGAACAAGTCAATCAAATCAGTCACTCTCTGTAAATAAAGGGAAAAACTTTTTAAAACCTGATAAGTGGTAAACAATTGGCTTTCAAATCCAGAAGAATGGCTCCTCTTAGTTCACAAATGCATCTGAATAGCACTTGTACGAGACTTCATGAGACTTACAAGGGGTAATTTGAGGGCTCTGCTGCCATCTGTGAGCCCCATGGTGTTTTTAAGATGGGGGCACTCATGAGCGGGATCCCTGAGTTGTACCTCCGTGGAGTTATAATCACCATGTCTGGTTGTCATCTGGTCACAAAGAGCTTAAACTCCTGTCCACTGTCCTTGATTCCACCATTGGAACTCATTGCTGCCCTCATGCAGAGGTATGCTCCACTGATGTGCTGGGAGAATTTGCCAGCATTTTGAGTCATTTCTAGTTAGACCAGGGCAGTGATGACATGAATTTTTAACTGAAGCCCAAGCTCAGCTGCCCAGGACCTGTTGGAAACCTGGCAGGGGATATTGAGATTTCTTGGGTATCACCATTTCCTCACCCCTACCCCTCCTTACTCAAGAAGCATCTGACTTTAGCAGACACTCAGATTTCTCTGGCCTCCCGTCCCATCACTTCATGGCAAATAGATGGGAAGAAAATGGAAACAGTGACAGATTTTATTTTCTTGGGCTCCAAAATCACCGCGGATGGTGAATGCAGCCACGAAATTAAAAGATGCTTTCTCCTTAGAAGATAAGACAAACCTAGACAGCATATCAAAAAGCAGAGACATCATTTTGCTGACAAAGGTCCATATATTAAAAGATATGGTTTTTCTAGTAGTCATGTGCAGATGAGAGAGTCAGACTATAAAGAAGGCTGAATGTCGAAGAATTGATGCTTTCAAACTGTGGTGCTGGAGAAGACTCTTGGGAGTCCCTTGGACAGCAAGAAAATCAAACCAGTCAATCTTAAAGGAATCAACCCGGAATATTCACTGGAAGGACTGATGGTGAAGCCAAAGCTCCAATACTTTGGCCAACTGATGTGAAGAGCCAACTCATTGGAAAAGACCCTGATGCTAGGAAAGATTGAAGGCAGGAGGAGAAGGGAGTGACAGAGGATGAGATGGTTGGATGGCATCACCGACTCAATGGACCTGAGTCTGAGCAAACGCTGGCAGATAGTGAAGGACAGGGAAGCCCGGCGTGCTGCAGTCCCTGTGGTCGCAAAGAGTCAGACATGACTGAGTGACTGGACAACAGATTTCTCAATCTTAGGCACTGTTCAGTTCAGTTCAGTTGCTCAGCAATTAACAAGGGATCCCATCTAGGCATTCTGCTTTATTTGTGGTCAAACCTTTTCACTGGCAGATAATAGATAATGTTAAGTAATCAAGAAGTTTACCAGACAGACTGGGTCAGTTCGAGAGGCACTCCTTCCTTCTCCACCCTCATAAGATAATGCGTTATCAGTAGAGCCATGTTTTAAATACAAGGTGGTGAGATTAGATGACTTTAAGGGCCCTTCCAACTCTGAGATCTTCTGTTGTCTTTTGATTAAGATGAATATAGTTGCACATTGTGCATGATTCCGTGGATCTCTACTCAACTGAACATTGCCTTTGACCTTCCCAGTAATGACCTCAGTCCTTGATTTGGTGAAGCCCTTACCAGAAAATGTCTGCTGGATACTACAACTTTCAAACAAACGGGGGAGGCACATACACGAACACACACATTTAATTTAAATTTTAACTCAGTTGATCCCAAATTTTCTGATATCCCTAAGATTTATCTTTCTCCATGTTTAAACAATGACTTTTATATTCCAGTATTAAAGTACATACACCTGTATATGTTTTTGCTTGCTAATAATCATTCCTAATCATTCCTAAGAAGACATTATGTAAAGAAATCTAATCATGGTTAATTCAAGTTTGCCAAGGTTGATAGTTTGGTCTTAGTTCCCCTTCAGCAAAAAAAAAAAAAAAAAAAGACAAAGGTCAAAAAAATAATCTTTTTTTACAGTAGTTCTTAGTTGTGTCAACTACAAATGAAAATAAATTCTGAATTTCTCTTTTATTAATATGTTGCCCTTTTTTGTGTGTCAGAAATAGAAATGGGAGAGAGCTGGAATGTGATCTTGATATATGGGCTTACTGCTCTTTCTACCAACTGCTGAATTATTATCATTTCACAGAAATTACATCTGAAAGGGAGGCATGTGTCCTTAAATCGAAAGATTCCAAATGAATAACCTTTACTAAAACGATTAGTAATTTCTCCAAGCAGTGAGGTTATAAATACTCAGTTCCAAGGATCTATATAACCCGTTCATTCTTCTTTAGTACTGTCACACGCTGAACAGAAAACACAAGGGGGAACGTCTACAATGCATGAAACGCATTCTGTTTTACTAGGGATCAAGAAAAAGAAAAGGGAAAAAAAAATACCCGAACCAACTAGTTACTGGGCGGTGAGGGGAGAAGAGTGGAGGGTGGGGGTGGGATGGAGCTACTGTTAAGTACTTAAATTAACAAAAATGAATTCCCCAGTGGTCCCACTATCCATTAACTCTATCAGAAAGCTGCTCCGCAGGCAAATTTAACTTCAGGAAGTGACTTAGGACTGGGAAGAATAGGCCACAATATTTCATCAAATGCAGCAAAAACAAATTACCTCAGACTCAGGAACCCTGAGACCACTCTCTGAGAGTGTGTGCTGCTTGAAGGGGAAGGAAACTGCTTTCTCAAGGAGTGGTGGCTGGCTTCCCGGCTCCCTCACACTCACCTTGGGAGGGGACCTCATAAATCCCCAACTGGCAGCCTCTGGGCATGTCCTGCTGGCTCCTGAAGGCGACTCAGATACTCCTGCTGTGAAGTGGACCTGGCTTGCTTTGAGTCTGATGAAGATGAGGGTGATTTTCGTGTCTGCTCAGAATCCCTGGGAAGCCTGAATGAGCAGGTTCGTCAGAGTCAGCTGGAGGCTTGAAGGTTCCAGCAGGGTAGGAGTGGATTGCAAATGGCTCTGGAAGTTCCCCCCTGTTTCACTTTCTAGTATTTAAGGGGGCTTCCCTTCTGGCTCAGCCGGTAAAGAATCTGCCTGCAATGCAGGAGACCCATGTTCAATCCCTGGGTCGGGATGATCTCCTGGAGAAGGGAATGGCTACCCACTCCAGTGTTTAAGACATTCCTCTAGGTTGTTTTATCACTGTGTGTTCCAGGCAGGGTCTCCCTTGGATCCAAGACAGAAGAGCCACCCTATATCCTTCTGCTCTCCCAGTCTCTAATGATAATCAGGTCAGCACCTAGTGGGTGGAGAAAAGCAGGATGTTATAGTGGTTAAAGTCATGGACCCTGAAGACTGCCTGTCTGGCCTCTAACCCTGGCTCTATGACTTAGAGTCATGGCACCTTGGCCTCGGGACCTAACCCTGTGCTTTGATTTTCCCATCTGTAAAACTGATTCATTCATTCATTCATTTTTATAAGTGTTTATTCAATATTCTTCCCTGGTGGCTCAGATGGTAAAGAATCTTCCTGCAATGCAGGAGACCCAGGTTTGATCCCTGGATCAGGAAGATCCCCTATAGAAGGGAATGGCTACCCATTCCAGTTTTCTTGCCTAGGAAATTCCATTGACAGATGAGCCTGGAGGGTTACAGTCCATGGAGTTGCAAAGTGTCAGACACAACTGAGCAATTAACACTAACTATTCAATATTCTAGGCACAGGGGTGAATAAAACTTATGAAGTCTCTGCTCTCATGGAGTTTGCATTATTGTAGGGAGAAAGGCAATAAACAAATAAATGAGGATGTATCAGATAGTAATAAGTGCACTGAAGAGAATTAAAATAGGTTTATGGGGTAGAGTGTCACATGGCTGCTTAGCAAAGTCCTCTCTGAAGAGATGACCAGAGTAAGAAGTCAACCACGAGAAGATCATGGGGAAGAGTTTTCCAGGCAGAGGAAACAGCAACTACAAACTCTGATGCAGAATGAGCTTGGTGTGTCCATGTTAGAGAAGGGCCAGTGTGCCTGGAGCATGTGGGCAAGCAGGAGAGACGAGGAAGTCGGGCCAGAGAACCGGATGCTAGTGGCTGGCAGATCAGGGCATTTGAATGACTATGACATGATATTTCTATCTGAATATGGTAGAAACCATGATCTGACCTTCACTGACTGTGCTGTATGCAGGACAAGAGTGGAAGCAGAGAGCCTAGTCCAGCTACTGCAGCAGTGACTTAGGTAAGAGGGAAGAGCGGCTGGAGAGAAGTGGGGAGATGTTGGATATGTTGAGGAAAAAGAGGCCGGAGAAGTTAGGGATTTGGAGTTAGAGACTGAAAGACAGGGTGCCTTCTAGGATTGGGGGCTTGAGCAACCAGGAACTGTAGGTGGTAGTGTCTTTCATGCTGATGAGAAGGACTGGAGGGAAGAGCAGGTCAAGGTGGGAGAGGATAAAAAATTTGGTTGGAACATGATGCTTAAGATGCCTATTAGATGTGCAAAGAGAGAGAAATATCGGGCAGAATGCTGGATAAACAAGTCTGAGTTCTGGGGACTCATCTGGGCTGGTGTCTTGAGGACCGCAGGAGTCTGTGTGGATTCCTGCAGCCTGGGACTGGACAAGGTCATCTGGACAGGGACTGCAGAGGGAGAAGATAAGAAGGTAGAGGTGGGAGGGAGGAGGAGAAGCAGCCTGGAGACGGATGGAAAGGGAGGGTTGGAGGAAACCAGGAGGGCCTGTAGTCTGAAAGCCCAGAGGAGAGAGTGGGCAACGGTGTAAAATGCCACCGAGCGCTGAGCAGCACGGGGACTGGGAGCTGACCTTTGCTTGGATGTTCCAAATTGGGGTTGTGGGTAATCCCTGGTGAAGCATCGGTGAAGAGGGGAGGACAGCTGTTAGTGTGCAATGGGCTGGGGCAGCAGAGGATCGGGTCTAATTATAAGCAAATCTGTGGCCAGTGGGGAAAGGCAGAATGTGGTGTTGGTGAAGATGACTGTGGAACCTGAGGCTCTACAGCAGGGGGTTCTTTTCATGAAAAATCATACAGGCCTTTGGTGGCTCAGTGGTAAAGAATCTGCCTGCCAATGCAGGAGACATGGGTTCGATCCCTGATCCAGGAAGATCCCACATGCCAAAGGGCAACTAAGCCCGTGTGTGCCACAACTGTGAGCCTGTGGTCTTGAGCCCCAGAACTGCAACTACTGAAGCCCGTACACCTAGAGCCCGTGTTCTGCAACAATAGAAGCCACTGCAATGAGAAGCCCACGCCCTGCCACCAAGATGAGAGAAGGCCCACACAGCAATGAAAACCCAGAGCAGCCATAAACAAAAATCAATAAATCTTTTTTGAAAAGAAAGATCATACAGAGTTAATACAAAGTAGGTGTGACTATCAATACCTATTTAGAATGAGAAGTCGTAAGTTATAAACTTGAAAAGTTTGACAAATCCCATATACAACAAAATATAGAAAAATAACATTTTTATAAATTAAATACTAGATGCACCTCTATTTTGCCTTCCTTTTTGGTCTAGATACACTTGTTTATATGATAATAATTTTTATATAGAATATACACACACACATACAAGTCAACCTCTTCACTTGCCCTCCAGTGTCTATCAATACATATTTCATAGATGGCTAGAGTTCACTAAAGTCCCTGATGGATTATTTTTCTTTTCTTTTTATTTTACTGGTGGTATTTCGAGTACTATTTGTTAATAGGAGTATAAAAAAATCTGTTCTCCACTATCACCTGGGGCCTCAACTACCGAATTTGAGCCAAAGAGGTCAACCAAAGCTTTCGAAATACGCTGCAAATCGAAGCTCGGAACAGTCCTCTTTGATATCCTATTACACCAGTGTTTCTAAGCCTTGCACTCTTTTTTTTTTAAATTTATTTTTATTAGTTGGACACTCTTGACAATGGGGGCCAGATAGTTCTTTGCTGTCGGAAGCTGTCTTGTGCATTGCAGGATGTTCAATGATTCCTGTTTTCTACCCACTAGATGCCAGTAGACAACCAAAAGTGTCTTCGGACATTGACAAAAGCTCCCTGGGGGGGGGCAGAGTTGTTCCAGTTGAAAGCCACTGTGTCACACTAATTGTGTGTGGTCCTTGGCTGATCTTTCCCTGTTGTGAATGTGTGGCCCAGGATTATCTGGCTAAGGCTTGGCCTTTATCTCTAGGAGACGTTGTGTAGGGATGACGATGCCATGGCACCTCTCTGCCCTCTTGGCATCTCAGATGATGCAAAGCCAGAGCGCACAGCACACTGAAAAACTCAGATTTCTAGGTAGACAAACCCTAGAGTGACATATAGCCGCAGAAACTTGACGAATAAGGCATTGAGCGTAAAAACCCTCAGCTAATGGATGATTAGGACTAAGGCATAAGTGGTGAAAGCTGAACTAATTCTTTTCTCTTTTTTTAATAACAAGAGCAAGCATTATTTTAGGCAGAGAGTACATTTAACAAACTTGTTACTCTAAGAAGTGTGTGCAAGTTGAAAACAAATGTATGACTAGTGTTAAGATAAAGAGGTTGATACGGACATTTGAAGGGAGTATCTTAAAACTTCCTGACTTAGAAGAGACAACCAAATCAAATGCCATACATACCATTTCACACTCACTAGAATTGCAAGAGAGCTTCCCTGGTGGCTCAGACAATAAAGAATCTGTCTACAATGCAGGAAACCCAGGTTCTATTGCTGGGTCAGAAAGATCCCTTAGAGAGGGAAATGGCAACCCACTCCAGTATTCTTACCTGGGGAATCCTATTGACAGAGAAGCCTGGTGGGCTACAGTCCGGGGGGCTGCAAAGAGTCAGACATGACTGAGCAACTAACACTTTCACTTTTTTCAGCATAGCAAGAATCAAAGAAACTGAAATAAACGAAGTGTTGACAAGGCTGTGGAGAAATTGGAACCTTCATACATTGATGGCGAGAATGCAAAATGGTGCAGTCACTGCGGAAGGCAGTTTGGAAGTTCCTCAAATGGTTAAATGTATAATTACCCTAGAACTCATCAATTCCATTCTGGATACCCAAGATAATTAAAACATAAATTCATACAAAAACATGTACATACATGCTCAAACAAGCATTATTCATAATAGCTTGAAAGTAGAAACAACTCAAATGTCCATCAACAGATGAGTGGGTAGATAAAATATGATATATACACATGGTCGCTTATTATTGAGCCATAAAAAGGAAAACATGTGACAGGGATAAACCTTGAAAGCATTATGCTAGATGAAGTAAGCCAGGCACAAAAGGCTACATATTGCATGATTCCATTTATATAAAATGGACATAAGAAGCAAATCCAGAGAAACAGAAAGTGGATTAGTGGTACCCGGGGGATGGAAGGATGAGGGAATTGAGATCAACTGCTAATAGGTACGAGTTTTCGTGAGATGATGGAAATGTTCTGGAATTAGATAGTGGTGATGGGTGCACAACTCTATGAATACGCAAAATACCACTGAACTGTATGCTTTAAATGATGAATTTAAATGATGTCATGGGAGTTATATTTCAATTTTTTAAAAAGAGGCAACAACCAAAACCTAGAATTAGTAGGGTCCTGAAGAATCACGTTGTACAAATTTCATGTTTTCTAATTGAGAAATCTTGAGGGTACTGTCTAAGAAAGTGGATTTCTCCTTACTTAGAACCCACTGAGACTTGAGAAGGACAAAAAAGTGTTAGTCGCTCAGTTGTATCCGATTTTTTGCAACCCCATGGACTGTAGCCCACCAGGTTCCTCTGGCCATGGAATTCTCCAGGCAAGAATACTGGAGTGGGTTGCTATTCACTTCTCCAGGGGATCTTCCTACCCCAGGGATAGAACCTGGTTCTCTGCATTGCAGACAGATTTTTTACAATCTGAGCCACCAGGTAACAGCAGAATGATGCCCTGAACAGGGTCATAGAGGCCACCTTTGAAGATCCATCACTTAAGTAAATGAATATTTATTGAGGGCCTACTATGTACCAGACACTTTCCCCGGTGCTGGGGCTACCTCACGAATTTAACAGGCAAAAAGAGTCCTGCCTCCATGGAACTTAGCTTCTAAAGCAAGTCTTTCCTAGACAGCACATTTTAGAAGCTATGTCGTCAAACCGGTGCACGTTTAGAAATCAAAACCAGTTTTCATAAAGAATGGTTGAATGAACTGAGCGTTTTCACCTTTAGAAAGGGAAGATTGAGGGAGAACATGATAACTGCTTCAAAAGCCGTTTGGAGGAGAGAGCCGTTTCATTCTCCACTGCTCTCTGGAGCAGCACTCGGCTCAGAGGTAAATGTTACAGGGAGGTGGATTTGGGCTCTCAGAGAGGAAGGGAGAAAGCTCCCTAGGTTCACCTCCTGAGCAGCAGGCATTCCACTGGGTATTTCACCCGTGTTATCTCATTTAATCCCTACGGTATCCCTATAAGGCGCAGTGATTAGCACCACTTAAAGAAGTGGAAATGGAGGCTTAGCAAGGTTGTGTAAGCCACCCCAAGGTCACACCGCTGGTTAATGGCTGAGGCAACGGTCAGACTTTTCCCTGGCTGTCTCCACACTCTTGCCACTGGCCAGGCTGTCTTCCCAACAGTTAATGCTTTTAAAAACATGCACATTTGTGGAAGGGAGGCCTCCTGGGATGTAGAGGTGAACTGAATGACCTGTCTCATGACATACTCTCATACTGTTTCATTTGGCTCACTCTATGAAGAGGATTGGGCTTCCCAGGTGGTGCTAGTGGTAAAGAACCTGCCTGCCAATGCAGGAGACATAAGAGATGTGGGTTTGATGCCTGGGTCAGGAAGATTCCCTAGAGAAGGAAATGTCAACCCAGTCCAGTATTCTTGCCTGGAGAATTCCATGGAAAGAGGAACCTGTTGGGCTACAGTTCATAGCATTGCAAAGTCAGACACAACTGAAGTGACTTAGCCCACAGCATGCATGAGGAGGGTTAAAGTGGTAAAAGGAAATAAATAATAATCCACAGGTGTGTGGGTCATTTGAAATAACGTACTTGCAGTCTAGCACAAGAGACATCAACATTGCTGTTGTTTAGTTGCTAAATCGTGTCCAACTCTTTTGCAACCCCATGGACTATAGCCCACCAGGCTCCTCTGTCCTGGATTCTCCAGGCAAGAATACTGGAGTGGGTTGCCATTTCCTTCTCCAGGGGATCTTCTTGACCCAGAGATCAAACCTGTGTCTCTTGCATCTCCTGCATTGGCAGGCAGGTTCTTTACCACTGAGCCGCCCGAGAAGCCGACATCGACAGGATGCAGCCAGTATTTACTGCGAATCTACTTTATGCCAGGTCCTCTGATGTGACATCAGCCTGATCTTCATGGAGCTTACTGTTTTGCCTGACAGAGGGCACACCCTAGGATGTAAGATCCAAGCCCTTTTTCCTAGCCCCCAACCCTCTATGCATGGCAGGCTACCCTCCTCATTTTATACTCCAGTATTCAGTCAGCTGGAAAATTTTTCTGGGTGGTTCTGTGTCAGGCACTGTTGTAGGCATTGGAGATAAAGCAGTGAACAAAATGGAGCAAAAAAAAAAAAAAAAAAATCTTTATTTTATGGGGCTTGCTTTGGTGCTTACCATAAACGAATATAAATAAGTAAAATATGTACTACATTCAAAAGTGAAAAGTGCTGTGAAGAAAAATAAAGCTTGGAAGGGGATTAAGGGAGTCCTGGGGAATTTGGAGGCTGCAGTTTTAAATAGGTGGTCAGGCGGGACCTCACTAAGTCTGAATTTCGGCACTGACATTCAGGATAGCAAGGGTGAGCCATGCAGCTACTGGGGGAAACAGAACTTGGGATGGAGGAAGGCCCAGGGTGATTGTCTGTAATGGAGAGCCTGCTGGGTGTGAGGGAGACAGGTCAGGAAGGTAATGGGGATGCAAACTGTGTAGGGCAGGTGGGGCATGTGAAAATGTGGATTTGCTCGCAGGGAGATGGGACATCCTGGCAGGTCTGTCCGCTGTGCTGTAAACAGGCTGGATGGGAACAAGGGTGTGAAGCAGGAAGTTGAGGAGCCAGGGCAGGTAGGAGGAACCCGCCACAGTTCATGCCCTAATCCCTGGAAGGTGGGGATGTGTTACATTACATGGCTGAAGGAACTCAGCAGATGCAGTTAAGGTTACGGACTCTAAAATAGGAAGATTGTGGGACTTCCCTGTTGGTCCTGTGATTAAGAATCCACCTTGCAATGCAGAGGACTCAGATTCAATCCCTAGTCCAGAAACTGAGATCCTACAGGCCTGGGAGCAGCTAAGCCTATGCGCTGCAAATATTGAGATCTTGTGCCTCAAGAGAGTCCCTGCACCTCAATGAAGGATGCTGAACGATGCAATGAAGATTCCAAGCACTGCAACTAAGACCCGACACAGCCAAATAAATAAAATAAAATAAATAGGGAGATGGGTCCTGGATTGTCCAGATGGGTCCAGTCTAAACACATGAACCTTTAAATGCAGAGTTTTCTTAAGTGGGAGTCAGAGAAATGCAACAGACGAGTCAAGGAGATACAGCACATGAGAGGGACTTAATCATCTGTTGCTGATGGGAAACCTGGGCTTCCCTCGTAGCTCAGTCGGTAAAAAATCTGCCTGCAATGCAGGAGACGCAGGTTTGATTCCTGGGTTGGGAGGATTCCCCAGAGAAGGAAATGGCAACCCACTCCAGTATTCTTGCCTGGAGAATCCCATGGACAGAGGAGACTTGAGACTTTCGGGCTATAGTCCATGGGGTCACAAAAGAGTCAGACACAACTAAGCAACCCAGCATTAGTCTCAGGGAGAGAAGACTAATGTCAGATGGAAGAGACTCTCTATCCAGTTTTCTTTTCTTTTTTTTTTTTCTAGAGAGTGAGTGAATTATGAGTTTTGTAAGAAATAGACAGATGTAGGTATGTAGGTGCTCAGTTGTATCTGACTCTTTGTGACCTCATGACTGTAGCCTGCCAGGCTCCACTGTCCATGGGATTTTCCAGGCAAGAATACTGGAGTGGGTTGTCATTTCTTCCTCCAGGGGTTCTTCCCAACCCAGGGATCAAACCTGTGTCTCCAGCATCTCCTGCTCTGGAAGGTGGATTCTTTTCCACTGAGCCACCTGGGAAGCTCCAGGATTAATTGTTGTGGGGGAATTCACCATACCTTCTGTGTATGGAACTGTATCTATCTGTTCAGAAAAGTGCTGGAGGAGTGTCTGGATATTGTAAAGTGAAGAAATGCCTTCCTCCTTTGGAAGAAACAAGTTAGATGTTTACCAACCTTCTTTTCTTTGTTTTAGCATAGCAACAATTTATATATCCCAGCATTCTTTATAATCAGTTTGACACACTGGCTATGGATATAGGGGCTAAGAATGGCCATTGGTCCCAGGCATGGCTGTATATCCCCTGCAACAGCCATGGTCTTTGGTTGTCAATCAGCTGGATGCAGAGAATGTAGAAGACCCTTAGGCGATGGTCCCGAGACATTACTTAGAGAGGGGCCCCATGACTTGCCTTGGACTGTGACACATATGAAAAATAAACTTTTTTTGTGTTAAGCCATTGAGATTTGGGGGTTGTTGGTTATAACAGCTCACAATAAACTTCTGTTGTGGTAAGACATTGAGGTGAAGGATTTATATGTTATTTCAGCCTACTGTTGCTCATGTGTGTGTATGTGTGCTAGTCACTCAGTTGTATCTGACTCTTTGTGACCCCATGGACTATAGCCCACCAGGCTCCTCTGTCTGTGGAATTCTTTAGGCAAGAATACTGGAGTGGATAGCCATTTCCTTTTCTAGGGGATCTTCCCAACCCAGGGATTGAACCTGGGTCTCCTGCATTGCAGGCAGATTCTTTTTCATCTGAGCCACCAGGGATAAATATACTCTTGCTCATAATGACTGACAAATCTATACTGTCAGTTAAAAAGATATATAATTGACATCATAATGGTCTCCTACTGAAACTATTACAGTAATATCAGAAGACAATTGCAGTTTGTTGGAAGATTGAAGAATGTCTTAATCAGGTGCAGCTGCTATAACAAAGTTTCATACCCTGGGTGGCTTATAAACAACAAACTTATTTCTCACAGATCTGGAGGCTGGAGACATCCCTGGCAGTCCAGTGGTTAAGACTCTGCAATTCCAATGCAGGGGCAAGGGTTCGATCCCTGGGCGGAGGACAAAGATCCCACATGTCACATGGCAAAAAGAAAAACAAACAAACAAAAACAAGAGACGTTGTGGAGTCTGAAAGGTCTAAGATCAAGATGCCAGCAGATTCTGTATGTGCTGAGACTCCACTTCCTGATTCACTGAGAGCCAACTTCTGGCTGTGTCCTCACATGGCAATAAGGGAGCTCTCTGAAATCTCTTGGCACTAATCACATTCATGGGACTCCACGCTCATGACCTAATCACTTCTCACTGGGCATTAGGATTTAACCTACGAATCTGAAAGAAAAGTGAAAGTGAAAGGCGCTCAGTCATATCCGACTCGTTGCAACCCCATAGACTATACAGTCCATGGAACTCTCCAGGCCAGAATACTGGAGTGGGTAGCCTTTCCCGTTTCCAGGGCATCTTCCCAATCCAGGGATCAAACCTAGGTCTCCTGCATTGCAGGCAGATTCTTTACCAACTGAGCCCAAGGGAAGCCCAAGCATACTGGAGTGGGTAGCCTTTCCCTTCTCCAGGGCATCTTCCCAATCCAGGGATTGAACCTAGGTCTTCCGCATTGCAGGCAGATTTTTTACCAGCTGAGCCACCAGGGAGCCCAGATATGAATCTGGAAGGGACACAACATTCAGTCTATAGCAGAGAATATGACTGTGTTCCTATCTTTCCTGAAAAAACTTGATTAAGAGGTTGGAGAGATGTAGAACCAAGGAGGGAAAATGGCAGAGCATCCAGTGAGGAAGTAGGAAACCCAGATGAGTGTGGTACCCTTGCCACCAAGTAGCTTTTAGGAGGAGAGAGTGACCAATTCTGTCAAACGCTGTAGATCAAGGTAGATGAGAAGTGACTGTTCATTTCAGGAAGCACTGGGGACCTGGATAAGAGCAGATTTTGGTGGAGCGGTGTTGGCAGAGGGGGACAAACTCCCAACTAGAGGGGGTTTAAGAGAAAGGAGGAAACAGGGAATTAGAGATAAGGAAGAGAGACATCTTTTGTTTTTTAACGAATTCACTGTAAAGGGGAGCAGAGAAGTGGTACCTGGAGGGAAAACGAAGTTGTTTTTTTTTTTTTTTTTTTTTATGGGAGAATAGGATTTTTTTTAATACTGACAAGAGTGATTTAGCAAACAAAGAAATTTTTGACAAGAGAAAAGGGGAGAGATTTTCTGGAGCCATATCTAGTATTTTTCACGTGGTATATTAGTTACCTCATGTTGCATAACAAATCATCCCCAAACCTAATGGCTTAAAATAATATGAGCTGATTATCTCATGATTTCTGTGGGTTAAGGTTCCAGGAGCGCCTTGTTGAAAGTTTCTGGCTCAAGTGTCTCTCCCAAGGCTATAGTCACCCTGTCAAGGGGGCTGCTGTCATCTCAAGGCTCAACTGAGTGAGGGTCCATTTCCATGTCACTCAGCCCTACAGGTGGCAGATTTCAGGGCCCTGTTGGGTTCTGGCCAGAGACATCAGTTCCACCTCTACCCCCCAGCCCCCTACCCCGGCCTCTGCATGCAGCAACTCACAAAATGGCAGCTGGCTCCCCACAACAAGAGCTGAGAGGAAGAAAGAGGGGGAAGTCATTGTTCTGTAACTTAACCAGGAAGTGCCATCCCATCAGTTTGCCATATTTTATTTGTTAGGAGCAAATCACTAGCTCTGGCCCACTTCAAGAGGGAGAGGTTTACACAGAGGCATGAAGTCCAGGAAGTGGCGACTGCTGGGGGCATTTGAGAGGCTGCCTACCAGACAGGGGAGGGTGTAAGGAGAGAAGCCGGCCCTAGTCAGGAGTGGGGATTGCTCACCCACAGTCACAGGAGAACAGGCAGTGTCTGAGGGCACACAGAAGCTAGTAAGTAGGCCACTGTGTGAGGGTGGAGGAAGAAGTATTTGCTCATTAGCCCCGAGACCTTGGAGAATGGCAGGAGATAACCTGAGGAACCAGGGCTCATTTCCTTTGTTCCTCTGTTGGATCTCTGGCAAAGCCAGAAGGATTCTAAATCCAGCACAACACAGCTCTCTCCCCTCTGAGACCGTTAACAAGGAAGCATTTAAAGTGTCACACCAGGATTTGCAAACAGTTTCACTTACCTGAACTTAGAAAACCCACAAGGAACTATGAGCAGGAGAAGAAACAAGAAGGTGGGGAGAAAAGAAAAGGTGAGGCATTGACTGAGGAATCCGCTCCTCAGCTGGGTTTTCATGCATGGGTTTCTCTCACTTTTCCAAAAGTCATATTAAACCAGAAGTCTTTGCCACTGAACATTTGTGGTTCGAGGGAAAAGGCTTTTTGATTATTTGTTTTGTTAAAGCAGAAAAGTGAGACAAACATATTCTTTTCAGTAACAGCATCCTCAGACCCAGCTGCCTGCAGTCATGATAGAGTGGGTTTCCGCTTGGAGAGTGGAATACACCAGAAAGAGCAAATTATCAAGGGACTTCAGTTGTGATTTTCCAGGCCATCAGGGAAGGAAAACTGATTGCTGCTAAGATTGTGGAAGTTTGCTTCCTTAGTGGGTAGCAGCAAGGTGAATGAATGAGTTTGGGCTTTGGGGCCAGAAAATACAGTCTAGAACCCCACTTAACCTTGGGAAAGCCCTACTCCCCCTTCTGTAAATAGGAAGTTCTTGTCTGGAAAGTTAGAGAGAAATGGGGGAAATGGCTTCCAGGGGGCGCCATTCACACAGAAGACGGTGCTTCCTGGCCTCCGGCATCTGAGAGGCTCAGGGACACAAAACAGATTAGGAAGAGCAGTGGTTACTAGTGGTTACTGTGTCCGCCCAGTCGTGTCTGACTCTTTGCGACGTATGGACTGTAGCCCGCCAGGCTTCTCTGTCCATGGGATTCCCCAGGCCAGAACACTGGAGTGGGTTGCCTGCCATTTCCTTGTCTAGGGAATCTTCCCGACGGGGATCAAAACCATGTCTTTTGCGTCTCCTGGTTACTAGTTTGAGTAAATTCCGGGATTTGGTGATGGACAGGGAGGCCTGGCGTGCTGCATGCAGTCCATGGGGTTGCAAAGAGTGGGATTCGACTGAGCGACTGAACTGAACTGAACTGAGGGGCCCATTGCCATCCCCGAACGATTTAGGGTTCTCTGCCTTGCTATTCTGAGAAGGCAATGGCAACCCACTCCAGTACTCTTGCCTGGTAAATCCCGTGGACGGAGGAGCCTGGTAGGCTGAAGTCCATGGGGTCGCTAAGAGTCGGACACGACTGAACGACTTCACTTTCAGTTTTCACTTTCATGCATTGGAGAAGGAAATGGCAACCCACTCTAGTGTTCTTGCCTGGAGAATCCCAGGGATGGCGGAGCCTGGTGGGCTGCCGTCTATGGGGTCGCACAGGGTCGGACACGACTGAAGCGACTTAGCAGCAGCAGCAGCAAGCCGCCTTGCTATTATATAGTCGAAACTTACCCAGATGCGTTCTGTCCAGTTCCTCCCCTCTATCTTTTAGGCCAGGATCTCAAGGGCCTTATCGCCCACTCCACACCCTCTCCTGAGATTTTCCTAGCAGGGAGCATTCCTTAGCCAATAGAACCAGCCAGAATCCTCCAAGTCTTGCTGTACCTCCTAGAACTACCAGCCCCTGTTCCTCCCTTAGAAGAGGAGCTTCCCGTCGCAGACTAGAGCGGAACAGCCACTTCACTGATGAAGGTGGCCAGGACCTAGTGTGGGGTGAGCGGTGACTAGATGTCCCAAGGCCATAGCAGCGGACAATTCAATCTTTTCAGGGAACACTTTTCGAAAAAACTTCGGGCCTTGCCATCGGGTCAGAACTGGGGCCTAATCTCCCCAAAGTTTTATCAGGATGATCCGGGCCTCATACTCCTGACCTCGGACAAGCTCTAGGGGGCAAATACTACTAGGATAGCCCTCCTCCTGGGCGAGAATTCACCCCACCCACGGAAACCACCTGCGCATCCTTGTCCTGAGAAGTGGCTTCTCGCACTGCACGGCTTCTCTGCGCCCGGCAGCAACACCATCGGAGCGCGTGGCCCTGGGGGGTGCAGAAGTCAATTTGCGTTGCTTGCACACGGAGTCGGGGCGAAGCTGGCAGCCTGGGTGCGACGTGGGGCGCTGGAGTGTCCGCCGCTGAGCGAGCCTGAGACTGGAGGACGGCCTCAGGCCCACCGAGGCCTGGATTCAGCTAAATTCCGGGGCGCTGGGTCAGGGGCATGCCCAACCTCCACCTCCTCCTAAGCCCCCGGGCTGCAGGCGCTGATTTGGACCCGGCCCAGGCCTGTGGCCCCGTGCCTGCAGGGCATGAGTGCGGGGCCAGGGGCTGCGAGTCCTAGACTCTGCTCCATCACTTATAGTTGCTCAAGGCAAGACACCGTGGCTACAGGGGAACAAGACAAGGGCGACTTTTCCGAGAGGGAGGTGGCGGGTCTTTGGAAGTGCACTGGGTAGGCCATTATCTCCCGAGTTCGAGCATCCGCTCTCAAACACCAGAAATCCAGTGTCTTCGGCGACTGATCCGCTCCCTCGAATTCGCAGCTCGACGTTTTCCTTCCTGCAGGCGGGTCACGGCCTCCCTCCAGAGGTCCCGGGTCCTCCAGTTTTTTGCAGAGACTCGCGTTGAGTAACGCCCTAAACGTAGGGAGTTGAGGCGAGCCCTCTTCACCCCTCTCACCTCCAGGTTCTCAAAGCGTGCGCCTCGGTAACAGAAGTCGAAGCAGCTTTCCAGAAAGAAAGGGAACGGTTTCCAAAGACCACTCCCCCCTTGGGGGGAGTGGGTGCGCGCAGACCGACCCATGCCATCCGCCGTGCACTGGGCGCCCGGGGCGGAGCGAGGGGGTGGGGGGGGCTCCGAACCAGGCGTGGGGGCCCAGAATGATGGGTTGGCTCCATCGACCTCGGTCCCACTTCCGGATCAGAAATGCGAGCTTCGCCTATTCCGGCTCCGCGCGCCCGCGAGAGGCGAACGCGAGCTGGTGGGCGCTGCCGCCGCGGGCTCATGTTTATTCACTCGGTCTTAAACATTCCGTTTGAATACTTATTAATCAGCCTCTCTAACTACTCACTCGAGTCTAGATTTGCAGGAGAAAAACGAGTCCCTGTTAAGGAGGAATATAGCAAGTTGGGATCTAGAAAAACAAGGAAGCTTGTCTGGGGCAGGGCAGTCGGCGCCTGTGTCCCGCCGACACGCGGGAGTGGGGTGCGAGCTGAGGCGGGGATGGGGCGGTTAGCTAAGGGCCTCATTTCTGCCCCTGGCTCTCGTCTCACTGCTGGAACTGGGAACGAGCTAGCTCCCCTGGCAGTCCTAAGAGTCTATCGGGGCAGATTTCCCGGGAAGAAAAAGGAGCTTCAGTTTCACAGTCCCTCGCTGGCACCGACCCCTCTTCTAAAGTCCTACCCTAATTGTGATGCAATTTTCCTAAGTTTCAGGCAGCACAAAACCTGTTTTCCGCTGTGGGTTTGGGCATCCCTGGTGGTTCAGACGGTAAAGAATACGCCTGCGATGCGGGAGACCCGGGTTCGATCCCTGGATTGGAAAGATCCCCTGGAGAAGGGAACGGGCTACCTACTCCAGTATTCTTGCCTGGAGAATCCCATGGGCAGAGGAGCCTGGCTACAGTCCATGGGGTCACAAAGAGTCGGACACGACTGGGAGACTTTCACTTGCAAGAGTTAATATGGGGGGGGGGGGGGGGAGAGGCCGGCCGCACTTTGAAAGACTCCTCTCTTTCACGTGGCTCCAGCTACAGGAGAAGTCCCCGAGTCCACAGGACTTTCAGGATCCTCCCCACCCCCGCTTCCAGAACCCTCGGTGGTGCGAAACCTTCCAGAGGCCGCGCCATCATCGCTTGCCGAAGCCTTCCCTTCCCGACGGGGCAGTCTGGCCTCAGTTGGGGCTGAACCAGCGGTGGAGGGTGGGGGGAAATGTGCTGAGGAGTTAGGGTTGGGGGAGGCTGAGGTCTGCGGTCCTTCCCCTCATCTGCGGCTCAGCTCGTCCGGCGGCACATCAGCCCTGGCAGCGCCCTCCCCAGGTGTTGAACCTGAGGGCAAGAGGGAGTGTCAGTAGGAAGGCTGTTCTTTTTCTCGTCCTGATTTTTACCCCCGTCTTCATCCTCTCTTCCTTCCTGCCTTCTCGCCCGAAAGGCACTTTTCCTGTGCTTCCCCGTGTGATCTTCTGTGTCCTCTCCCGGCCTCTATGTGCGCTCTGTCAGTCCCCGTCAATGAGCCGGTCCATGCGGGCGGAGGGAGGCCGTCGAGGCCATTTAGTTGGTCCAGCTCAAAACACACACCATAACCCAAACTTCAGGCAAGTGGGAGAGAGCGTACGCAAACGTTTGTTGGGCAGAATTCGCGTGTGTTTGTGCGCGAATTCTTCCCAGTTTTCCCTGACTTCTGATGTCCGCGTAGATCTCTAGTCTGTCGGAGACTACTCTCAACCTCGGGGGTTAGCACTTGATGACACATAAACCGAGGTCCGCTCCCAACCGTGTGTGTGTGTGTGTTCTTGTTCCCATGTGCCCGTGATGAGCTCCTGAATTCAGTGGCAGTACCTGTGGGGGACTCCACGGAGGACAGGCTGGGCTCCCTGCGGAGGTCGCGGTGATGACATTGTAGGAAGCGCCCCCCACCCACCTCCTGGGAGCCCTTTTAAACGTATTTCCTCTTCTGCAAACATACTTCTCTCCACTCCTGACCTTATGAAAAGATGGCCCCAGTGGAGCACCCGATCTGAAAAGCCTCACTTGGTCTCTGTTATCGTAGGCTGCGCCTCTCCTTTCGGGATTTCAAGCTTTCTGCGAGTGGCTAATTACCTTGGGGTGATCCCGAAGTAAAACGGTGGGGTGAGGTGTGTAGGGAGGAGGGTGTTCGAGTGAAATTGACAACCCAGTAATATCATTCCACGAAGAGAGTCTGAAGACGTCCTCGTAATTTCCCCTAAGAAATCTGGTTTTACTGGTCGATCTCAGTAGGAGAATTCTTTGCCTAGAGGCTTGAAATGAGTAATAGGCCATGAGTCTCCAAGTCCTCATGTATGATAATAAATACATTCAAGGAGAGCAACCGGGTGTCTACAATTAGCACCTCAACTTCTTCTGTTTGTCAAAAAGTCCCTAAATAACCCCTCCCCCAATCAAGCGAGGAGCCCAAAGGAGGTAGAAATCAGGTGGAGAAATCTTCAAAAGGAATTAAAAAGCCAAAGCCGATTTTATTTCCTTCAGTCGAGTGTGAACGATGGGGCTGCCTCAGCAAGGGTGATGCAGCCTACCTGGCAAAGCGTGCAGTGACCGGCTGAGCGAGGAGGAAGGGGTCACAAAAAGGAAAGCATTAAAGTTACTGCCTTGTGGGTGCCACTTCCCTGCTCTGCGCCTAGGTGATTGGCAAAGGCCCGGTGGCCACCTTGAACCTGGAAACCCACTCCAACAGGTCACTGCCTCCACCAATGCCCATCACCCCATCACTGTGCGTTTTATCGCTTCAAAGTGATTCCCAACCAGTTTATCCGAATAGAACGCTTCGCAAGTTTTTTTTTCCCCCCAGGTTTGTCAGTTTCTATGAACTTGCATGTTTTAAGTGAAGCTGAAACCGCGAAAGCTTGGGTTACACTTTAAAATATGCGAGGCTTCCCAGCGGCCCCTGTCACTTGGAAAAGCTCAATTGCTTTTTAAAAAGAAGGGGGTGGGGGAGAACACTGCTTTTAAAGTTCGGGACACCTCCCCTTTTATCCCAACAATTCAGAAGCAGTTGTCATATCTTGCCCAAACCCAGCTTCTCGCCCGCCGTCGGGGAGGTCGAAGCGCTGGTGCTAAGTGTCCTCTGAGCCTCCGCTTGTTGGCAGGGACTTGTCAGCCCCGCCGTCTACAATTTGTCTTGTTCGTTTAAGTTAGGGCAGGGCTGAAAGCCGCTGGAAAGTTCG